>NC_079311.1:67000990-67605931 GCF_023638135.1 Falco biarmicus
GTGTGGGCCGTGTATGGGAAGCTGGAGGGAGCGAGGAATAAAGCTTGGGGGCGAGAGCAGCTGTAGGGCAGGGAGGGCCGGCCGCCATGTGCGGGGAGAGCACGAGGGGCCGGGGGGCCACCGGTGGCACGCAGTGTCGCAGAAGGTGGGAGCTGGCCAGGACGTGTTCGCTCGGGGCGTGTGCGATGGGTCAGTGCAGCACCTCCTGGGAACTGGGCACCTTCTGCAGAGCCGACGCGTGGCTGCCTCAGCCCCACATCTGAGAAACAGGGTGGTAGCGAGAAATTAACCGTGTGTTACTGTCGTGGCAGAGGGATGTAGAATATAGGAACAGAAAGGCAACCTTTCTGCCTGCAGCCCACAACATTTCTAGGCTTTTGTCCTGTAGGAAGCCAAGAGAGAACCACCTTCTGCAGTGCTGTTGCTGTCCAGGGAGGGTGACAACCCACAGCAGTCTTCCCTGTTGGCTAAACTAGGGAGAAAACAGAGGAAGGAGGATGTTAGGGAGGGTCTGCAGTGCTCTGTTTGTTTGCAGTTTCCTTGCAAAACTGTATGGCTGTTAGGCTCTGTATGGTTTGTCTAAGTTTTGTTTTGTTTGAGTTTTTTAAATTTTATTTTTATAGAAGCAAACCACCTGTGGGGATTTGAGTAACGCTTAGTAGAGCTTTTTGTCCCTATAGCATTAGATTGGGAGATAAGATCATAAAGACTGTCATACTTTGTACCTGTAATCCAGGTGGGAGCACAGTCTCCAGCATTCAGTAAAACCAGAAAATTCCCATAGAGAACACATGGACTAATCTGCATGTTTATGAGGATTTTGTGCAATGCCTAGTGGTTAAAAGTTGGTTTTAAACAGTTTGTTTTCCTTACAATCTGGTTTTTTCTTCTAGCATTGCAGCTCTCTGAGTAAGCTTAGTGCTGTGTAAATGGCTAGAGCCTCTTTGATTCTTGTCAGTTACTGGATTCTGTAGTGTTTATAACAGTGGGGTTTTGTTGTCTAATTGTATTTTGTGTGTGTGGAAAGCCCGTTGTTCTAATCTTTGTTTGTTTAAGTAGCCACTTTTTTAGCTTACTGAAGTAATTGATGCTTCTTACTCTTTCCACAAATGCTTCATCTCTGGATCATTGTGTGGTTTTTCTTGGAGAAGGAACCTTACCCATCTTTTGTTTTCCAATTATAGAGTATAGAAGAGAAAGAGGAAAGCTGTGACTGTGACTTTTCAAGGCTGGGTTGCTTTTGCATATCTAGTTCTTTGAAATAGGTGCAGGATATCTGAGGCGAGACGGCTCTGTTTGTTTTTTCTGCCATTTCCACTGTCTCAACTAAGCTATTAGGCACTCTGGAAAAAGACATGCCAGGAAGATAGATTTGTCTGGTTTGGAAAGAGAAGCAATGTAAATCCCTTCTGGTTAGACAGTTGTGTCCTTGGGTGGGCAGGTTCTGAATTGTCTCATCTTATGTCTCGTACGAAGATGTAGTGCTTATGAGTGCCAAGGACTACAGAGAAGAGTGATTACAGGTATATTGCAGAACAAACAGAGCCTAGAGTAAACATCAGAATGCAAACAAACAAGTTAGGCCAGCACTGAAATCCAGCAGTGGCTCCAAATGAGAATGAATTTTATCATGAAAAAAAACTCTTAACTCTTCAGTTAACACTTTGTTGTTTTTGAGACTCAAGGGAATGAGAATCAGAAAAAAATAGCTGTTTTTTCTAGTTCTGAGCTAAAGCCTCCAGACCTTGTTGATTCACTGAAACACCTACCTGAAACAATTCATAATGTTATGGGTAGCTGTCACATGATATTTTCACGTTATTTTCTAATAAATGTTCAAACCTGTAAAATGCAGGCATGGTTATCATGAGGCTTCTTGGGACAGCTGAGCTGCCAGAACCAGTTGGCTACTGAAAGAGCCTTGCTCTGATGTTTATGACCCCTCTTTCCTCATGCTTTGGTGTGGGGAATAAAGTGTGTGTATGTGGTGGTCATACTCTCCAGGACCTGTTTAGTTTTTTGCCAGTTTAGCAAACTGGTTTATTTTCTTCACTCTTATGTTGGTTTTCTAACATTTCAGTGAACTGAATGCTCTCATATGAGGGGTAAGATTAGCACCAAGGGCTGCTGGCATGTAAGGGAAAGGAATATGCAGCTGGGAAGGGACACAGAAAGGGGTGAGCCTACCCTTTTGACAGCAGTGAGCTGTTGGTTGTCTCAGGAAACCTTTTGCTACATCCCCTTGAGTTTAATGCAGACTAGAAACTGTCGATTCCATGCATGCCCTTGTTTTGTACCATGAAGGAAAAGGTCATAAACCTTTACTTCCACTATAGATGCTCCATACAGCACCTGTTAGATCATTGATGAACCAACAAAAGTATGTTTTGTTTGTAGCAGCACTGTAAGTCCTGGGTTCATTTTATTTGAAGTATGGTACTGAAGTTCAGATTGGTGGTGGTCTCAAGATTTACAGAAGGTAATGCATGGTGAGGCTAGTTCTCAGGTTCTTGTAGAAAATAGTGAAAGGACAGCTAATAACAAAGGAAGGTGATCAAGGGTGTTCTGTTCATATTTGTCGTGTTCCTAATGGCAAATGTACTGAAAAAATGTTTATTAATACAAATCCTTCAGTTTCTATGAAAGGGAATAGTGAAGTCTTGAGACTTATTCTGAGAGATTATAAAATTACGTAGAGTGGAGGCCTCAGAGAATTTATTCAGCTGCTGAGTGATGACTTCACTTACCAACACCAAGTTGCATTTCCACAAGTCTTACTCCTTTGTACCTCCAGGCTCTTCTGGGTTTTTCCTACCTGTTGCTTCATCACCTGTTTCCTCTAGCTCCTTCTAGTTGCTGATTGTCCCGGGAAAACAAGGTAGAATACTGTTAATTCAGTGAAATTTTGATGCTAGAACTAGAGTCATCAGTTTTTTGGGCTTAAATATTTAAATCTCTTTTGCTAATAGAGTTATTTTTCTGCTCATATGATTGCTGTATTTCTTGGTAAGTGCTAGGAAAAGGGAAGCATTGGTTTTGCTTCTCATACAGATCTGTGATGTTTCAGATCTTGCTATTGTTTCATACCTTGTTGGCTGACTCAGTAATCTCTCTTCTGTATCCATCCTGGCCCTGTGTTTTTCTGATAACCTTTATATAACTGCTGTTATTTAACTCCCTTGACTCCTAACAACAGAAGTCTTTCTTTGTAAGATTGTATTCATTATTCAGAAGATTCTCTTAAAATTGTGCTATTAGAGGCTTTGATGAATGCTTTTGTACATCTGACATATTCCAGATGAGTCTAGCCTGTGTGTTAAAGGTTGTTCCTTGTTCACATGAAGTTGATGCACTGTTGAAATTAGACATAGAAGCATCTGGTCCAAATCAGGACGTTAATGAGGGCAGCATTCCAGTTACCAACTTTGCATCACTTCGTTCAGTATAAATTGCTGAGAAATTCTTACAAGCTTTTCTTTCTATCATACTGGCATCACACTGCAAGGGGGAGCTTTGTCTTGAACTGCACTGTTGTGTTTAGGAGACTTGTAACATCAGTCATCAGGGGCCAGGTTTTGTAAGGAATATGTGCCAAATTCTGTTCTCAGATGCCCTTTGTCATACTTCTATTTGTGTTTTTCCAGATCATGAATTAATCTCAGTCTTTTCAGATTAGTAGGTAGCAAATGGCATAGTCCAGATAGGAGTTGTTTGCTACATGTGGGAACTAAAAAATGTCCTGTGGCATTAATGTGTGCTGAATAGTCCCTAAACAGTAGAATAGAACTGTGCAAGGTAGAACCATATGCCTTCTATCTGCAAACTGCTATCTGAAATACCCTAACTTGATTTCACCTTGATGATAAATTGCTTTAGGGAACACATTTAAGCTTTGCTATGGAAAAAGTTTGGTTTATACTATTTCTAGATGCAAGTTATTAAATGTAAACTGAATTTTCAGGGGGAATTTTCTTAGACTACTGTATTGCCCATTTAGCCCCATCTTTTTCATTTTGCTGCATGGAGAAGAATGACAACATTTGTGTTGTGGCTTACTGAGAGCTTCAGAACAGGTAGAATATGGTTTGTGGGGTTTTTTTGTTCTGTATTATCTGTAGTGGCTTGATTTAACCTCATGTATCTCATATTTAAGACTCTCTTTTGTTTATGCCCTTTTGACTCACGAGAACATCTCTAAGACTCTTAAAAGGCTTCCTGTAATTCAGAATCATTCCAGGCTTTTCTAACGAAACCATTCTAAATTTGACCTGAGTAACATTACAAATGACTATGCATTTTTCAGTTTGGTTTTTTTTTGGTTGGGGTTTGGTTTTGTTGGTTTTTTTTTTTGGAGTCCCACACTGTGCTTGGTACAAACTTGTTATTAAAGAGCATAACAAACTAGAAAGCTGTTGGCATCTTATGTTTTTGTAGCTAGCATGTATTGTTTGCATAAGATCTGTCTTCTGAGAGGAGAAGGGTTTGCTGTAGAGAATCACGCTTGCCTTCACTAGCCTGCAGTTAGTAATCTGTTTCAATGTGTAGACGCATGCTTCTCTGAAATGTTTTCTCAGTTGTGAGGTTTCCCTATAATAAGTTCCCAGGTGGTAAAAGGAAGGGTGATTTCAGCAGGACCTGAGCTTGTCTTATTTCTGAATGACGATTTGGTGACTGTCCTTCCTTTCAAGCATACCACACTTAACAATGAATTTTCTCTGCTGCGTTGGTTTGAATAAAAGCTATCAAAACTGCTACCCAGTAATGGTCATCTGCTGACACCATTTCAATTCTTGAGTTAGTGCAGACTTTGCAGACCTGTTTGCCAGCACACATGGACTATTTTTGGGTCTAAATGAAAAATTTTCAGTTTATTACTTCTCAAAATGGAGTAGATAAAAGCTGTTACTGTTTAAGGCAAACAGACACCTGCCTGTGTGTTAGGAGCTGGTTCTGCTTCTTCACCGACTAAAATACTGCTGGGATCTTGTCCCTTTTTGGGCACTCCCAGGACAGTTCACTGAACTCCAGTCAGAGTAGTCAGAGTTGGGCACCCCAAACATGGAACAATAACGTATAAAAAGCTTTCTGAAGCTGACAGCCAGAAGAAGTACACTGAAGTCAGTATGGTCCATCTTTTGATAAGCAGTCAATTTCTGTCCTCCAGGCTTACTCTATTTAGCACATGGGAGAGGATGAGCGAAATGCTTCCTCCCCAGCTGTAGGGACAAAGGAGCATGGTCTCTTAAGTAGTAGCCAGGGTGGCACCCATCTCACTTAAACACCCGCAGGTCTCCTGCCTTTTTTTAACCATCTCTTGCTGCTGGCTTCGTGGCAGGAGCAGGGAGGAAAAGGGAGAATGAAAGAAGCGTGTTCCTGTACCCCCTTTGCCTCCTTTCTTTTTCTCTGTGCCTTGCAGAAGTAATTTCTGCTTCTGCATGTTTTGCAGTCCCTGTGACAGGCCAGGTAATCTGGAAGCTTTTTCTGCTACTGTGTCCCAGAGGAGAGTTGGAAAGGTTTGCTTTTGCTCTTGGGCCTGACATGCACCAGTGTCCTGAAAAAGGTATTTCTCTCTCAGCATTAAAAAGACTGGGCTGCTGTGTTATAAATGGGGAATTGTGTTTGCTTTGTCCTGTTTGTTCTGTCTGAACTGCCTTGAGCGCAGTAAGCCAAATTCAGTCTATAGCAGTTGTAACTTGGTGAACCGTATTATCCCCATTAGAGTTACTTCTGCTTGGAGTGTGAGCTGAGCTCCATGTCTGGGATACTTCAACATCATACAGGCTTCTGCCAGCACTGCGAGACGTTGAACAGCATGTGATGGCACTTGTGGAACGAAGCATAGAAATACTCATCTTGAGGACATCCAGTGCCTTCTCCCTGTTTCATTACAGCCGTGGTTGCTGGTTATTCATTGTAAATTAATAGGTGTAAATCCAGAAGGTTTTGTTTTAATTACCTTGTCTTTATTCGTAATAAAGTGTACAAATTATCCTCTAAACTAGAACAACTTTTTGGAGTGAGGGTCAAAGAATCTAATTATGATTTGAAAATTTCCAGTAGTAGAAGATCCACTACAGTCTGGGCAATATGTTCAAGTGTTCAACTGCCTCCCCTTTAATGAATGCCTGATGCATTTTTTGATTCTCTTTGGTGTGTTCTAAGGAAGATTTTTCTTGCTTTTTTTATATAAGGCAAGTATTATGAGTTCCTCAAGCCCTGAATTATCAGAGAATTTTTTCTAGTATTTCAGTCATTCTAATGACTTTTTTGTGACCTCTTTGGTTCTGTTTTTCTGCATACTTGAACACTGTTCTTTGGAGACATCAGGACAGACAACAGCAGTGCAGTGGGAATTATTCTTGTGTCAACTACGGACATCATAAAACCTTTCTTTTCCAACGTGGTAATTCCCTAATCTCCAAAGCAGACATCAGTTCTTTGAGGCTATGACTGATCCTTACAGATGCCCCACGAAAATTTATCTACCATGCCCAAAAACATTTTCAGAAGCATTGTTTTCCAGGGTAGAAAATACCTTCGTCTTTTTTGCTTCTAGATACTATTGTGGGTTTCCTGTTATACCTACCATTACCTGTGTGCAAAACAGTCAATGTGGTCTGTGATTTTCTTTCTGTGCAAATTTCAAGCAAATTCTGTGCAACCCCCTCTCCAAGAAGCCCTGCACACATCCAGCAGCTTGAAACAGGATTATCTTCTGTAGATTTGTTCAAGGAGTGTCTATTCCAAATCACATTGCTGTGCTCTAGACACCTGGTAATATATTGGCAAGCTTTCTTTTTCATTATTTATCAGTATTCTTTCTCAGTTGTTGATGATCTTGGGCTTCTTCGGGACAGGTGCTGTTAAATGTCAGACAGCATGGGCAGGTCCCATGGGATCATGCTAGAAAATGCATCACTTGATGAAAGCTCCTTGTTTACAGGTATATCCTGGAGCCCATAAATCAAATAAACTTACACAGTTTAAAAAGTGCTTTGTTGATATTGGATTGTTCTAATGGATTAAGCAAAATGTCCTACGGTGCCAAACCGTGCATTGCAGAAGACTAAGAATATTACATAAAGACGGACTTTTTAAAAGCCAGTGTAAAAACAGTAAGTCTATTGTCTGTAGACCTGTTGATTGGCATTCATTGTGTAATTTAGTTTAATTGTTCATTATCAAATCTCTCATCAGCTATTTCATTACATAAAAATTATTTTTCTTCACAAAATCTACTCAAGCCTGAGAGGCCTATAATTATTTAGGACATCCAGTCCATCTTTTGTAAATATTGACATAGCAGTTCTGTTCTTTCTGTTCTTGTGAACTTTCCAGTTCCAGGTTTTCAGACCTTAATGACAACATTACCAGTCCAGCCAGTACCTATGCCATCTCTTTCAGCACACTTGCGTCCAAGGTACCCAGCTCTGTTGATGTAGAAGTGTCCAATTAATAGTTGCTGTATAACATCTTGAGTTGCTGTTGGAATGGAAACTATTTCTTCATCATCATCATCAGAATGTTGTTTGCTTTTTTCTTAGGCAGATGTGTGCATTAAACTTCTCCTGCTTTTCATTGTTACTGTCAGCAATCCTACAATTTCCATCTAATAATGGATTTTTTTTTCCTCACCAGAAGAGAACACTTTAAAACCTGCTTGTTTAACAATTCCAGCTACTCATTTATCTTTCTGTTCTTTTGCAACTTACATAACTTTTTTTTCAATATTAATTTCCAGTCGTAAATCATCTTGCGTTGAGGGGACAACTGATACCCAGTTACTGAAGAGAGGAGATTTCAGTTGGGCTGCCACGGATGAGTTAATATCGCATAAGAAAAATAAAATAGCCTAACTGATTATCAATATGAACATCCTGTTGACAGCTATTTCTTTACTACAGTTGGGTTTTACTTCTCCTAAATCTGAACACAGAAGAAGTACACCTATGACCTTAGTCAGTCATTTTACAGTGAGAAGAGGCTTGCTTTTGGAGGTGCCCGTTCCCTTTTACTGTCTGCAAAGAGCTGTTCAGAAGTTTCATTCTTAGGTTTCTGATTCATAGGGTAGGTCCTTAGGGACCTTAGGGTAGGTCCAAAGCTGATCATCTTTATTCACAGATAAAAAGGGGGAACTAACAAGAGAAGCATCATCTAGATTTCTTTTCCCATGTTTTTTTTCCTAGAACCAGGATTTAAAAAGTGCCATTTTACAGATAGTGTTTGCCTTTGTCTCTTGTTCACTGGTGACTTCAAGTAAAAAGGGAATATAGTGTTTAAGAAGGAGGTAGTAATTTGTATGTATCACACCTGACATCTGAAAGCTAATTTCTTCGTGTTCCCACTGGATTCTGCAGGTTGAATTTAATAGTATGGCAGATTAAAACCTGTTCCCAGATCTGTTGGAGGGAGTGATTAAAGTCGTTGGCAATTTCTGATCAGAACTGTATGAAAATTTGGTCTTTTTAGCTTTCCAGTTCATCTGTATTTCTTTTTTGTCTACCAGGTGTAGAAAATAGAAGGTTGTGTCTTGCTTTTGTGAGTTCTGCAGGGCAAATGTATTTCAACATTCTGTGAAGAACAGTTTTAACAAATAGGGAGGGGCAGAGTGACTGCAGCAGTCTTTTGGGAGAGCATTTTAGACCTTGAAGATACCAGTGAAAGAGAAATACACAAGAGAAGCTACACAGCAAAAATAGAACAAGGCTAGAGGCAAAATCTTCAGGTGATCTTTGAAACAGTGCAAAATTAAATGTTGATATCTTGGTCATGTTTTAATAACAAATCGTTTTGTTTCAAGTTCCAGGACCACCATACCTGTAACATCTCAGCAGAATAACAGGGGCAGACCTGTGGTTCTGAAAGGTTATTCACATTTTGATAGAATGTGAATGAAAACCCCAAACACCACAAAACATCAGCAAATCACAATCCTCTGAGTGTGTAACTTCACAATATTGTAATTACAGATTTCACAATTATTCTCACCTTTCTAAAGTTACCTTCAACATCTGCCAACTGTCACCGTGAGCTCCAAATTGCTACATATGGTAACAGGTAGCCTTTTATTGTCATATAAACTGTGAGACATGAATAACTGTGTCTTGTAATTACATGACACTTACTTTATGATTGAAGTGATTAAATGGCTATTTGTACCCTGCAAAGCAGTGATAACTTTTTTGGTTTTCATAATGGAGAGTGGTTCAATTTGTCTTCAGTGTATTTACAGATGAAGGTTCAGTAATTTCATTATTGTGATTATACATGTGTGAGATGTGTTCCATTGAGAAAATCCATCATTTCTTTTCTTTAAATTATGTGTGTGAGTCTGTAGGGGATCCAAATTTGTTGTTAATCAGAAAAACAATTTTGGAGTGGAATTCTCAAGTATAACCGTTAAAACTTACTGAGTCCCAGTGGAAAGGTCAGTGGCACAAATAAATCCTTGTGCTGCTTTTTTGCTAAAATCTTAATTACATCAAGGTTGTGATTGTAATGAATTGTGCACGTCAGTAACTTCCTGGCAACTCGTTTAAGCAGCTGAATGAAATATCATTTTATTAGCTAGTGCATGGTTTATCTGCAAGCTTTATGTTAGAGGTATGATTTGAGTCTGTAGTGTTTGGTAAAATTTGAAGAATTGTTGGTTGTTGTGCTAACAACACTGGGTAGCCTTGTAACGTGTTTTAGGTGTGTGAAAATTGACAGCTTCTCAGAGTACAAACAGATTTGTTTATTTCTGTACTCTGAAAAGGACTGAAAAATGGAAAAGGGCATTGGTGGGAAAGCAGACGAGGGCACTGCACAGCTGCCTGGTGACAGTGCCAGTGTGGTTCTGGGGAGCGGCTGCAGCACGCTCTGCTCTGCTGCAATTCTGTGCTGCTTAGACATTTAATTAAAAGAAATGGGCTTTTGTTTTATATTATGCAGAATTACAGAATTACCAGAGGAGTTTACTGGTGCATGTCTTCCCTGAGACTGGCTTCTCAAAGGTGCAGTCGTTGATCCTGCTCTGTCTGGTGCTTAGGAGAGGTGGTGGGTTTAAGCCAGAGGAGGGGGAGGCGGAGGGGGAGGCGGAGCGCGCCGGGCTTGTGCTGCGGCAGCGAACAGCAGATGGCAGTGCTGGCCTGCTGCACCGCCTGGGGCACGGCGTCGGGAGCTGTAGATCCCGCCTGGAGCGCCCTTCCCCGCGTGTCTGCTGCCGAAGCATTAATGGCTGGGTTACGTTCTGTTCTGTCTAGAATTAGGTTAGTCCTCTGAAGGCAATTATCCGTGCAGGAATTTAGAGGGGACAGGAGGTTATAGGTACTTGTAAGTAATACTAAGTGCATCGACATTGTTTGGCTGTTGTACGTGATTCAGATGTAGAAGAGCCTCATGCCAGTATTGATGCCATGTAATGCCATTGCAAAGGCAATGAGACGTCACTGTCATATGTATGCCCCTTTTTTCCTCAAGAGGAATGTCTCGCTTTCTGCAGCAGCAGCCCTTGGTTTGTGATGCGCAGCTCATTCCTGTAAGTCTCCCCCTGCCCCATACTGAAACATAACTACATTCTGAAAACTTGATGACTCATAGTTTATCAGTCTTTTGAGCCTTAAGTCAGGGCCAGTCGCTCATGGCTTTTATAGTACCGGAAATCTGTGTGAAGATTTTTTTGTTCTGTTTATCCATGAGCACACTTCAAACAGAAAGATTACTTAATCACATCTTTTTTCTCTGAAAGAGTACTCTGATTGCAAAAGTAAGTTTTCTCTGTTCACACCACACCCCCCACCCGAACCCTTTTTTTTTTTTTTTCTTGAAATGCTAATCTTATAGGAAAAAAACATTTATGTAATCTATATCACTTAAAGTTATTGGAATCAGCCCTTCTGATGGCATGTTAGTAGAAGGTTCCTCAGAATGTTACTGAACTTGTTTCTTTTCTGAAGTTTTTATTAAGAACCCTATGCAGAACTTAAATTTTAAGACAATTGTAAATTTCCATAGACGTACTGAATTACAAGATCATGAGGACTGTAGAGTGTACTTCTTTTTTACAGTTGTATTTCAGTGATGCAGCACAGTATAGCTCTTTTAATTTCATAACCGTACTCTTAAAAGTATATATTTTTTCAAGTTTGAGTGAGAGATTTATTAAATTGTTTGTGTTTGGCAGTCTAGTTCCAGTGATTTATATGTGTTTGTGTGCAGATTTACAGGGGTTTTGCAGGTTCTGTAAAGGGACTAAGGAGCTTATTTTTCTACAGTAATTTAATGAAACATTATACTTGGGATGCAGTATTTTAGGGCATTCTTTTTTACATGTCAGTTCTGTTTTTTGGGAATAAGAAAATTACTAACATCAGTCTGTAGAAGTTCAAAATGCAGTTTTAATACTTACCTAATTTGCATTGAACTGTTCACCATGGCAGAAATAAATTCGGCCACTTGTCATTTTTTAATTTACAAAGAAAAGTATTCAAGGAGCTAGGACTGTGGTCTTGCCCAAATACTTCCTATATCAGATACCTCCATCTGAGTGTTTAGATTGCTTTCAAAAGATTAGAGAAAAACTTAAATGATAGGATGCCAATTTTTAAAGGTGGAGCTTGTATCAAAATGGTTGTTAAAACCTGCCTTTTTCAGTCTTGATACATCTTCAGTATCAGCAAACTAGCTTCATACTATAGTTTTTACAGAAAGATGAAAATCTGCTTGTTTTAAACTTTTACATCATGAAAAACCCCCAGAGTTAAATGGAAAATACAGTCTGAATGGTCAAAAGCCTGGGAACAATATAATTGCTGGAAGCTTAGTATTAGTGGATACTTCATTGAAAAAAATGGTGGATTTTATGACAAAGCTGAATGTCTTCTGCAGGTTGTTGAATTTGTTACATAACACATTACATTAAATAAAAATTTCAAGACCTCTTGAAAGGCAGTAGTTTAAAAAGCACCCCAGAAGCTGTTGGAAGTGAGCTTTGCAGAAAAAAACCCCCTGTAATCTTTGATATTTTAATTTTTTTTGAGTGGATGAACCTTTGTCGAAATTAAAGTTTGCAGCATGACTACATAGTACTACTTGTGTCATTTTAGGCTGTATCATGGGAAGCCATGTTTTGGGTTTTGGAGAGAGAAAAAAAAATGGCTTTACTTTTAGTTTCTGCATAGCCAGACTTGCTCTTATGTTTGTAATATTTAGAGAGGTTCAATAGGGGGCCCTTGGTGCTTTGATCTGGTGCCATGGTGCAGTTTAATGAGAGAGGGGTTTTCAATATTGTCTGCAATATTGCAATTTCTGCCAGCCTTGTCTTAAATAAGAAAATGCAAGATTTACACCTTGGAAACCTTCTTGTGTTTGTGGGCACTCTTTCTGTTTGAAACAGGTAATTACAAAAACCTCCGGATCAATTTTTGTAAAGGGGCACCCTGATGGGTGCCATGACTGAAGTGTGACATGAGCCTTTTCCAATACAATGGGTGGCCTAACATTCCTCTGGAAGGCCAAGCTCATTAAATATTCTCTTCTTTTTTTCCACCCTCTCCCCCTCTTCATGCACTTAGCTTGAGTTGCGCTAAGTCTGAGGTTTCTTCACTGAGGACTTAGGAAAATTGCATAGAGTTCTCAGATTGAATTTTTTATGTGTATGACTTCATGATGGCATTAGCATGTGCTTTGATCCATGTGTGAATGGCACTGGGTCGGCTCTTATTGCCATATCCAGATGGTGTTACAGGGAACAAACAGTTGTGTTTTAGGATTTCTCAATAGACTGTCTAGACTGGTCTTGCAGCAGACAGATACAGCCACCCATCAAATTAGCGTTTGTCAGATTTATGGTAATGGTTCACCAAAGCCTTCCTGTCATTGACATTAAGATTTACGCCTCCAAAGTTATTTTGTCTTCCGCAGAGTGTAAAGTCTGATCGTGTGTGTGTGATTATCTACATGTAGATGTATATTTGCATATATAAATTTTTAACTAGAGGGGAGGAAAGCAACTGAAGAGAAATAAGTAATTGCTATGGTAAAAGGCAGAATTTTTAAAGCATTTTTTTAAAGAGCTGATTCCTTCAGCTGGATTGTTTAGGGAAGCTTTCTATTGCCTGTCCATCCCCTCTCTTCAGATGGTAATACGGATGTTCTGTTCCAGTCAGTATCTCCCATATGCCCTTTTTGGAAAGAAAAACATATATGTGGATTACTACAGCTAGATTTTGCACTTTCATGTTACACTGGGGTAATCTGAGCTGCTCCTTGTACGCAGTGGGAATAACCTTTTGACAGGCAGTATGTCCATTCTCAGTGGAAATGTTTTTCCAAGTCTGGCCAGGGCTCCTTTGATCATGCCACCTCAAATGTAGGGGTCATAGCTACTATGCAATGTAAGAACCACTGATGGTTGACCAGGGGAGAGATGATTTTGAGGAGAGCATATTTAAAATAAGCCAAATGTCGTGGAGTTTGACATATCTTTTTTAATTTTTTTTAGGGCATCAGTAATTTGTGTTGCGGTGGGAATGCCGAACAGGAGCATTGTGGGGAATATTAAGTTAAGCAGGACATGCTGGTACATTTGATGGTGGAAACAAGAGGTGGTGTAAATTTCAAATAGCTGAATTGCAGTGATGAGCTTGGGGCTTGAACATGCCAGAGCATGTTTTGAAAATCTTTTCCTGTTGTAGGGATATTTCAAGAATAGCAAAGGGAGTAATGGGATGATGAAAGGATCCAGATGTTATAGTAAACTGTATATTTGGGGAATGCTACCACTCAATGAAGAAACAGTCCTACAAAGTACTTAATTTAATTTACAGGTCTGTCTGTGGTATGTGCTTTGGAAAGTCTCTCCTCTGTTTGCTAGTAATAATTATTACAAATGATGAATGCAGACAACAATGGATTAACTATAAAGCCATTTTATAGACAGTTTTATCCTCGGCTCTCACTGTTTTTCTTGCTCGAAGGAGCTTTGTGACATTGGAAGAAAGTAAATATATCTAGTAAATATGTAAATAAAAAGTAAGTATGTAAATACCAATTGACAAGAGTCAGCTCCAGGAAATCAGAGCTGGCTTTCCAGCAGGCAGTTCACAATTCCTGCAAAATACACATGTGCTCCCTGTGCACTGTTTTGGGTGCTCACAACCTCTCTGCTATGCAGCAGCACTGTACCACTGAATCTTGGAAAAAGCAGCTGGTTTGTTCTTCACAAATCCATGGTCAGAGATTATGATGGTATAATCTTTGTTTATTGGTTAGATTTCTGTGATTTATGTGTTCTGAACTTGACTGTTACACAACTTTCCTCTGTTTGAATTCCTTAGTGAAGAGAGTAAGATAATAGCGAAACAAGTCTTTAATAGGAGAAAGACAATTCTTTTCCTTTATGCAGAGAAGGCATAGCACAGTGGTTTGCTTTTTTCTTTTTTTTTTTTTTTCCTTAGGGATATGATCTACGGCTACTGGGACTTACAGTTTGTCAAACTTTGTCTCCGTATTGTATCTTCCCATGCCTTAGTGGCAACATCATTTTCTGATTGCCTTTAGGTAGAACAAGAGGAACATTCCTAGTTTTGATTTTTTTCCTTTGCTGCAATTTTATCAAAATAAGCATATGTTGCACTGAGATCTTTCAATTAACTAGTTAATTTTCCATATAAACTTAAAATTAACTGATATTAATACAGCATTTAAGTAGTTGAGTAAGCATTTTAACTTCATTTTCTGGTTTTAACTGGATGTTGTGAAACATGTACCTACATAAAACAAGTACAGGTGGTATTTTTTTTCCCCAAGACTCTTAAATTACTCTTGGTTACTTTTTATTCCTTGCTCATGGTGCATTAGAAAACCTTAGCCAGCCTTGGAGGCTTTAGGTGGAACAGTTTTCTATGAAGTTTAAGAACTGAGATTCTTCTTTAAGCATACTTTTGGTTTTATTTTGTTGCGGTGAAGACTTGGGATGAAATCTTACTTCATGCTGTCTTAACTTGTCTCAATCAGCTAAATACAACTAAAAGATTTTACATGGGCAGTTTGAGTTTTCAAGAATAATTACTTCTACAGCAAGACAGTAGAGCATTTATATCAGCATTGCTGACTTAAGTGAGTGTTGCTTACCACCTTGAACATAACTGTGTTGCTTATTGGACAGGAGTTTATCAGAGGTGGACTGAAAGGTTCGTCTTACATTTTTTGTGTGCATGTGTTTTGGTTCCTCCCTCACGGCCAGAGTCTCACTTTTGGGGCAGCCTGAACCTAGGACAAGTAATGGAGGGACTAGTAACAGATACGTGGCCTGGCCAGGTTCCCTGAACGCAGATGCCTGGTGTTGTTGTGTTACAAGCTGCTGCCAGTTTGGAGAGGCAAAGACCCCCGGTGCCACTGGGAAGGATGGGCCGTGCCGTGAGCACAGGCTGAAGTAGAGGAGGAACGCTTAGGAGCTGCTGGCTAGGGGTGTGCCGGTACTGCCATCGCAGCAGCCAGAGATGCTCACTCCCAGCGTGCCCTTCTAGAAAGAGGTGTCCCACTAGTGTTACCTAACTTCGGAGGTGCACAAGCAGCGAGAGTTAGGACTTCTTGTTGGGCATTGCACTTGTCCGAGGCGCTGTCATTTCATTTTTTTTTTAAGGAGATTTTGTTGACAGGGGATTAACTAGGAAGGAAGGTGCTGCCGTCTCCCCTGTCCCCTGAAAGTGAGGAGAGAGAAGCTGCAGCAGGGAGGAAACAGGCTGTGGCAAGTGCTGGGCAGAGCATGGAGGCAGAGGAGTGGGGTAATTGCTGAACACCAGGTGAGCAGCTGAGAGAGAGGCCTGATTTTTAAGAACAAATTGGTGCCTGGCTGTCCCTGCCAGCCCAGAGGTGCCAGCAGTACCTGCCCTGTGCCTTGCCCAGGCGGCGGGTGCTGGCTGGGCCACTGGTCCCATTGCCCACAGGTCTGTGGCGGTGCAGCCCCTGCCCCTGCCGCTGCCCCGCGCTGCCTGTGGCTGCTCAGACCTTGAGGAGACCAGGGCGAGCGGCAGAGCGGAGCCGCTTGAGCTGACCTTGCACCAGACGAGAAGTCCTTTAGAGCCATGGCCTAGTTCTGTTGTCAATTCATGCCGCCCTCACACCCAAATTTATGAGTGTTTTAAATCCCAGCTAGCTGTCCCAGCTGGGAGTGTAAACTAGATCTGAGGCGGTGTTTTAACTCAGTCTGGCAGCGTGCCCGCTGTGCAAAGGAGGATGCCGAATAGATCTGGCAGGCCTTCAGAGCTGTCCCACAGCTCTGCCAGAAGCACAGGCAGGTGCTTGATGATTTCTTTCCAGTTAATATGGGGGAAGGCTTTCTTCCCCTCTTACTGTAAAAACAAAGCAAAAAAACCCCTGATCCATTGTGATGCACCTCTAGAGATGTTTTCACTGGTCCAGAAACAGTAATTTGGGCAGTGGCTACTCACCCTGTGACTAAGTTGGTACGGGTGCTTGGGTTTGAGCACCTGGGCAAAACTGGCAGTGAGCCAACATGCCTGCGTTGGAGTGAGCAGTCTGGGGAAGTCTGTTCAAATTAGTAATCTGTTAAAGCTTTTTTCCCCTCAAAAAATTCCCCCCCTCCCCAAAAAAGCTACTAAAGATGGTAGCTTTGTAAGGGCACTGCCAGCCTACAAACTATTGGAAAATGTTACCACCTGAGACTTACGTAGCTGAAAGATCAGAGAAGAGCTCTGTAGACTTTATGTTGCTTTCGCAGGACAGTTGAGGTTGGAAGGGATCTTGGAAGGTCTGTAGTCCAACCTTGTGGTTAAAGCAAGGTCAGCTTGATGTCTGACTAGGTGGTTGCTCAAGGCTTCATTCAGCTTAGTTCTGATCCTGAAAACCATGTGGAAGAAAACATCAAAGATAAGCACTGCAGAGCCACTCTGGGCACTGTTGGAGTGTTCCTGTGGGGAGAAAGCATTTTCTTATATCCAGGGTTCCCAGGACCTTTATCTGGATATCTCAATTGCTTTAGATTGTCTGGAAGATTATTCTGTGTTTGTAATGCTGTGATCTTGTTAGATTTTAGTATGAGATTTCTTTTAGCAGAGGGTGCAAACACACTCAGACCGCACTGTGTTTTTTTAGAGTTGGCACATTCAGTATACCACATGAGTGTAAGTACAAAATAAATTGGAACAAATAAAATTTGTACTTTTGGCAATATTGTCATCTGAAACGTAAGGAAAAAATGTGACGCCCAATGCATTTGCGTTAACAAATACCTGTTCCAAAAGCAGGGGGTCAAGAGTGGCTTTATAAGTGGCAAAGCGGAATGGATTTTTTTTTTTTATATGCTTCTGTATTTAGGGCTCAGAGTTGAGAGACTGCTTTTAATTTAACATAGGAAACTTAGGACATTGACAAAGACGCTAAAAAGTCAACAGAACCAGAAGATAGGAACATGTTAATATGCTAGTATTTTCACATAGCAGACCAGCACAAAATTAATGTTAAAATAACTAGCTGTGTGAAGGTGTCTTCATTCTTTCTGCTTTCTGGGTAGATTTTTGTTCAGTGACTAAGAAGTAGGTAAGTGGTGTTTTCAAGCTGTTCCTAGATTTCTTTTTTGTTTCCTTACAGTTTTTGATATTAAGTGCATGCTGAGCTACAGTCTAGTCTATGCACAAATTGCAGCTTAATTAAAATTGATTTAAAAACAGTTTAGGTAAGTAAGCCCTAACCTGTATGTGAAGATTCACTAAGTAAGGCTAACTGGCATCATGCATGTATATAATGTACAGGAGTAATAAGAATCCACTTCTTAATTCACGTTTGCTTTCTTTTTGTGCATTATCTGAAAGGGCTTAAGTATCACGTGTTTGTGTGTAGCTCCCCATTGTCCCTTGAGCTGTCTAGGGCCTACCATAGCTGTGTAAGGTAGGTTACTTGTTTAATTTTTAAATCAGTGAAACCCCACTTTTGAAAAGGAACAATGTTAAGTTCTCTTCTTCTGCCCTGTCCAGATGCACCGGAGCTTTTGCTGCATTGCACGTGATCTGCAGTGATTGCTTTGTAAAAGCCTGTGCCTTAGGTAGTTATTTTTCTGCAGTGGTACAATAGCATTCTTGATGTGCAGAGTTGCATATGAATAGCGAGTACTAAAAACCTAGCATGAAGGCTGCAGAATGTTTTTTAATACAAGACTTCACTGACAAAAACTATTGTTCGCTGAAGTGAGTAGCTTCTTTTAATAGAGCAAAAAACTACCGAGTTGCTGGAACAGGGAAGACATGGGGAATCTAAACTGTGGATTGGTCTCTGCCTTGATTTATCTGTTTACTTATTTTACTTTTGTGGTATTAACTGCTTTCCAACTGGCACACAAAATGATTGAATAAAATAAATATGTCGCTGTTTTTTGGCCCGTCCCTGCTGTTACTTCTACATAAAGTAGCATTTGTTGCATTTTTCATAAGCTTTCCATGCAAATTCTTAAATACCATTATTTGTTCAAATAAAAATGTTGCAGGCATATAGGCTCCAAATACATGGTAACGCAATATGAGTGCCTGCTGAAACTCAATATAGGGCTCTGAGATGGTGCTTTACATTTTTCTCTTTGTAGCCATTGAAACTGTTCCTATGAAGACAATGCTATCGCAAAGGAAATTTTGCTGAACTAATAATTGTTATGCAGTTGAGACACCACCACAGGTATTTCACTGCTGAAGTCAGCTGCTGTGGAAATGAGCCTCCCTCCCCTTATTTTGGCCCGTACTGCTGATCTCTCAACTGCCATCATCACAGAAATTCATGGGGAAACAGGTCCACTCCCACTCATTAGCATGAAATCAAGCACCAGATCTTGGAAAGAATCTGGTAACAGACCAGCAGGCAGCTCGGTATGGGTGAGCAATCCCCACGCGCCAGGTCGCGGGCAGGCTGCCTGTTGATTCAGTTGAAAGGCCTCATCCCTGGGGTGTAGCTTGATGATACTCAGCCTAGGGGTGATGAATACATAGAAAACTATGCTTGAATCCGCATTCTTGGAGAATGGGTGTAGTCTCCTGGACAGCCAAAGATGGCAAGAGTTTTTAGCTACTGTTACTATGTAAGCATCCAGGAGTACTACAAGGAGTTCCCAATTAAATAAACCAAACCAAATCCCTCCTCCACTTTTCAGGGTGTGGCAGTCCTTTGGGTACTGTGATTTGGAAGCCGTAGCCTACCAATGTGTAAAATCGACATTTGCAAAAGAAAAAAAAAAAAAAGAAATTTCCTGCCAAACAACAAAAGCAACTTCCCCCCCCCCCCCCCCCCCCCCCCCCCTCCTGCCAAGGAGTGAAGCTACGCCATAGGTAATGTTCTCTTCTTCGTATGTTATGGGCCCCATGTATGTATAGTATGTGTTGATACTGAAAATGAAAACTTGGCCTTCACCATGTAGTACAGCTGAACATGTCATGATGTGACTGTAGGATATGGATGACAGGGCAATAGTGGCTTTTTGGTATTGAAACTTTCCTTTGAGTGTTTGGATGGAAGCATTAACTGAAGTGAATTATAAGTACAATTTCCTCTGTTATCAGGCTGTATACAAATACAGAAAAAACAATTGGAACTTGCTGCAGTGTTCTAAAATTTCTTCCTACAGGCTTAGGAGTTAAAAATTCTGTAATAATAATTTGAATGTTGGCTCAGCTGGTAAAGAGGTAAGTATAATCGCTAGATGATGTGTGCAAAGCCAGTGAAATACTACAGGAGACTTCACTGTTGTGATGCTGAACATCTCTAAAACTTTTAGATGCTCAGGTTTCTGAGTGAAACTGTCCACCCTGCTGGAAGTCCTAAATTTCATGTGTTGAGGATGAGCAAAGCTGCATGCCCGTTCACTCACAACATGGAGAATACCCAAGCTAATGAGTGTGAAATGGTAAACGGTATGGCTGAAATTTCTGCCATGTAATGAAGAATGTGAAGTGGTTGAAAGGCTCAGAATTATGTCTGTATTTTTTGAGGGGAAAACATGGTTTGAAAAGAGTAAACTACGATTGCTCCCTGTGACAGAAGAGAAAATAAAAGATTTTGCACAGTCATTTTTGAAATCTTGTCATCTCTTGCCTGTATTGGAAGGGGAGAATTCTGCAGTATTAGAGCAGTATTTTTCCCTATGCATGGGCAATGGAAGAATCCAAGAAGTATAGGATGTGTGCTTTCTTTGCCAGTATTTGTTTTTAGTATCAGTTTATAGTGGCAAAAATGATAACATCAACTTCTTTAAAAACAAATCCATGCAATCTAGTTTTTGTTTTCACTGTCCTAAGATATCAGTGAGGAAGTCTGTTTTTAATAAGTAGCTAATGAGCCACTAAAATAGCTCTAGTTACTGAGATTCTTTCTGGGAAGATTGATTAAATTCTTCTGTATACTACAGTAACAAAGTAGAACCAGAGTGCAACCAACACAGGAAACATTACAAGTCAATCAGTCTTCCACTCATGATGGTTCTTACACTTAAACTAATGAATATTGCAGAAATTTGGAATGCAGAATAGGACTGGTATGGCTTTTCAAATGTAGTTGGAATTTGTGGAATGGTAAATGTTAGCTGATCTTGCTTGTTTTTTAACCCTACTGTGATGGGCAAAGGATTTCTAAAATTTTCTGGAGTTCTTACTCTGCTGATGAGAGGTACAAAGTATACAGTCCAAGCACATGGAGAGGGTCTTACTCTGATTTAGAATTAGTAGTTTCAAGTTAGGATCAAAAGAATGTCCAATATATGGGACACGTCATGCATCTTAATTTACCTTAAGTAAATATCACATACGTAATACTGTCCTTCACTTGGCATGTCAGTGATGCAAAGGAGTTAAGAGTTTAGATTTTGTCTGAGCCACAGGGTAGTGCTAATTCTTGTTAGAATAAGTCATCCGTAATAGGCACTTAAGGGAAATTCAAAGCTATTACAGCAGATGGCCTGCCAAAAATCTTAAATCATTTATGACAGTCTAATAATGTTAAATTCTTTGAACATGTGTAAAAATGGGGAAACTTGCAGGTCTAATTCCTGAAAATGTGGGCAGGCCAGAATTGTATGAGAACACTGATAAATGAGTTGCACTGCAAATTCACACAGTTGTTATGTGCAGTTTGATTTAATAGAGTGTTTAATTGCTGATAGAAGTTCAGCAGTTCCTCAAGGAAAGAGTATTTTTTTATTTACCCCTAATGAGATTCTGTGTGGCACCTGCGAGGTAACATTTTTTGGTCATTGTTTTTGTCTAGTCAGGTACCACTGAATTATTTCTAACCAGAAAATAATGGAAAAGAGTTTGCTCTTCTAAAATTCCACATGAGCTGTTTTCTTTCCCAAATGAAACATGCATGATTGTGTAATAGTATAGTACCATAATGTTGCTTGTGTAGAACTTTCCAGTTTATTTTTGCTGCAGTCTTTCACACAGCATGACTTTTCTGATCTTTCTGAATCCACATTACTATACAATTATGTAGTGAAGTCCAAGTCACGTGCTTGATATAGTTGAATTTTACTAAAATATCTTTGCACCCTGTTTCCTGTGATTGTAGGTTCACTAAGGACATTCTTAATTTCTTGCTTCAGTGTTACTTAACTGGAATCTGTGGTATATCAAGCTGGCTCTGAAGGATTTTCTTCTGTGTTTATCTGATGCACAAGGAAATATTTTTCCAGGAAATACCACTGAATGGTATGGTTGATTGGCGTAGAAAATACATTGCTATTAGGCTGGAATGTAAGGTTTAGCAGAAGAGAAAAGCAATAGGCAGCAGGAAGAAGAATCATGATACATTTGTCATTAAAATACCTCAGTGTGCCTGGAAGTCCAAGTAGTTTTTAATGTTTTTACAATGGACTTCATAGTACACTTAGTGCAGAAATACTTACCTGGTTTCATACTGTTCAACAGTGTGTTTATTGCTGTCAGTGTGATTTTTCTAATATGAACATTTCCAAACCAATTTATCGTCTGTTGGAACTTCATCTTATTTGTAGAATACTATTTTTCCTAAGTTTTTTATTGGGATAGGACTTAACTGTTTTTACCATTTAGGACTGCATAATGTCCCCAGCTGAAAAATCTTCGAACATTTAAACTACAGCTTAATAGTTCATTTTGATTCCTGTTTCTGGATAAGAGTCAAGTATGAGACTTTTGAGCTCAGTTATGTCCCCTTACAATAAACTACTTTAAATTACTCTTGTTGCCTTGTGCTAGATGGACATCTCAATCGTGTTCTCATTTTTTTGGTTGCTTTAAGATGAAAACGGGCATTGAAATTTGCATCTACTCATTTTTTTAGAACATGCTTCTATGCTGAAGCATAGAAAATCTTTTCTTTTGAACTACATGTAGTTTGAATCAGTCCCAAAGCCAAATTCCAAGTCTGAACAAAATAATAAGAAAAAGCCATATAATTATTACTTCTCTTCAGTGTATGGAACTTACAGTCTTTGCTGCTTTATACACATTGCACTGTGGTTTGGATAACATTGGACTTCAGTGGTATTTCACTAGAAGTAACATCCTAATAACAACATAGATTTTCCCCTTCCTGCTAGTATTCTTGGGCCTTTTCTTCAGCTCTTTGGATAAATTTTATTGTTCAGGCTGACCTTATCCTCAACTTTGTGGGGTTAGCTACATTTAAAAATAGGTTTAATACAATTTGCTGGGTTGTTTCTAAGAATAAAGTTAAAAAATAACCCAAATGCTGCTGGTTTGTCAGTTTAAAAATCTAGGCAAAGGCACATTAGTTTTGGAAATCACAGGTTGCCTCATAATAATCAAAGGCCTTTCACTGTTTTTTGGTGGTTTTTTTTTTTTTTTAGGAGAATGCATTTAGATTTGTGAACTTGAGACAGCATATGTTTACTAGAAGTTCTCATGTTTTGCTTCATCTTGAACTATCTGCCTGAGTATTCTGGTTTTTTCCATCAAAATATCTCCAGGTTTAGAGAATGCACTTAACTGCTTAAAAGATCTGAAGTTTTTAAGTTTCATGTGGTAAGAAACTTGAAAAATTCAATAGGACAACAGTAGCAGTTAACAAATTTTCATATTTGAGCAGTGTAGTTAGTAGTGGAAAGATAATTCCTGCTTCAGCATTTTGCCTAACTGGATGAGACTTGAGGAATGGTCAGGCTTTTTTCTGTGGTGTTCCATATCTTTTAGTTTGATTTCCTTGGTATTCATCAATTGAGATTAGTGACCTGACACAATTTGCAGGTGCTTCATCTCCTTTGTTGCAGGAGATGTAGAGCCTCGTAGTTGTCAGAAATTTGCCGTTTTCTCATTTATATAGGCCTTATAAAGTGTTTGTGGGAAAATGAGTAGAAAAAATTCTTTTGCAGTAGCTACTTAAAATTTTCTGCTTTCAACCCACAGAGCTGGAAGTGACTGGACTCTTGGAGAATTTCCTCTTTTTTAATGCCTTTCATTCAGTACCTATCCAGAAAGTCCCCTTTACTTTCTGCTCACCTGTGCAAGTCCAAGGAGGTAGTATGTTGAGCGGATGACCCACTACCAACTCTTACTCTGTTGGGCTATGGGGTTTGGGGCAGAGTTTCTGCTTCCTGCTGCGCTGGAGAAGTAGTGTTTTGATTGATAGTAGTACACCAGCACCTTGTTCTTGTCTCTCTCTGCAAACCTACCAAGTGAAGGTTCATCTACAATGCATGATGATTCCACCTAGAAATAAGGGTCTTGTGCAGCCCACTAGGAAACCAAGGTTTAATGTCTCTTTACTTTCATGAGTGTTTATGATAAGACATCTGTTCTGAAAGACTTTTTTCTTTTTTAAATGTTCTTCTTCCCTTGCTTTTATAGATTGCCATTTCTTCCCAGTTAAATATCTTTTTAAGGCATAAGTTGTGATTGTATGCTTTTGTAGCAATAAACTTGGTACCATGAACTCAAGCATTTCTTGCAAGGATGAGGAGATGTGATCATTTACACATTTTTTCAAATAAAAAGGACTATATTATTATTGCTTAGGAAAGTAAAATACTGCTGGTGCTTTTTCAGTTACTGTGATCTGTATTTGATGTGGTTTAGTGCAGTTGGTTTCTTCTTAAATCATACCCTTCATAGTTTTGTTACCCAATAACATAATCGAACTGTGCTGCACTCCTCAATCCCTGTATAAAATGTTTTGATCTGTCCTGTGCCTTATCATGTGTTTTTGTTGTTATAAATAGCTTTGGAGGAATAATTGTGAGCTGTGAACGCCTCCTCTTCATAGAAAAATCTCTGTGGCATGAGTACAAATGTGTGCATCTCTTCTTACGCCGTATACATTACTTGTGCTTCAAAAATACTGATCTAGTGCTATGTAGGTAATTGGCATTCACTGAAGCTTCACTGTAAAAGTTGCTTCCTTATCATACCTTTATATTACAAAATACTAGCTTCCAGTTCTTTATAACAGTTTTTTAATAAACTCTCAGTTCTTAGGAAAGTGAATATAAAAAATTAAAAATACTTTGAACAAAAAGATTGAGTTAAAGCCAGGGTTGTGCTTTTACAACTAATCATATGTCTTAGTCTCTAAAAGACAGCGATCTTCCATTTCTTAAGCCTGTTTTTATTCATTGTCTTACTCTGAATTATGCCCCAGCTCCAGATTGCTTATGTTTCTCTGATAGACTCATCATTATGACAGTTGTTCCTGGTCCTCAGTGAAATTTTCTCTCTAGCTAGTAAAAGGAGTTTCCAAACTTGGCAAGATTTATGCTGATCTAAAATAAATGGTAAAAATTTTGTTCCAGTAAGAAGCAGTGAGTCAGTTTGTACTGAGGTGTCTGCAGCCTCTGTAGAACAAGCGTTACATCCATCACAGCTGTGCGCTAAAGCAGGTGAGGAAAAGAGCACCCCAGAGCTGTGCATAGTTACCTGAATACCATGTTGAGTTTATTTCTGCTTAAATTTATGGTCATGTTTCATCAACATAGGGTACATTCTTAAGTAACAACCTGTTGCTTTTTTAACTTAAGAGAACTTTTATGGAACGGTTGTGTTGTAATTATTCTAGACACCCAGCACATCATCAGTGAAGGCGGTAGCATTGGGAAAGGGATGTCACAGGAGGGTTTCAGACTGAAGGCCTTTACTCCCTTTAAGAGCTTGCATTTGTTAGAGCTCTCTGGGTGCTGCATCTACCCGAAGGAGAAGAATTTGAGTCCCCTCAGAAGGTTTTCAGCAGCTATGAGACTAAAAGCAGGTCTTTCCCACACAAAAAAATATTCTGGCATAGGGACACCTTCCTGTGGTTTGAGGTATTTCATGCCCCTTAACTGATGAAAAGTGGTTATAGTTTCATCGGGAGAAGCTTCTTGGTTTGGGCTGTCTGTACCGCAGCGACAGCACGCTGACATACCCATGAGTAGGCATAGCTGTGTGGCAGGCTATTTTGTGAGCAAGGCCACAATAATCTGCATTTTCACAAAAAAATAAAGCTGGTTCTTGCCAGCTCCCATTTCCCCCCTGAAAAGTTAAAATTCCCTTCTGGCTTTTCAAAAGCAGCTTAACCTCTAAGTGTGTCCAGAATTTATCTACACATTATTCTTTACCTTTCCCCTAACTCAAGTAAGTTAGTAGATATATTGATCAATACAATTAAAAAAAAAAAATTGTCAGGTTGTTTTGTGAGGTTTTGTGTTTTATTTTGTTTGGTTTTCTTGGCTTTTTTTTTTCACCAATATAAGCATATAAAAACAGCCAATGCCTGTAGTTGGCCCATTGTTCAGTATGATCCCTTTGCTTCCCCATCAGCTGAGAATCCCCATCTCAAATTGAGTTGTGTTCCCCAAACATTCAAGCAGTAGAAGCAAAGCACCTGTTCTGTTTCTCTCCAAGACAGTTTAAAGGCTGTGTAGTCCTTGATCCATGCGTGCTCGGCAGTAACAAATTTGACGGTTCTGATTTTACAGTGCTAGATGAACAAAATAGCCAATAGAGTCTTCATCAGCAAACAGATTGGTGACAGCTGGGAAACTTGGTGGTAGATGTAGATATATAGCCAGAAAACAAAAGCCAAGCTTTTTGCAGCTGGAGAGAGGAGAAATGCAAAATGCCTGTGTATGTTCAGTGGCTGAAGTTCCCCAAATCTTAACTCATTAAGAGTTTGATTGAGATGAAAACCCGTTTGACATTCAAAGTGGCTCTCACTGATTAAAATTTGAAGAATTTTAGATGGTACTTGTGATTCATATCCCTTCCTATAACTGCGTATTTTGGATTAATGTTTTTGTGTGGGTTGATCTTCTATTTCCTCCCACAGTAGTAATGTGCTGTGCTAGCCAAGTAAAACTCTTGTGCTATACGAGGAAGGAAGAGAGGTTCCTGTATATGTTACTACATATTTCATATTCCCTAGGTCTTTTGGTCAAAATAGATATCCTCTTAGTGGTTCTCCTTTTTGTAAATATAGCATACTGGGAAAGTAAAATGAAAAGAAAAATTCATAGGAGGCCTAAGAGATGCTCATAGCCTGCAACTATATAACGCTTCAAATTCAGTGCTGGAGATGGATAATGCCGTGAGCTGGTAATAGAGCACACCTGTTAGATCTCCCATTTGCATCTCTGTCAATGCTGGTGTAATTCTTCCTCTATTTTCTGGTGTTGGAAGGCAGTCTAGCCTTCAGTGTTCCAATCAGAAGAATTCTTTGGCCTGAAGACTTGCACTGCCTGCTGTCCTTGTTCATCTGTCCACCTCCCCCTTTTATCTAAATCTTCCTGTTACTTCTTGTTAGACTGCGTGTTTACTAGTACTGCTTCTCACCCTTATATTTAAATGTTAACTACATAAACTGTTTCTATTTTAGTAACTTTTTTTTCATCAGTCTCTACTGGTGTCTTATTTCCATGCCTCCTGATAATTTTAGAGCAACCAAATATTCACTGGTTTGCTAACTTCTTGGTTGGGTAGTGCCTAAGTTTGCTGTGATGTGCTTCTTGTACTGTATGAGCAAAGAGAGAATTACTAGCTGGGACCCCTCAGCCAGTAGGTTTAAATGTGGCAGTTGAAGCTGTACTTCCCTTTTTAATGGACCGTCATGCTATTATTTTATTTCATTTTGCTCTATGGTAGCTTGCAAAAAAATTCTAAAACTCTTTTAGGTTTTCCATTTGTCACTGGGTCCTTCTGTCCTGTTCTTTAAACAGATTTTATTACTTTGACTGATACCCACAATCTCTTTGTACTTACTATTCTACCTCAGCTATGAACGTGTTTGGTAAGACCAGACTTTACAGAAAATAGTCGGGTCTGCTGTCCTTAGAAATTCTTCCTCTTTTCTCTCAGATTTGATGGTAAATGTTAGGTTTGAAATCTTTCATAAGAAAGAACAAGACATATCCTGGGGCTCAATCTCAGAGGAAACATTGCTTTAAGTAACCATTAGATATTTCTTCTTTTTCCCCTCAAAACACACTTGGAGTTTCTCTAGGTCCCTTTGCTTTTTGATACTCAAAGACATGCATGCAGGCCAAGAGCTGTTTTATTTTAGTTACAGTTAGATGTCCAACAACTCTGAAGACATAGGCTGAAGCTGGATGGTAAAAAATCCTCTGGAGTTTTGTCTGTTTCTGTAATGTAACTCATACAGTGGGTGGAAGATCTTGCTACATTTCTCAGGGATGTATTAACTGGTATCACCTAGATCCGCCTTGAGATCTTCTGGCTATCAGTACATGAGGGCACAGTTCTCGTTTGTCATACTTGGCCATTCCTTATGCTTTTTCCAGCTACATTTCAAATGAATTTGTTTGTGTTTATTTTAAATTAACATTTTTGAGACCCTTTTTGCTACATAAATGCTGTTGTAATTTTTAGAAATACCACTTCATACTTGATGTGTCTCCTAGAGTACTTTGAATTTGCCCAGCAATTTCAGAGTGGGACAGCAGCAGTAGCTTTTCTTTTTCTTTTCTTTTTTGATGTATGGAATAAAATAGAAGTCTTCATGCATCTTCCTCTTCATCTAGAGTACATCTGCATTTCTGTTTGCACCTGAACTATTTCCCTAGTTTTTTCTTTGAGGTTATGTGACCCCTTTGGGCAGGGGATTTGAATATATCACTGTATTGTTTCCATAAATCCTCTTTTTTATATTGTTACAGAATTAATATTCTGTGTGCCACAGATATCAAATGTGAATGTCCAGTCTGTTGTGTACCAAGTAATTTTTTGGGGACAAGAAAGAAACAAAGTGTGCTGTTGCATTTAGGTGATACGTAGTCACCTTTAATTAGAAAAATCAAAGACCACCAAGTGGTCTATATGCTTCTTTCTGGTTTTGTAAGCCCATGTGAGCTTGCAGGACACAAGTAATTATTCATGCTGTGCTGAATGAAAGAAAAGTGTTCTGTAACCCACCTTACAACACACATGAATCATGGAAAAAACTTTTTATGATTTGGCTCAGAAACTGTAAAGGGATGACTTGTAGCATACTGAAAATACTGAGCGGGTTTTTTGGTTTTGTTTTTTTTGTGTGTTTGTGGGGGGGTTTGTTTAGTTTTGGGTTGGGTTTTTTTTTGGCGGGGGTTGTGGATGGGTAAATATTAAGAAAACAAAATCTCTTTCATTCTTTCTACAAATTGAAAGTGATAGGAGGTGCCACATCCTTAACTTTTGCACATTGCAGTGCTGCTGCTGCTATCTTTTTTGCTGGTATTTTCAACAGTTCTTCAGGCTTTTTTAGTATGGTTGTATCCCTTGGATTGTGAAACAAACTGCACAGGCTTTCGTTCGTATTTTTTGTTGCTTTGTTTCTTGCTGTTATGTGTGAATGGACTGATGAGTTGAAAGAGATGAGTTACTCTTGTGCAGCAAAGCAAATGGAAAGCGAACTGTCAAGAGAGGAAACATTTGAGTAACAATTCTACAGTTGATGAAACCTAGAGGTGTCCAACAACGCCCCTGGAGCTTGATTTGACACTGCAGTGAAGTGAGTGATTGTCTTCTGTTCAGAGGATGTGCGTACATTTAACTGTTTTGGTGGCTCAGCTTTGTAGCCATGTGCTGTTTTATTTTATGTAGGCATTTCAATCACATGACTCTACTGAATATTTGAGTATGCCCAGAACGTGATAACTGTTTTTCTTCATGCTTTCTTAAGCACAGTATGAATGCAGTGGAAAGTCATAATGTTCTTTTGCTTGTCTTTCATTTATAGGGAGTATTCAAGAGATCATTTTCCATTTTGGATGTGAGGTTTTGTCATTTCTTTTGACTGATAGTAGGGAAAGAACTTATGTTGCCTTACAGCTTCTTCCAGGGAAGCTGTTTTTGACCGCTTTTATTGAATTTTTGGGTTTCCTACAGCTCTGAACTTCTGGGTGAAGACTTACAAAATAAATATTCTTCTGCATTCTGCCAAGTTGCTATACAAACAAAGATACTGTCCTTCATCCTTGTGCAGTATGGCAGCCAGCAGCTTGACCATTAGAAACAGAGTTGAAACCTCTGTTTTGTCTTTGAGGTAGTGAAGACTTTGTTTTCTTGAGAAATCCAAATGTTGTTCTCAATTTTGGACAGGATTCAACCCACTCTGATTATATTATCATCACTCAAACAAAGAATGCATCATGGCCTTGGAAGTCTTTTGAAGTGATACGCTCTGAACAGCAGTGTCATATCAGGCTTGTCAGAAGTCAGCCAGTTCTTTCTTCTTGACCTTATTTCTTCCAAGTCTTCTCTGCTGGTAGCAGAGTTGCCAAATGTGTCAAAGGGTGAATAGATCTATGCCATTTTTCTGGTTTTGGTACTTGAGCCTGTGTATTACATCTTCAGCGAGTGACTATGTAAAGATGTTGAAAGTCATTTGAGGTGTAATTGCTCCTTTCGAGATTCTAGAAGTTGTGGCTCCTTTGAAATACCGAGAAGGGGTTGCTAAGTAATTTCAGCCAATGAATCCAAATTTATTTCTCCTCTTAGCTGTCTCAAGGGAGAATTTGAAACTCCTGATCCACACAGTATGTTGCTATTCTAGTGCCCTGTAACATTTCTGTGAGGTGGGACATCACCAGGAGTGTTTGCTCTGTAAAATTTCTCACTTCATTGCAAATTTGTTTTCCTCTGTCCCTTTCTATCTTATCCTGCCTCTAATGCCATATACTTGGCTGTCTTCCCACAGCACAGGCTGATACAGAATTGAAGATGTATAGGCATGTGTAGAGGAAGAGTGATTTTGGGTTCAGCCAGTGGGCTGACTGTGCACCCATGATGACTAACCGGGTTAAACAAGAGGATTAATTCATCCTGTGGTGGGGAGCGGTGCAGCAGGTTAGCGGGCCTTGGGCTGGGGTCCCTCTGTTGGAGTCCAGATTGTCAGTCTGTGTTGGGATGGAGGAGCTAGGTTATAGTGGTCACTGTTTAATGAGGTTGTGGGCTGTCAGAGAAGGTGACTGGTCATGACTGTAGTATTTTCGTCTGTGCTGAGCAACACTTCAAGATGGCAGTGGCCATGTGAGTATTCTTTCATTTCTGTTGGTAGCCACAAAATGAACAGCAGTCTGTTAGGTTTTGTCCTCATTACTGTTGTCATATAGATGAAGATGAATCTTATCAATATGATGTTTTGAAAACGTGAAAGCAGTGTCACTGGTTGCTTGTCTTAAAATTGGTAGGTTTTTCCTCTTCCTTCCTTTTTTTGTAGTGGTAAAACTGCCTGTGCAGCAGTATGGAAACTCAACGAGTGCAGCTACAGCTCGTGGTCAAATGCTGTTGTACTAATTTAACATTAAGGTATTAGTACAGTTAAAACTTAGTTTATTTATATATCCCTTTTTCCCTCTCTCTGAATGTAATTTCATTCAGGTTCTGTGAGTATTGTATTATTTGCATTCAGTTATTCCACTGCTGTCCCCAGTTGTTTCCTATCCTTAGTACAGTCTAACTTGTTGTTGTGTCCCCGTCCCCCCCGCCCCCACATTATTTCTCAAGGTTTGAGATTTCTTTGTGCTTGTGTAATCTCAGACAACATCAGAGCTATGGAGCCTGCTGTGTGTAAACCTGACTTTTTAATTATCTCCCCGAGTTTTCATCAACAGTTTCAGATGATTAATCAGTTCACTGGGTCTAAGTGTGTGCTGGATGCTAGAAGTCTTTGTTCAAAGATACCTTAATTGAAAAGTTTAAAGGAAAACCGAATCCATAACTGTAAGCAAGAGGGGGAGGGGAGCAGAATTATGGTTGAGCTTTCAGTCTTAATTCTGGATTTCAAGAGCTCTGAATGCTTGATTTGTTAGCATTAATGTTGCACTAACTTAGGGTGGTTTTGCATGAGAGTGTGTGCGTTTAACCAACTAAGCATGAAATCCCTTGCTTCTGTTTGCCCCTATTAAACAGCAGCAACAAAAGAAACAGACAGGAGATGGGTCCAGAACAAAGCAGAAATAATGGACTATTTCACCCCAAAAAGGAGAGTGAAACGAGAAGTACAATGAGTAGGCAAAGACAGACTCAATGGCCAGAGGCAGTGTTATGCATTGGAGAAAGTAGTAATTCAGGCATGTTTGCTGCCCAGAGCTTCAATCCGTGGTCTCTGAGTGGCACATATACCAGAAGTGTTTGGCCACCCCTGCTATAGAGACAATATTTAATGCTTTTCCCAGAAGAAATCTCCGTAGGACCTTAAAGGGATGCTGTCCACATTTGTCAGCTCACATACTGATCCACCTAAAACTGGAATCATCTGGCTGGTCTAGAAATCCCTGAGCAAGGGTAGGTCTGGCTAACTTCTTCCCTTAGCTCTTGCTAATGATTGTATGTGCAAATGCAGGATGCACGCACACATACAAGTAAAATGAAAGTAACAGTGGTGCTGAATATTGCAATTTTCTGTAGACGGCAGCACCTAATTACTCCCAGTTTCCTGGATAAATACATCCTTTTTTCCAAAACTGGCTAAATGCATACATTTTTTCAAGATACTGTATTGTTTTCTTTTCAGTACTTTAAAGTCTGCTTGTTCATTTAAAAAAAGAAAATAATTCCTAACTCCCTGCCTGTCTCTTTGCCTGCTTCTTCCTGGTCCAATGCCTATAAAGAGTTTTGAGTGTGATGTTCTCAAAAATCATGAAAACTGACAGTTGGTTTGACATGTCTCTCCCTTTAAAGTATGTAAGGTCATACCCTGACAGGCTCCAAAAAATATGGTTCCTTTTTTGTTGCTGGTAGTGGGGCTGAAATGCATGACCTTATGCCAAACAACATTTCAGTGACTATGCCAGCTAGCTCTCCTTGACTTGTATTGGTGGTAGTCGAATGTTTTCTTTCTGCCCTCTCCAGGACTCCCTGTGCGTCATCTCATATGGGTATGGAGTTGTTTTATAATACCTAAAAGGCAGCCTTTTATTGAGCAGTCACTCATTGAGCAAATCAAGTTTGGGAATCAATGAAAGTACCTTATAGGTCCATATCTGACAAGTGTTTCAAGACCAGGCAGGTTGTCTCTTATGCCCTTTGGATTGTTCAAACTGAGTGGAAAGAATGCCAGTTTTGGAAAGGACTGAGCACAAGTTGTGAATTAAACATCTGTCTCAATGTTTTTGATAGATTTGTGTTTTGGATTTCAGGAATGGCTTCTTTAGTTATTAATACACATTTATTGCAGTTCTGTGCATTTCAACTGCACTGTAATACGTGACGACATCTTAAATAATGGTGTAGCTCTAGTCCATGCTTTATAAAATATTTCAGGACTCATTTCCTGTCTATAATCAAAAGCAGAATATAGGATGTAATTTTATTTGCATGGTCAATGACCTCTGAATTTTCTGCTCTCCACAGATCTTGTGCAGCTACTAGATGCAGCTGCCAAAGTTGTGACAACAGAGTCTCTTTAATGGATGCTTAAATAGCCCTGACTTTGTTAGGGGCCAAGTAACTTTAAGCTGCTGAGAGAACAGGAAGGCAGTGATTGGACTGTTTATGTAGCGATATTTCCAATGGAAGAGATGAAGAGATGTTCATTGAGCTTGAGTAACAAGGACTGCAAAACAAGTTTATAAAATTAAAACATTTAACTACAAATATCCCCTAAAGTGTGCTGTAGAATTTCTCATGTTAGCCAGTGGTAACTGCTGTACAAACCAGCTTAAATTTCAGCAGCTTTTTGAAGCTAGAATATTTAAAGTCTTTTTTCAATCTAACCACACAAAAATATCTACTGAAGAAAATCAGCCTTGCAGGAGGACAGAGCCATGAATGTAACAAAGATAAGGGGAATCATATCAAATCAAATCAAAGAGTGTTCTGCAGAAAGCCATTTCCCTGTCTTCTGGGATTCCGTCTGCTGTGTCTTAGGAACTTAGATACCTAGCTGTGTTTAACGGGTGAAGGATGAGTTGGGTGGGTGGCAGGTCTATGCGTGCTGCTTTGGACATGCAATTTGACCTGGAGTTTTGATCATACATCTCATCAACAGCATGAAAAGATTCTCCAGACTAAGTTAGACTGAAGAAATATGCACTAAAGGGATAAATTAACTTCACAAAAGCAGCCTGTGGAGTACCTCTGTCACACGCAGAGCCTCCATATGTGTTATACAAAGAGCAATAATTATCTTTGACAGAACTGTAGGCTATTAAACGTCATCAGGGCTGCAAGAATCATATCTGGTTGCATAAGAACTTGCACTGTGTCTGGACAGAGAGAAGCAGAGGCTTTCCTCGGCTCCTCTACTCCTTTATCTTTCTTCAATATGACATCAAGAAGTTGTTGCAGAGATGCTGTGCTGATGAGGACGAATTGAATCCTTTTTAAAGACTGGCTGCGAAGGGTCTGACACACAGCCTCAGGAGCTCTGGCAAGCTTTGAAGAATTTTATGTGGCCTTCAGCCTGATATTCATTAAGTGGAAACTCTGAAGTAGCTTATATTGTTCAATGAACTCAATTGGCCTTTCTCATTTAAGTACCAGAGTAGAATATTTGCTGTGGCTGTGTAGAATCTGCGCTATAAATATAAACTGACCTCAGTGAATAAAGCTAGAAGGTATGATTACTCCGTTAAGCTATGGATACATATATGAAGGAAAACCCTTCTGAAAAAAAAAAATTGAGTCAAATTTCAATAGAGGCAAAGCTTTGAATTTTAAAACCTTATGTCTTTGGTCATCTTAACTGCTACTGTAAATGTCTTTACTCCTAAAATATTTCCTTTCACGTTTGTAAAAGGTATCAAAGGAATTTAATAACTTTTCTTGAACTTAACCTTTTGCTTCTTTAAACCAATGAAGACTGTTTCAGCAACATGTACAATAACTTTACATTTGTAGGGAAAGAATCCAATAAAAGTTCTGCATTCAGTGAGCTGTCTTTTTATAATCATGTTCTCTTTGGATGACTAGCTCACAGAGCCAGACTCCACTATTTGCAGCAGTGTCTTACGGACGTCTCTTTGGTTTCTCTGTTCTTGCAGTAGCCCTCAATGGGAGATCCTGGGTAGTCGTGCAGACAAACTAGGTTAAGGTTTTCAAGACTGCATTTCTTTACCCAGTTTAGTGATTGGCTTGTTGTTAAGATGGAAAAGAAGAGCTGGGACTATGTAAAGACAGAATGTGTGACAGAGGAGCAATTGCACAAACATTTTCCCTCCTTGTATTCCTCTGATTTGAAGGTGACAGATACTGGGGAAAAAGGTATTTATATATATTGGGGTGGTAAAAGTCATTCTTGGACACAAGTGGCCAATTTTACCCCCTACCTTACAAACAAACTTTCTAGCTTTCCCAGAATGGTACTTTTTAAATTTTTACATAAAAATTTTCCGTGTTACATATAAAGAAAAGTTTGATGAACCTTACTAAGGGCTTTTGGATGAGCTTGGCCTACTTTGGCAATACTATTTAAGAGATGTGAGGAGAACTCTGAAGTAGGCTTTGTGTAAGAGATTATTATTCTTCATATTGTGATTAATTTATGCTTTGCCAGGGAAAGCGAGAGATCAGGTATTTTTGACCCCAGCAAAATTTATTTCTGTATAACATGTACTCTTTGACAGCTGATACTGTAAAGTAAAACGCATGACAAAGCAAGCCCAGGAGCGATGTCAATGGAGCAGAGTTCTCTCATTCTTTCCTGTGACAACAGCTGTTCAGGAGCTGCTCTAATGTTCACACCAGATACTGGATGGAATTAGCACAGGGAGCAAACTCATACATACATACCCAACCACGGAGCTGAGTGGGGCATGTGCCTGCCTTGCTGTATATGCACTGTTTATGCTATTAAAGAAATGGCAGTCACTTCCCTCAATCCAGTTTGAGGTGTGACCTCTGTGAGGTTTAGGTGAAAAGTTAATGGATATGTTTATGTCTCTTTATAAAGCTGTTGTAGATTTTAGTTGAGGTGGTCTCAGTCTATTACTTGTTGATTTTGTCAAAACAGTAAGTTGGAACAATGATTTGCTTATCTCCAATACCCTTAAATTATATAAACTTGATTTTTAGAACTTTATGGAATACGTATTTGCAAAAAAAATAACTTCTTCCTTTTGTTTTTGTTTTGTTTGTTTTTCCCTACCTTGGCAGTGTTTCAGAGCGCTTTGCTGCAAGGGACCGCCACCACCACGACCTGAATATGACTTGGTTTGCATAGGCCTCACTGGTTCTGGCAAGACAAGTCTTCTATCACAGCTTTGCAGTGAAAGCCCAGATAATATAGTCTCTACCACAGGTAGGATGCTGTCTTTATTCCATGGTGTGCTGTAACATTGCCCAAAGGAAACTTTTGAACATACAGCAAAGGTGGTACAGAACTTAGGCTTAGTTACCTTGCTTTTGCAAGAGGCTAATGGATTGCTTTGAAGCTACCACTGCTTACTCTTTCAGTGTTTGGTCATACACTGGGGAATACCCGTGAAGACATAAAATTTGGAATGTGTTGAAAGTCAAAACATACATTTTGTTGTAATAAAGTAGAACTGTTAGAAGCAGTGTAGTGTAGACACACATTAAAAGATTTCTTTCTTCCCTTCTTACTTTTGGTTTTTAAGCATTCTTGCTAAATGGACAGAGAAGAGGAGAATGTGCTGCTATAAAATAGAATAGGACAGTGATGCTCTGAAACTTAAGTTGGGATTTTTGTTCTCCTATTTGGTCAGTACTGCCTTGTGGTATATGCTAGCAATTGAAAGAATAAATGTAATGGAAATTTTTCATTTCTGGTGATAATCCTTTATTTTTAGACCAACAAAGAGACTTTTTTATGTAGTAAGGGCACAGTGACATCAGAGAATAAAATTACAGAAAGTTTCAGTGGTATTGAGAAGATACCTAAACCAGACACAACAGCCACAGATAAAGGTACCTTAAGTCCAAAAATGTTGAGTATGTGTGCTGATATAGATGAACCAGAATGCCTAGTACCTAAAAGGGTATTTTGATTAAAAAAACCCCCAGCAACAAACACACCCCCCCACCCCCAAACACAAAACAGCATCAGACAAAACAGAAACAAACATGTGGAGTGAGAAAAAGGAATACCTGGATGCAAAGTTCAGAAAGAGGAGAGATTAGGTGGTAGCGATGGAAGAAATCTGGTTCTGTGGCCGCAGCAATTTACTAAAGTTGATTTACTGAGGGAACAGATAGGGAGTGTTGTGCAAGTAACTTGCTTTGTAGTTCCATGGCTTTATATTTTAGTTGTGGTTCATGAGCTTGAATTTTATATTGTCCCATAGCAAGCCTAACTGGTTTTCAGTGTATCTTTGTTTAAATTACAAGAACATAAGGTTATTCAATACAGCTGCAAGTACTCAGAGTGGAACAGGTACAAGAAAATACTGCTTTTCTTCTACGATTAATAATTAACCCTTTACCTTCACAGCAGTGTTATTGGGATTGTTGAAGAGATCTGGCACTTCATTGTGTGGACAAGGTGTCAATGTCTAACTGAAAAAGTTAGAAGGAAATTGTAGAGTAATTCAGCCTTTTTTTTTTCTTTTTTTCCCCTCTTCTGAGCTTTATCTGTAGAGTTCACCTAAATTAGTGCAAATTATACTTTTTACACTTGAGACCTTGAAAGAAGTATTAGCAACAATGTAAATAACAGTATAACTCTATGAAAGGAAATAATAAATAAGATTAATTTAAGAATTAGATGTCTTACATGTTGCTAGTTGCCACAAAATACCATTATGTAGTTAGGCAGCTGGAGGAGTGAAAACAGACTCTGGAGAAAACTAGGCAGCATCCAAACCAAAATGATGCATATCTAGGCTATTCAGCTTATAATAATCTACCCATATGTACCTTATCTGTGCTGTATCAGAAAATATTGTTGAGGATCCAAGAATACAACATGACAACTCCACTCAGTTTTCAAACGGCAACCTGTATTTTGGCTTTTCTCATGAACATCACTCAGGTCCACTCCAGTTTTTCTTCGGAAGAGTCTAGGATTTGTTTTAAGACAACAAAAATATTACATAATTATTACCTTCAGATTTTCTTGCGCTTTCCTCTGCTGCATCTAGCACTGACCATGGTTGGAGTACTGGAATATCTTATTGGTCTGATCTGGGGAGAAAAACCATCTTGTTTCTTTTAAATGATAGCTAATAAACTTGGAGTAAAACACGTTTTTTCAAAACTTCTGCACTCGGTTCACAGGTACGTAATCATGTTGAAACTGCTTGTGCGAGATGGAAATAAATTTAATGTCTATCTGGACATTTTATGCTAAAAGCACAGACATAATTTTTCCTATATAATGTACTATATACACTTACATGTATGTATGCACTAAACAGGCAGAATTTAGTACATAGTATATTGATGGATTGCTGGGAGCCTTTTACATTCCCTTTCTCTTGGCTGTCTGAATCTTCAATTAAGGGAGAAATCACATTATAAAAAAGGAAAGTTTTTCAGTTTTAAGGATATAACAGCCTAATAGAGGATTCATAGATGCTTCTAGTTTGCTTGTAACCATTTTAATACATACCACTTAGGTTTGTAAGAGGATCTTTCTGTTAATAACATTTGTAGAGAGGATTAGTGCTGTAGGTGTAACCAAAACCTGTGAACTTTAAATGTAAGAAAACAGTGATTTGAATTGCATGTTGGCTTCCATGTCTCCTAAAAATTGCAGAAGGATCACTTCATACTACTGTAGTCTGAAATCTAAAATTCAGTTCCAAATGGATTAACAGATGTTTTTATAAAGGTGTATTCCATACTAGCTCCTTGCCAAATGGTAAATGGCCTGAATGGAAGTTTTGTGCTGAATATTATGTGTGCCAGCACATTGTATATATTATTTCTGTATTACTACTGCAGTAGTATCATTGCAGATTTCATTGCTTAACCTGATTTATTCTCTCCTCTCCCATTATAACTGATATTCTTAAACATGATATTGAAACAGAATTTCACATGCAAAATCCTGGTTCTTGATGAAAAAAGTCTTTTATGAATGTGTGCAGATGATTTCAAATAGCCTCTTTAACAAATAAATTACTAATACTCTTTATTTCTGTTTGTAGGTTTTAATATAAAAGCGGTGCCATTCCAGAATGCCATCTTGAATGTAAAAGAACTTGGAGGTATAGCTTTTATTATTTTGATTATAAAAGATGCAGTGTCTAAATCTCATCAAACTGTTAGTTTTTCTCAATTTAAAAATGATAAATCAGTATGGCTGGAATTTAAAACCTGTGTTTCACCAAAGCAGATGAAGATGAGAAAAATTGTACAAATGCTGACTACAAAGAAGAAAAAGTAAAAAGCAGAGGAGAAGAAGGCAAATAAGTGTGGTGTATTTCCTTAATGTAATTTTTTGGATTGCAGTGGCTAAGTTATACAGAAATGCAAACTGGAGTGTAATGCTCAGGGAAGTTTGTTCCCTGTGTTTATTGTACATACAAGCTTTTACTTAAGAGCAGTAGTTCAGGTAACTATGTGAACATTTGGCAAAACCCAGTATATTCGCTGCACCACTGAAGTGTTGCAAAGGCAGCCAACTTCCAGTGAATTATATTCTTTGAGATCTGTTCTCTTGTTGGACTTGTTGGGTTTTGGGAGGGATGATTGTTTTGTGGTTGTGGGTTTTTTAATTGTCTGTGTACAGCTAAGCTATTTGGCTATCAAGTTCTGACCGTGAGTCTTAAATGATCAAGAAGCTTCTCTGTTAAAAAGAAGAAAACACTCTTCTAATGAGAGTTCTTGTGTAGTCTAATTTCATCTAATGTTCTTCTAATTAAAAAAAAAAAAAAAAGTAGATCATCTTTGTATTCTAGAACTCCTATAGATCTTGCTTATTATCTTTGTAAATAGAATGAATCTTTAGGATGTTTAGATATTCAGCAAGGTTGAAACCTCTCTTGAATGCTCTTGGGTATGAGTTGATTCTTGAATGAATTTTCTTGAGATGAAATCAAGTTTCATGGTGGTCATCTTATCTGAAACGGTTTCAAGAAGGCTTTGATATAAGCACATATTAAAAAGATAGCATTTCCTCTTTACTACCATTGGTCCACGGATTTAAACATACATGTTCTTGTTTGAGCATGTATTCTATAAAAGAAGCAGAAGTTTTCCTTTGATAAAGGGACCATGCCACAGAGGTAGAGTTGGTTCTGCTTGAGCGTGTTGTCTGCATAATGTGTATTTAGGTCACTTGTTGCATTTTTTTTGAAACACAGTGAATTATTTTTAGCCCAGTTAATACGTTTTTGATGCCTGATCTCTATGAAATACATTATTTGTATAGGTAAATACAGGTTTGCATCAAGAATTGAATCTGAGTATTCTACAGCAGATCCTTGTTAAAGTCTCCGTTAATCTTTTCTGATCATACAACTTTTACTGTATGCAGGTATGTGTGTTAAGAAAAACCTTATCCCAGTGGAGTGCTTTGATCTCTATGGCAGCATGTCCTGATTTTATTTTTTTCACTCATTTGTCTTTTCCCAAAGACAGAAGGATTATGAGCATTTTTTTACTCCATCATTCATTTCTCTTCCCTTTCACTATGGGTGTTTACATGTCTTACTTAGAAATGGTATTGTCTATTTTTTCTGTGAGATACTGGAGAAAAATACTAATTCTTACAGCTTTTCGTTGCCTAGGTAAGGGACCTAAGGCAAGCTTCCAAGAGTTTTTTTTATTCTTCCCAAAGTTGGTGGTCAGCATTTAATCTTCTAGTTGAGAGATGTTTTCCTGTTTGATGAATGGAAAGTCTGAGCTTTCTGTTTTCTCTCTTGCTGCTGTATGAAAAGGAAGAAAAGCATCTTACGTATTTATCACTGCTAAATTTTATTTTGCAATATCTGCTTTTGGTGTTGAAGAGAAGCCTATGATTTTGTGCTTATTCCTGGTTTTTGCCTTCAGTTGTTACTTTACTGTTATTTAGGTTCACTTTACCATAGTATGGAGGCCCTGTCGAGACATTTGATCTTGGAAACTTGGAGGAAAGTAGAAAGTTCTTAACAATCACTGTCCATTGTTGCATGTTATTCAAAGGGTAAAGTTCTATATAGTTTTAATTTAATTTAAGGTAACTGAAAGCTTCATACAGCAACATATTAAACAGCCATTATTTAAAAAACTTATAGCCAAAGTCATACTGTTTAAGGTTGTGATATTCAGCAGTCAAGCAGTTATGTGAAACATGCTGACTACTTAGTGTCATTTTTGTTTGGTTGAAGCAGTATCCTTCCTTGAAGTTGAAGGCAGTGCTAGTAAACTGCAGTTTACTGCAGTAAACTGTGCAGGTTGTTTTCTGGAGCTGCTAATGAAGCGAGATTTTTATGTCTTCATTTCTGTAGGGATTGTAAATTTTCAGGCAAAATGTGTGTAAAACAGTCTCTCTGATTTTGTCTCTACCTGGTCTGATTATCACTTCATCATCCTTTAGGATTAAGGGCAGGAACAATGTTTGCTGTGCTCTTTTTGCTGAAAATTTTCTTTGATGTACATGATATTAGAATATAATTTTAAAAATCCTATTTCTGATATTTTCTTTATTGTGTTTGTTTCCTAAGACAGGCTGCCTTACTCCCAGAAAATACGTTTTTTATCCAATGTCATAAACATTTAAAAACATTGGAAGTGGATCCTGAATAAGTAATAATATATATAGCTTTCAAATCAAATATAGGACTGCTTGAATTACTTGAAAAGGTCTTGCTTTATTTACTGACCGAGTTAACTGCCCATTCTCAAAGTTTCTTTTTTGATATAGCAATAATCCCTTCCTGCTCCCTGAGAAATTAAAACAAATTACATTTTCTTCCCAAGAATTTAGTCCATAAAATAATATATGTAATTTAGGTAAGTGTGCAGATGTGCCATCCACATTGTCTCAGAATGTACTTTTTACCAGGATAACTGGAAATACCTGTCTGTATTATGCAACTCAACTGAGTACTGGGACAGAAAGAAATTACAGATTTGATGATTTTCTGTTACAGTGCAGCAATCTTTGGTGGGAACTAAAGATAAAATTATTTATGATGAACATAGAGCAGGGTGGGGAAAGACTGAAAAAATAAGGCAGATGATAACATTTTTTGTTCAGAAAGTTCTGACAGTGTTTTGCTGAAACAAACAGTGTTTGGGATGCTGAACCCTGAGGTTTATTCTCAAGGTAGATAATGAAGGTGCAAAGGAAATAGGAAGCTTTTTCTTTGTTCTAACAAATTCCAGCCTGGAGGCACACCATCTGAAACCACCAATAAATGGTGTGTCACACAGAGACATTCAGCTTCCAATTAAAGTTAGATCTGTTTGCTATCAGACATACTATGCCTGCTGTTCAAATGGTACCTAAGCCCAGGCTCTGTCACATGGTTTGCTCATTGCATAAAACAGAACGTTTACACCTGTTTATGGATCTTGTTAACATGAGTCCTGAGGAAGTGCCAATACGGATTCAACGTAGCAATCTTTGCACTGTTCTTTTTCTACAATAAGCTTTTTACAGTGTGAATAGACAACCTGCTGCCTATCTTATTCAAAACAAGTAGGAGCCATGCAAGCGATGCCTATCAAAGCTATGTACAGTATGATAATCAAAACAGAAAATTTCCCAGTTACATTTTCTGTGAGCTGAGGGGGCTAGTTGATTTTTGTTGATGGGGTGATTTGTGGAGAGAAGACTAGGTCCTTTGGTTTGCTAAAAAGCCTTTGTCCCCTCTTGGAGTTGCAACTCCATTTTCTTCAGGCTGAATCAAAGGGTGAGCAAGGTAGCCTACTTCCACATCAGAAATGATACCTGCATTTTCTGAGCTCCCCTGCAAACAAAACAAAAAGTTTTAATCTTTGATTCTAGACAGAAAAGGCCTTGATCCTTTCAAAGGCTAAAGCAATTCAAACTTTTGTGAGCCGGTCAGCAGAAGGGCTAAACAGACAGAAATACATGGCTGTGGTAGACTTGTTGCTTTCTTTACAAGCCTACTGGTCTTAAGTGCTACAGAGAAAGATTCCTTTTGGGCTTTATTTGAGGTTACCTGCACTGTTACCAAAGGTGTGACCGCAGCTCAGAGGAGGGTAGATCTGAGCCTTGCTGGGTGCTGGCAGCAGTCATGAGCCTGGGGAGTTTTGCCACAGGTTCCGAGGTCCTGGGTGTTACTGAGTCCTCTAGCAGAGGTGGAAGAAGGGTAGAGATGAAGTAATGGGTAGAGAGGAAACTAGCAGATGATTTTCTTGTTGCCAGTCATTCTTTGTTAGCCCTATAGGGCTGTGTTTGGGGCCTTAAAAACCCAAACAAACAACAAATTAAACCAAAAAAAACCCAACTTAAAAAAAGAAGCAGGGATGATTTTGAGAATGGCTATCATACATGGAGTCCAGTTTAGTATGTTGTGCCACCTGCTGCAAACTATTAAAGCTTCAGACATCAACATTAAATGTTAGAGCATACTGCAGGACACATATTTTCTTGTCTTCCTTCTGAAATAATCTGTAAGATTTTTTAATGAACTTTATGTTCCTGACTGAACAGATGTTTGTTTCAAATTGCGTGTTTTATTGTAAGGTGGTAGTAAAATATACAAATCTAAGTAGCTCGAATTGTCTTTCTGCAGGCAAGTGTAAATATGGTGTTCTTAAAACTTCCAAGTGCTTGCAACCTGAATGTTGTTCTAACAGTTTTAAGTATCAGAGCAGGTGGAGACTCAGAATTGTAGACAGCACTTAAGTTAGCTAATAGGGAAAATACTGAAGGCTTGACTTCCAGATTAATCTTACAGGGGAAGACTGGAAGGCAGACAGGAGATGACAGAGATGGTTTCCATAAACTTAAGTTTGATAAGAAAGATAAGCACAATAACTTATGTGTATTTCTCATTTTTTTAATATATTGAATATAAAGGCAGAAAAATTATTTCTCAGTGTTTTTGAAGATTTTCTCTTTTATGCTGTTTGTTTAGATTGTTGTTGAATTGCTGCAGTTACTACAGCTGATCTAGCAATCTCAAAATGTGCCTCTTTAAGAAAAAAAACCTGCCAATTCCCTGCTGCCGTGTCTTGTGTGTGATCACAGGAGTGCACTACCTGAAAGGCTAGAGAGAGCAGGCTGTGATCACTTGGTCTTAAACACTAGGAAGCAAAAGTTGTGGGATTTCTGAACCTTGAGGAGGGTTTTGGTTTAGCATCTGTATTGCCACTTACTTATAAGCAGTAACAATACAGAATAGCCATCTAATAGTGACCGACATTATGCCTGCGGGAAACTTCTGTATCTGTGCATGAATGTGTCTGTCAGTGTGGACAAATTGCATGTATGTACAAAGGAGGTATCTTGGAAAGGATTTATTACTTTATTTGTAATAAAAAGTAGCTAACAGGTTGAAAAATAGCTAGTGTTAAAAAAACCCAAAAAACAAAAGTCTGTATGCTGTTATTTCTGCAAGGGGGTACTGGGAGACCTAAAGAGAGAGAGTGCCTGAGACAGATAAGGATCACCCATATCTCTAAAAAATGTGTTAAGAATTCTAAGATTTCAGGTATCTTCCTGATTACCTGAGAAAACACGTCAGTTTTCCTTGTCAGAAGATGATGGCAAGTGACACTATATACTTTATGTAGATTTAGAAACAGTTATTTCAAAATTCTTTTCGTAAGATTTTCTTGGGGCAGGAGGGTAGGTTATATTTAAAAATTGTGCAAGAATGGGCAAAAGATTTCTTTTTCGATTCCATTCCTTCTTACTCCCCCACCCATGGGCCAGTCTTTAATGCAAAAAGATTTTGTGGTGTAGTTTACATATTCCTTGGCATTTTTCCACCTTTTTGCTGATTAGAAAAGATCTGTTTTATATCAGAAGAGGAATTATCTATACAGTTTTTAAATCAACTACAAAACCTTCAAAATAGGTGGGTGTCTATTTCAGGTGGGTGGATGTTCTATTTGAAGTAGTAGAAAAAATGTTTTCAGCCTGCATTCTTTCATGGCCCCAGGTTAGCTATTTTTGGTGGGAAGGTAAAAAAGTTCCTTCTTGGATTTGAGACTACACATTCAACTTCTCTAGAGCTGTGATGTATTTTGAGGTCAAAAAAAGCTTTCACGCACAGGCTAGACTATCTTGAAACAAGAGCTCTGTGACATTCATTGTGCTCTCAGTGGAGACTTGCTGCAAGTTTGACAAGTAACAAATTTGACACCTTCAGATTGCTTTCAGTAATGATAATGTTTTGTTCTCCTGAAAGTATTGAAAAGGGGGGAGTTGAAGGTAGCCTCTAACTTCTGTGAATGGAGGTCTAAACATAGTATTCATAGTTGGAAGGAGGATTTGAAGTTCTGCACTTTGTATAACATTTACAAGACTGTGTAATTGTGCAGCCAGTTTTGGATGTGTGTTCAACTGCACATGGCTCTCAAACTCTTCTCCCCCAAGCTTCCAGGGGGCATTTGAGGGTATACTACTGGCTTTGATAACAAATCATAAATGGTGTTAATATTGACACACTATGCGCTTGGCAGATAATAAAAAAAATTAATATTTATTTGGTATTTTAAAAATTATAAATTAAAACTTTCTAAAATTTTGAACAGTTAGTTAAATAAACCTGGCTTGTAGTAATGCTGAATAATTGTTTTTTTTAATTACAGCACTCTGTCATTTCTCGGTAAGGAGAGGTTTGGGGGTTTTTTGCTTTTATAAAGTAATTCAAGACTATGTTTTACGAAATGTTTTGGGTTTGTTTGTTGGTTTTTTTCCCCTAATAAGTAGCGTGACTGTGTTGTATGGTTTTGTTTTTTACACACACACACACACCCGCCCCCCCCCAGTTTATTTGTAAATGGGACAGTTTAATCAAATCACAGGACTCAGCCCAGTCCTGTGGGTTCATTACTGAGGGAAACAAATCATATGCCTAGTCATGAGTCGTGGCTCTTGCCTGTGTCTGAGGAAAGTACTATGCTTAAGGTCACATTTTAGTGAACTTTTTCTATAGCAGGTTCTCTAGTCTCATGTGAATTCTTGTTATATCTTTCTGATGTTATGGAGACTTTTTACTCTTCCCCTCCCCCCTTTTCCCCCCTTCTTCCCCCTGTTCCACCCCTATTTTCCCGTATTTTCCTTTCTCCCCATTGCCCCCCTGCCACTCCCCCCTTTTCTTCTCCACCTTCTTTTTTCCCTTTTCCTGGTTTTGTTTTTTTTATTCATAATTTAGGCATGAAGTGGTTGAAGAAACATCCGTGTGCCTGTGAAGTTGTTAGAGAAACACCGAATATTAGACTGAAACCTAAATGCTTATCTCGTGTGTTACTATTGCTTGATAGGTAATTTTGGGTACCAGTTAAGTTTCTGGTTTTATCTTGGTGTTCTCTGAGAGGCCAAGGGTGCTTAATGGATGGATGCACATTACATTCTGGAATGCTGAAGAACTCAGACTTTACATATCCCTGTCTTAGAAACCTTTGGAATAAAGGATTAATTATTGGATAGTCTGTGCTAAACTGTGCTTCTAAAAACAACTCCTGGCTCGATGAGACTGAGTTTGTCATGCTGTGAAGTGCGATGTGTGGATCACTATTCACAGGCCAGTGTTTTCTGCCTGGGGTAGCTCTACAACATACTACCTAATGCACTAGGTTACACTCCCTGGATGTGAGGAGTTAAAGCAGAAGAATAGTAAGCTTACTTGTCTTGTAGAAATTGTGTTCTGCAGTTGCTGATAGCTTATTGATGCCAATAATAATTTTTCAAATGCATTTGGCAGAAAATGAGTTAAAATGGCACCTCGAGGTACAGACTCTCTCTTGCTTAGTGCAAATTTTCTTATTCTTAAACTTCAGGCTGTAATTTCCTCAGGAATGAAATGTAAGCAGGTTCAGAGCACGTTGTTATTCTAATAGGAGATCCTGAAAGAAATACCAGGTTTTGTTGGACATTATTAGTTGGTTCTTGTAACTGTGAAATGACAACTGGCCAGGGCTGGAGCAAAAAGCAATACTACACTTTGGTGGTTTTCCTTTTGGGGCAGTTGATGTGGAGAAACAAAGTTGAGCAGCTAAAGAACCTGAACCAAAAGGACAGGTCAACAAATCAGCGTACTGCTTCTCTGGCTCTGGTGTCCCACATGGGGATCCGTGAGCTGCTTTCTTCCATGTGCCTGAATACAAGAGATCAAATGTTCTTCAGTTCACCACACAGTTTTTCTCTTTAGGAACAGTATGGTTATAAAGATAAGACTCCCAAGTCTGGCGGCAGTGACATGTGATTGAAAAGTAGCTGGCTGAAGCTTAGAGTAAATAAGACAGATGTTATGTTGCTAGGATGAAAAGACCTTCAAAGAACTGATCGTGGTATTGGCCTTTCAGTTCATTGAAAATAATTCTCTACCATTTTTTAAAGTAATGTGATACTTCAGACTGCTGTGTGTGGCTATGTAAATAGTGTCCCTCTAGCAACTTGCCATACTTGGTTCTGACATAGACAGGTGTTTGGAAAGACTGGGACATCTAACAGATGCTATGAAATTCTTTACAAGTACAATTGGTTGATATTCTGGTGGTACAGAAACATAGAATTAGCTTTCAATGAAGTCCCTCTTTTGTGTAAGTAATGTTGATCTTCAGAGGTTGATGATGAAATAAATGAAAGGTGTCCTGTTTGTACATTGTTACTTTGAGTCTGGTTATATTAGTAGAGAAATAAAGCAAGGTCTTGACTAAATCCCATGCCCATTTACTTTTAAGTAATCAACAGTTTAGATGTCTTGCAGAAGTGTTTAGGTATGACTTCAGCATTCTGTGTGGGAAAAAGTGTGTGTTCACAAAGTTCATTACCCACCTAAATTGTGCTGGGTGCAGAATACAGGCATGGAGTCCTTACAGTTCCAGTGTGGCCAGTACAGAGAAGATAGTAACTCTGTGGGTCAAGATTTGAATACGTTGAATTGGATGCCTAAAGTACATGGTGTAAATTCTTTTTTAGATACTGATTTCTTCACCTTTCTTTAGTGAATGTCTTTTCTGTTACATAACATGTAAATTAAGCGACTATTTAAATAGCATTAATTTTATAGTAATTATGTTGAATTAAACTCCCATTTTGTGCCTACATGTTGTTCAGAACTTCTGTGCAGTTTGGTTTCACTAAAAAAACGAGTTTTATTATAATCAGCACTTGGTATCTGTGTGTTTACATTAAAGTTCACTTCTCCCTATCTCAAAGTAAGAAGGGCCTATGGAGGCTACCTTCAGCACATCTCTGCAAATCACTGTCTTGCAGACCTGTCAAGTTTTCTACTAGAGTATTGCTACTGCTGTTCACTTTTTAGTGTTAGTCCCCTTGAGTGTAGTGCCAGATTCAGACATACAAAGAATAGCCTATATCCGAACCATAGTTTAGATAGTTTGACAGCTGTCAAATACAATTTTTTTTTCCCCCTACCTCAGTGTTACAATGTACGCTGCTCTCCAGGGGAGACAAAAGCTTTTTGTAGGTAACCTTACTGCTTGGCTTCTGTTGAGATGGCTGAGTGCTGCTGAACTGTGCCCTAAACATTACTGTGGAACATAAGCCTGTACAGTCACTTGTGTCTGCTCTTGGGCCCTTTCAGAATCCTTAGTGTGGTTGAATGAGCAGAAGGAGTTGAAATGAATGCCTTTGCATGTTGTCATTTTAGCTCCTTGTTCACTGTTCAACTCTATTGCATCACCATTGTCCTCATTAAGTGTCCAATTACTTTAACAGGCTTTCCTGACACCTTTTTCCCCCAATTGTGGAGTGGTTGCCTGGTGGTTTGGAGATGAACTTAAAGACTTTATCATGCTCAGAAATGAGCAACTGCTATGACAGAAGCTATGGGTTATGGGAAGGAGCTGCAGGGCTAAGTAGAAAAGAACGGGCAAAGGTTTAGGTATTAGTACCCAGATACTTCAGTGAGAAGGTGTAGGATTAGTTTATGTGGCGCTGGAAGATGGTAGCTCTGCCAGTACTCCTTAATGGAGTAGAAACTTTCAGGGATGAAAACGGCATTGGGACAAACTTCTTCCTTATTTAAAGCAATGTTAATTTGACATTTGTGTGTCTTGGATTTATGGTTACCTTTTTCCTATTTATTAATTCAGTGATAATTAATTAGTAGAAAAAATTTAGTCCATTGCTTTTATCTAATAGAAGGGTTATTTTCAGATACAAGTGTTAAATCTCTTAAATTTTTAATTGTTTTAATTAGTTCTTATTATTGTCTTTGAAGGGGCTGACAATATCAGGAAGTACTGGAGTCGTTACTACCAAGGATCCCAAGGGGTAATATTTGTATTAGACAGCGCCTCCTCTGAAGATGATCTAGAAACTGCTAGGAACGAACTGCATTCTGCTCTCCAGCACCCACAGTTATGTACGTTGCCGTTTTTAATACTGGCCAATCATCAAGACAAACCGGCAGCTCGCTCCATACAAGAGGTATGTTACCACGGCAGCATCTTGCCTGTTTGTGTTTGCTATTTGCACACCTCTGACCTGGTTATTATTCATTACCCTGACATCCTAGTTAAGGACTGGCCTCAGTTACTCTTCACTATAAGTACAGAGACCACGAGCAGTCCCAGCCCCTAAGAGCTTAGCCCGGTGCCCTCTATACACGCTTAGTTGTCCAGGAAACAGACAAGTAATACTTGGGTACAAACAGTTCTGCTTTTTCCTTATTTTGCTTAAGGAAGAAAAGATGTTTTTAAACTACTCTTATCAAAAACTGCTGGGACGGTGATTTTTTGTTTAGCTTGGTTTTTCATTTTCTCTTAGTTTTAATCTTGCAGCACCCCATTACTCCATTCTTTGCAACTGCTTAAAGCAGTAGATTACAGCCATAGGTTGTCTTCTATGTAAAAGCTTTTTTTCTGAACTGCTATATACTGATGTGAGGGCAGAGTTGCAATTCTTGTGCTGAAGTCCTTAACTTGTTCTGATTTCTTTCTTTTAAGGGGTAATGTCTTTGTCTGGTTTGTAGCTGTCACGTAGTAAATTATATAATCGTTCCATTCAGTGTACCTTCTGCTCTTAAGTTTCTGAAAAATTTGTGTTACTTGCTGTCCTATTATGTCAGAAACCTTTGGGGAAATGCTGAAAGTTACTGATTCTTCTTGAGAAGTTCTGCATACTCTTCTGAAATTGTAGGAAGAAGTTACAATTTGGTTGTGTCATTCTGTTCATAAATGTCATTTAAAAGCCTCTTCCTATTAAAAAGTTTATGTGAAATCTCCTGCTTGTTCTGTAAGTGGTGGTTTTAAATACAGTAGAGTGGAAACTTGTTTCAGCACCTTACTGTGCTATTAAACTTGTTGCTTTCTTAGATGCACTTCTTTGTCTAAAATATGATCTTTCTGAAGAATGCCAATTCAATGCAAAACAGATCTGTAGGATAACTGCTATTCATACCATATAGTTGTATATACTTTCTGTCCAGCTTTATTGCTATTTATGCCTCTTTTCTTAGCCAAAAGAAATAGAGGATAAAAGTTAAGTTTATTATGTGTTAAGAAGAATTGTAAATGTGACAGGATTATAGTGATGTTTCTAATATTGGAGGAAGAGAGTAAGCGAAAGTGTGTAAGCTACAGTGGTAAAATGTTTTATTAAATAGTTGGCCCTTTCCTCCGAGAGTCTGTGCCTAGGAAAAAGAGGAGAGAAAAAAAAAAACCAGGGAAAAAAAAAAAGGAAAAAAGAAAGGCGGCATTTAGATTTAGTATATCAAGTTACATGAAAAGGTAAACAGATATGATAGAAAGGTAGAATCATAGAATCTAGAAGTTCTAGGTCTTGTTCATCTATAAAGCAGATTTAGGAAGAAGTAATGAATATTTACAGGAAATGTGATATGGATTTTTGTATATCAGTTTATTAACTTCTAGTTTATTGTGCAATGTAAAAGCAACTCCTGTGTTCCTAAACCTTCCACTAGAAAAATCACAGACACAACTGATTTCATTTTATTCTTTCAAATATATCTAAGGTGTTTTGATTTTTACTTTTTTCATAGAGCAATACAGATTAGTTTCCATCCACAGAAAGCTTTTTTCATATGATTTAAGTATTTTTTTAATTTTCTACTTTTTTCCTTTTTCAGATAGCCAAATTTGGTTTGAAGTTAATTGAGGATTTTGATTATTATTTAAGAAATGTTCCTTGTCTTGTTTTGTAAGAGTAGTGATAAAAATGCCAGTTAGTTTGCTTTACAGCACATTGTATGTTAACTCTCCATTTTGCAATTGAGCCTATGTGGATAAATGTTGTGCCTGAACTGAATCTTTTGTGTATTTAGTGTTAGTATTTCTTCTCTTTTATTGTCAGTATCCTCATTTTCTCCTCATCCATCACTATCAATTGCTTGCTATCTCAGTAGAGGAGTACCTTTTTATATGCTTACAATAGCATGTAAGTATGTTTCTACTGCATGCTCTTTAAAAATAATAATCTTTCTGTGTATTATCATAGCAAATAAGTCTTGATTTCTACTTTGAGTCTGTATGAAATGCTGAATACCAGAATTTTGCTAAATGTGCACAGTTTATGCATATTTTCAAAAAAACCTATATCAAAAGCTCAGTATATTTCTTTGAAATTCTCTACTTAAGAATAGTAAAAAACAAAATTCCCCCCCCCCCAAAAAAAAAAATGGAGAATGTCACAAAGTTGTTAGTTTGTACTTGCAAAAATGATGTCCAGTGTTCACTGTGAATGCAAGGTGGGAGCCTAATTTGGTCAATATTGCCAACGTTAAAATGCTTTCCTAAAGGCTTTGCTATGCTGTTATCCTCATTATTGAGCTGTGAAATGAAAGTAAAATGCTGAATCATAAGACCATTCCTTATCAAAGAGAGCCTATTTGAGCATTTAACAAAAATAATATGTTGAGCATTGAGAGTTTTATTAGACATTTTTGCAGAACTAAGTCCATTAATTATAGGTATTTCCTTGGGTTTTTTTATGTGTCGGAAGACAGATGAATCACAGTTGAAATTTAGAAGTATGTATGCATTTTTTTAGCATCAAATTGCCTTTCTTTAATGGATATGAAAGGACTCCTTGGAGTATAATTAAAGAAAATGTCTTGAGTGGTGTGTAGTAGGAATTGTAGAAGAATATTTATCTACAACAGAAATCCTTCACAAAACTGTACTATTGCCAGGAAGTTTCTGCAACAGATGTTACTTATATTTATGGTTGGGAAGTGCAGTTGCTTCAGTTTTTCAGACTTTTTTATTTTATTTTAGTGTTTTCTCCATGGATTGCTTAGGTAGAAATGGTATTGTAAAAGCTGCATGCTACAAGTATTAAGCCATGTCATAAATAGTTCATTTAAAAATTATAATGGCTGTTTGTAAGAATAGTCAGACAACTTGTTTAATTTATGAAATGTATTTATTTAACATAATTTATTTTGCAGACATGATTTGAGAATATACTTCATATAATTGAAGTGATCAGGAAATATTACAGGAGAAGCTAAGCTGAAATGCTGATCAGTAAACGTAATCCTTTTTTCCTGTGTTCAGTTTCTGGGTGTCTGTTTCCTACTTGTTTTGATTTTTAAATGAAATCAAGAAAGAAAATTTGACATTCTAGAAAATATAAACGAAGATTTCATTTTAGGTACTGTGCCTCTTACTTCTCTTATGTCAGCTTCAATGGTATTTATTCCACCTTCCCATGTCAAAGATACTTGTAAGTTGTTTTGGTTTTCGGGTGACGGTAGTGCATATTTAAGTGTTCTCAGATAGTTGCCAAGTGGTTTTGACTGAGCCATGCTGAAGAGGAGACTGCATATATTAACCAAACTGTAAAACTCAAACAGTTGTATTTGAGTTAATAGATATGCTGCAAAATAACCTTACTTTATATTAAAATTGCAATAATGAAGAATTAATCATATCTAAGTGAGTTCTGACTGCTTTTTTGGAAACCTCCTGGATTAGTGAATAAAAAGAGTGGAAAAAAAAGTGAAAAATAAGTGTAATTACTCAACAGAATGGAAGATGGTGGTCTATCAGATTGGCCACTGTGTACCTAGCAACAGAGTACCTAATTATGTATTTTTTTAATAAGTACCTTGCTTAAGGAGTGTGCTTTTTCGTTTTCCGTCACAAAAGTGCTTTTAATTATAACAATTGTTTTTGATTAGTCCAATTTCTGTTACAGCCTTCAAATATTACAGGAAATTTATGTTGATAAAAGCACTGTAAATTGCTTTGTTAGGCAACAGCATCATGACTATCGTTACCAACTTTTTGATTTTTATTTTGGAACGTATGCTACTTCCTGTAATAATACCAGAAGCTGGATATGGCAGTGGATTCGTGTGATAAGAACCAGTATGCAAACCGAGAGTCACTTTGCTCCCAGGTCAGACCAATATTTAGCAGTTGCATATAGGATGCATTGGTAGTTGTCCGTAACCACTGTGATTTAGGAACAGGCTATGCTGAGCAAAAATACTCATCTCAATGTGTTGAGGACTTCTGAAAGCCATGTAAGACTGGCCAAAGGAGAAACCCAGTCAAACCGTGAAGCTTTGCCAGTTCAGTGGTGAAGCAGCTACATGTTTGGCAGTGTGTTGGTTTTGGGGAGTTTCTTTGGTTTTTTTTATATTTAAGGCTGTTTTCAAGATTGTAGTTGCTCTTGATCATTGTAGGCGCCTTCCAACTGAACTAATCTGTTCTAAGATCATATATGTGAAGACATTCATAGAGTATAACCTTTCAGTGGGTTTTCTTTTAGTTATCCAAAAGTGTAGGCAATTAATAAATTTCTTTCATATATATAAATTGCTGACCTCTAGTACCAGGGGAAATCAGTGAAGATACATTACGAATTCCCATTTTAAAAAATGCTAGAACTTTTTAATGTAGACTTACTCATAGATAGTGAATCAAAAGTCTTAGTCTATTTTAAGATTGTATTATCTTTTTAAATATTGTCAGAAAAAAAGTGTGAAAAGGTTATGTAGTCTTACGTTGTGTGCTGATCATAAGTGCTTTTTCTTCTCTGGCATACAAGATTTTACTTTAAAGTTGCGGTACTGATGTGCATGTGAAACTCCAGAGGAAAGTCTTTCCCATTTTCCTTTTTGGTTCGATAGAGCAAGATTTAAAATATATTTGAATTACAAATTTTCAAAAGCAAGTGTGAAGGGTCGATCCCATGTTTACATAGATTGTGATGTATGTATGTGAGAGTAGTTTAAGGCTTTTGAATCATGAACGGTGTTTAATACGGTTTTCTGCCAGCAGAAAAGTGGAGGGTGACTCTCCTTGTGAAAAGAGCCACCCTAGGGGTGTGAGGGCTAGTGTCTGTTACTCAGCCAGTTTCTTCTTGGTTTTTGGCGCCTGGAAATAATTTTGTACATAAACAATGTCATCTTGATGCCTTCAGTCTCTCAAAGCTAATTAACCATTGCAAGGGAATGTCCAGGTTTGTCAGAGTTGGTGCAGGCTCTTACTGGTGGTGCCATGCTGGAGCATTGTAGAAACTGCACTTTCTGGGGCTGCTGACGTTTTATAGTCTGACTTGGCTCCACGTGATAGGCTTGATTCCAGGATGTAATTATCTTTATTTTGGTGTCTTCTTACTATTTTGCCATAATTCACACCTTTTGTAGTTTCTATTAGTTAGGAGGAAGTGCTTTCTTTTTGGAAACCCTTTCAACATACCAGTTAGAGATGTCATTACTAACAGTCTGAGAAACTGCATTGGACAGTGACGTGTGAGGAGGTTTAGCTTCAGAGAGTATGCAGTATCTCAGCTAACAGTTTTGAGCAGACGATGCCTCCAGCAGCAGGTACTACAGTATTTTAGCCTGAAACAGAGAGTGAAAATGGAAGAGCTCTCTGCAATCTGTCCCGTCCTGACCCCGGTCAAGCCTCTCAAAATAGTTCACCTACCTGAATTCTTAAGGGCCAGCTGTTGCAAATCTGTGTACTTTATGACAGGGATATCCATAGCAAAATTAAATTGGGGGCAGATTTTTGGTTCAAGAAAGCGTATCTGAAATGATTTATCTTCAGATTACAGCAGCAAATAACCAAAATATGGATTCCTACCCTGTTTTGAGATAGCAGGACCTAATGACCTTAATATTTGCAATCCCCTTACTGCAAATACTTCTCGTCCAAGGTGTATCCCCTGATATTTGAAGATTGTTTTGGAGCTGGATTCTGCTGTTTTGAGTGTTGGCTGTTTCCTTCACAACTGTGGCCTTTGCAGGAACAGAGGAGTTATGTGTCAGACCTCAGTTATGAACACATATGCAGGAGAGGAGGACTTTATTAAACTAATGCTTAGGAAATACAAATTTTGCCATGTTTAGAACAATGCAGAAATAATTTCTATCTACATGTCTCATAGGAGCTCCCATTCTGATTAAAGAATTTCTTCAGATCTGATGGATGATTGAGATACGAAAAGATCCTAAGATAAAGTAATGTAAATAAAATACAATATAAAACGATAATATGAATAAAAATAATCTGTGAGTAGATCCACATCCTAGCTAGATGTGAACAGCAAAACAATTTCATACAGTTGCAAGACTGTGTTTAGCATAAATATTTAGCAGGTAGTGTATGCTTTAATCATTGCGTAGTTAGAATGATCATACTAATAGCAAGTTGGGTAGTAAATATTACTGTAAAATGCAAGTGACCATATGAATAAATTAAAATGAGAAGAAGCTGAATTTGGAAGAAAAAATGTAATGTCCTTTAAAGAGGAGGAGTTGGTTGCACTTGCAGAACTAAACATAGTGGCTGTGAAGGTAGAGCATAGTCTGTATAAATAAAAAGTGAAGTGATTAGACAAACTTTCAAATGTTTTCAGATACAAAAGTCCATATTAATCTTTTAGTAAATATTTTTCATAAATATTTCTATACTTATGAATGCTTGTATAGTATTCATTAAAGACTCCTGGAACTAAGAAGAGTCAGCTTTTTGGAGTTCATTCTGAAACCTTTTTTGCTTGGTCAAAGGTTGCTGGGCTGTAGTAGAGAATTAAATGAAATCCTGAGGCCTTTTGGGTACAAATCTGACTACAGGATCATTATGATCCTTTAGGGCCTCTAGGTCTGTGATAACTGCTGTTCAGAGGAATTCCTGAATGCTTAAAAATTTAATTACTGTTTGAGACATTTTGCGTGAGCAAGAGAAGATGTATTTTTTTTTCAGAAGAAATAACTATATAAAATGGAATAAAACAGTAGCTATATGACTTTGCCAAATACAGCTCTACAATTTTTGTAAAAAAGGTCTCGGGATCAGATGAAAAAGAATGGAAAAGTATTTAGTAATGCATTAGATCAAGTTTGTGAAAACTCTGCTATTGTATAAATTAATTAGGATGTGGTTTTCTTTCAGACATCCTTCTTATATTTATTAGAATGAATTCTTGAGTGCAAGTATACAAGCTGCTGCTTTTTACTTTTTAAAGCATGGAGACATATCCTTCTCTCTCCTTTTTTTTTTTTTTTTTTAAAGTGAAAGTGTCAGAATGTCTTCAGTGCTAAAATAAGTTTACTGATTGAAGGGAAGTTAACTATATTGTGAACGTGCTATGTACCAAGCTCACCAATCATTTTGCATAGTTGAACTTTTTTCTGTATCATTTATATGTGATACTCAATGTAACAGAAGTAAATGTAAAAATAAGCTTTTTTTCAAGTTGATTATGATCACATAATCTTTGTTACATTAGAGTAGTCATACAGTGTATGAAACAAATTTCTGGTCTCAGTCCATTCTGTGGGAATTAGATACTCATACTGCATGGGGGGAGAGATCATGATGAGCATCTTTATTGGTCATGCCAGGGAGGTTCAGGGGAAAATCTGTCCGTTTCATATCTCTGCAGGTATTTAAAATTTGAATTTAATTATGTGCCTAAAAGTAGAAACTTTCCAGCTGCAGCAGCACTAACTGTGCTGTAAAGTAATATGTATTAATATTGTCTGTAATTCCCAACATCTTGAAAATCTTGCTGCGAACATGTCTATGTGGTTTCTTTAAACCTGCATCAAATAGAAGGTGCTCAGAGTTCAGTTTGGGTATGGGATGCTTTTGGTGCCTCTTCAAACTTGCATTTCTGAAGATGCTTGAGGGGAATTTCTCTTGAATAGGAGCTGTAGTGTGAGGGAAAGCAAAACTGAAAATTGATAGGTCATTAGCCCATCGGAGGCTGAAAGTGCTTTAGATTAGATGGCTGAGCATAAAATTCCTATGTGAGGTAGTGAAGCATGCAGCTCTGGGGGTGGAGATGGTGGCACACATGTAAGACTTCATGAAACAATGATGTGTTTCCTAGTGACAGGATAGGAAAGGGACCATTTTTGCATCAGCATTCTGGATGTATGTTGATGGGGACAACACTGCAGTTGTCAAAGACCAAGAAAGAAAGACCTACTGTAACAAGGTGAGGTTAAATCCTTTCCTATCTCTTCTCAGTTTGGAACTGTTTTTCTCCCCCCTGGGATTCCTTCAAGCCATTATGCTTCTGGAAAAATCCTGGATGCTGTTGTGTAGGTGTGAGCGAAGCCAGAAATCCCAGGTTATGAGCTTGAGTGTTGGACAGGACATTGCAGTTTTTGAAAACGGGATAGTGCAGACATAAGGGAGTAACAGGAGGAATGGAACTGGTGACAAATCTCATGCACCTTTTTCCCTGCCACTTCCCAAGACTTTACTGGCAGTAAAGCAGAAGAGATGAGTAGGGAGCACACTGGGGTTGAAACAGAAATGAAGAACAGAAGCGAGTTCAGCAAGTTGAAAAGTGGTGAGGGGTCCCATAGTTCAGGGAGCCTGAGGATGGAGTACTGCTTTTTTTGTTTGAAGTATTCCATTGCAGGCTGCCTTCTGCAGGGATGTATGCTGCGAACAGTGTCCATGTCCAGGGCACAATGACATTTCGTTCAAAAAGAGGAAACCATTCTCTCATCCCCTTCTTGCAGTGATTCAGCAGCAGATGCAGACATACCTCTGAAGAAATATGAATTATCCACTTTCTAGCATCTGGGAACAATCATCGTCATTAGAATAGAAGCAGAGTTTTGAATATAATGACATTATTCTAACGATGATTTGTTGATACAGCAGCATATCGTTAGTCATGGTGGAATCTTTATAAGCGTAAATGTTTTCTGAAAATAGCTTAAATGTTTAGAAAATTTATTACAGCAGTCTGACATTAAACAGTAACTTGTCCTGCTGGAATCTGAACAGCCCAAAATTTTGAGTTAGTCTGGAAAACAACTGGTAGTAAAGGATCATACAAATAAACTAGGAAACTTACTAAAAAAACCCCCAAAAACAAAACTTGAGGATTTTTTCTTACTGAAAATGTATTAATTTATTATTCAGATTCAAACAGGTCATTCTTTTTTTTTTTTTTTCCCTGCTGTTTACAAGAATAGAGTACTAACAGTACATTGAATAATCCATGACAATATGTACACAAAATTTCTCAGTATTTTTACTTTTCTGATCTTCTCTGTTATCTTTGGTTGTTTGTATTTTGATCAGATGCAGAGTTGCAAGGGTCAGAAATACGGTCTTAAAAATAAAGACCCAGTATTTGTGCGTAGGCGTTTTTAACGTTAATGCACACTGAAGTTCCTTGTTCAAATATTAATACGCATTGTGAGGCATCTAGCAAACTATTAAAAAAAACACCAATAAAAGTCCCAGTCTGCATTAGCGAATGAGCTCGTCTTAAAAGGCTTTTTATCTCATCCACACATATGTATAGAGGAGGTTAATTGGGATTACTGTCTATATCTTACACATTTGCTAGTATTTATTTAAAATTAAGTTGTCCCGTCTGTGTCTCTGTCAATACAGGTTTGTTCTGCAAACTTTTTCCAATGTTCTTTCATAAGGTATTATCACACCAGTTGCATTCACATTTTGGTTTTGATGATGGAGTGGTAATAAATGCTAAAAAATTATGTACGTAAATTGTATGAAACATCTTAAGGATTTCTTTCCTTTAATTTCCTATTGCTTTGTTGTGTTGCAGTAATACTTTTGCAACAGACCATACTGTAAATCTACAACCAAGTACTCTGTTTCAATTTGGATACCTTTCTTCTTCTTCCCTAATTATGCCTTCATTCAGGGCTGAGGATAAAGGAAGGAAGAGAGGGAAATTTGATTTACTCTCTAGGACAGAAGAAAGAAGCACTTCAGAGCTGTAAATGAAAAGATGCTCTGTCACCAATATTGCAGGAGATACTGGGGTCCCTTTAGCTGCTGCAGTGTTTTCATTGGTGGCACAATTTATGTTTGTTGTTTTAAAAATACATAATCGACTTTGAATAAGCAGAGTTATCTATGTGATTTTTAAAATGCATTTTGTAGGTTAATCTCGTCATATTTCATTCATTCTGGGTAAGTAGAGACTGTGCAATTTTGCTTTCAAAGGCAGATGTCTGCACAGAACCTTGTTAAACAGCCACTCTCCATTGAGTAATTTGGTCTGTTCTGTGCATCAGAATCTTACTTACAGGTAAAGTTGTTACTTTAAAGTAATAATGTTTTTGTTTTGGACTTTTCTGTGATTTTCTTAGTTGTCTTTAATAATTTCCTCTATGTTCTTAAAAGATGAACAGAAGTTGTGCTGCATATTTTTGAAGGGTTGCATAGGCCTACACATCTGTCATGTACCAGAGGAATTCAAAATACGTGACTTTGGTTGACTACTTTCTTTGTTGGACATACTACCTGTATCATTTTTCATGAATTTCATAATGCATAATTCGTTTAAATTAGTGATAATTGAATGAAAATTGATTTTAACTACATTTTTTACTAATTAAGTATTTATATGATGGAGAGAAAATCCCCATTATTTTCCATTATTATTTCTTTTCCTGATTTTCTTAGGTCATTTTGAGGTTTATTGAAATCTCACTCTTAGCACTTAAAAAATAATCTTACTCTTAGAAGAACAAGTTATTTAATTTTAAAGACAAAATGGAGTGTTGTTAAGCGAGAGAAAAAGCTTAGTATCTTTGTATTCTGATTTATTATACAGAAGGCTGTTTTTTAACAAAAAAAAACTTCTTTTTTTTTTTTCTTTTTTCCCTCCACTATTCTCAGTCTCTTTTGATCATTGATCTGGGTGACCCCACGCTCAGGGTTTTTTTCTTCATTTGACATGGACAGATTTTTGAAGTATAGCTCTCCTTTGGGAACCTCGGGCAGTTCCACTTGACTAACCTGTGATCTAATGAGCAGTAATGCAGGGTTACAGTGACCATTTTGTTTGCTTTGAGGGAGGATGGCTAGACAGAGAGTGGGAGAGAGGCGGTGTCTGTGGAGAAAAAAGATGCAGGGTGATCGAACAGTGTGAAAAAGACTTGTTAGCCCACATTAGTGTGCCTGATTTACTTCACAACAGGTCAGGAAAGGCCAAAGGCAGGGTTGCCATTAAATTGCAAAGTTGAAAATCCTGGTATTCAAAAGCATTCAGATTTCTGAAAGTTGTAAATTAGAAAGTTTGTGGTTCATGTTGAATTTGCCAGGAAGATATACAGAAGTACCAGCTTTTCTAAAACTTGAAAGATACATTATAAAATCATGCTGTAAATATTAAAAGAAAACCAGCTTTTTAAAGTACTTTCATGGTTGACTGTTTTACAATGAGACTGGGTGAGAAAGAAAGGCCAAACACTAACAAGGTCGTTGCACTTTCTTTATGAGCCCTGGGGACCCCTTAATTATGTGCCCGTGCTGCTTATTTTGAGATCTGTGGAGTGTATGTCTATGCATGTTTGTATGATATATAATTTTTAATTGTATTTATTATTAAACACACACATATATATATACACACATGCATATATATGTAAAAATAAAATTCTAGCACCAGTTTCCCAGGAATGTAGATTACAAATTTTCTACAACGTACTATGATTTTTTTTTCTTTTTGTCATATCCTTTATTGTTTCTTTTGGAGTGAACATTAAACACTGATCTTCATGCCATTGGCCATGAAGTGAACACAGATTTATCTTAAATTTATGTTTACCAGTACAGAGACCAAAAAAACCTATTGTCTTTATATTCTGAAGAACAGTTTTTCCTAATACTAAAGGTTGCTTCCTAAAACTTGAATTGGACTTGACAGCCATTCCTTAAGATAGGCTAATATATTTCATCATCTTTGGTTAGTATTTGCAAATTTTTTATTGCTGCTTTGCAATTGCAAAAAGAAAAAAAGTTTGAGCTACCAATTTCTGAATTTACATTTCCTCTTCTGTTTCATTCACTTACTTGGAAGTGGCTTGAATCTCTGTGATGTGAAGACTACAACTACCATACAGAATATCCTTTTAAGCTGTTGCATTGATAGCCTTTAACTCATAGCAAACTCTTGTAATTGCTATTTCTGATCTGGCTGGCTTTAGTGAAAATTGAAGTGCAGCCTTTTAGCTATATTATCATTGTGCATTGAAGCAGCAGGTAATAAAATAAATGGGTGGTCTTAGGGGTAAGATACTCTTTTCTGTCTGTTACCAGAAGTTTCACTAATTGATTCTTACTCCTCCTGCCTGTCAAGAAGTCAGTTATCCACAATCGTCATACAAGTGTGTTAACTTAGATTGTACTAGATGGACAGAGTTTGTTGTCATGATCTTTGTGTGTCTCATTACAACTAGTAAATAGAAAGTTAAACATCTGATAACAGCTGACCATAATTAAAAGAATTTTTCTTATTTGACTTCAGGAACTGTGCTCCCATTGACCACTTGTATAATTTCATTGACATTAAGGGAGTGTGTCTTCTTGATTAAAAGAAGAAGACTATAGGATGTCAGTCTAATCATGTTGAACATTAACTTCTGGTTTTTAGTTGCATTGGTTTATGTATTAATATGTGGTACTCAGGTTTTTTTTGGTTTGTCTTGATCCTGTTTTGTTTGCAATGAACATATGGTATGGTTTTACCTCCTGGTAAACTGGAGTTTACATAACAGTTGAACATGGGAAACAAAGTACATTTTCTATATACAGTGCTGCGTTTCTCAGTGACTTCCCCAGTGTGTCAGTCCTGGTTTTAACACATTGTAAAATTCACTTCTTTATTAGAATTTTGGTATAGAATGAACTTACTTTGAAACACCATAGTGTCCAAAGTAGCTTAGCAGTTACTAGACTGAAGGACTAGTCTAAACAATTTTTACTAGGGTATGTTTCCATTTTCTTGATTATTTTAACTGATGTTTAGTTGCAGCAACTCGGTGGAGATACATTCTAGGAAATTCTGCATTTGACTAGCTTTCTCTGTAGCTTTAGGTCATGTTAGTCAATGGAAACTTATTAGGGCATGAAATGATGGGAAAATGTTTAACAAATCAGAATACTGAATCAAAACACACTTAAGCTTTGCTACACTATTCTCTTTCCACTGACTTTCTCCATTCCCTAAATAACGTTGTCTGTGCAGTGTCTGTGCACTCTTTATTAGCTCTTCTATTTGATTTAATTATTCAGTTACTCAGTGTGTCTGAATTAAGTCATCTCCACCAATCTGCTTATTACAAGGCATTTGGTCAGTGAGAAGAGACTAATGTATGTTGCTGGACTAGCTTTTGAGGGTATTTGTTTAGGAATCAAGACACTGAAGCAGTATTTCAAAATTGGGTTATAAACAAAAATAAATCCAAAAATAGAATAATGTACTGATGCTGCCAGTTGCAGGCAGTGGAAGAGTAGATGCTACTTACAGATCTGAAGAACATGGTAAATTTTTGTATATTTTTGTTGGGTATCTTAAAGTCATGAACACTTCTTGCAGCTTGGTGTCAGGACATTCTTTTTTAAAAGTTTGCTGCCATGTAATTTGTTTTCACATAACTTGCCAGGTATTACATGAAAAGTTTAAGATCTTTTTCATGGTAATATTGTTACTTGGTTCAGGAAGACTTCTCACAAAAGAAGGGGATATGGCCAAATGCAGGCTTTTGGAAAATTTTCCTTCTGGTTTGTAATTGCCTTTTAAGAAAGCATTGTAAGACAGAGATGTTAACTTTTGAGATAGTTACTAAAATGTAACATTTTTTTTTTCTATTTGTCTGCATGTCACAATATATATAACCTGCAGCAAAGCGTTATACCTTCCTACAGGTTAAGCTGCAGTTCCTGCAGGTTTTCCACTGTAAAATCTGTAATGGTGTGAAGTGGTTATGATTTAATTCACATCATGCAACTAGAAAGTTTTAGCAAAATCGGAGAAACAAAATATAAAAGTAGTTGCAGGTGCTGTCTTACTAAGGAAAATGGGTGTGCCTTTCTTACATTTCTTCTAAGTCATTATTTGTGTCTCCAGGTTATATTTGAGAAATGTACCTCTAAAAATATTCTGAACTGGGAGTGCAGTAGCTAATCTGTTGCATAAAAATGAAGTGTTATGCTGTGTGAGTGGACTGACAATTCAGATTTTAGTAACTGTAAAATGGGCTTAAAATGCTCTCCAGATGTACTTGGCTACCTCTTCTTTTGGAAGTCATTTGTTCAGTGCAACAGGAAAAAATGTTGCTTAACTAAGAAAATGAATTCAATAATGCCACCCTTCCCCTGCATAAATAAGAAGGTGAGGGTGGTAATACTATGTCTGGGAAAGGAAGCGAAAATGCATGCTTGGATATCCCGTTGCCGGCTGTGCTGGTGTTAAGTGTGCTGGCCAGCAGCTTCTGGCAAGCTTATTCCTTCCAAACGCTCTCCAAACTCTCCAGGCATTTAAAAAGTTTTTTGCCTGCTAGTCACCTTTCACTTACTTGTAGTGTAGAAGGAATGTTTATTGACTGAAGAACGGCCTGTTTTGAAATCAGGAACATTGAATTAAGTTTTTGTTTTGTTGCATGTTTGTTTGTTGACATTTACTTGACAGCATGACTGAGTGAGGAGGATGTGTGTTAGTGGCCAAACTGGGTCAAACCTTAAAGGGTCTGCTCTTGTGGCTAATATGGCCCAGGATTTGGCTGATGTTTTTTGTGCATGTGGAAGGCCGCAGATCATCATGTCCCTGACCTCTTGTGCAGGGGGATGGATGCTTCAGAAGTGAGCTGTGCTCAGCGGGTAGGTCAACAAAGCAGCATCTCCATTTTTGGTAGAACCCGGCTGAGAGATAATTTAAAAATGTACCATGTCTAGCAGTGAGGCACATGACCCCTCCATGAGTTGTTTTGTTTCAGTCATGGTCTGTGTTTGAATCCTCTTCTGTGTACTGTTGATCAGGATGTGCATAGGTCTGAATCTTCATAAAGCATTTGAAGACCAAGTGTAATACACAGTGAAGTACTGTGTATTAAGTATCGCTTGATAAAAATGTCATTTAGAGTCTGCAGCTGTAACCAACACTCTGCTGGGAAGGAGCTAAGAACTGTGCCTAAAAACACAGCTGTAGAAGCCAGTCCAAGCAGAAGGGGCTTGCACGGAGAAGACCAATAAATAAATGAGGAACTTGACTGATGCCCTAGGTAGAACCATGGCTGAGGGGAGACTAGAAATCGAGCTGCTTGTATGCAGAATATTATGCAAAACTGTGCTTCTCATGAAGGTTCAGATTCATAATTGTATTTCTGTTCTTTCTACTCCATTTTATTCTCAGTCACACAAAAACTGAGTTAAAGAGAGACCTCAGTTACAAACTGTTGTACCAGAGGTAGCTTGCGTTGCGTCTGGGACTGCACTGCCCTTTCCACTGTGGTTTTTAGGCAGAAGGCTGGCTAGATCTTTTCATGTGTCTTCCTCCCCCTGCTGAAGTCTTTTAGCTGAAATAGTAGTGTAGTGTTGTAATATGGCAGTCTCTTAATGTATTTGCTTGTTGTCTTTGAGGTAAGGAAACAGTCTGCTATTCATTTTACAGGAATTTAAGCACTCTGGTAGACTGTCAGCTGCAACCACAAAGCTTATAGCCATTTAATTATTGGTGATTCCAATGAAAGTTTGAATCTGAACCAGGGATTAAGAACTTAGAGCAGAAGTTTGGATGAACAGAACAGAAAACAAGACCATTGTGTCCCAGCTGGTACTGTGACTCTAATAACGGAATATTTTTCCATTCCTTTTTCCATTTCCATTTTTCTGCTTTTCCAAGGTGGCTCTGATATAGCCAACATCAAAGTGTGTTTATGTGCACAGACACTGATATACCCAAACTAAAGAGCTGTGGTATCAGTCATAAGGAGTCCTGCACCATACCTACGTTGCTGTTTACATCACAATATTGCCTTTGACTGGAGTAGTTATGCAAATCATTTAAATAACAAACTAGTATAATAGGTTTGTGGTTATGGGGCTTTACAATTATTTCAACTTCTGTGTTCTGAAAAGTACAATTTTAAGTATTCTGACAACCTGCAATGAGCAACTGGAAGTGCTTGAGAATACAGTGTGTATTGTTTGGGTATTGTGGCGAGGCAATGAGGGAAGAGTTGACTTGCCCTGCTCAGTCAGTCAGGGACTCGCTGTGTTAGTCATTTGACTAAAATACTTAGAATGCTGGAAAAATCTGCCTAAGTTCATTGGGTTATTTTCATGCAACTGAAAATTAATTTTATTTTCTGAATTAAGATTGGATTTAAACTCCTGAATTTATATTCAAAACACAATTTTTAGTGTACTTATATAACCTGTCAGTTTGTAACCTGTTTGACAGCAATAGCTGCAAATCAGTTGAAAGAGGTGGTGATGTTGCTCTGGTGCTTGAGTGTTATGTCATTCAAAATCTTTTTTGACCCTTTGAAAGAGATTTTGATTTATTTGATAGCAGTCTGGATTCTCTTTTATTGTAATAATTGGAACTAAATGCAGCCATGGCAAGTTCTGAAATAGAATTCCTGACTTATCCAAGCCATAGATAATATACACTATCTCCTAATTATTTATCTGTCATAAAGAAAGTATTCTGCATACTTCATTCATTTCAATGTGTACCTGTCATTTTCACTACCTTCTTATTAAGAGTGTCTGATCTTGAAACAGTTGAGTTGTTCTCTGGGTTTAACGTTTTTTGGGATCTATGGTGATTAATATTCTCTATATTTGTGATACTTTTCTTCCTTGTTCATTCAGCTGTGGTTTTTGAATGCAGAAATAGTATTCTTATAAAAAACTTTTTGGGTATATGGAACATCCATACTGACCTGATCATTTTGCTGGTATACCCACTGAAGACATTTAATTTTCTCTATCTTGTAGATTTAAAATTCTGTTACCATTTAGATTGTTTCAGTTGTTTCCCTTTCTTTTGCTTGATGGTATGTTTTTAATGGAGTTTTAATTCATCTTGCATGCACAAAAAAAAAAATGTTTCTATTGGGAATTATTTCAGAATGAGTACATCAGAATGTAGGTGCTAATATTCAGAATAAAAGTGTTACTATACAGAATATAAGTTCTAATAGAATAACAACTCTTTGATTTTGTATTAATAGTCAAAAAGTAGCCTCAGCTAGTTTGTGTAGTGGTGGTGGTTGCAAAAAATAAAATTCTGAATTTTTCCAGAGATTAAAATGGAAGCTTTAAATCTGATTCCCAGTTCTTTTTTGGACCTTAATTATTGCTTCATCAGTTGGCTTGTTCTTAATTTTGACTGATGAGACTCTTCAGGGGAGTCAAGTTTATGGGAGTTTTGTGAAGGTTGATATGAAGTATTACTTCTGAAAAGTGTGGCAGTCTTGTACCTATTAAAGGAATTCACAGCTTGAGCTCCACAAAAGACTCAGAAAGAAACTGATGTGCTTCTATAGAAATGCAAGAAAACTCTGCCAGAAATCCTGCAAAACACCACAGGATTCCACAGATTTAGTGTTTTCCAGTTTACTGCACTCTGGACAACTGCCTTCCCTCTACAGCAGTGATAGCTCGGATCAGGACCATCAGTCTCACAACCTCTTTCTTGCATCTTCAGACTTTGCTTAGATGGCTGCTTTGTGCAGCACTTGGAAATAGAGATATATTTTCTTATCTGCAGCTTTTGTTGCTGGGACAGATGTGAACAATTACTCATCACCATGATGGTTATAATTATTTTACTTGAAAGCACTCTGAAAGTCTTAATTCCTGGTGATAAGAGGAAGATCGAAGTCTGTTCTTGTTGAGCAAATTTCTACTTCCTGGCTATTGAAAACAGCTGTCTTTCAAAAAAAAAGAGTTTGTGTTTGTCACCTTATTATTTAACACTTAATTTTAAATGGGTTTTCTAGATACCTACCCTTTTAGTAGAATACTTGCTTTTCCTACAGAGGAGTTACATAACCTTTCTGTTCATGAGCACTAAGGATAATATCCGAAATAGAACTTCTGTTGTAATTCTCTATGCCAACCATAGTTCAATACAAAAAACTTCCCAACAGCTCCCATGCTGCTACTTCTTTATATTGTGTGCTGGGTGCTGGACCCTGCGAGGTTTTCTGTGCTGTGGTACTATATATTAGGGCCGTGTCAGCTTTTTTGTATTTCATAGCACTAGGGAAACTTCATTATTTACACGTAGTGTCTGAAGTTTGGTCTTGGAAGGGCCAAACCACGTGTCTCATAGTCTGTCTCTGAGGCTAGCAGGCTATTGTTAGAAAATACAAGGTTTGGTTTTGGCATGCAGTAACAATCTCCTGCTTGTCTTTGCAGACCTGAGTATTTCATCTTAAATTTAACAGGCAAACAACAAGGGAGAAGAGATAAAGAGATGAAAATCAAACTGGAGTCCTAGAAAATTCTTTTTCTTTCTTCCCTTCCCCCCCCCCCCTCCCCCCCCATGAAACTAGTTCTGCAGAGAAAAGAGTATTTACAGACAGGGTGTGCCAACTAATGTCACCAGGCATTGAGTGGGAAGAAGAATGCTAAAAAGCACAAAGTGAGAGCTGTGCTTTTATGTTTGCCTCCCCAAAAGAATTGAAATTGTCGGCATTTGGGACTACTTGTCAGAAGCTCAGAGCCTCACCTGTCTGTGGTGCTCTGCAAATCTGCCCTCGTGACCATCACCTCTTACAAATGTATGAAAGCAATTAAAATTTTGCCAAAGAATACTGTGGAAAAAAAAAAAAAAAGTACATGTATGTCATGTAGTTACTGAATTCTTTAAAGATAAAAACAAAGGCCACCACAGAAGCAAATTAAAGCCCCTGGGAGCTGACATGGTTATTGAAAGTGTTAACAGAGGTGCCCTGCCATAGAAACCTGCTTTCCTATTGTTATTCATTTTGGTCTCTGAAAAGAAATTTATGATCAAAGTTTTGTTTGAGCACAATGTAATGGCACAGTTAAGAACTCAGATTAGATTTTGGCAAAGTTAACCAAGAATTTGCATTTGGTTTTTTGGTGTTTTTTTGTGGTTTGTTTGTGTGGGGTTTTTTATATGGCACTCACCCTATAGTCTCAAAGCATTTTGCCCCTTAAAATAGAACTTTATCTAGGATAGATCTTTAAGGCTACACTCTTTAAAAAATGGCTATGACTTAATTTTTTTAAAAAAAAGCCAAAAAACCAAAACAGAACTGGAAGACTCTGTTTACAGTATTTTTCTTGAATTCCGTTAGATCTGTTTCTTGGTTTAATCTGCTGCTACTACTTCATGATACACCCCAATGCAGAGCATCTTTTGTGTGACATCTAACAACCTAAATGAAGTAAGAAGTAAATTCATAAGATGCTTCCCTGTATAAATATTCTGTCTTGACGACTCTCCAGCAAATGCCCACTGTCAAATTTTTCAGCTGCCTTTGGCAGAAGGACATTTTATTTTTTAAAATAATATACCATAATTTGATTCTTCTTCATACAAGCTAATTACCAGTTGTTTCATTTGATAAAACATACAGTTTGCTTTATTCCAAGGCGAGCTTTTGAGGGAGGGAAATTAGATGAGAAATAACTGTTACTTACAGTGAAAGAAGTGATTTTGAACATTGAGAAATACAGGTTCATTTCTTGTCTTTGCTGTACTTTTCTAGACTTGCTGCACAAGTCTACAGTTGACTTTGTGGAAGTAGGTTATTTCTGCATTCTAGCTTATGTCCATGTATAAAAGTCTTATATATGCTCTAGAATGATAATGACACTCCGTAGTTTTGGCTAACTTGGAGACCCAAGTACCACCCAAGGTGGCAGAAGCTTTGATTTCTGTGATAGAAAAATAAAGCTCCAAAGGTTGCGATTGTGAAATGAGTTATGTGAACTGGTAAGAGATCATGTAAAACGAGTGGAAAAAAAATATCTTGAGTGTATACAGTTCCCTTAACTTACAGTCATGCTGGTGTATGTTGAAATTTTCAAGTAGCTTTAGAAATGCTGTCTCATGGTGTGATCAAAGCAACAGGAACAACCAGCCCGTTTAAATTTGTGGATTTAGAAGACTGCCTTTGGAGTGCGTTGGAAGAAGGAAATCACAATAGAGGTTCCCCCTCTGCTGGTGGAGAGTTCGATGTTCAAGACGTTTCAGTTTATCCAGACCCAGGTAAATTCGATTGAGTCTGAACGTGTTTGTGCCACAAGAAGGCCACTGTTATACCGTATAAACTACTGCAAACCCACTGAAAGCATTTTAAAGTAGAATACAGGACAACTGAAGTTTTGAGATTCCCTGTCTATTTTATTTTATCTGGCACATTAGTAATTCATGTCAGGTGCCCAATAGAGAGTATACACTGTACGCTGTCGATTTCTATTACACCAAACATGTTGGCACTGTTCAGCGTGTTGTTTACCCATTTCAGTGCTGTGTAAGAATTTTGTTCTGGTAAGCAACCCTTTGCACTTAGCCTTTTAAAGACATTCTCAATTAAATTTAATTAATAATCTGCTTAAAATATTGTCGTGCGTGCTTGTCAACAAAATTTCTCAAGTCCCTCTTCTGTGGTGGGAAACTCACCGAATGTTGCATTTTTACTTTGAGTACTCCTGACAAAGAGTGGAAATTTTAGGGGTACTGCAGACAAGAGAAGTAGATTATTCATAGCGAAGAACAGGTACTGTTATCCACTAAGAAGTGAACCAGCAGGAAAATACAAATGAGCAAACGAAAAGCCATCTTAAGTGAATCTCTTGAAGACCTGTGTGAATTCCCGCTCCCTAGTGTGTTTGCCCTGATACTGATACGAAATCTGTGGTCCGAACAGCCCCAGCAGCGTGACACTTTTTTCTCTGCCAGAGGAGAGATTGCCCATCAGGAAGGGAAATAATTCGGCTGTCTCATTGCAGGTTTCTTCCGGCTTTCTTCTTTTCATGTCTGGCTAGGTTAAAACTTGCTCTTAGCTTCGGATTTAGTGTTCAATAAGATGGTGAATCCTTATTTTAAAATACAAAATGTTGTGGGTGGTTCTTTACCTCTCTGTATGTGGATTGGTGTATGTGGAATGCTATGTAAATGGTGATTTTTTTATAGAAAAGATGTCAGAATTTTTGGTTCTGAAATATATTAAAAATTGATTTATTTTACTATGGTGAATATTAATAACTATGACTAAGTACTTGGAATAAATATTATTGTATATCTCAAGTAATTTCCATTTCTTATGAATATAATTAAGGCTTCAGTACGACTGTAGATCGAACCCTTTTAATAGTTCATGTATTCATATACCAATAAGGGTATGAAAATTAGTTATTCCATTGCATGCAAACCACAAAAAATACCTTTTTTAAATTAAGTCAAGCATTTGAATATGAGTTAAATTTACTTATGAAGGCTTAATGTTGTCTCCTTGTACATCTAGCTAGTGTAAATGAGACAGAATGAGGTTTTGTTCTTCTTAGAAATACAAATGTTAAAGAGGACTGTGGATGAGTGTAATCTGATCACTTCTTATAGCAAAGAAGCAGCACCATCAGCCAAAGGGGTTTTCACCTTCTCGTAAGGAATGGGCAGTCTTGGAATTCTTACAACATGTTTTTGTAGATTTTTTAACATGAAAATGGTAGGCAACATTAATACGTCTTTCAGTTCTCCCCTTCTTTAGTATGACTTGAATGGTGTTAATGCCTAAGAAAGCAAGTATACGTTTTGCCACAAAATCAGATTTTGCTTTCCATATTTCATACTTTTTAAATACCTCTGGATTTATAAATATATATGGAGTTGGTCATACTCTCTGTTCTTTGAAGAAAAATAGCTATGGCTTTTTAATAATCTAATTTGTTTTTATATAACTGCTGGTGTCTGTGGCAAATATTAATCCATCCCTTTTGGAGTTTTTCTGTTTTGTTTACTTATATTAGATTTAAATTAAGAACTTAAATTAAGCCTGACTGCTCAGTCTTCGGTTTTATGCTTGCCTTTCAAGATGGTGTAAGCTCTGTCTACCGCTAATCTGTTACTTTGTTTTGGTCAAGAAAGTTATATATGAAGTGCCATATTTTCTCATTGGACTACCACTAAAAATAAGTGATCACTGTTAGAAATGAGGTTGTAATTGCAGCTTTTCTGATTATTATATGCTTGCTCTATATACTAGATATTAGTATGAACTAATGAAGAATAAAGTTGACTTGAAAATTTGGCTATACCTATATATATGGTGAGTTAAAAATTATCCCTGTTTATACTGCCTTGGGCAATTCCAGCAATTTGTTTTGTCACCTGTTTTGCCGTCTCTGTTTGCTGAAGCACTGGAACTTTTATGAAGAAATAGAAAATATGACTTTGAATCCTTGATGTCTTTTAAATAAATGCACATATTGATAATGACAGATTGCTAAACTTGGCATTAGACACTTAGCTGTGTTTCTTGCCAAAAGTAATCCAGATGTGCATCATTTATCCGCCTGCCATATGTGCGCTGACATGTCTTTCTGTAATCAACTGTCTGTTGAGTATTGTTAAACAGTTAAATGTTCTTTATCAGCTATGTTTTTGAATAATGCTAATAAGCCCTTTAAGGAGTTAAGGAGCAGCAAGACCATAAAAGCACCTTTCTTAAACTGAAGAAAGCAACTTCTGATTTTTGATTGTCCAAAATGCGTGTATGTTCACAAAAAAGTCATGGGTAAAAGAAGCTTATGTAAAGACCATTTTAGGTGGTGTTATATAACTAAGGAGGATGCATATTTTATGTAATCCTGTTATGATAGGACAGATCTTTGTTGTAACAGTATAAAGGAAGTTGCTATGGAATAACAACGTTAATTAATAAGGATTTTTTTTGTATGAGGTGCTTGTTGAAAGGAGAGAATGAACTTCACTTGACAAGCAGTAACCAAACATGTCTTGGCATTAAGTTCAGAAAAATTTGTAGGAGGACATTTGTGTCATTTGGAATATTTCATCATACCATCAGAAGAAACAACTCCCATTTTATGGCATGTTTTGCACTGAATGTTTCTTCTTCAACTATCCTCAAAAGTTATTTATTGATTAGTAGTATTACATGATCTGAGTGGAAAGATTCCTAATGCAGAAAGAATTTCTGTCCAAGGCGTTCACTATTGCAAAATTTCATTTGCAGAGGAAGCACTGATCTGTAGAAGTAGTCACCATTTATTTCCTATATGCCTATCCTTTCACCCCATTGACATAATATTATCAGGATATTAACATGGATAATCTGGCTTTCATCAATCTCTGAGTCAGATCCCAGTGTTTACCTTGGAGGTATATAGGAAGGTGTGCGGTGGTCATGTAGAGCAAAATGCACAGAGTGTCTCTTGGTTCTGGGTTTCCCCTGGGGAGAAGGGTGTCTGGCTCTGTCTGATGTTCCTGTGCATACAGGTAAGTATTTAGCCCTACAGTTATATAGATATCTATCTGTTGTACATAGGCCTGTCTTTGTAGCAGTGTGCTTTGGTTTTTGAACTCCCCCCCAGCAGTTGCATAACTTATGGCATGATCAGCAGCTCTTCTTCATCATCCTGGGAGGTCTCAGTCATGACCTTTCCAACTGCTAATCTTTATCATGAAGATGAAATAGGTGTATGTAAGCTGTTGGGAGCACCAACTGTATGATGCTTATTTCCATAAAGTCATCCAGATTTGAGCAACTCATCTTGGTTTGTGCAAGGGAAAAATGCCTAAATAATGTCCTGAAATTGGTTACCATGCTAGACACAGCAGCGTGGCAAACAGTTCTTGCTACCTTCCTGTTAGAAACCATCTTTGCTGAAATGGTCAAAAGATGCCTCCTAGTTTGTAGAAGCTAACTTGTAAACTTTACTGTTTAAATTAAGATTTCAACTTGCTTCCCTGGCCAATGCATGTGATCTAAATGGAGATACTAAATTCACACTGCTGTAGATACCGGAGGTACAGGCTGTGTGAGTATGGTACCCTCATGCAAATGCTGGTGGTAAGCAAGAAAGTCAGAAGCCTCCTGCAGGAAAGTTTGGTGGGTGTTGGTGAATAGTTCAAAATCTTCTAATGTTGCTAGGGTCTTAGTTCAAAATTCTTGTTGATCAGGAATTAACATTGATAGGTGCTGCTTGAAACTTCTGTGCTCACTAAACTGGGCTACAGCTACACCACTAGGATCTCTGCCCTTTCTAAACAAACAAACTAAACACAGAAGCAAAGGCACCTGGTGTGTTCTTAGCTGCTCCTGGATCACCATATGGAACTGCTTCCTAAAGTATATAATTTGTGTGTAATTTTTGAAGTTACTTAATGTTTACTTTTTAATGAAAAAGTAGTAGCATGCAAAATACAGGAAGCAGATTTTCTGAAGATACTATCTTTGTTCCTGATGGAAGGGGCAGCTTCTTGCGCTTGAGAAGCACTGTGGAATCTCAGTATTCTGTAACCAAACAGAAAGTTCCACCATGGATGACTCGCCATTCCCTGAAAGGAAACGTGAAGTTATTTTAGCAATTATTCCCTGTAATGTAAATTCTCTTCAATAGTGTAAATCAACATTTTTGGAAATTCAGATACTTTGGAGTTAGATTTTTCTGCACATTTTTTTTCTTGTTGATTCTTGGTGTTTTTCCCTTTGTACTAAACCTCAGTAAAATGGGTGTTAACCCTACCCCCCATTTAAAAAAATAACACATCACCAAAACCCATTGTAATCTGTGATATTCCTTCAGGCAACATATTTCAGGGATTAATTCACTCCTTTGTTAATCTGCATACAGCATAGTACTTTACCTCAGCTTAATAATAATTTACTAAAATATACTCTTTGTTATTTGATCGCTTCAGTTTCTAAGAGAACACTATCTTTGTAAAGAATTCCAGGTGAAAAAGTACATGTTTTCTCTTTAGAAAATGCTAATGTAAATCTTAAAATATATATATATATATTAATGTCTGCACTTTGTGAAATACTGTGATATTTTCCATTGCTCATATCTTAACTAGTTTTATAAACCTCTGAGAAGCCTTCAACCTCCATAAGTCACTGACACACATGTTTTTTATGAAAAAAATGTTTATGCTTTTATTACTTGCGTCCTGAACTTGCTAGAGCTGTCATTGTTTGCTGCAGAATTGTGCTCCAGTATCTTCATTTTCAATTTTCTTTCATAAACTGTTTCTGCCTCAGTTGCGGGAGCCAGAAGCATTTTTAAAGTACAGAGTTTAATAAATGTTACTACATTATTTTATTACATGACCATCTGAAAATTAATGATTCTGTCATTTTGAAATTGTTATCATTGATCATTTAGCCAGTATCAATGACATCCTGGCCACTTCTAACATGATAGTTTTGTCATTCCAGATGTTTTCTAGTAGGCAGAGGAAAAGAGGGAGTGGGGAGGAGGGGAAAGATGATTCATAATTAACCTGGATATGGGTACGGATACATACATATATCCTCCAGACAATGCTGCAGTGAACATCAACTGAAATACTGTAATCTGTGCACTGTACTTTTACAGCCCAGCAGTGTTTATTCATTTTAGTTTGTCATCAGTTACAATTACCAAAAGACTAATTAATGTACTAGAAAAGTGGTTTTGGCCAATGAAGAGCTAGCCTGACAGTTGAACTCTCCTATTACATTTCCATCTATCTGTCTTACTAAAGTAGACCAGACCCTGGGTTGACTATAGTTTGAAAGGTTAGTCAGAAAGATTAAAGGTGACTTATAAATGGAAAATGGCAACTTTGCACTTTTGGATTCTAAACACATCTGGTCTAGTGTTCCTCTTGTTGAGTGGTAGGTCTGCCAAGACTTGTTGCAGACTTTGTAGAGCAGTAATAATAAACCTGTTCAGAGAGTTTAAGAGAACTTGGCATGCCATATGACAGGTTCTTGAGTAGTTCCTTCAGGAGCCAAGTGTACTGTAATAGACCCCTTTTAAATTGTTGGCTTACATGAAAACTGGAGATGTCTGCATTTTCTCCTTCTCTGCACCCCTCCCCTAAAGTACAAAAGGCAGATGAATTTATTAAAATGCTTCTATAGTGTATGTTATTGAGCTATGGAAGAGACCAATGGATAAATATTATTGTAAGTTTGCAGATGCACTCTCATTTATGCCTGTGGGCAAGATAAATTTATCTACTTATGTTAGAGGAGCCTTTAATCAGATAATAAGTTATTGCAAGTAGTTTAGATCATGAGGTGAGTAGGTTTTGAACAGGCCTTTACAATGTGCATAGACTTTGCTGATCGTGTTCTTCATCATGAGAAACAAACCGCAATCAGGTATGAAGAACGTAAGCAGTATCCTTTTCTCTCTTACCTTCAATTCAGTGTAGTGCAGACATATACAATATTTCTAGGTTGGTGTAGAGCCCATAAAATATTGCTCATTAGGTTATAGAGAAAATAACAGATCCAGATGTTTGGATAATAAATCCTTCTGGAGAAGTAAAAAAGTGGCAGGAGGATTGAAATACATGCAGATAACATTGCATGAAAAGTCTGGCCTCATATACCTAAAAGTAATGGAGATTGAGATTATAATAGAGGCCTAAACTTGTTACATCTGGCATGAATTTTCATGTGCTGAAAAGATCTGTGCTTTTATAAAGAATGAGTTGTCTAACTCTGAGATGTTCATGCTGGTCTTCCAGTCTGTTCTTTATACTGGTCTTACGGAATTGTCACTTCAGACGAGGAAATCTGTGGTTTAATATATGGAGACGTTGATCCCCTTTGACACCAACATCCTCTATTGCTGTTCTGGAGAGGGTGTGCCTTTTTGAAAGCATCTTCATTTTATTGAAGATGTGGCAGTAAGTGAATGACACACAGATGCTTTAAGTGATTGGGCACAAATTTAATCCGAGAAGAAATCCTGTGTTCATCTTCTTTCTTGTATACAAGGCTAAGCATTTAATGGGTTGCAGTGCAGGGTTGTGTAGTTGAGCCAAAAACTTCTGGGGCAGAATCACTTCAGCCTAGCTGTGTGATTCATCTTGGTTTTAATCTTCTCTCCTTTCCTTTCTGAGTGAGGGAGAGGTCACTAAGGAGGGAATAGCTCAGAAGTCATCAGAGAAATCCCAGACCTTACTTATCTCAGAGAATCAATCTTCTGTAGATGTTGGGGTTTTTTTAATTTTTTTTTTATTATTATTTGCAGTGGTTATTGCTTACTGTAGATTACAGCAGCCTTAATTTTCCTGATATTTTCAAATCCTAATGGTTTCAACCATGCCGTATCCCCTTAATGCTGCCAAGAATTTTTTTTTTTCCAGTTTTTTTTGTTGTTGGGAGTTTGGGTTTTGGGAGGTTAGTTGTGGGCTTTTTCTTTTTTAATTTTCTTAAGACACTGGAAACTAAACTAGTGAGAGGAAAAACTGCATTGTTGTACCAGTAATGACTGTTATAGCATCCTGAAGGAAGCTGCTTTCCAGCTCAACATAGACCAGGGACAAGACAGCTAGGAAAGGAGAGAGGAACTTGAGACACAGGAGATTTTAGAGGATTAAGAGAATACTTGAGGACTGATCCCCTAATCTGCTCATCCCAGGTAATATAAAAGGGAAAACAGGAGGAGGAGGAGACCGAGCAGCAGTACTAACCTATGGCAATTGCAGTTAGCAGGAAAACTATTGATTTGTCTTCTCTCAGATTTCTAATGATTTCACAATCTATAGTAATTTTTTTTTTTAACACTGTAAAAAAAAAAAAAAATCCCACTGTTTCCCTTCGATCACCTAGAAGAAATTAATGTTATTAAAATATCTAGGAAAAGAAAAAACAGCTAACAGGCCTCCTTTTCGTCTAACTCCAAAACATCAAAGTCATCCTCCTCTCAGTAAAATAGAGAGTACTGCAGACTTTCTTTGGGCAAACTGAGCAACATTTTGCACTAAGGCAGAAATGACTGACATGAATTGTGGAAGCTGAATCATGAGTTCCAGTCTTGCGAATGTAGTCTGGTCTATTCAAGAAGTTTTTACAGTAAGATTAAATACATATTTCAGTATGAATTTCCTCTGAATATCGATAGTATTAGCTTCTCAATCGATAGTATTAGCTTCTCATAACATTACTTGTAATCAAAATCTGCTCTTCTAAGAAATGTCCTCAGAACCATTCTTAAGGATTCTGAAAATGAAGTAAAATACCCAAGTCCTTGGCTCAGGTTTTAGAAAATTATGGAGAAATTTTTTTTCTGAAGGGCTTAGTCAATCACATATCACTGCAGTTGTGCAGCTGCTTGGCTCTTCTCTCTGCCCAGCTCCAATGAGAAGAGTAGCAGCACCTGGCTGGGTGTGAGAAAGCATCTCTGCTTAGATGCCCTTGCAATAATAAGTATGGCATACAGAACTGGCCTGAGGGATTTGAGTCCAGTGATCAAAGCCCAGAGGAGATATTTCAAGAAACTATAGTTAGCTTAGTTGCTATATTATCTTTGTCTTTCACAGTGCAACGTAATTGGGGGAAAAAAATTAATCTCCAAACTCCAACTTTTAAACTAGTTTGTTCTTCTGACTTGCCTTTGGTTTTCTATGTGTGATGGTAAATAGACAAGAGGCAGGATTTTTGTGGTGGTGTTTTGGACCCTGTGGATCTTTCCCTGGGTTCCTGTGTCTGGAAAGAGTGGCATGGCACTGCTCTGCCTCCCTTTTGGCCGAAGCTTCCTGTTTTGTGGGAAGGAACTTTTACCCTTGTACATAACTTTGCTGCTAAAACAAGCCCTGTGAGACTCATTTAAGCCTTGTCAGGATTCAGCAATCAAACTGACTGTGCCAGCTACTTGGACCTTCCAAAGCGAGGACAGGCTTCAGGTTCCTCTTGATACCTTCCCCCGTTAGAGCAGACTGCTTCTGCTGCCTTCTTTTAGGGACATGGTTTAGTGGTGGACTTGGCAGTGCTGGGTTAATGCTTGGACTTGGGATCTTAAAGGTCTTTTCCAACCTAAATGATTCTATGATTCATCCCTCATCCTTTTTATCATACTCTTAATTTCATTGCTTTTTACTACATATTTGCAGAAAATGTATTCTGTGCTTGGTGAAGGTCAGTATCAAGACCAAAGTAGTACCACTTTCCCAAGGAGAGGTTCCACTTAGTTGCTTGGCTGTTTTCTTCTGGCTTTTCCCTTTACATGAGAGCCTGCAACAGTGCTGCTGCTTTGGCTGACTCTGTGGAGGTACTGTGTGTCAAAGCTGGGAGTGGGCAGATGTTTCTGAGGCACAGGCTTGTTGGGCACTAAATGCAAAATCTTTTTGAGACTGTTTTACTTTAGAAGTCTTCAGATTTCTAAAGAACTTTGCAAACTGAATGCATTATCTTAAGCATTGTAAAAAACAGGTACTTGTGAATAGCATTTTCTTGATTCAGCTGTATCACTGTGAAAAGTAAGATGTAAAAGTGGTCTGTGAAGAAAACACTGCCGAAAGTTACTGATCTTTACAGAGTATGAAGTAGCCTAGTTTTATAGTCAATACCTGGCATCATGGGTACTTCCATTAAATAAGATAAAATATACTTAAAGCTACATGTGAGGGTGTTTATTAAAATAGAAGGTGCAAGACAAGGCAATGCTGCTGATTGCTATCCAGGAAAAAAAAGCCTTGGAATCAGAAGTGTTTTGATGGTCCTCTCTGCCATGCTGTGGTGGTCTTCATACAGCCTGGACTTGTTTAGGGGGTGATTTCTTGGGTTCTCAGCTTTTCTGTAGATGTGGAAAGGGTGATGATGTGCAAGTGCACTGTGACCAAGCCAAACAGGTAACCAAAATAAAAGTATTTATGAAGTAGCCCCTAGCCCAGAATCTTCTGTGCAAAGCATGTTTTGAGATTTCATTTTTCTGAAGAAAAGGACTTGACCATATTTAGGGGCAATTAACAAAGTATTTTAAGTTTTTGAAATCCTTAATAAACTGAGGGGTGAAATTATATGTATTTTTTTATTAAGGGTTTTGAAATCCTTAATAAGCTGAGGGCTGGATGGATTTAGCTTTTTTTAAAAAAAATATGAAATATTCCCCCTTATTAAGATGGTCTTGATCATCTCAGCCTCAATCTTTTTTTATTTAAAAAATGTTTTCACCTCTAATTTATTTATGTCTCTTATCTTAAGAGTTATCTTAAAGGTAGATAAAGGTTAGAGTATCTTAGTCTTGCTTCCTAGGACAGTTCGTTGAGCTTTCCAGTTTTTTTGAGCTTAATTCTAAGAAACAGAGGATCAGCACGATCTGAGTTGCTGTCAGTTGCTGTCAGTCAGTGTGAGCCAGCCTTGGAACAGCACTTGATTAGTAAGGCAAAAATAGGAATGTTCTTATATGAATGTGATGTTACCCAAGTGTCTTGGACTAATGAACCTACAATCATAATCAGGTCAAGAGAGCCAACTACTTTTGAAGGTGTAGCTTCATCAGTTCTCTGAGCTGGAACAGTGGTTGTCATTCTCTGCAGGAGGGGAGGAATGCACCTGGTCAGCCTGGCAGGCTCCGTAGTCACCTGCCCCTGCCCCAGCTCTGAAGCTGGTGAGCAGTTTAGAGCTCAGTAAGGCTATGTGCAGTTCATGTTACTCCTTTCTGAAGCCACTCGTGTGCAGTCATTGTGACTGGAGGCATCGCACCTCACATAGTCCCTCTTTTGCTCTGGCTAGATCCCTTTGATCAATATTGCTTCATTTATAATATTTTATGTGTAAGTGTACATATATTAATGCAAGTCGTATTTATCATAATTGTTCAGATATGCATGTACATTAACATCAGCAGATTTTTTTTATTTATTTACTTCATTGATTAAAAAAATGCACAAGTGATTTTCACATTCCATGGCAAGTTGAGTAATAGTTCTGTAAAGTCAGTCTCATTGGGTAAAGCAGTGGTTTTGCAACCTCTCAGAGTTTTTCTGCTGTTTGAAAATTTCAGTGTGCCCCACTTGTAAGAGAACTTGAGATGATACTTAACAGGCAGAATGTCAATTAGCTTAATTTTAATATGATATAAAGCTAAGAAAACAAAACCCACTCAGAAGTCTCATGCAGTAACCAGTTTTCAGCATCCCACCAAGAAAAGCTATCAAGATAGATAAGATCAAAGAAGACATAATGTGTCAAATCAGGCAAAGATGAAAATTGCGTCTACGTAGGATTTTCCAGGCAGCTGTAGGAAGACTGTGGCTGTACTCTGAGCAGACCAGGAGTCATGCAGTCGTGTTAGTGTAGCACTGAGCTTGAGATGTCCTGGTGCTTGGCACACTGCTGCAGGTATATTCTGCTCATGGTTTGAAGTCACAACTCAGCTCTTTGTGGTTGAAGCCCAGGCAAAGGAAGTTCAGGTCTGCCTTCAAGATAGATTTTGGGGATACCTATATAATGGTCATTGCGATACGAGCACAAAATACATACTATTATTTGCGATTATATTTCTGTGCATATTCTCATAGAGCAAAATTAAGATGACATTACTTTAGGTATGTCCTGGCTCAACTGAAAGGTGAAGCCACTGTATGAATGTCATTGGCTTCATACATACTATGTAGAGACTTTGTACTACTTGTCACTGAGCCTATAATTGATAGAGAACAGAAGATTACACTGTACTCAAAGAACCAAATGTTCTGCACAGTACAGAACTAGCAGGTGAATGCTCTCATAGTGCAGTCACTTGGGAAGTGAAACCTCTGTGGTCTGAACGCAGGGCTTGGTACCATGCTTGCTGCTGCTGTCCAGCTAACTTCAAGATGAAGGTGCATTTTACAGAGAGACTGCAAGGTGACTGCAGTGTGAACATGTTTATTATTTTATTACTTCTGAATGCCTTCTAGACTTAAAAAAAGAGCTGTGCAGGAAGCTTGATCTTCCATTTTGAATGGAACACTGATATTATTTTTTTTAATTACTGTTTTTCTTGGTGCTTTTTCGAAGTTGTTGTTATGGTTATAAAAAACAGAAATACCTATTTGTAAAGAGTTTTAACATTACTTGTTAAACAAGCCTTGACTGTGTTTGCTCAGAGGTGACCAAAATCTGGAGATTCACATATAGGAAGGAAAGCAAGTGTGTTACATTAATTGATCTAGTTTGCTGTCATGCAGCATCACTGCAAACATAGGTGCCTTGTGATGTGATGGGCAGCCTGTAAATAGCTAATTGACTCTGATCTCTGTTAATTAGTGCACGTAAATCTTATAATGAAGCTTTGAAGAGATCATCTGAAGTAGATGAAAGCTGAGGCTTTATTCAGTGTCAGGGCCTTGATGTTAATTGTCGAGTGCTGTGACCCAGCAAAAGGAAGACTTGTGGATAAGGTGGTCTCAATATAGGAACTTCTACGGTTGTGGTGTTCTACAAGTTGCCTCAATTGTATCACCACCTTTGTTTCACTATTGCTGTATTTCAGCACACAACTTAAACTAACTAGACCAAAAGCTGAGGAATGGCATCCCTGTCTTATGCTTACGACACAGTTTTAAATACAGAAAATAGTGTTTCTAATATAAAGAAAAATTGAAATAATAGAATAGTGCATTTATACTAAAATAGGATTTTTGGAACATGGAAATAGTTTTCAGTTACTGAAAAAGCCCTTGACTTTTTTTCTCCCATGAAATTTCAGATTAATCTCCAACGATGTCAGAGAGTAGGCTGATCATATTTCCATTTTATAACCCTAACTTTCTAGGTGTAGGGAGTAATACTTTCTAAGCTAAGTCTCAGTTAATTGTTATTTTTGCTGTAGAATTTTTTTATGCTATAAAAATATACATTGGAAGTTTTATAAATTAGTAACATGTTACAAAATGGCTATAAACTGTTCTTCAAGTGTAGATTTCAGCGATCAGAAAGACTAAAATGAAACCTGGAATACTCAATCCCAAATAGATATTTTGACAGCAAACATTTATGGGTTTTGATGATTTTAAAGGGTTTAGATATTTCCCAGAAATACAAACGTAACAAGGATGAGAAAGACTGAGTGTTACAACATGAACGGGAAGGGTTGTAGGTCATCATTACTGGGAACTCTAGTAGACAGATGATAGATGGTGTTTCCTCTCTGTGTCCTAGTAATTTGAAATAGAATTTTTTTTGTGGTTGTAGTTGTGTCTTCTTTATAGGGCCTTAATTGGTGCATGCTGAGCAGCAAAAGATTAGGCTTGCAGTTCTGAAGTTAAACACTTTTTGATAGTGGCTCTCAGATTAGGCTTGTTACATTCTTTCACTAAAATAGACTGACTTTGTTGAATTAGGGGTGGCCACGTGGGATACTCTTGGCGTTTCATGTTTTTTTCAGGATTTTGTATTCACTGTAGATGTCAAAGAAGGAGGTTGTTCCAGAAGAGTGAGAGAGTAAGAACAATTTTAATGGACTCTGACTTTTGAAGGCATTTATTTTAAAATCTGTTTAATGTCGTGATGTCATTTACAAAATTACATTGTTGTGTAGAAATTGCCTTTGAACCTAAGTTCTTAACACTCATTGATAAACGGTGGGTTAAAGGCCCCAGTTGCTAACTATGGAATTGGTCCTAATTTTCAGGTATAATAAAAGCTGAATTGTGTATTTTGTTAGTCTGGGAATTGGAAATATGCCATAAAATCACTGCTTGCTTCAAATAACTTTAATACACTGAAGCTGTTCATGTTACACAGAAGTTGTGGGGTTTACTTTCAAAATAACTATATAAAAATAATTGTTATTGTAATATGAAAAAGATACATTTTCATAATGGCTAATAGCAGGAGATGGTGCTTATTAAGATGGTTAGCAATAGCGAAACACTTGCACAGAGTAATTGTAGGTAAGTGTTGGTGATTAGAATGCTTTTTTGCACACTATAATTTCTATCCATTATCTAAGATAAAGAGCATCACTGTAGATTTTTAGATGTTAAAAAATGCTAGAGAAATTTGCCCCCAAGCATGCAAAATTTGCTAAAGAAAACTGAGTTTATGTAAGTTAATTAAGCTAGTTTGTGTGAGAGAGATTATAACCAATGACAGTACAGAGATCTCCCAAAATACGACAGAACAATTTCCTAGTATAGTGGACAATCTTGTACAGTGCAGAGAAGTGGAAACTCCTGCTTTATTTTGCTTTGTCATAAACTGTATTATATAAGAAATAGTGCAGCCTTAAGCAATGTCATAGAATATGGCCCAAATTACTTACCTGAACTGTATGCAGAAGGACAGTGAAATGCACCCAGCAAAACAACAGTTTTGTGAAATACATGCGTTCCGAGAGTCAGCCGTGGCTGAATGATGTGAGACACACCCTGCTCTGGGGCTGTGGCTTCATCAGATCTAGGAGCTCACAGTGTGAAGGTCGCGGTTATCTCCTCGTTGTTCCTGGCTGGTGACTAGGGCATCGTTTGTCGCTAGCTTGTTCCAAGACCTCTTTGGCAGGCTGAAGAAACAGGGTAGGCTGGGACTGCTACCCCGAAGCAGGGTAACCATGTTAAGTAGAATAACCATGCAGGTTATGACACAGGGACAGGATCATTTCTTTGTCCCTCTGCACTGTGTGGGTGAAAACCTAAGTTTTTAACTGGACCCTCTCCTCAGACATACAAACAGTTTTTAATACGCTGTTCCTTACCTGCCTTGTCACTGCACTAACAAAGTAGTGTCTGTTTCCTCGGCTTTGGGCTCCACTCTTGCCCAGTGATATTTAAGATTGCATTGAACCTTGGTTCCCCCTACCAGCTGAAGATAGTTTGATGGGTTGCAGTTCCTCTCTGTGTAGATTCAGACTGGACCGGGGAACGTTTTGAATTTCCTTAGCTATCTCCAAACTAAAAGTTTTACAGAAAATTACCCTGATTAACTTGATGCCAAAACCAGTGAGCTAATTCCTGGATGCTGTTTGGTAGTCAGTGTTCCAGCAATCGTTCCCAAAAGGCAGTTTCTGTGAGGCCACTCCGTTTTGCAGACTAGGGGAGTTTACCACCCTAGACACATGTCATTTTGTACTAGTTGGCCTCAGTTCCCTGGAATATACTCATGGACATGTTTAATTTACTGTTACAGATGTATCTGAAAAGTTTGTTGTAAAGGAACCATTTTGGCTAAAGAATTACTATGTGAAACTCTTCATGATGATGTGAAACACTTCTTGGTGACAGTGAATGGGTAGTCACCAGCAACTTCATCTGGTTAAGTGACAGACAGCTCCGTGGGCATGGGTGAAACAGCTCATGTGTGCCAAATTACATAGGCAGCAGTGCGTATGGAGTGCTGTTCTTCTAACCTACATGACTTGCATGAATGCTGTTTTCCTCTCAGCTCTGGTTCTGTCTGCAACTACCTTGCAATTCTGTGGTTGCTTATAACAGATATAGCTCATAATTTGATTTTCTTCCTCTTTTGGAAGTCATAGTGCCTGTTGCTGCATTTTCATTCATATTTTCCCCCTTAGGTTCTCAATGTGGTTATCAGAATTCATGCATCCCAATTCAGATGAGCATAAAAATACTAATATCTGAGACCCTTTCATACAAATATTTGCTTTTGAATTAACTTATGAAAGATCTGTTTCAAATACCTTAGGTTTTAGGTATAAAAATACTTTAAAAAATCTTGGTGATAATTTCATTCAAAATATTAAATTTATGACTATTCTAAACAGCTTCTAAACCAAAAAGAATGAATATGCATAGATGTTTGCTTTCTTGTTTCTTATGTATAGGAATACAAGTAGCAGTAGGGCTTGAGCTCCTCCGTAATTGTGCATGACAACTAGGGTTCTGTTAGCTACTTCGCTGCCTTGGCTGTAAAAAGGACTGCTGGCTTGGACTCTAAATAGAACCATCGTGAGTAAATTGGTCTTTGTGCAAGTTTTATATAAGCAAGAGTTAAGTCTTTGGTGTAATCCAACACCAGTTAGAAGTAAACAGTCTATGATTTCAGTGCTAGACACTGCCTTAGGGCAGAAGAAATTACACTGTCATGCAGAGGATATGTAGCTGATGCTATTTTGGTGTTTGATTTCTTCATTGTCACATAGTTGAAAGCTATCCAGGAGAGGAAGAAATATAAACTGACAAGGGAAGAAAATGACCAGCTTCTGGAGCATATAGGAGTGAGGAATAACATATGTACTTAAGAGACATTTGTACTACTTGCAGCTTGCTTCTATCTATTAGTTCCATCTTAGTGAAAGTATTGGCTCCTAAGAGTGAAATGGATCCAAAATTGGCAATTATTAAAGACTTAAAGGGTTAAATGCTGATGAAATGTTTTAATCATCAGTCGTGGAGCTGGTTATCATCTGTCTGATGGAAGTGCACTTCACCCTGTTAAAAACACGTATTTTACTAATAGGTATGTCTTTTAATAGACAACAATAGATATCTTGATGTGAAGAAAATTCATGGAAGTACCCAACACTGGAAGAAGACTTGTTTGTAACAACGTATGAAAATATGTAGACATTACGTGTGTCATTGCCTGTTTCCTCAGAAGAGTCAGGGGTTTTTGGTCCTAAATTTGTAAGTGAGAGAGGTGCAACTTACTAACAGCATCTTTTAAATACAGTAGTGCTACTGCTAATGAATGAGTGAATGGCTAGTGAACCTCTGGCAACGTATCCGTAACAACTTCTAAAAAACCTGGGAGGTAATAGCACAAGACACATGTAATCAAAGCCTTCAGAAAGTATTTTAAAATCCTGGTAATAGCTGCCAATAAATCTCACTGAGCAAGTGAAACGTCTCTGACCTATCCAAGAATGAAGTATAATCATACACAACAGTATTCAAGATCACCTTGCATATCTTGCCCAGACACTTTCAAACGTTTCAGTGCCAGGACAATAACTGCCTGCATTCTTGCATACAAATTGACCCCAGGTTAGAGAGGATGCTGAGACCGATTTGTGAGGAATGAGTAGCAGGGCTTAATATATACAGCTTAGGTACATGTAGACTAAGAAGGAACAGCAGTCTATAAATTATTGAAGAATATTAAGGAAGGGAAGGGACTGTTCTGAAATGTGTAGTGACTGAAATTAGAATTAATGACATTAAACAATGGGAAGAAACTTGTGCATGGAATACTGTTATTATTTTCTGGAGTTCTTCTCTCAGATGATTCTGAAGGTATTGGAAGAGAAATGAATAATTTCATTTCTTCATGAAGCTGAAGAATTGCAACCTTTAAAATTGGAGCAGAACAACTACTAGAATCTTACTGTAAGAAGTTGTCCTGTATTGGGAAGGTGACACAAAAACCATGTTCTTCGAGATACTTTGCTATAGCTGTTTGGACACATTTTTATTGCCTTTTCTTCACTGTTTCGAGAATAGAAATGAATCCCAAAAGTTCTGCAAGAGAACTGAAAGCTCTCCTTTCAAACTGGGGTGGAAAGCTAGCTAGGGTAGGGGGATGAAAAGGTGTAATGGAAATCTTACAGGCTTTCCTAAAGAAAAAAAATTCAGGATTTATGGTAACTGCTAGCTGAAGATGGCGTTCTGCTCAGTGCCACAGTTCCCTGGTCCCAGGTCACCATGGTAAAGTCGCACTTGAAAAAACCCAGCTGCTTTAGGAGCAATATAGGGAGGTAAACACGTAGATTGCCATAGTTTATTCCACCAGCCTAAAGTGCTTGTTCTGAATGTGGCCAGAAAATCTAATTATCACCAATGAGAATATTTTCTTAAAAAGTAGATTTTTGGCTCTGAATTCTTCAGGCAGATAGACATTTATTATTCCTTAACAGAATATTTTGTTGAATTTAAGGGAACTGGACTGACCAAATTCATTCTGTTTGGGGAACTGGTGTTAAAACTAGAGAAAAAGGAAAATCTGCAGAAATCTTGCTTGAAAAAAAATAACTATGTAGATAAATAAACCTATCAGCAGCTCTGCTAAATGCTATTCAGATGTAATTTTAATATCATATAAAACTACATCTTCTATAATGAGGGAAATCATAGGGTGTGCATTTTGAAGTCTTCAAAATTATGACAGGGAGAAAAACATTACTTTATGACAGGGGATGTGCTGAGTACTATAGAATGTAAGTCTAGATATTTTTTTCTCTGAATTAACAAGTTAATCCCTGTACTTTAGTTTTGGAATATATTTGTTGATTGTCTTAGTTTATACTCAGATTTCAGTCAATCAAAATGGTTAGGAAGAAAGGCATTTGGAACTATCTTTTGTGTAGAAGCATACATTTTCTTCTTAGCTGATGGGAACAATTAGTTGCAGGGAATATTAAGAGATATCCATGTTCTCCAGCTCTCCATCAGCAATTGTTACCAGTAATTACTATTTAACGATATAGCTTGGTCATCAGGTTTTTGTCATAATTCCTCTCTTAAGTGTGACAGCCAGATACCCCATAAAATCAAAAAAGTTTAGTCAGTGCAAATGATCCCAGGGATCATACTCTGTATCCAGGTTAGAGTTCTATATTTTTACTTCAAGTCTCATGCTAATTTAAAGTGCAGTAAAGATTTCACTGCCTGCTATGCTCTGTTTTGTTAATGGCAGACATATGCTGTATCATTCTGATAGTTTTACAAAGGTTGCTAAATTCTTTCAGTGCAGCTCAGAAGATATTTTGCAGGAAAGTGGTGTGACTGATCTGCTACCGTATGATTGTTGATTTTAAGCCATAAAAGGAATGGGTTATATCTTCCAGTCATGCTAGTGTTTTCTCTGACACCTCAGCTCTCTAGAAAGAGAGAAAACAGACAATGGCTTCCTTACCCAGTCAGATTTGGACCATCCTTTTTTGTTTAACTTTCACATCTTGTGCTGTCTGATGAACTAGGAGAATTTTTTTACCTGCAGTTTGACTGCAACTTAGTAAAGAAGTAGAAGTTGTATTCTGTAAGTTTCTTTTCCAGTGTCTGAGAATGGTAGTTTCCTAATACCTATTTAGAAATTAGTCATTTCTATGTAGTTATTATTTCTATTGAACCAAATTTTCTAATGAGGTTGTATATTTCTGTCATGGAGAGTGAACTCTATAATATGTATTGACTCAGCAGGGAAAAATGTTTGCATTTATATTATATATACATACAATAATACATATATAATTATTTTTTTAAAAATCATCATTGTAAGGGCATCAGCATGAATTTGCAATGAGGTGACTTACATCAGTCTAGCTAATTAGCTGTGTCGAGCACTGTCCCTCAGAATCATTTAATGTATTACAGTTTTCAAGATGCTGTTGTATCCAGGCTAATGCTTTTTCTCTGTTTTCCATCATTATTCTGTCGTTTAAATGAAGGTAGCATTTCATACGTAACTTTGTGCTAAAAAATCCAGACTCTAAGCTTTAGCTTGAAGCAAAGATTAGATACTTCAGTATCAAATTATGTGTAGATTATCATGTAATTGTATAATATGTAAAGATTATCAAAGTGTCACAGAGCTGCATTCAGTTCTGCTTCAAAAAGGAAAGGAAAGAGAAGATGGTAGACAGGTTTTGTAATGGCTAAATAAATAGGCACATAGTGCTATGGTATATTTAGGTTACACCAGGCTTTATGAAGTAGGTTGGATAGTCCGGTGTCTTTCCAAACAACAAAAGTACATCTGCAAGTTGTATGGATACCTGTTTTGATACCCTTGTTTCCTCACAAATTGTGATAGCTGCTTTTAGATGTACGTAAGTTTGTTCCAGTAGCTGTCCTGTTTTAGGCTAAGAAGCCAGGGCAGTAGCAGTTTTAGTGTTATTACAAAAAATAAACACATACTATATAATAGTATGAAATAACATTTGGGAAATTCGTCAGTATATACAGAATCTGTTACAAAAATCTAAAGCCTTCCCCACTGCTTTACAGACAATTTGAAATTATTTTTCACATGGCATGATTTTGAGGGTGGAGAACTTCTAAAATCATGATGAATACATTCAGCTGTTGTTTTGGGAATTTAGTGATCAGTCTTGTTTCAGCATCCAGAAACAGAACAATCCATAGACTGAAACTATTTCTTTTGTGACACTGAGCTAAGGTCTCAGATCTCAATTTCAGTTATTAAGATGTATTTGTATACATTAGAAGAACTGTAAAGTGCATTTTGAGAATAAGTTGTCAAGTGCATTTTAAAAATGCTTACTGTGAAATGGAAAGTCCTGTACACTTTAGCAAAATTGTCAGTAGAAAAAAACAAATCAGCTTTGAATAAGAACATACTGATTTAAATAAATTCCAGGACAAATTGAACTAGAACAGCCCATGTTCAGGACTCAATCCTGAGAATGGAGCATTTCAGTGTAAAAAATCCATACAGCTGTCCTCCCAGAGTAACCCTGATAGTAGAAACTGCAGTTAGGTCCCAGGCTGGGGAGTGTATTTACTCCTGCATCTCTGATTTTGTAGTGATCACGCTTAAAAGAGAGTAGTTCACCATACGACATGTTCACAGTATCTTGAGAAACTCAGTAAGTTGTCTGCAAAACACTGTCAAGTGACTGTATTTCTGGTCTCTACTGCTTGGAAAGAGAGCTTTTAGTGTCTAAAGGTGCATCCTCACAGCATATGTGTTTGGTTTTGGGTGCTGTTAAAATACAGGTTCCTGAATAGTACTGAAAGATCTGTCACAGTTGATTATTTAACTGTTTTTCATTACTAGTTTTGAGGATTTCGGGTTTTTTCTTTCGTGTTGGCCTAGAGTGGTCTGTTTCTTTCTGTGTATGCAGAACTGGAGGTGGCAGCCCGGCGAGGGCACTGCACATGGCACGACAGGGACAAGGCCTGTCTGGGGTGTGCAGAGAAATGTCAGTTTTTAAAGAACTGTAACTGTGATGGCATTTAGGTGTTTAGCTCTTCCACAGAAATACCCAGCTGCAGTATTCTGGCATCATGTCTGGAGTTTCTGGAGAGAACTACCACTCTTCTCCATCATTTTCAATCATTTCTACAGGAAAAAATACTGAAAGAACGAGCAGCTCCCCTGCCCGCCCCACGCCCCCCCCCCCCCTTTTATTTTTTCATTTTCTTTTTGTGAAATGTATGCTAGATGACAGCTAGCGTCTTTACTGCCAAGAGTTGTGTCTGTTGTAAGATAACAGCAAATTGATAAGGAGGGGCAAAATTGTAGAAAACTGGAGATAACAGATCTTAGATTTTATGCCTTTGTTTAGTCTGGGAGTAGGATTTTGGCTGCAGGGTGTTTGCACAAGAAGATTGTGTAGTGTCAGGGTGGGCAGATAAAGACAGTACAATGTTGTAGTTATCTAGGTAAGAGAAAATGGATCGATGAATGGTTTGTGCAGTCTGTGCACAGGCTACTGCTGCCGTGGACCACAGTCACTTGTGAATATGCATCCCTCTTACCTGTGGTTAATTTGAGCTTTTATTTGAAACTGGACTTGTAAAATTGGTTGGTTGGTTTATGTTGAAGATCCTGATGTCAGTATCCCAAAGACACTTAAGCTCCTGCACATGTGGAAGTAGGCAGCTGTGTGGAGAAGTCAGTCCCACTGGTGCCCCTGGCAAGGAGCGGGCTGCCGGCACGAGATGCCAGTGGCCAGGGCTGTGTGGGAAGCTTCACTCCATGCATGTGGGAGACTCATCTTGTAAGTCTAACTAGAACAGCTTGAGTTGGGTTTTTTGTTTGTTTACTTGGGTTTTTTCTTCAATAACTTGCACAGAAATACCCTGTTGACATGTTTAAAGATGGGTTGAAACTTTTCTGCTTTCCCCTCTAGTCATCCCCTAAAAAGTAGCTTGTCCCAGCTTGTTTTCCTGCCTTTATTCTCCCATCAAACTTACTTTGCCTGGGCTTTTAGTGAAAAATATAAAAACCAGGGTAGTCTCTTTTAAAGCCTGGAGTGTTACTCTTACTGACTTTTGCAAAAAGATGTTTTTGAGTAAGAGGAGGATTTTTTTCATTAATCTTTTATTCCTCACTACGTGTGTTTGCAGACACTGCCCATAAGGTACCAGGTCATAGGGAGGTAGGAAAGATGTCAAGGTGACAATCTTCGTAACAGGTGGACACCATGTTCCCTATATGCCCCAGCTGGGCGAGGGGAGGGCACCTTAGCTACCCAGCTTCATCTCATTTTCAGATTTGGCTTTTTCAGAAGGCTTTTGCTCCTGTTGATTTCTTCACAGGTTTAATAAACTGTGGCATACTACAGGAAGTCATTCCAAATACTCCTTGTTTGTTGTGGTACAAGCCTGCATCAAAACCACCTTGTGAAAATCCAGCCTTACTTACGGCAAACATGGGGAGGCTTCTTCAGCAAAAGCAAAAATGAAAAACTAAACACTGTAAATAAAACGAACTGGATAAAGGATGCAAAGAGTCTACAAAAACTTCCCAGTCTTGCAATATAAATAGTAACAGAGTAAGTGCATTACTCCTTTAAATAGATAAGGAGTAATATTAGTAAGGGAGTATTTTTTTTTACTCTGTCAGTCTTTGTATAAGACTCAGCAAACAATCTTTTTTCCTTAGCAGATTACTTTTAGAAGTTTGAAGGCCATCCAGTGAAAGCTAGTTGATTTTGGATTTAACATATTACATTATTGTGTAATTACTGCTACTGGCTATACTGCTTGCACTGGTTTGGTTATTCAGTGTCTGTTGCTTCCAATTTGGAAAGGCCTCCATCCCTTTTTGCTACAAGGTGAGGGGTGTTTTTTTACAGCAAGCTAGGGCATACTATAGCTGTCAGAGTGAGAATAAATGCAAAATTAAAGCGTATTTCATACAAGAATTGGGTGACAGAAGCTTCCTCTGCATGTACTTAAAAATGAAAAGTGTTAGGTTCTAATAGTCTTTTGACAATTTGATTTATTACCAATTTATAACTTCTAAAAGCATTTTGCAATTAGAATAATATACATATATTTTTTGTGTTACATTAGTAGCCTGAAGAATTTGGCGTTCAAACATGTGCATGAATTAGCTTAACTATTTCTGGACCTTAAGTTGGAGGAAAGCAGGGATGGGGTTATTTTCTTCAGCTGGTCACCTCATGGGTCAGTACAGGTGCCTCTCTCTGTCCTTGCGGTGCTGAAGCAGAACAGCGTTACCCTTTCGCTCACCCTTGCAGTTCCTTTTCCAGTTTGGGTAAACAGTGAGCAGGGTCTTGCTTTTTGATCTATATTAAGCTTGTCCTCCTAGAACTTGAAGTTAGGCTATAAAATTTAACACAGGAGCTGGGAAAAATACTGCTGCTGTTAACAGAACACAGTTTGTTTATTCAGATATATGTAAGTGAGAGGCAAGAGAACTCGGTAGGTAATACCTACTACTGTATTTTTTCGTATTTTCCTACTGACTCTTATCTATTTGCTTTTGTTTGAGTTTTTATCGCAGGGTGCCTGGGAACATGTTATTCTGCTAGTTAAGTGAAAGAACTTGAACTGAATTATTATCCTTGTTTTTAAAATCAAATTCAATTCTGAATTGATCAGCTGCTCCATTATACACAAAAGCCATTATTTTGGCACAGGTCATTGTGTGTCTGCACAAAGGTCTACAGCAAGTAAAGGTTTATGGTGAGAGATCAACTATTATAGCTGAAAAATTAGGTGGGCCAAGAATACAGAAGCTTTTCTCCATGTTAGCAATGTTGTAAATTCAAAAATACATGAATTGCCACTTTAGTCAGACTTCCCTACGTTAGCAGCCTGTGTGACAGAAAATACTCAAAATATGGACTTATAATGGAATTGTAAATGTAGATGCAACATGTAACTTGCAGCTTAGCTTTACCTGAAGGATTTGTATCCAAATCTTGTTTAAATTACTTTCAACATTAAATTAGATTTTCTATGTCTAGGCAAGTATTTGATCTGCTCTATTCAGTTGAGGCTTTTTCTGCTCTATTAGTTTGAGAGCCGCCCCCTCCCTTCACAGACGGGCATCATACAATCAAGTAAGAAGATCAGATCTGAAGTGTTTTCAAAAGCATAATAAACGTACTAAGGTGATGAAAGAAGTGAAGACATTGTTTCATTTTGTCAGTAAATGAAGAGTTTAAGAATGTATAGTTTGTGGTAAGATAATCAAGGACTGTCAGCACTAATTCTTCTGTGTGTCCCCATACCTGTACCACCCCCCACACACCCCCCCCCCATTGATTGTAACCTTTTAAAATCTGGATACAGATAGGCATGCAGCACGAGAGTACCGTCAGTTAGGATCTCAGGTAGTGTATCGCTCAGTGTATCATTGGTTATGGGGCATCAGCACTTGTGTTAGCTTTTATAGTGCCTGTGTAAGAAAATGGCAAGTTGATTTAGTGACCATGGAAAAGCTCAAGATTGCTGTCATGATGGCATTTCACAACGATGTACCTTTTTTCATGGCACTAAGATTCCATGCAAAAACACAAGCATTAACTGGTTCTATAGATGCCTCATTTGCTTTTTTTTGTCAGTAGCTTATTAGCTTTCTCTCTGAAGAATGACTGTTACACGTCCAAAGTCCAGTATCTCAGAATTTTCAGGATTTTGGAGATCTGAAAGTGAAATGTCAGCTGGTTTTGAGGATATTTGTCTGAAATGTGCAGCACAGATACATCTTCCTTTTTTTCCCTGAAACAAAAGAAGGGAAGGTCTGCTGTTCAGGGTGATGTCAGTTCACAGTTTTACATTTAGAGCTATTAATTTGTTTTCCTTTAGTCAGTATTTTTACTTTTCTTATACACATCCACTGTCTGGCAACAAATAGCAGTCTCAGACCCAGTCAACCACTGGAATGCTCTTGAGTACCCAGTACGTTATGGTCCCAGGTGGCAGAGGATGGATTGACAGGCTGAAAGTATTAAAAAAAATAAAGTAATAATAAAAAAATATCTGAAGACTGAAGCTGCTGGGAAGTACATTTGCTTGGAAGAGATGTAGAGCTTGACTGTATCTGTGCTTTGCACCTGATCTAGACTGCATGAAAACTATTGAAGAAACATAAAACCTTACCAAAATATTAGCAATGTATAAAGTATTCTCTTCAGGAAAAGCATGAGGGAGAGAGCAAATTAAGAGACAAATCTTTGTTGGGCACCACTGTGTGCTAATGGAAGACCCTTGTGGATCACATCACAGACTGTATGGCATTGTGGCAATCTGGGAGTAGAATCGAACATTTTTCTCCTCATAAGTATTTTCTGTGGTCCATAAAAGCATTTTGCTGTTTAAGTTTAGAATCTGTTTCTGTGACCATGAGTTGATTGCAGGGGTTTATGCTTGGCATTTGCTATAGGTAATTTTCAGAAAACTTCTATTACATTAATCTTGGAAGAGGGCAAGAGCAGGAGTTCGTATTGTAATTGACCTTAATAAAACTAAAACTAATGGAAACGAAGTCTTCCTAATCTTACAGAGTGTTTCCCAGTGTATTTTATAAACTGTAATTAGTTCTTTACTGAATTTTAAGTTGAGTGGATTTTGCAATGTATTTTAAATTGTGGCTCTAGACTTGGTATTCATAGTAGACACATCTAAATATAATTAATCCACTTTTGGCAAATACCATGTTCTGTAGTTGAGCTAAAGATACTCTTCGCTATAGAGCCTTAGGGATTACACCTGAATTTCATTAAGGAAGTCTAAGTAATATCCAGAGGAATCTCCTGATGTAGAATTGCTTTGGACTGGTTATGACAAGATGGGATACAGCTTCCCCCGTCCCCCCTCCCCCAGTTGTATTGTTTGCTTTTTGTAAGAATAAAAATTGTATTGAGATGAACAGGATATTGTCTGTGAATAATTCAGAGCGTGAAGACAGATCTATTGTGGTGGAGTCACATTTTCAAGGCATGATATGTTTTAGAAGCTATTTTTTTTAACACAAAATTGTCAGATTTTAAATGAATACCAAAAAATGATGTGCAGTACAGGATGGTGGGACATAGGTTAGTTATAAGAACACCAGTTAAAGCTTAGTCTGCTGAGGTAACTGAAAATTCATGGGCTTTATTCAGTGATCATATTATGGTCCATGTATCTCCCAGAGAAGAACTTTGATATAGGCTTTTCCCCCCAGATTATTTGTTTGCTTCTGGTTTTCCACAGGATAGTCCCCTGCTTCTTTTATCATCTGTTTCTGTATAGAAAATTTAATAGGAGAAAGATGTGAAAATGCTTAAGGCTTCTATTCCATGTTCTGGTTTGCCTTTTTTTATTTAGGGAGAGAGAGTCATGGTGGTCTTAGGGGAAAAAAGGAAAACCCAATTTACCTGCCGCTGTGCATGACAGAGCCCACTTTAAGAACTCAGTTATGTATGACAGGTGTTAGGAGTATTGCCTGTGCTTAATGTCCTGCCAAATTAGAAACATGAGGGAATTTTTGTCTACCTGAAACTAAATGCTTGACACAGATTTTGAAGTATTTGTTATTAATCTTAAGTGCTGCATTTTTCCTTTGTGCTGTATACAATCTGTATCTTGGGATATTACATTTTAAATCTGGAGAGCTGTCAAAGACCAATGAGATCAGTCTTTTGGACTCTGTTAGTGATCAGTCCAAAGCTTGAATTGGTATGATGCTTGCTTTCTTACAACCCATTTCTGGACAGTATAAAACAACTTTTGTCTTTGTCACAGTTTCCTCTTGAGAACTGAGTTCTGAAATTGCTTAAGGTCACTCACCGGGCATTAAAGTACTTAGACTTAAAACTTCTAAACAAGTTTCTTTTCTGGGAACCCTTACTCCCGGTGTTTGTCAGTTTGTTACAGCTTGGACTAGACACAACTGTGGGATGATAGTTGTGCAAATGTATTTCTGCAGGCAAGACCTTTAAAAGTTTACAGAGGATTCCACGTCTGTTTAAGGTTCTAACTAGGTCAATTCAAGGCTTATATAGAGAAAAACATTTTTTGAAAATCTCAGCTTTTTGCTGGCTCGGCCAATGGTTCCAGACTGTCATACGGTAATGAATTTCCTGTCGTTAAGCTGATTGGTCGTTTCTGTAGCTTTTTCTTTCTCCCTCTGAATTAAAAAGCCTTGCAAAAGTATATGTGGCAAGTAGCAAAAGTTAAGTAATTAAGAGCTCTATTGTATTAAGTGACACAGTGATAGTCTCCTGAAGACTCAGGTGAGCCCTGTTTATGTGTGGTACTGTACATGATGTTTCAGAGTTATGAGGAGCGCTATACAATTAGTTGTTTTGAGATTTTATCTTGGTGGATATTACCAGTAAAACAAGTTCACATAAGAAGTCCTTCACATTTGAACAATTTCTGGTATTTTTACAAATGTCTTATAGAACAGGGATTTTACAAGATGAAGTCTCATAGGGGTTTGCAGGCTGATAACTGACTGTTATAATGGAGTTTTGCTGCTGTTTTACCATGGAGATGACATCTGAATTTTTCAGGGGAAGTGCAAATTTGCTGTACTTTTGTTAGTTCTTTCAATATTAGTGCTTCTCAGTTTAAAAAGTTTTTGTTTACTTCCAGCTACTTCTGTTTACTTCCCTTCCTGCAAAAGAAAGGTAGAAAGTAGGAGGGAGTCTTTTGCTAGCTCCGTGGAAAGTTTTGGAGACTTGAACAAGTTATAAGCCACTGAAAATTGTCATAGACTGTCTAGCTTTTCCTTTGTACAGTGTGTTCCTGGATTCCTGCCAAAATCACTAAGCATTATTAGCACAACACTTGAACCATCTCAGTGTCTTGCGTCAGTATGACACACACAATTTAAACTCCAGACAGGACGCAGATAAAATAGTGGTGGCTACAGCTGCAGCTGCTTTCCTCCCTTTAAATACCCTTTGGCCCAGACAAAGGTGTCCTGGGGCAGGTAATCAGAAAAGCATGAGATCAGGTGTCATGTCTGCTGACTGATGTTAATAATCTGTGCTTTCATAATCGCTCATTACTGAGGCAGGAATTCTGACCTACCCAAGGCTACTCTGCTGTGAATACTCTCTGACATCGTTCTTCTGAAGATGCCTAAACACCTTTTGAAGACTGGCCACTGAACCAGGAATGAAGTCCCAAAACAGGGATTTGTCACCTGTTTTGCACTGTGCATTGCTCCCACTGAATTCTACTGCCTTTTAGTAACTGTGAATTTCAGTGTAGGAAAGTTAAATTAAAACGGAGAGCTGCTGTCTTTCTAACTGGATGATAGAAAGTAGATCTCTGCCGGTTAGGCACAGAGTGTCAGGCACATTGCACGGCTACGCTTTCTTCATTTGGTCTAACCTGCATGTAGAGGTGGAGAACTCGTTCTCTAGAGGCTTCCCACTTGCATGGAATGAAGGAGGCGTCTTTACAGAAAATTGATTTGATGTGTATAATTATTTTGATATCTTAATGGCAATTAAGAGGGCAAAATGCAGACTGCATAAGCAGCCTTACCCCACATTTTCCTCACTTCTGAGCACTCCTGAAATTTCAGGAGCAGAGGATGATAATTGGCATGGAGTTGTCAGGTTAACATATGGAGGGACTTAATTGCTAATGGCTTGCGAACTTGCTTTTAGAGAAACAGCTTTAAATTTGTTTCAAATGGGGAGACAGATAGATGATTCTGGCAGCTGCTTTGATGCACAATCAGTAGATAGGGACAGCAGAGGAATAATTTTCAAGCCATCTTGGACTCAGGAACTGCAATGGGCTCTTGCAAAGGTTTTCTAGGTTAGAGGAAGAGTAAGCCTGTCAATGCCACTTCTGACTGATATGCGTGCATTCAATCACAGAGCACATGCCCATGAGTAGTTCGGGTCTGCATTCTTGCATTGTGCTTTATGTTTTTGTAGATCTACAGATTCATGAAAGTCCTACAGGCCAGATGAAATGGTTTTGTAGAATGGATGTGGTTGGCAGGCTGGGTGTTTGACTTACCTCCTTCAGAAGATAAAGTTTCACTGATCAGATCTGAGAGTTAGAATTGCTGTGGTAGTCTTCTGCACTTTAGTAACCATTTTGTATTGTGTAGAAAACGTTAGAAGCCTTTAAGAGTGCAGGGTGGAATGAGGGAAGCAAGAGACTGAAGCTGGACTGTAAAACAGCTAGACATGAAATGTGTCTATTTCTCACAAAATGTAGATGAGTGGATGAAGGTGAAGAGAATGAATAAACAGCAGATGGAAGTCATGTAGACTGGAGCACGCCAGAAAATTCATCATTTTGTCACTGAGTATGAGTCCATGTATTTTTTTCAAGACTTCCCATGTCAAGCCTTTGAGCGTGAGCATCTTTTCAAACCAGGTCATGAAGAACCTTGTGATGATGTCAGAATGCTTTTGTTTTCTGCAGTGCCCCATGTGTTGTCATGTTGAGAATATTTTTCTAATAAATGGTTTTACATTTTTTGGCCTTACCATCCTCTGAGACTGAGTAATTAATTTCCAGCAGACATGCTTTTTGTGTGCTCAGATGTAGGTTAGCATGTGCCAAATAACAATGATGTGCCAATGTCTCTTGAATTTATTTGTGGAGAAAGGGAAACACTGATTGTGTTGCTTTTTTAACTGTATGTGGCAATATATTCAGTAATACATCTGAAACACAAGTAAACATTGCAATTCGATGTTAAGAGTTCCAAACTTGCAATTAAGTGAAATAAATTCATTTTTATGTGATGTTGATAATGATGGCAGATAAGGGTAAGGCATGGTACTACGTGACAAATGAGGGCTATTTAGTGATGTGTTCTGTTACTTTGACTGGAATTGGCTGCCTGGCACAGTTTCTTCTGCTTTTGAAAACAGAGACACATCTTCCTTGCCTATTCTCTAGTTCTTCATTTTATGAAAGTATGAAATTGCATTTTGTTTTGTTTTGGTTTTTTTTTCCCCCGAGAGTCTGGAGTTTGCCATTTTCTATCTTAAAATTATTGGATGCCTCTCTCCTCATGGATATATCTGCACAGTTGCACGTTTTCTGTCATCATAGGACAGATTTAATGCACAGTGCTTTGGATTAGCAGCATGATTACTATATCAGAATCAGTTATTTTCCTCTTCTGAAGGTTTTGAAGCAATTTCAATTCAAAATCTGAAGTATATGTAAGTGTTTCTGAAGTTCTAAACACATAATTTCTTAGATTGAAACAGCAAGTTTCTTAATAATTGTTTTTTCAAAAAATACACAAAAAGCTGGGAAACTTTATTTTTAATTTGGGTGGAAAATTTCCTTGTATGAAGGAAAGATAATAGCAAAAAGTTCAGGATAGGAGAGAGGAATGTTCAGACTTTACATTTTCTGTACAAATGCTTGATGAAAACGTGTTTATACAGACCAGGCCTTCTGTAGATGAGAAGTATAGAAGAGTGTTTAGAGGACTGGGAATGCTGAGTACCTGGATCTACCCAAAAAGTTGTTTCCAGAAGTCCGAAGCATTGTGGTAGGTGATGTAACATGAGGAAGTATGCCAAGAAAGGTATCCCTTAAGGCTTGTCCACATGAAGAAATAACCCGAAATATCTATCAAGAATAGCTCTTCTACAGTAGCTCTCTGACAGGATAAGAGTGTCTTTTTTAGTCTACTTTGAAAGTGGATTAAGCTAAACCACAGAAAAGCTTTCAGTAAGTGTCTGTGGGAGAGTTTGGATGGAATAACTGTAGTACTTCTATGTTTTCACAATGCCTTGCCCACATAGACAAGCCTCTGTAACAGTTATGACCATTTTTAGAGAATTTTCCTTTTGAGTTTGTGACAGCAAACATCTTCCAAAAACCTCTTAACTGTATTTATGAAGTAATAAAGACACAAATGGAGGCTTTCAAAAATGATATGTATGTAACTTAATGCAGGGCATGACCAGTTAAATGTACTATGCAAATGTTGATTATAAATTTCTACCACGTACTTGATGGCAGAATATAGTGAAGTCAATGCAACCTGTACAGCTTTTGAGATCATAAAACTCCTGTATTTTTGGCGCAAAGGAGGCAAAAACCTTTTCAAATAATCCAGGTGGAAAGTCAGGTTCTAGAATCCTTCAGTCTTTTAAGAGTGAGTCTGAATAACAAAACAAAACCCATATCATGAACACAGTCAGAAACAGTAGTCTAACATATTTTAACACTGGCCTAAGAGAAGTGTTATTACCTGTTTAATGCTCATAAAGGAGGTGCTACTCAGCAGTGGTCTCACCAGAACTGAAACTGTGAACAGGGTGCAATTCAATTTAACATTCTTGTTACTGTGATCTCAACAGGTCGTTGTAATATTAAAAAATGTAATTTGAAGTGCTTCAGAAATGATGTTTACCACTCTCATCAAAGAGGCCTTGTTTGGTACATACAATATTCTATGTATCATTTTCCATGTTCACAATGAGATTAAATTGCTTTATAGTAAAACTTCCATGTTTAAAAGCTTTCAAATGTACATATTATGCTAAGGTTTAAAATACGATTCACAAACAGAAGATAGCATAATTCATTATGAATCCTTTTACAAAAACCAGTTAAATGCACTCTTTTCTCTGTGAAGGAACTTCCTTGTTAATCCAGCAGTGCATCCCCATGCTGTTCTCATGCTTTCCTCTGCTTCAGACAGGGTATTTTGCCTCTTCCACAGCAGAGCACTCGTGTGCCAGTAAGCATTCAGCACAATTGGAAAGTATTGTGGAGTTTCCCAATGGCCCAACGTGCCTTTTTAATGTTACTTAGATTTTCAGCTCCCTGGGAGAGGTACAGACCCTAGTCTGTGTGTTGTGTACTGTGTGGGAAACATCGGTGTGTCAGAAATGAGCAGAACCTGTGGGCTGCGGAGTTTGCAGCGTGTGCCCAGCCCTGGCCAGAGCACCCAGCAGCTGCGGAGCGAGCCCTGCAGCGTGCGGGTCTGCCATGCTTCCCCTCTGTGGAAACCCTTCTGCTGCAGACAGCCAACAGTTGTCCCTGCCTGCTTTTTACATGGTGAAATATTTATCCTCTGGTTTTGTTTGCAAAACAGTCCTGCAGAATGTATCACTTGTATACAAGAGCCCGTCTCAGCAGTAGGACAGGGAAGGCTGTTAATGACAGTGAAATTGTCAAAGAGCAAAGCTTAGTAGAGCCAAAATAGTAAAAGAAGTTGATCCCACGCCTTCGCCCGTTTAGTCTGCGCTTACTCTCTGAATGCAATGCTGTTTGTAGTCAAAACAACATGGGCAGCTATAATAAAACGGCTTTTCGTCTTTTTCAAGAATGAAAGACCAAACTTTTCTCTTACTGTGTTTGTGACTTTGCTTGAAGGACATACAGCTAGACTTTACGGTTTGTTTAGCTATGAAGGGATGACAGACTAAGGGGGTGGTAAGGGGAGCTTAGTTTTGGAATGTAAATACATGTAGAGCTCTTCTCCTTTTGTTTAGCATCTCTTTAAACTAAGACAAAAAAAATCAGTGAATGAATGAATAGCAGCATGGTGAAATACCTAAATGTTAGAGTTAAAATTTTTGGATGTTTGAAATCCTATTTGGATCCTTTTCCCAGAGCGCAGTGCATTCATATGCACTCAGCAGGAAACTTCATGGAGATGCACATTTGGGCAGAAGGTCTTTGGCGGTGCCTTTTTCTTAACTTGTGTCTTTTCTTCTTTTGAAGCAAGTAATGGCTTAAGTCTGACTGAAGAACAATCTTTTTTGTATGTTCCTTATAAGAATTTACTTATGGTTCACAGATTTTACCCACCATCTATGTCTGCAGTCCTTTGGATTTAAAACAGCATATATCCCTCTGCAGACAACAGGAAACGCCAAATTAAAGACTTAATGACATACTGCTGAAAGAAGACAAAAGGTGACAAATTATAGAACAGCCAGCTAAACTTAAAAAAAAAAAAAAAAACCCGCTGAAAAAAAAAATCCTGCATTCAAACAGCTTGAAAAGGATAAGGGTATTGTGGCACTTGCAGACATGTTAATAAAAATTAGACTGAATCATGCTGAATATAAACTTAAACATTTAAAGAGAACTATCAGGTTTCAAAAAATAGTAATTTCCCAGAAGAGTGAAAACAAGCTTCTGAGTTTTTTAAAATAAGTGAATACTTTGATTTGTTTTAACCTTGTTTTTGGTGAGTAAGCCACAGACTCCATTTTTTAATAGTGAAACCAGTGAATGTGTGACTTCTACCCTTTAAAAATTATTAATCTCTGTTGCTGTTGCAAGTGCAGTTGTGTTCGCTTTCCCTGCAGTTGCACCCTGGCTGTGTGCTCCAGCCTGGCAGCCTATGGCTTGAGTTACAATGGGTGGAGCATCCTTTGATCTCCTGTTGAGTTCTGGAGAGATGGTGGAAGAGGAGTGAGATGAAAAAGAGAAGGGAGGGGGAAGTATACAGATGAAAAAGCGGAGTGGCAGACCTTTCCTCTCCAATCCCACTGGCCTTGATCCCCTATTTATTTAATAATTTTAATATTTACAAACCTTGATGGTAAACATTTTATGTTTTAATAACCTTGATGCCATTAACCTAATTTTGGACTGCAGCACTTACTGACTTAACAGAAGGTGCTGCTTCTGTATGGGAAATGACAAGAATGTGAACAATGGTTCGACTGGCAGTTTTGAGAACAGTTGTGTTGCATTTACATTAGATAACTGTTCCCGGTTAACCTTAAGATTCATACTTACAAGGTTACCTACTCAGTAGCCTACTGATGGAAGTCTGAAATCAGGTCAGAGGGAACCTGTCAGTAACGTCACTGTAAACAATCATCACAATAGGACTGTGATGAATCTTTTTATTCATATGCTCCTAAAATTATCTTTTTAAATACCTGTCACTGCCACTGCAATATTTAGAAATACCCAGCACCCATTTGATTGATTACTGCTGCTGATACATTGGTTTTTCTGGATTTTTTTTTTTCAATTTGGTAAAAACAGGAATGATTGATTGGGGATTCCTAGACTCAAACTGCATGTTAAGAGACAGCTGTTGATTCATGACTCCTCATGAAAACAAGTAATTAAATAGGAACATTTACAGACCTATGTGTAGTATTCACCTAACTCTGTGATGATAAATCCCATTGCTCACCTCATATTCAAAGTTTCATCCTCTGTGTATACCTCTACACTCAAAAGAAACTTGCCACATATATTTTTTGTTAAATTTATATATATAAAACCCAGTAATCAGCCAGTGTGCTGAGAATATTCTGACCAGCTTTACCTCCCTTCTAGATACTGTTTGTACCTGTTGCTTACATTGCTACGTGTGCATTGTAAGCTCTGGGGCTGAGCTTCTGTTTTGTATGTGCAGCAGCGGGTATATTTTTGTGTATTAGTTTGTATATTGAAGTGGGTACTAGTCAACAGCTGCACATTGGGAAATGCAATAAAACAAAATAATGAATGAGTGTGTGTGTGTGTGTGTGTGTGAGATGAGCCACTGTCATTGTGAATGTGCAGCACTGAGAAAAATTGGAAGATGAGTGAAACAGGGAAGACCTACCAAGTTATTTTATTTGGTATTGTTCTTTATAATACAAGAGGCTAATTTATTTCTGTGGTTTAAAGCTGGACTGAAACATTTATCTCACCTCTTCCCATATGGAAAAAAGTTTACCATTGCAAAAGCACTGCTTTTTGACTGCCTCAACAGTTAGAAACCTGTTTGATTTTTGGTTGGGCTTGCTGTTATAAAGCGTCAAAACATATTTGATATTCACCATTTAAATACAGTGCTCCTCAGAAGGTTTTTAAACCAAAGTGCTATCTATTCTTTTAAAAAAATATGTGGATAGTCAAGAGTATAGTCACTGCTTGATGGTCTGTGCTCTCAAGGGTGTATCCAGGCTGGTTTTGAAGAACTGAACAGCCACACTCTATTTATGTGCATTGTAGGAGAAACACAGATCTGTGAACTCTGTTGGGCTGGAGCTGAGTTGTGATAGATGTCTGTACAGCATATCGTACAGTGGGGCCCCAGTCTCTAGTGGGTTTTGTAGATTCTACCATAATAAAAATAAAAAGAGAATCTTCTTGAAAAGATAATTTAGCCTCAGGGTGTTGCTTTTTTGTGCATACACACTCACACACACAGAGCTATTCAGTTATTAGCATTCAGCCAAAATTTTTGTTTTAGTACCTACAGAACCATTAATTCTTCATTTGAACTAGAGGAAATGTTCAAATTGAGAAAAATACACCAAATTTCATTTACAAAAAGTGAAAAGCAACGATTAAGTATATGAGAACTGATTTTTTTAAAAAAAGTTTGTTTCTGTTATTCATATGACAAAAAATAGTAATCCAGATATTCCCCAGTGATTTGCAGTATCTGGTAGAAATGGAGCAGCGAGCGAAAGTCTGGAATGTGATAATCTTGCAGAAGGAATGAGTAACCATGGACAGTATTTAGCAGAATGAATTTTAAGTTTTAAATTGTAGGCTTTCATATAGTGCTGCGAGGAAGTAAAACCAAGCAAAACATCAGTTGTCTCAGACAGATCTGAGACCAGCTGGAGCTTCCTGATGATGAAGATTGCCTTCTCACAGCATCAAGGAAAGGGCCACTGATCTCTCGAGAGGGAGACAGTGAATGTAACCGTGTTTGAGGTGGTTGGTTAGCATGGTCTGGAAGAAAGGGAAAAGAGATGCAGAGAAGAAGTAACAGGATTAAGGGCTGTTCCTTCTTTAGGACATTCCACCTTTCCATTTGTGGTTGGAGGAAGATGAGAGCCAGCTGTTGGCTCACCTGGGTTTTTCAGGAGCCTCTGGCTCCTAAAATTAAACTTCATGGGTGTGGAGAACATCTTTTTTGTTACATTTAGGTACCAGCAAGTAGAAATAGTTTGTAGGTTCTAGTGAAAAACAAATAATAGTTACACCCAAAGCTAATTTTGTATTAAAGGAAAGTATGTACTTTCTGAGCAAGTTCAGGTACAATATTCCAACCATACCAGCATAAAATTAGCTCTCTTTGTAGCTATAGTTTCTCTTGATGCAAATATTATTTTAAACTTAGTTTAGAGTCTGTGGAGAGTGCATGGTGGTTAGTCCTAAAAACTGTCCTGTGTTTATGCCCAGAGGTTGGCTGCCCAGTGTATTACAGCTGTGACTTCAAAAGCTAGTTTGCAGGAGGGGGAAACAGTGGTTTTACTCTGTGCCACTTCAGCCTTGGGTCTGAGCTGCAAAGCTGCCAGGATTGTTAGTAATTGTGGTAATATGAATCAGAGGGTTTGTTTCTTTATTACTGAGAATGCCAGCTATTCCAGAAATTAAGCAAGACCCTGGATTAAATTTGCACAGGCTATCAAACTATCATCAAATGGCATCAACTTTTAGTAAGATATGGTCAGAATTATCTTCTGCAGTGAAATCCCTACAGGCATTGAAAGAATGGTGCTGTGAAGAACAGACCTGCCACTGGCAATGCTCCAGCCCTGCAGATGTGAGGCGGAGGAGGTTCTGCAGGATTAGGGTAGTGGAGAATACGCAGTGTTCAGCCTGAAAACGCTACTCTGGTTTACAATCCTGGGTTGCTTAATCTGGGTAGAAGGTGGCAGAAACTAAGAGTGTTTCATAAATTCTTTAGGCGAAAAGTGAAAGCAAAAGATGAGAAAAACAAAACAGAAGTTAAAACTGTGTTTGCACTGGTTTAGAAAGCAGTCGCAGTTCAGCCTGCATACAAAAAGGGCTTGTAACTTCTCAAAAATGCTTAAATAAATAAATAAAAATCCATGTTCTTAAGACTGGCCCCATGAAAACCGTCAAATGTGTTTTGAATGAATGATTTTAATGGTCGATTTGCCATGTGTTTTTGATGTCGTTGAAACACAACTCCCTTGTGGTTCACCAGACATTTTAAAGTGGTTTATCATTGTTATCTTGGCTACCACTGCTATTCTGAGTTGAGCCAGTGGGACTCTTCAGCACTTCACTGAAGTTTTCTAACCACTGAAAAGCAACATAACACAAAACCTAACCAAACATCTGTAGCTTACACTATGCACTTCTTGAAATGGAGAACCCAGTTCCTCATTGCTCATTGCCTTGTCTGATTTTCCAGGATCATGGGGTGGGTTTTTGTTTGGTGGGTTTTGTGGGTTTTTTTTTCCTCCTGGTGTTGGTCCTATGGCACCAGAAACGCAGCAAAGTAAAAAACAAAACAAAACAAATAGCCCCTACCCCCCCCCCAAAAAAAACCAAACAACCAAACAAAAAAACCAACACCAAAACCCAACCCTACCCTTATTTTTGTTAACTAGAAAAGTCAAAGTCTGTATTTTAAAATTTAAAAATGTATTCTTTTATAATTAGAAAGCACTTACCTAGCTTTTCACCAGGGTTCTTGCTGTCCTGTATGAGCACTGCTACCTCTTCTTATAATACCTTTCGTTTGTGATGGCCTGTTCATAGGGATGTTCAGTTTAGCTGCCCTTCTGGAAGTTTGTACCTTGCTCTCTGCTCCTTCTGGAAATTGGCCAGTTGTATAGCTAGAGACATGAAGTAGCCATTTGTTGCTTGGCTGGTGTCTCCTCCTTCTCTTTCCTCCCAGATGATACGTTTCCCTCTTATATCTTCACTTGTACTATGTTTGTGTAGCACTTACCAAAACAGATCGAAACAGTATAATACTTGTTATGTGTCAATGATAATCAAAGCCATGGTGCTTAAACGGCTTTGCAAAGGTTTGGGTTTCTTCAATATTCTGAGGTGTATTTGGAAACAATTAGGTCTGATTTTAGGAGAGAGATCCTTTGGAGTCTGAACAGTTTTTCTTACTCCAGACTGAAACATTCCAACAAAAGCAGTTTTTCTATTGAGTGGTTTAAATAGTTCTGGGAAATGACAATCTAGAATATTTTTTTTACATTCCAGCTTCGCTGTGAATTCATCTGAAAGATACTGTTCCCGCAACACTGATTAAATATATGTAGTGTAAAACTCCTCAACAAAATGCTTGAGTCTTACAGGCAGGTTTGTATTACTGTCATGTATCTACCAGGACACAGGTTTCAGTCAGGGTTTAAGGGGGGGCGAGTCTTGTTGTATGTAGTAGGTAAGTTTTCTGAAATCATTTGCAAATAACTGCATTTATTAGCTATCACTGCTTGTGCTTAATAGGCAAGTTTAAAATAACTGCTTATACTTAGATGCTTCTGATTCTTTCTTTTACAAAACAGATGAACCTCTGTATTCCAAGAATTGTTCCAAATCATATTTTCTGGCAGTGCTCTTACTTTTAGTCATTGTATGAATTAAAATATGCTTTCCAGCTCTGGTCTAAGTTGTCAGAAAAAAAGCTCTATAGAATTAACATGCATGCAGTTTTTGCAATTTTTTCTTTTTTCTTTTTTTTTAAAGCAATGTTAAATTTGCTTGAGCAACTCTTGTTTTGACTAGTGGAAGATCTAAAAATACACCAGTGTGTTGACTGAACTAATTGCATTTCAGTTCTAGCCACTACCATCTGTATCTCTCTTTCTGGTTACATTTTCATTGCACAGATTGCATACGACTGATTAGTACCATGACCGGGTTGTCCAAATTTCGGTCTGGATATTAGCAGCAGCTCTGCAGAGCCACATGCAAGTTTCTGTGCCCTTTGTCTTCCTCTGTGAATACTGTTTCAGCTGGGGGGTCCCCAGGTCAGCAGGGATGTGGAGAAAGTGGGGACAGTCCAGTGGCAAGCTACCATGGTGGCCAGGGGCCACCTTCTTACCAAGAGAGACAACAAGGGCATTGGGCTTCTCTAGGCTAGCAAAGAGAAAGCTAAAATGCAATCAGAATAGTTGCTAGAAGCAGTTAGCAAGATAATGAAATCAAATTCTTCTCAGTAGAGCAAGGTGACGTAAGGGATAATGGCCAGAAGTTGTGGCTTGGGTGGCTCAGAGTGGACCTTAGGAAGGAATCTTTCCCAGGAGGGCATGGCTGCATTCTGACAAAGGGGTTGTGCAGTCTCTCTTCGGAGGTTTTTAAGACTCGTGGAGATAAATCCACAGCTGGCCTGACTGGTGATGGTGTTAGTCAAGGCTTCTGCCCGAAGTTACACTAAGTGAGCTTCAGAGGTCCTGTTTGCCTTTGCGGGGGTTCCCTGATGCCTGTGAATAGAACCTGGATGGCATCTGTGATACCTACCAGGGAATTATAGGCAAAATTTTCTGCTCAGGGCAGGTGTTCTACCAGACCACAGGTTTCAACCTGTTACATAACTGAAACTTTCTCCCTCGGCCTTTTCAACCCCTGCACATCACTTAAATTGAGAATTCTACGTGCCTCACTATACTATATACTATAGCAGGTATCTGAGTGGTACAGTTTAGGTGTGAGAAACTGCAGGCTGAGGGGTGCACTGCCTGAAGGAAGCCTAGCTGAAGCTATCAAGTTGAGTTCAGGGCCCTCCTGAGCCTGGGTGAAAGGTGCTGTTCCTCAGGTGTACATTAACCAGCAGGGCTTGCGTGAAGTCTTAGGGTAACCTTTGGCAATACTTTGCGTTTCTTTTCTCTGTTCTTTCTGCTGTTCCTGAGGTCTTTTTCACATAGTGTTTTCTGTCTCAGTGTTGTAACATACAGCTTTTTGCCGGTAGCTGAATGTCTCAGGGGACAGGTTGTAGATAAACCACTGAAACTAGAGAGAAAATGGGAGGGCATGACTGTCCCCATACATGAAAAACAAATGTCTTTTATATACGTAACTAATAATGAGTTAGCTAGCATTGCCTTTGAAAAGTCTATGGAAAGCTTTCAAAACATAGAAGATGTTTAAATTTTACCAGCCCAAGTCACAGGGTTGTAGGAAGTGTTCAAAAAGCAGTGTTTGAAGATCCAAGTCTTGCAAACCACCAGTGTTAGCAAAAACGATGATGTTCTCCCAAGCAACTCGTAGAAAAAGGACTGAGGTAGTGACCTTGGTCTCTGTCTGGTTTATAATACAAACTAGTTCATTCAAAGAGACCACAACCTACAAGCTTATCTAATCATCACATTTGGACAGCCATGTTTTCTCTTCTTAACTCTTGTTCTTTAAGATATCTGGTTCTAGTGACTAATGTCTCATGAATGGATGCTGTTAAATCTAATGCTACATGCCAGCTCTGCTTTTACATATGTCAGTTTTATAAGTCTTTAATAATAATCAATTTGAATTGTTACCTGAAGATGTGTTGAAAGTAGATCTCATGACCAGAATAGGCATCATTTGAGTTACAAAATTTTGTATCAACAATGTAAACCTAGACAACCTTATTGACTGTCTTCTGTTCATGTGGTACAGTAGTACAGATAATAAATAGTCACATTCACAATATTTCAAGAACAAGTGCATTTTAGGGGAGGCTGTCAAGAGCAAATAATGTATGAAGCGGTGCTGGTCAACTGGGAGCTATGTAGTACAGTGAGGTGTGAAAAATTCTTGAACCATTCTAATGATGCATGGTTTGAAATGGTTGATGGAGAAAGTTTCAGTCACATACTGAATTTAACGAGCCAGCTTGGATTTTTTCTACTTTTTTTAAAATTTTTATTTTCTCACACAGATATGTCCTTGGCTACTTTTTCCTCATTCCCAAGCTGCAGCTTTGCATTCCCAATAGCTGTGCTAACAGAATCACAGAGTGGTTGGGGTTGGAAGGGACCTCTGGAGATCATCTGGTCCAACCCTCTGCTAAAGCAGGCTCACCTAGAGCAGGTTGCACAGAGTCACATCCAGGTGGATTTTGAATGTCTCCAGAGAAGGAGATTCCACAGCCTCTCTGGGCAGCCTGTTGCAGTGCTTGGTCACCCTAGAGGTAAAGAATTTTTTTTTCCTGTTCAGATGGAACTGCCTGTGCTGCAGTTTGTGCCCTGTCGCTGGGCACCACTGAAAAGAGGCTGGCCCCATCCTCCTGACACCTGCTCTTAGGGTATTTGAATGCATTGATAAGGTCCTCTCTCAGTCTTCCCCAGGCTAAACTGCCCCAGCTTTCTCAGCCTTTCCTCAGTAAGGAGATGCTCCAGTCCCCTCATCATCTTTGCAGCCCTCCGCTGGACCCTCTCCAGTAGTTCCCTGTCTTTCTTGACCTGGGGAGCCCAGCACAGGACACAACTCCAGACGTGTCCTCACCAGGACAGAGTAGAGTGGGAGGATCACCTCCCTCAACCTGCTGACCACATTCCTCCTAATGCACTCCAAGATCCCACTGTCCGCCTTGGCCACCAGGGCACACTGCTCGCTCATGGGCAGCTTGATGTCCACCAGGACTCCAAGGTCCTTCTCCGCAGAGCTGCCTTCCAGTTGACACTGCTGTTGGAGTTGGAGAGTGGAGCAGCTGTCTTTACTGTAAACAAAATCACTGAAATTCTGCATCCTTTGATGCGCCCTTCTCTCTTTTTGGAGAGAGATATTTATTCTAGGGTGCCTCCATGATCTGTTTTATGGTGCAGCCACACTGCGCTGTCACACAAGAAGGGTGGGAGCTTCTTCCAGTCACTCTGTTGCAGAAACTGGCAAGTGGGATACTTCCCTGGAAGCGAAGACTTGAGCTAGTTCAGCTTCCATGTTGCTAGCTGTTTTCTATCCCATTATACTACCCAGCTCTTTGCCAGTCAATACTACATTAACGTCTACTACCATTTTCCCCTCTGATTATTTTCCTTGTGTTTGCAAAGCACAGCTAAACATTATTTTTTTCATCTCTATAGGTCTGTTTTCTGTGTTAAGTCATTGGGCCAAAGCAGCTTCTCTTCAAGAGGGATCAAAATCTGTTTGTCAGTGATAGCATGAGGTTTATGACCTGCTCCTTGGGGCATAATTAAACATGGAATTCATACCCTTTTTGCAGAATAACTTTGATGCATCTGGTTTAAGAGTTTTAGTGCAGCGAGGAGATAAGTAGAAGTTCTTTGCACAGTAGATTAGTTTCAGATGAGGTATAGGATCCCCTCAAATTCATGTTTACATAAAAAGTACACCAGTGGGACAGTCACCCAAGAAAAGTGTGTAGACAACATTGAATATGTTAAAATAAATGGAAGGCCTGCAGCTTAATAAAATGAGAAAGAAAAAATCCCAAAATCTTGTCACAGCCCCAGAAGGAAATGTAGAGTAATTGCCCAGAAAAGAAGGACCAGTGCTGAATTGTTTTACAAAATCCCTATTCTTTCCCTGCTTTCTTTGCCAGAGCACCTCTGATCCAGTTATATTCCATGTTCCCCTTCAGTATGTTCATGTTTTTACAGATATAGCACATTTTATGACACCCACTAAAGTTATCTGCTGTGAAATTCAATTGTTTAAATACTTTGTCCTTTTGTTACCCTTTTCTATTGGATTGCCAGCACATATTGCTTTCTCATCAGATACTGATAGTCCCTTTAGTAGACTTTGCTGTTCTGTAAAATGGTGATGAACACACAATATGGCTTATAAGTAGTGAAGTACAAAGTAGTTGTTTCAGCACTTTGCTCTTAAATAGAAAAATACAGCCCATGTCTGTTAAATTAGGCTATCCCGTTGTTTAAGGCATGTTGCTGGTAGATACCTCTCTGAACATTCAGCCATATTATTGCTGCATACATTTTAGAATAATGTTTTTACTTATTTTAAAGGACAGTTAAGTTATGGAGGAGAGGTTTACTCATATATGTGTAAATTAAGGCAATATTTGTGAATGCCTTCTGAAGTCTTAATAAGAACTGTGTTTATTTGCATTAAAAGGTGGGAGACCTGGTCTGAATAGCGGACTGCTGGGAACTAGCAGACTGGCATAAATGAAGGGTAGTACATCATCATGCAGATTAATTTTTACATAAATGAGTTCACATTAAATAATGTTTGATTGTATGTTTTCTCAAAGTAGACTGGTTGAGAATTAGAAATCTGGTATTTAAGTGGTCTGTTGCAAAATCTTTGAAGTAGTTCAAGAAATGTCTCACTTTGTGCACAGGCAGAAACGCAGTAGTTCCTGACCAGTCTGTGTGTGGAAGCTGAAATGATACGAAGTATGTTTAATGATTAAAAATATGCTAGTGATGTCCTTTGGTCTGCCATCTCAGTGGAGGCAAGGGGATGGAGGTCCATGCAGCAGTGAAGACACAAGGCTTATCAATGTGTAAGAAACCACAGAAGCACCTGAGGGTGGTCATATAGGAATTGAAGCTTGTCCCCCCAAAAAGGTAGCAGGATCAATAGTGCAGCTGGAATGCATCTAGACCAATACACACAGCATGGGCAGCAAGCAGGAGGAGCTGGAAGCCATTGTGCAGGCTGAAAACTGTGACATAGTTGTCATCACAGAAGCATGCTTCACACAGCTGCAGTGCTGCAATGGATGGCTACAAACTTTCCAGAAGGTATAGGCAAAAGAGGAGAGGCAGTGGGGTAGCCTTGTACCTTAGGGAGGGTTTTCATTGTCTAGACCTTGATGATGGTAATGAGATGGTTGAGTGTTTATGGGTGAGAATCAGGGGAAGGTCAACAAGGCAGATACCATGGTGGGGGTCTGTTACAGACCACCCAACCAGGATGAAGAAACAGAGAAAATATTCTATAAGCACCTGAGAAGTCTCACAATCGCTAGGCCTTGCTTTCATGGGGGACTTAATTTACCAGATATCTGCTGGGAATACAGCACAGCAGAGAGGAAACAGCCTAGGAGGTTCCTGGGGTGTGTGGAGGATGACTGCCTGACACAGCTGGTGAGGGAGCCAGCTGGGGAAGGTGCCCACTGGACCTGGTGTTTGTGAACAGGGAAGAACTTGTGGGTGATGTGATGGTTGGAGGTTTTCTTGGGCACAGCGATCATGAAACGATAGTTTTTGGAGAAGTAAGGAACAGGATTAGTTTTTGGAGAAGTAAGGAACAGGATTAGGAGAACTGCTACCTTGGATTTCTGGAGGGCAGCCTTTGTCCTGTTTAGGAAACTGTTTGACGGAGTCCCTTCAGAGGCAGTCCTGAAGGGCAAAGGAGCCCAGGAGGGCTGGGCATTCTTCAAGAAGGAGGTCTTAAAGGCACAGGAGGAAGCTGGTCTCGTGTGCCAAAAGATGAGCCAGCAGGGAAGAAGACTGGCTTGGCTAACCTGGGAGCTTCAATGGGAAAAAAAGGAGAGTTTATGACCTGTGGAAGAAGGGGCGGTCAACTCAGGAGAACTACAAGGATGTTGCAATGTTATGCCAGGAACAAATCGGAAGGGACAAAGCCCAACTAGAATTTAATCAGCTACTGCCATAAAATACAATAAAAATGTTTCTATAAATCCATTAGTTACAAAGGGAGGGCTAAGGAGAGTCTTGATCCTTTATTGGATGTGGCAGGGAAGCATAGTGAAAAAGGATGAGGAAAAGGCCGAGGTACTTAATATCTTCTTTGCCTCAGTCTTTAATACTTAGACCAGTTGTTCTCTGGCTACCGAGCACCCTGAGCTGAAAGACAGGGATGGGGAGCAGAATGAAGCCCCCGTAATCCAAGGAGAAATGATCAGCGATATGCTGTGCCACTTCAACACACAGGTCTGTGAGGCTGGATGGGATCCACCCAGGGTTACTGAGGGAACTGGCAGAAGAGCTCACCAAGCCACTTCCCATCATTTATCAGCAGCCCTGGCAAACTGAGGAGATCCCAGTGGACTGGAGATCAGCCAGTGTGACGCCCACCTACAAGAAGGGCAGGAAGGAGGATCTGGGGAACTACAGGCCTGTCAGCCTGACCTCGGTGCTGGGGAAGGTCATGGAGCAGATCATCCTGAGTGCCATCACGTGGCATGTGCAGGACAGCCAGGGGATCAGGCCCAGCCAGCATGGGTTTGTGAAAGGCAGGTCCTGCTGGACCAACCTGATCCCCTTCTATGGAAAGGTGACCTGCCTAGTGGATGAGGGAATGTCTGTGGATGGTGTCTGCCTGGACCTTCGTAAAGCCTTTGACGGCATCTCCTACAGCATTCTCCTGGAGAAACTGGCTGCTCATAGCCTGGATTAGGTGTACTTTTCCCTGGGTAACAAACTGGCTGCATGGCCAAGCCTAAATAATTGTGGTGAATGGAGTTACATCCAGCTGGCGGCTGGTCACAAGTGGCGTTCTCCAGGGCTCAGTGCTGGGGCCAGCCCTGTTTAATGTCTTTATTGACAAGATTTAATGTCTTTATGGACAAGAGGATCAAGTGCCCCCTCAGTAAGTTTGCAGATGACACCAAGCTGGGAGAATGTTGATCTGCTGTAGGGCAGGAGGCTCTGCAGAGGGGTCTGGGCAGGCTGGAGCGATGGGCCCAGGCCAGTTGTGTGAGGTTCAACCAGGCTCAGTGCTGGGTCCTGCCCGTGGGTCACACCAGCCCCCGCAGCGCTGCGGGCTGGGGGCAGGGGGCTGGGAACTGCCTGGGGGGAAAGGGCCTGGGGGGGCTTGTTGGTGGCCAGCTGGGCATGAGCCCCCCGTGTGCCCAGGTGGCCAAGGAGGCCACCAGCACCCTGGCTGGTGCCGGGAACAGCGTGGCCAGCAGGGCCAGGGCAGTGCTGTCCCCCTGCACTGGGCACTGGCGAGGCCGCCCCTCGACTCCTGTGTTCAGGTTGGGCCCCTCACTGCCAGGGGGACGCAGAGGGGCTGCAGCGTGTCCAGAGATGGGCAGGGGGCTGGTGAAGGGTCTGGAGCACAGGTCTTAGGAGGAGTGGCTGAGGGAGCTGGGGTTGTTAAGTCTGGAGAAAATGAGACTCAGAGGGGATCTTACCACTCTGTACAGCTACCTGACAGGAGGTTGTGTTGAGGTGGGTGTCAGTCTCTTGTGCCAGGTAACAAGGGAAAGGACAAGTTCTACCAGGGGAGGTTTAGGTTCGATATTAGGAAAAATGCCTTCACTGAAAAGCTTGTCAAGCATTGGAACAGGCTGCCCAGGGAAGTGGTGGAATCGACATCCCTGGATGTATTTAAAGAATGCATGGATATGGTGCTTGGCAACATGGTTAATGTTGGACTTGGCAGTCCTGGGTTAACAGTTGGACTTGATGATCCTAAAGATCTTTTCCAATCTAAACGATTCTATGATTCTATGATTTTTAAATGTAGTTGGAAGTATGTACAGTTTAAGTCACTGTAGGTGGTCTTAGTAAAGCCATTTCAGATGCAGAAATCGGTAGTGTTTTCATTCCCTTGTGTTATATGTACATTATCATGGTTCAAGTTAAACTGTTTCCAAAATAATTGGAACATGAGGAAGCTGGTTACTAGCAAAGTTAATTCAACCCATCTCCTGCTGTAAGTCTTTCACATTCTAGAGAGGATACATTTTGGGAAAAAAAAAAAAAAAAAAAAAAAAAAGGTAGAAAACAGAAGTAAAGTAGGAGTGTGTTGTTCTATCATGTAGTTAAGTAACTGACATCTTTTTATGATAACACATTTGGGTGGTCTGTTCTTGAAACACTTTGATTTGTTAGGAAACATTACCATTTCCGCAAGTAATCTCTAAGTCCTAAATATTTTGAAAAAAATTTGCAGTACGGTATTTCATCAGTGCATTACTCACCAGTTAAACTCTCTGAACTGCTGTCACTTGGCATTGGAGAGGGCTTCCAGGTTTTTTCTATCAGCAAAAACTTCTGTAAATTATAATATTGCTTGGCAGAGCGTAAAGAATAAATACTAGAAAACCAGATGATTTAAGAGAAAATAAATGGAAAGACTTGAATGTCATTTTGCTTTTCCTTGGAAAAAGAAGTCTCTGTAGTTTACAAAACATAGAAAGTTGGAAATTGCCTTCAGCCGCAATGTTTGTTTAGGTGTGGTGACCCTTTTGTATCCTTGTAGTTTCCTCTCAATCAGCACAATTCTGATTGTCCCCACTGGACACTGTGGAGATTTAGAGGCTTGCTTGCTGCAATGAACCTCAATGATTTTGAGATTAGGCATGCTGCCACTGAGTCTAGCATCATTTTAACTGCCAGTGGTAATAAGCTGCTGAGTTTTTCAGATTAAAAGAAAACCAGCTTGAATATATTTAAATATTATGCTAATGTACATAAACACTAGTAGATTGAATAACATTCCTGTAACCAAAGCAATCTACCCAAAACCAATTTTTGTAGACTCAGCTGACTGTCACGTTACTCATTCTGTGCACAAATGTTTAAACTTTAGATACCAGAAGGAAATAGCTAATGCACTTGATACTTCCTACAGCTTGTAGTTGGTGAAGGGTCAACAATAAAATCTTTCTGTGACGCAGTTGGTGAAAACAGTCTACAATGATTTTTCCCAAGCTTGATTTGTGACACTATTGCTTTACTTTTTTAAATTTATAAACATCTGTAGAATGAATTTTTGCAGAAGAAAGATACTTATGGACACCCAACTGGGTTTTTAAAAAAAAAAAAATATATATATATATATAAAAAAAAAAAGAGGAAAAAGAAGAGATAATCAAATTGTACTTATTCGCTTAAAAATTTTAAAGGTCAGTGTTCTTCTCAGTTTATGTTCCATGTGGTTCCACTGCTATTAAGTTACAGGTTTCGTTATAAAATGAAAATTATTATTAGGGTTGAAGTAATCTGATGCTTGAGTTACTAGGAAATTTAGGACATTGTTAGATTTCCTTCTTTCAGACATTCAGGAGTCATAATGCTATCATCCTCTCATTCCAAACAAGAGCAAAGCTGGGATGTGAAACTGGAGTCCTTTGTCTCCCTCTCTTCTACTGTGCATGCTGCTGTAGCAGCATGGCATGAGTAGTTAAATGCTGTGGCTGTGCCCTTAAAAGGGGTTTTGATCACTCACACATGAGGCCTGAGCTCATACAGCAAGTATGACCTGACAAGAGTGCTGAGAAAGCTGTGGAGTGATCATGCATTTTGTTCACAGGTGGGGACTCTGCTCAAGAGAAGAGTTTCTCTAGGGAAAGAGCAAAATCCTCTCTTGTCATGGCTCAGAGGTATGCTTATGCCTCCTGCTAATGCTCAAGTTTCTGCTGACTGTCTAGACAGTTTCCATTTGGTAACTCTGCTTTTGTTTCTTGTGATGCTCTGTGTCTGCAAAGACCATGCTCACCTCTGACAAGAACATTCTCTGTGGCTTGATTAGGTCAAAGTGATCAAAAACTGTAGAGGCAGGTTTTCCCTATAAGGTTTGTTTTGAGTCCTTAGTCATATGCCTTCAGCAAGTTGTTCATCATCCTTGAAGTTGGGAATCAAGGTTTTGATTTAAACAGGAGGATCAGACTGCACAGCTCCTACCATTCGCAGTAATTTTGCCTGTCCTGAGGGGAAAAGATGCCAGTGCTGGGGAACTCTTTAACTACATTGTTTCTCAAGCCAATAGAACTTCAGTGTCCATTGTGTATACGTTAACTATTGTAGAGCTTAATGTATGGTAACTATTTAAAAAAAAAAACCAACACTACAAAACCCCACAAAAATACAGCCCTTCCCCCCCAAAAAACAAAACAAAAAACCCCCCAAAAACAAACAGACAAAAAAACCCCCACAACATATGCAGTGTGAATGATCCTTGGCAGGTATCTCTGGAATCTGATAATAAAGTAAATACCAGAACGTCAAGAAAATCTACCTTTGTATTGGAGATAGGAAAAAATATAGAAACATTGAAGCCTTGTGAAACAAAATCTTAACTTTAGCCACTGTAGACTTGTAACTTTACTTGTCTAAAATCCTGGACTCGTAGGACTTATGATGGAGATGCTGATTATAGCTTCTTTTAGGAATGATACTATTAATTTTCCTGTAAAAGTTAGATTTTTGACAATAGCAGTTACATCTTCATAAATTTGTTTCGTGGTACCAGAAGAAGAAAGTGGGTTTGCTGTAGTAAAAATGGGCCATCTTTCTTTTTACTTTCTTCAACTTGCTAATACAATTGCAAGAACGAAAATGAAAATGGAGCCAAGGTAGGTTTCGTGTGAAGCAGCCACAAGCTGTTTCAGAAGTAACCCTGCAAAGCACTGATTACTGGCCCTGAGCTGCAATGACATATCTAGCAGTGTGGGTGCTACTCTTTATTTTCTGAGCAAAGTAAAATGCACTGGTGCAATCTGCTGATGTAAGACAGCTTAAACTAACCTTTCTTTGAGTGAAATGCACCGGAGCTTATACGATTAACTACTTTTATCTTGTTCAAGTGAGTCTGTGTGGGGGGGGAGTGACAGTAGAAACATCTGCAGCACAGTAACTTTATATACTGCTACAGCTGTTAAGCAAGGAGATACCCGATTCCCCTTGGATCCATTTATATCTAAGATTTGAAAAAGGAACACACTTGTACCTACAACAAGTGCTGTGTAAGAGCTGGGATATGCCACATTCAAGCCTTATAACTTTGCATCCTTCAAATGTTTTGTTTATCTTGCTGTGATATCTTGGATCTAGATAAAATGAAATCACTTGAATCATTTGTAGTAAATTTTTTTTTAATTTCGAAAAAGATTGTTACTACTCTTTTCAGTATGTTTGAATTCCTTCATATTTTTTAATCATAATTTGTGTAACGAATGAACCTGAAATGCTCCAAATACTTTTTTTTTTTTTTTTCTTGCTGTGCACTAGGATTTGCTTTGAATATATAACTAAGATGCTTTTTGAAACTTAATCAGTCTCCTCTTTAGGTCACTTACATTAGTACTGCATAGAAGTATTTATATTTGGATCAGATGATTTTAATGTTGCCATAGAAATGACTATATGTGAGTTGATGTAGACCAACACTGTGTCACGTGTCTTTGAACTGTATGGGTAGTATTGCTTCCTAAGCAGGCAGTGGCAAGGTTTTGTGACATGCTGAGCTGAAGCAATGGCTTCTTTGGTTACCTGAACGTGTAAAATAAGGCATAGCAGAGACTTGCAACACTGCTACATGAAGTTCAATCTCTCATTTGCACTTGGCACTTTTTGGGTTCTGTCAGGGTCGCTTTGATTGCTTGAGCCAGGACAGCAGCCCTCCTGCTGAGCTCTGCTCAGCTTGTGGATGTGTGAGTATGGTGAGGGTGTCTGTTAGATGGGGGGGTCTTGTAGAGACGCTGTTGTGGGCGTTCACCGGTGACTAGAAATATATTGCAGCTGCAATGTCATGCTCTCCCTCCCTCTTACAACTTTTCAAAGTCAGATAGTGAACAGGAAGGAGGAAAACGGGCCTCTCGTGCCCTTAGACCAGAATGGCTTCACATCTGTGAGCGCACTGGCACACTGCTCTGAAGTTGGTTTGAGTCAATCAACATGCAGCGCCTGGGTTAATCTGCCAGGAGGCAAAGATAGAACAGGCAAGTAGTAATGGGCTTCCTCAACACAGAAAAATGAAATGTGGTTTCACACAAAACTTTTTTGCTTACTTAGGTTTTAGCTGATGGTGGTAAGCACTGTTCTGTGACCTGCTCCTCTTTGTTTCACAGACAGACCGTGCTTAAGGCTTTGTCAGGTAGTTCAGTGGACGTTTGATTTTGTTGTTCAAAAAATAGCGAAAAAATTAGTTTTCTTTGGGGGAGATACATTCTGATCATTGTAAAACTCCAACTGCAGACTAGCACCTGGATACTGTTAAACACCATATATGAAACAGCACTGCACTGTCTCTCCTAAGGATCGTATGTATACCAAGGCATGCAGCAAAGGATTAAACAGACATGCAAGTAAATCTCTCCCATAAAAGAGATATTGTGTTATATTGTATATGACCTGTAGCCAAGACACTTTTATGAACTGCTTATCCACTGCCATCCCAACCCTACTCCCCTGTCTGGTACCAGCTCTCATTATAAATCATCAGTATTTCTCTCTTTCTCTTAATATCTTCCTGCTGTAGTTGCATTCTGTTTTTTCATAATCCTTAAACTAATATTAAGAAAATTATTTTTTTAAATACTTTTTTTTTTCCTGAGTTTTGCCTTTAGGTTATTCTTCATCCAAGTGATTACTCTGATTTTAAGGATAGTCAGGGTGAGAGAACTGCTGCAGGAACCATCTGTCTGGACTTACTAAATGACCGAGGGGGTGTCTGTCTGGATGATCTGCATTTAAATTGTATCATCTTATCCTCATTATCTTTTTGTGTAATTGTCTGGGGATTTTTCTGAAAGATTCCTTTAGCATAAATCACAATGTATGATTTCTGGAACCTCATTTTTGTCTGTGTGGCTTAAACCAGAAATATATTCAATTTGGTCCTTAAAGTCCTCCTGGGTCATTCTTTTTTGTGCCTTTATGAATTAAATTGCTTTCTCCCTCTCCTGTTGGGTTTTTTTTTTTTCATCCCTGGATTATTTGTCTACTGGGGGTGTGTGTTCCCCAGGTTTTCAGAGCGTATTTGTGTTAACATATTAATGTGGTTTTTCTCATATGATCTAATGATGGTGGCATTTTTAATCAGTTTTGAAGGACCATTCTGAAACACCCTGTGAAATTTGAAAAATACTCCAAAAGGAGCTGTCTGACTAGGTCTGAGGTACCCATTAACAAACATCCATAAATTCATAATTGCAGACCGGCTTCCTTGTTTACCATTTTTCTTTCATAACGACAATGAGACATGACAGCTACTCCCAGGGGATTACTGCACTTCTCAGCTGGTTGATGTCACTCTGCCTTTAGACCTGTGTCTTCCAGAGCAACCAAGGGACCCACTGATCTCCCGCAAATGTGCTACCTGTCACGTCTTACTGTCTTAAAAGAGACCCATCTGATTACTGAAATGGAGAAATACTTGTGCATAAGGGTTTAAACTCATCTTAAAATGACTGCCTCTACTTCTACAACAGATCCAAATTTGAGATACAGTTTAAATTATGAATATAGAGAAAACATTTTGGTTTTAAAGATTTCATTTGTGAATCTGCATTCCTTTATTTTGGTGTTGGAAAAAACCCAACAAACTGTAACTTTCATAGAGATTGAGGTCTTCCATCCTAACAGAAATCTTCTCATTACATGTTTGTTACTTGATTTCTACTAAATATTTAAATTCTGCTGCTCGACCGGTAGTATTTCAAGGTGAAGTGGAAAAAAAACCATTTCCAGACTTCTCAAATTTAACTGGTTTGCTGTAGGATTTGGTCAGAATTTCATATCATGGTAAATACGATGTCTTTTTTTTGCCTTTATATTAACATGCTTTTGTACATTTATTATGATTATTAAGTAAATGCTGTTTTTGTTTTATAAATTCTTTGGACTGATCTGGACATCCCCAGATAATTCTCAGTTGGCTGCTGCATTCTGAATTCTGGACTGAATTTTAAACTGGTGTTTGGATCTGCTCAACTGTGCCGCTTAAACTCTTGTCATTTTTGGACTAAAACAGCAAGCAGAATTTTTCCCCAAAGGTTTGGATGTTTTCATCGTTCAGCCTTAAAACTGTTAAGCTTGCAAACAATGTGAACTTGATTACTCTTCTGCAGAGCTGTGTCCTCCAACAAAATTAATGACAAAAAAGCTTTTGAATTTTTCTGGGAACGAAATTGGGCTCTTACAACCTTGTTCAGTGTACTCGTCTTTCCAAAATTGTCTCAGAATTGGTACTGCCAGTGTATTCACAATGATGCTTCAGGCTTGGGGCCACATGGCCAGTTAGATCAGCAGTACAGCTCCGCCAGTGAAAAGAGCAGGTTTACCTACTACCCACGAGGACCACAGCTGTGCCAGGAGCCCCCTGCGTGGTGGTGTGGACCCCCTCAGCAGGCTGGGTTATGAGGTGCAGCTGAAGGCTTCCCATGCTACAAGGGAATCAAAATGTCTTGTGTACAAAGCCGGCTTCAGCTTGATCAGTGACTCGATGTGCTCTCATTACTTGCCCAACTCAGAAGAAGCGTGTATCCTGCCCTGGCAGACTGAGATGTGACAAGTTTCTTGCTCTGAGTATTGTGAAATTATGAATCCTTGCATATTAATCACTCCTAACACATCTGACCTTGGTGCTGCTTGCCTTCTAAGCATCACAGTCTCACTTGTTCTTTGTGGCACCCACCAGGCTGGACACAGTTTTTTGGGCAGTGGTTTAATTTGCTTCTCAGTCACGTTGGTGCGTAAGGCTGTGGTGCCATGCTCTGGGGGGACATGTGTGACCCCCAGGGCCCAGTGTTTGGGGATCCTACTGGGGCATGGTGCCCCATGCCAAGACCTTTGCCCCTTGCGTCCTTCCCCACCTCATGACTGGTTGGGTACACCAGGCACATTCCTTCTCACAGGGGCTTGTCTGTCACTGGCTCCTGGCAATCAAAGGGTGTTGGCAAATTCCACATGATCCTCCCCCAAGTGCCTGGTATTTTGTTTTCCCCCTCCAAATATTAAATGCTGGGTCACTGAAATAGAAATAAAAAACCCCCAAACCTTATCACTAGGACAAGAAGCAGCAACTTGGACTAATTTCTGATTAGTTACCTTTATTACTAATTCAGTAATTAGTAAATAATTAGTAGGATGATGCACACTACTCATCTTGGTTTGACACCTCACAAATTTCAGCCACCATTTCTAAGGGAAGACAGCAACCTTTGTCTGGAAAAGTGACATTGTGAGCCATTCCAGCCTCATCTTTAATTACATGAAGCTGGCTTCTAAGACAAGAAGATGTAATTACAGAAAGACACAAAATATCTCCATAATTACCAGTTTCATAAAGTACTTGAAAATGGTGAGAGGGAGCATATTGCAAACCTCTAAAAATAAATAGTTTGTAAAGTCATAGTCATTGTAGAACAGATTTACTTGTGAAGACAGTATTACAGAAGTTATGGGTAGTCTGTCACTTACAATGTGTAGTACATATGTGACTTGAAAAAAGGAGCCAGTAAGAGCTGTATTAATGACAAATTTTATTTCTGTTCTCTCATTTTAATGGATGTAAAATTGTGAAAATTAGGAAAGAATTTATAATCTTTTTCAAAAATCCTGAAAACTTTTTTTTTAAAAGAAACTCTAGTTTTTGAAAGCGTGAGCTTACTTGTGTTTTATGAAAAAAAATCAGAAGAATCCCCTTCATCAGTAGGTAATCTCTCATTTTGATCACCCCACCAGTTCTTGTTTTACTTTTTCTTTCTTTTTTTTTTTTTTTTTTTTTTCTTCTTTAGATTCTATTGCTGGCTATACTGGAAAACTACTAAAATCCTGTCATTTTCCAGATAATGTTCTTAACTTCTTGGCATATGTTCCTTCTTTGAAACCCCTCAGGATAATCCACAGCTCCACAAAAACATGAGTCAAATACATTACAAATTTCCCTCAGAGAATCAACATCTTTTCCAGCTGTTTGGATAGTCTGTCTAAAACCTGACCAGACCTCTCATCTCCCAGTGTTGTTTGGGGCTTTTATTTTTTGACTTTGATTTGTTCAATGTTATAATTCTAAACTGGGCCAATAATTTCAGTCTTTTTGGTTTTCCTTATAATACTTACACTGGACAATAAAATGATCTATTATCCAAAGAAGATTGCATTGTTTTCAACTATTTCTATTCACTAGTGCAAAATTTCTTACCCGTGTCAACAAACTCCTTTTTAAAATCCTCCCTAGGCAATTTATATTATTTATGGATGAAAATATTTCTCAACCATATTCCTAAATAGGCTTCTACTTGTTTTGATTGGTTTCAGATAGGTGTACAGCAATTATGGGGGCCATATAAAGCTCTTGGTAGATGTTCTATTTTAAATACAGTTCTGGCAACTGAGCAAGTTGCTTCTTTTTTTTTTTTTTAAAAAAAAAAAGCATTTGTGATCATTCCAGTTAATTCCTTTTGTATTTGGTCTGGCAAGGTAGTATAAATCTCGTTGTAACAGCTTTGAAGATTGGCAAGTTACCTAGTAAGCAGCCTAAGGTGGGAATTGGGTCTCAAAAGTTTTCCATCTCAATTAGCAAAAATAAGCTTATCCCCCAGCCTATCTACCCAGGAGCATTTATTTTCTTCTAACCTTTAATAAACCTTCATTGACTATGGAGAAAGAGAATTATGTTAAGAGAACCAGAGCTGGACCAGTTAATATCGGTGAACAATACAATCTCCTGCCTCTATTTTTCATTTGTTGCCTGCAAGGGGAAGAAAGCAAAGGAGGTTATAACCGTAGTAACACTATGTCCCAAATCTCACAGTACATTAGATCATACTTTTGAAGTCCTCTACTAAATATGATAGCCAGTGATAGGGAAAGTGTTTGTCACTTGAGTTGCCCAGGTCTTTCTCAACAGAGGCGCTAATTGTGTTTTTGTGCTTGATGATGGTTGTTAGCTGCTGGTTTCTCCTGAAAATGTGAACTAGCACAGTAACAGCTCTTTGAAGTGATTAGCCCTGAACTGCTCCGGTGTCCAGCGACCAGGGGGCTGGCTCGTAGCTGTAGGACATGGTGCTGCTTTGCTAGCAGTCCTGCTGAGGATCCCAGTCCCGTGCCTTGCCCAATTGAAGATCCTGAGCCATCCTGCTGGTACTGGGTCGCTGCATGCACGTACCACTGGGCTTCAGCCTTTCCCTTCCCTCTTCCTCCTCCTCCTTCCTATTTCTGGCTGCTGGCCCTCTTCTCCTGCAGCTGAGAAGGGGTCACTTGTCCCACACCCACATCTCCCTCTGCTCACCTTGTGTGCCTGCCTGCCCCAAACTTCCCTACCGCTGCCCCAGTTGCCACCAGTGGCATAACCCATGTGGTTGCTCACCACCCCCGTTCCATCTGTAGACTTAAAAAATAATAAAAAAAAAAATATTTAAAAGTGTAGCACTGATGTTGAAGCTAGCCCGGATCATTCTAACTGAACTAAACAAGCAAGTAATTACTTGAGTAGTTATGCCAGCAGATTGTGGGAGAGGAAACCTCTGGCATGCCTGGGGAAGGAGCTGACATGTCGCGCTGACAGCAGAGTTAAAGAATCAGTCATCTTCATGCACAGCTCAGCCGCAGGCAGCGCTGGCAGCACAGCCACCACCCCACATGTGGCACTGAGCTGCCTTCTGCAGCCCCCAGCCCCACAAGGTGCTTGCCGGTAGGGGAGGGGATGCTCTGTAGCTGCGCACTGTTGCATTCAGCTGCAGTTCACCACACTTGGAAGCTCGGCAGCTTCCAGGTTTTGACCATTGTCTTTGAGAGATGTTTAAAGAGTTGGCACCTGTGCACTTGTCTCCAAAACAAACCTCCAAAAAACAGAAAAAAACACATTCTACATTAAAAAATCTGTCAAAATGTGATGAATCCTTTCCCTTGCCTCCCTTCTTTACAAGTAAATGCATGTGCTTGCTTTTGCATTGTCTATAGGCGACAGCAAAACTTGGGAGTGAGTTTAAGAACTACCCAAGTGACTCTCTGTAGTGCCTATGTTCTCCAAGATGTCCTATATATCATATTTTAAATATGCTACACATTGAACTTCGTGTGTGTGTGTAGTTTGAGTTTTTTAAAAGAAAAGCTGTTTTGGGGAGAGCTTTTTGCATTGCTAGGGCGTCTGAGATGAACACAGTCAGCAGGCCTGAACATGGTGAACATTAATACTTCTGCTAAAATGTTGTGTTCCAATATCCTCATGACACTGCATGTATACAGAATTATGTGTGGATCTGATATAGTGGGTGTGTGTTTCTAAAATGTAATATATAATGGGTTTTGCATGCAGTGAAAATTTGAATCTCCTTGTCAGTCTAGACACCCTAAATTATGCCAGTGACTACTCTGTGAATTTAGGAGGTCTAATAAAGTTTTATTTAGTGCTATTCATATGGGGATTAAGGCTTAACTATTATTTATGGTATTCTTTAAAAAATAGCCTTACCTTGGTGGTGTTTCAAAGAGGTACAGAAGTCCTTAGGGCCCAACATCCTGCAGTGGGGAGACATTGTTTAAGCTGAAGAGGTCGTAATACTGACCTGTTCGTAAGAAAGTGAGCACTTGCTATTTGATCAGACTTTGAACTTGGAAAAGATTCTGTGTTAAATGCTTAATGGAATAGGTATTCTCTGACTTAGGGCTGTGGATGGCTATTTGATAAAGGCTATAGCGTTTGCAACTCTTTGATTGCGGAAACTTTCTTGTTTTGTGAATCTAGCTGATTTACTGGGACATACATTAATATTAGTCTTTCTCATTATAAAGATTGTATTTAGCTTCTGGCAGTATGCAGAAGTCATTATTGTCACATGTTTCTAATTTCTGAAAATTAATGTTTTTAAGATAAACATGGAAACAAAAAACTCTGGACACTTCATTAACAGGAGAGTAGTTGAAGTTCTGCCATAAACGCTTAAGAAAAACTGTATAATACTGTTTGGCTCCATATAATTTCCTAGGGAATTCAGATCCTTGAATAAGTAAGAGTAGTTTTATGATATTCTGTGACAGACAGAGCGTGCTTGTTATGTAAACATAGTTACTAAAGATACTGGGACAGATGTGTTTAATACTATAAATTGGTCTTACTTGAGCATAAAAGTGAGTGAAGTCCTTTTGAATACTTTGTAATACACCTAATTCTTATGCCAGAAGTGCAGAATTTAATTGAATCTTTGACCTTTGAAGATTTTTTGTCTTGAGTATATGTTTCTGAGCTGTGTCTCAAGTTGCAAGCTGCTTGCTTTAGAAAATCAGCCCTTAAACTTTTCTTAACATACAATTGAATCTCATTTTCAGTGCAGAAGAATAATAATGGTAGGTGAGCATTGATCGAGATATAAAACACTTAAGTCTGTATGTTTCTTGTGACACCTTACAAGGAACCTGAATTCTCAAATTGTTCTGTTCAGTTCTATGGAGTGCATGTGTGAAGAACATTCCAAAAGAAATTGCGGCTGTAATGGTACTTGGCATGAGGAGCAGGAAAAAATGAAGCTATGACCACGTGGTCAAACCTCTACCAAAACTGTTGGTGTTACTCTAGCTCTTAATAAGGCGTGACTGCTTCCCCTCCTGTAGGAGGATGGTGATGCTGATGTCTAAGAATCAGTATAGGTCTTGTTCAGCCCTACCCCTGCAACTTCTTCAGTTTTTAACTACTGGGTAATTCTTCATCTTTGTTTCTGTATTTTGTTGGTACAGTAGGGACTTGAGCTTGCCTGTGCTTATGTAGGCATATGCTGTTGGCTAATGGCTATTATCTTTGCCAGTATTGTCTGACAGATTTTTAAGATGAAAAAGCAATAAATCTATGTTTCTAGTACAAATGTCTTTTGATTCTGGTGAGCCAGAAGGAAATATATTAAGCCTTAAATTAATCTGAGATTATTAAAATTATGGCAATTTATATTTTACCGATCTTATCATAATACTTTATATGTTGACTATTTTGTTGATGTGACTTTTTCAGAGATTAATCAGGCAACTAGTGAACCTTGCCTAACCATGTCACTCTGTGCTCTAAGAATGGTGTGTCTGCAGCTTCTGCAGTAATCGTTTTTTATAAATATAAAATAAATAAAAATTTATAAATAAATAAAATGTCTAAACATGCTACTGCCAGATGTCTTTTGTGTTGGGACATTGCATCTACTGCGTACTTCCACCTGGCGGAAAAGGACCTGAGGGCGTTGGTTGGTGGCCAGCTGAACATGATGCAGCAGTGTGCCCAGGTGGCCAAGAAGGCCAAAGACATTCTGGCTTGTGTCAGAAACCGTGTGGCCAGCAGGACTAGGGCAGTGATCATCCCCCTGCACTGGGCACTAGTGAGGCTGCACCTCAAATCTTGTGTTCAGTGTTGGGCCCCTCACTGCCAAGGGGACACTGAGGTGCTGGAGCGTGTCCAGAGACAGGTAGTGGGGCTGGTGAAGGGTCGGGAGCACAGGACTTATGAGGAGCAGTTGAGGGAACTGGGGGTGTTTGGCCTGGAGGAAAGGAGACTCATGGGGGACTTTATTGCTCTCTACAACTGCCTGGTAGGAGGTTTTGTCGAGATGGGTGTTGGTCTCTTGTGCCAGATAACAAGTGAAAGGACAAGAGCAAATGGCCTCAAGTTCTACCAGGGGAGGTTTAGATTGGATAGTAGGAAAATTTTCTTCAGCAAAAGGGTGGTCAAGCATTGGGACAGTCTGCCCAGGGAGGTGATGGAATCACCATCCCAGGAGGTGTTTAAAAAATGCATAGATGTGGCACTTAGGGACGTGGTCTAATGTTGGACTTAGCAGTCCTCAGTTAACAGTTGGGCTTGATGATCTCAAAGGTCTTTTCCAACTTAAATGATTCTACAATTCTATGATTCTACTATTTCTTCTTCCATCTTGACTGCCATGGTTAAGAAACTTGGGTTGCTTTGGTCTTGGATAATTTGAGGGACTTTTTCAACTTTTATTATGTTGAAACAGTTCTTTGTTTAAAAAAGAAAAAACCCACTTTTGTTGAAACTGAAATATGTCGTGGGAACCTGTCAATTTTAATGGTACGGGTATCGTATAGCTCAATATTTTGTTTTATTTTATATTGAAAATATTGTTCTAGTGTTCTCTGCAGTAAGGTAATACTGAAGATGAAACAAAAGTATTCAAAGAATAGTTGAAGTGTTAAATTTTGAAACCTAAAAACTAAAGCTAGCATCTTTTTCAAAGCAGTTGGGAGTGGTAATTTTTTAGCCAAGACTCTCACAATCTCAGTTTTTCAATTAACTGTTATAATATTTCTAAATATTGGAAATAACTAAAAAAAAAAAGAAGAAATTCTAGGTTCTGAGAATATACTGCTGTAAGCTTTTTGATTTTCCTACAGTTATACATTAAACAATACCTGATCATTACAGAGTAAAGTATATTCAGTGATTCATAGGTACAATTTTGCTTACCCCTCTGAACCCAAATGTCCCAGTGTGACTGAAGATTTTATTACAGAAAGTATCATAATGAAGTTCTCTGGGTTTGTACAGAAATTGATTGGAATCAGTTGATCAACTGAGAGCATGGAAGAACAATGTATTGTCTAAATGTATTTCTTTTTTCCTTTGTGATCCTTTTTAAATTAGTACAAGGATGAGATTATTAATTTCAGATAAGTTAATTTAAGAGAGTTGGGTTCTGAGATCCCAAAACAGTTACAAATTTAAATACTTCCTCTATTCCTGGTATTTAATTCTTCAGGCCTTAGAAAATCACAGCAAGGTTTTTTACTTCAAATTTCCTAATCCCCCAAACAGATTTTAAGATTTTTGTCCCAGGAATGTGGTGAGAGCTGTCATTATTAAAATATGTGATATTTCCTTCTTCATTGCTGTCATGTCAGAAGTGAGGTTGTGCTTCAAAATAAATATGCTTTGAGGAATTGTTTCTGAACACGGTTTCCTAAGAAAACAAAGCTCATGAGATGGTGCTTTCTGCATGTGTGTGCCTGCCTATGTGCCCTAGTAGCGATAACTTCTGACTCTTGTCCAACTTCTGTATTTCTGAGAGCTCTCCTGAAAAACAAGTTCATGCCATAATATGCAAAGACTCAGTGCAGGACACAAATCTATGTTTTACAGGAAGACAAGTCTTACTTATTCAGCTGCTTGTGAAACCACTTGTTTCTTACGTAACATATGGGTTTAATTTGTTTCTTTTCCAAGTTGGGAAAGATTGTTCTTTTTAAACTGATTCTTGCATGACTTTGTCTTGGTCCAGGCTGGATTTTTGTGATGAGGAGCTGTGAGATGATGGATATAGTTCTCGTACAGGTGTGCAAGCCACGAGGTCTGGCCCTATTTTTATATAGACGTTGTATGGTTGCTATTCCTGGTTTTCCTGTATGATGTGGCTTGAAAGCGTTGACATTTGTCAGATGTTAGTGACCGTATCACCTATTCTTTGGTTATTCTGATTTTATAAAGGTATTTTAGATTTTCTGTGATTTATTTCTGGATGTGTTAGTTGACGTTGTGAGCCATGATTCCTCTATTGTCTCCAGCATGACTGGCAAGCTGCTGACGTTTCCATCCTTGCAAGCCCAGTTATCCAGCCATACCTGCCTCCAAGCTTCAGCTTCAGCTGAAAGGAGGAGAGATTCACTTCTCCTTTGAACTGTGTTTACTTTCCCCTTTTCAGTTAGCCTATCCCTCACATTGGTCCTGGAGAAGCTAAGGGAGCCCTGCTGGCCACTGGTTATCCTACATAATTGTTACTTACTTTCTAATCTTTTTTTTTTTTTCCCCCCCTAATGGCTTTACACCATATGTCCTGGTTTTCCACCTCAACAAGGGTAATATTTCTCACCTGCACTTGCCTTCCTTGGGAGCTCTGCAGCAGCCCCTGGGGCTCTCAGCAGTGGCAGAGGGAGGCTGCAACACACTCTCCTGTGTTCCTCCTCCTAACCTGGATTTTGTTGCCTGTCTTTGCTGCAGCCGATGGACTTCATTTAAAATGGAAGCGCTCGTATCCTTATGTGGACGCTATTTTAATCCGCTACCTAAAATATAAAGAAGTGATCACTTGGAGTTAGATTTTTAGCCTTCCCAAAAATAGTCTGTCTTTGAGAAGCAAAGAATATTTTTTTAATTAAAACTATATAGCTTTATACTTTGCTACATTGTCAGTGAAAAACAGGAGTAGGAATTCAGACTGCATTTAGTACTGTCCTGAAACTTTTATTCACTGAATTATCGAATAGTACATGCTCAATCATTTATTTTTGTTCTTAAATAGAAATAGCATAGAGTGGTAAGTAATAGTATTTGTGAGGAGATGTTAGGGAACATTTTTTTCTTATTACTCCCATCTGCAGTACAGCAAAGGGCTCATCAGGTCCTGGTGTCACCAGGCACACCGTCTTTGTTTCTGCGCCTTTCATTTGTAACCTCCTGACACGAGTATTTCCAAAACTTTTTGAGTTGTCAGTCACTTTCATAAGGAGATGGGTAAAGGCTTTCTAATAAAATTCTATTGTTTCACTCCAACTTTGAGGATGCGTTTCCAAGATACATGTTGTTTCCAAGTAGAAGGTAGGCTTTCTCTTTTAAACGTGTGCTGCTTGCAGGCCAGCTCTGAATCCAGGCTGTACTTAGTGCCTTGATCTCAGGCTTGTTCTGTTTGGTTTGGTTTTGTCAATTTTCCACCACAGCTAAAATGCCCACATTTCGTCTAGTGGGAAGAGTGCCATGAGCTTCTGCATGGAAAAGTATGTACTTTGTTTATGCCGATGAATTTTATGGTTTATTTCCTCCTTTATCTAGTATGTCTTGATGATTCCTTTCTGGAGGTTCTTCACCTCCAACCCTCCCAAATACATGGTGCAGCTCTTTTTTTGTGTGACTCTTAAGAATCCAGTCTGTTTAGTGTACTTGCTATTTGGGTAAAAAATGTTTGAATAACAATGACTAGAGTTTTGTTTTTTTAAAGTATATTGCTTTGGACACCTGACCGATATGTTCTGACTGCCTAATATCTTCTGCTGAAACTGAGTGTTATTGTTTTTCAAGAATCAAGGTAAGATGTCCATTGAAGAAAGTGGGAAGTGTTGTTTATTCATTAATGAAATGGAAGTTGCTCATCCCTGAACTCAGAAATTAGTTCCACAGAACTAAATGTAAAATAAGTTCTTAATGCATTTACCTTTGCTTATTTAACTTAGAACATAAACTGTGCATTTTGAATGCATATAAATGACAAGTAATAAGTGGTCTGCATGGCATGAAATCATTTGAGATTTTCTTTCACTCCTTTTTTCATTCTGTCATTTAAATAGGTATATTTTTGTGTGACATAGTATTAAGCGTAGATTAACATAAGTATTTCACAGTATTGCAAACAAAAAATGTAAATTTGAGAAGAAATCTGTACTTTGAAAAAGTAAGCTGACCATTCCAGTGTTGATTCCTTCCTTCCAATTCATTGTATTAAAACACAAAACCCAAAAGTTGTTTTTGATGTACATCTTCACATATTGAGAGCTCTACTAAAATTTAATGCTGACATTGTCAGGAGTGGAATGTGCATTAAGCCTTCCTCTCTGTTATGGCAAATGTGCTTCTTAATTCTTACACCTGGGATCTCTTTTTTTTTTGTCATAGCTGTGTCCTTTACAGATGTGTTAGTAAAATAGTCAAAACTTAATTACTGATTTGGATAAAGATTGGATATGGATATTGGGAGAAATACTTTAGAAGCTGTATGTGACATTGTATTTCGAAAGCACGGAAGTTGAGCGTGGCTTCAGTTATTCTTAGCGCTGGTGAATAGTCAAATTGCTGGTCAAAGAAGCGTAATTATCAGGGGAGTAAGTCTTAAATTGGGATGGTGACATATTTTTTATCAAATTACAATAAACTAACATAAAGAAGGACTGCTTTGTGAAATACCTTGATGACTGAACTAAAGTAATTCTAGTGTTAGTCCGCTGTCTTTATTAGAAGAGGGTGGGTTTTTCTTTGAAGCTTTGCAAGTGATTTAAATTAAGTTATAGCTGTGATGACAAAGTGCTTTGTTTGAGTGCTTTTAGGTCAGATGGGTGTGTGCCCTTGTACAGTGGAAGGATGCAGAAAGCACTATGCTTAAGTAACTGAGATTCAAACAGTCAAATTGGCTTGAAAATTTCAAGGATCAGTCAAAAGCTGGGGCAAGGGTTATCTGCTGTCATAGTACAAAGCTGAACTTGGGGGTCTGATCTTTGTTCAGTGGTTAATGAACATCTCCGAATACCTCTTTGGGGACTGTGCCTGATAGGTTAGTTGTCCCTGCAGTTGGGTACAAGATCCATCATGCCAAAGTAGGGGCTTATGCAGCCACAGTCATCAAATACTGCCAAAGTTTGCCCAAAGGCACGTAAAACAGACCTGTAAAAGATCAACCCTGCATCAGAAAAGACAAGTGATGTCAAAGAATACATGGCATCTGAAAGGGTGTATAATATAGGAGAAATTCCTCCTATTTTTAAGCTCTGCTATGACTTCTTGAGTATTGAGCTGTTTAAATACAACCATCCATAAAGCCTTACTACTGTAACAGATGAGCATTGACAACTTTTTATGACTAACACTTCATTTGTTGGTACATTAGTTTTTCAACTTGCTAGGTCAGTGTCTGCAATCACTAAGGACTGTTTGAGGGAACTTCCTATTTTTTACAGAGTGGAAGGTGTGTAAACACTAAGGGCAGATCTGTGCCAGCTACTAGTTGTTTTACGTCCCCTGAGACCTTCATATGAACTCCATGTGGCAGGAACTTCTGCTGAAGTAACGCATGAGGAAAACCTTGAGTCACTGCTTTGTGGATCCACCATTGAGTGACTGACAGGAGAAGACTAACAATGCCAAAAAGGGAAAGTAAACAACAATTCCACAGACTACCATTTTCTTTTGTCCAAGTGTCTTCAGTCAGGTTTAGACAAGCTTCACCATCACGTATTTCCCCTTAAATTCACTCTTTCAGTAAGGCAGGCAGAGGCAAGCAGAATTACTGAGTTGGAGCACTCTTAAGATGTCTTTGATGCAAGATACCTTCTACTTACCTAAAGAGTTTAATTTAAAAAAATTAATTCCTTTCACATAATGGAGAAATCGAGCAACGATTTAAATAAGTAGGACCCTCCTGCTCTCCCCACCCCCAGAAAACAAACAGTTCAGACAGGTGAAATTGGTGGTGATTGTCCAAGTCAGGTCCAGGCAGGTACTGTCGGTAGCTTTTTTGTTGTCTTTTGCTGTGAAAACTAGGGCAATTTGCATAAAGCAACAGAAGAATTTGCACTGATTCTTTCAGACAGCTGCTGCAGAAGATGTATTGGAGAAAAGTGTGGAAATCGGAGGCATTAGAGAAGAATTAGAGAAGATCACAAGCATCTGATCATGCTTCAGAGGCAGTGAAAATACTCAGGTGGCAGAGATGTGGCGCAAAGAGACCTGGAAGAGAAGAACAAGTTTCTTCTGAACAGTTCTCTTTACATGAGGGGAAAAAAACCCTCTCAGTGTGTTTCCACTTATTTTTGCAAACAAGCTTATTACTGTGCCTAGTAGACTAGACGTCGCACCCAAACACAAGATAGGACTTACACAAGTAACTGCTCTGTATCAAAGTGATGCTGATCATGCAGTTATCCTAAAGTGACTGTTAGAGCTGTAAAATCTTACAAGTTTTCCCAGAAACATTCCATTAACTTTTCTTTCTCACTCTTCCCTGTAACAAGAATGTGGTATTTTATCAGTCAAAAATAAATCCACTTAAACACGAAAAGCTTTCAGAAGGAACACCTTGATAGTTGTTATTTAATGTTTTATCGAATTCCATGGTTTGTCCCTGTGGGAGCTACAAAGTAGTGTAGATCATAAGTACAAGGATTTGCAGTTGGTGTGATCACAGTGTTAGGTGGGGGTCTGCGCTGCTGGGGGACTGTATCTGTCATTAGGTTTATGTGAGGGTCTATTCTCACCCTATAGGTTTTTTGGTCACTATGTAACTTAAAGGTCAGATAACGCAACTGAAATATCCTAAGGGATTTCTGATTGCTACTTACGAGGACTTAGAGGTCTGGGCCTGAAAACAGGCAAGCTTTTGGGCCTAAGCTGGCTTCATTAGGAAACTGTAACGCTTCTCCAGATCAGGGTGCAGCTTTTGTTCCTTTAATAGTATACCCAAATCTGACATCCTGGTCTTACCGTTTTCCTTTATTATGCTCATGTCACCAACATTTTATTAAATAATTTGGCTAAAAAGAACTTTACTGTAATACATACATATATATATATATAATCATCAAACATATTGCATTACATAATTTTGTTACATATTATGATATGTGAGGTTGAAATACTTTGCAAATATAACTTCTTCCACTAAAGAATAATATGGCTTGTGATATTCCATTAGTTTTGCAGTTCAACCATGTAAACCACAGCTGTATTAAATGGACAGAACACTTCCACTTAACACTTTCTATGCAAGTCAGGCGGTTGGTTTTGTAAGGTATTATGATATGTAAAGAGGTGTCTGCTCCACTGTTTTGACTTAATGCTTAATTTCTTTGCTTTTATGGGCTTAAACCAGACCCTTTGTATTGCTTTAATGTATTTTTTTGCATGTATTATAAACTCACCCACACATGCATCAGTTCAACATTCCAGCAAGGCAGCTGATTTTAAAAAAATGTTGTTAAACAAGTTGAAACTGGTTGGCATGTATCTGAAGAAAGAAATCAAATAAAACTGGCAACTAAAGAGAAAGGGAAGTTGATATTGGCACTTCATCACAGAGGTCTCTAGGTAAAACATATGCAAAAACCCTTAAAATGTAGTTCTACTTTGAAAAGTGACTATGTAAAAATGTCACCTTACTCAACAGATCTATTCCTTGTATGTACTTAGTGTTGCATCTGCTTGCCCTTGTAATAAAATACGTTTGGGTGGGTTTTCTTCTGATTGCTTTTCCTGTTAACTCTACAGTGTCAACACAAACCTGGCTTGCGTTTTGACATTTGTGCTACGGTCAGTCACTTGACACAGTTTGCAAAGGATCTTAGGTGCAAGTTCTCTGATGGATAGACAGCAAGGAAAGATCATACTTAAGCTGTCAAATTCCAGCCTGAGTTTGAATTACTGGTACTTTAAACTTCATATCTCCTCTTTTGCCTTTCTGAATCTAAGTTATCCCAGCTCCTTTGATAATAGTGCTCAGGTTGAAGTTTTAGCTTCACTGGGCTCGTATTTTGTGACAGAGCATAGAAATGAATTCTTGGGATTTAAGCCCGTGATTGCAAGTGGAATAAGTCTGATCTAAAGAGCATGGCATAGGAAGAAGGAACCACTCAGCTACTTCCAGAATTACTTTCTACATCAGAAAAATATTTTCAGGTACAACTGGTACCAGTATTGCTTCTATTATATAACTACTGGGGGGGGGGGGGGGGGGTAAAGGTTTAATAATGTAGTATTGGAAGTAAGTTTTCAGTCTTGTCGTTTTGCCTTACGTGTAAAGTTGCTCAGAATAGTTTTTTATTACAAATTATCATTTTGCAGGATTCATTTTGTCAAGGGAAGAGTTTTTTTGGTATCCTTTTGTCGTGATAGACACTTCATTAGACATGCTGAAAATATAATTATGCTTGATCACCTACTTCTTACACCCCTGAACTGATCTTGCCATAGTGTGGATATTCATTTGTGTATCTACTTAACTTGTCTGTCTGCTTACTTAAGTTTTTTACCCTTACTAGATGTAAAGTAGCACTGAAACATGCAAATAAATGAGAGGTATATAACTATGTGTTAGTCAGCACTCTTAAAATCTAATTATCAGTATTACTTGTAAATATGATTACCTGTCCTCCAGTCAACCTGTGTTTCTTTTGCAACTTTTTTTTCTTTTGTCTGCCCTTGTATCTTCCCTTTTAAACTGCACGAGAGAAGAGAAAAACTTATCCAGAACTGACAGTGACATGAAGGATTTCAAGCTGGGTAACTGACAAAAGTGTTATTGCAGCACTTTGATAAGCTCTGAGCTGAAAACTTGAGGTTAAAATACAGTATGAGTATCAACATTGCCATTTTCAGTCCTTATTAGGCAATGGGATATTCCAAGAATTTTGAGCTGCTTCATGTGAATAAAATAGTGAAGACAGGTGAATTAGAGGCTTTTGTTTTGGGTGTTTTTTCACAAAGAAAAATTTCTGAGCAGTTTTAGATTCTGTGCACATTGACACATCAGCTGGTGCAGTGGAAACTTGCTTAGGTGAAGTCACAGTTCCAGACAGGATCACAAAAGGGTTCAGAATTGCCTTAGGAGTGTTAGAAAGGCTTAAGAATTCATTTTGTGTTATTCTAAAAAAGCTAAAACTTAACCAGGATGACTACTTTTTTTCTTGGCATGGTAAATCTGTAAATTGGGGTGCTGTGACAAATACTGTTCTTTACATCTTTCTGGTTTTAGTGTTGTGACTGTGGAAACTTACCTAGTATTTGGCTCCTGGGGGGGGTTGTATGATCAGATGAGCTAAAACGCCATGCACTTCCACCAGGCTTGAGAGACACATCAGTGAGGCAATCGTACGTTCAGCAGAGGACATTGGCCTTAGCACCTTTTCTTCTTTCCTTTTGGTGAGATGCTCATAGTCAGCAGTGTGCTACTGATCCAAAGCGTCATGTCAGCTAATGGAAGGAGCCATCCACATGCAGAACACTTTTCTCACATACGCCTTTTGTTCTAGTCCGCTTTCCTTACAGCTTTTGAAGCCTTTCTAGTTGACGTGTGTGCACTGAAAGAGGCCCTACGTGCCCCTCTCTCCCTTTTCTACACTTTATGAATCAGGCTAAGTACTTTGGGGTAAAGGTACAGGTTATTTGTAGACACAACCCATAAGTTAAATGTCTTGTCTTACCTGGCTTTCTCTTTATGGGATGTAGAGAATACACCAGGAAATTGTTGACAGGTGTAGTTTTTTGATTTTGTTTTTGGTTGGTTGGGTTTTTTTTTATAATTTAGAACAAAAGCTTAATCTGGTGAATTTTTTTTAATCTGGTGTTTGTTACCATGGCAACCTAAGATATGGCTTTCGTGTCTTTGAGCTATAGGCTGACTTGAGATGCTAATGTTAGCGGAAGTATTTTAAATTACTTTGCTCCCATCCTCTCCGCAGTTTCTCTTGCGGTCTTCCCGTGCATAACATTTACTTTTGGGTAGTATCTGATTGTACCTCTGAGAAAGAGGAGTATTGCTTGTATTCTTCAGCTCCAGTTTTTTGAATCCTCAGTGAACGGGTCCATGAGTTACCAGTTAGTTACGAGTCATTGTAGTGCTTACATGAAATGCCGTCTGAAATGCCTTGTGTGTGTTATGCAGATTGTCAAATCAGGTGATCTAATGATCTCTCTGGACCTTAAATCTTTGGACTTAAATAGTTGGTGCATCAACATTTTGTGGTTTTTACATATTCAACTAAGTAATATCGAAAGTCTGACATGTCATGTTTTGATACACTGGACTTTCACTACTCTCATAGAGAAAATGTCACACGGGTTTTGGGGGATTTTTTTTTTTTCATTGTAATGTGGGATCTGTCATGGCTATGCCAAAAATCTGTTGATGCAATTTCTGTTGCCAGTGCTTTGAATCAGGGAGGGGGAAAAACTGAAAATAAAAACATATGTCATAGAATTTAGGATTTAGATCTAAATGCCAGCTTCTCATGATGGCCGTAGGCATTATCTGCCTGTAGAAAAAAATCTACACCCACCACCTTGAGTTATTGTGACGTGCATATTTTTCAACCAAGATACAGTATTGGCAGATAAAGGGTTATTTTTTACTTTTTGTGTCCACTTTAGAGCCATACAAAGAGACTTGGCAAAACCGTCCCCTGTAAAGACTGGAGGGCCATGTTTATGTTCTTTCTGTTCATAATAAATGCATCATAGTGTTTTTCTAGCTACTTTCATCTCTTCAAAAACAACAAAAACTGACAGCATCTAATTATCTTGAGCTGCACTAAAGTAATTCTACTGATAATTACTGCTGGTCATTTTCTTCCAATCTGAGATTTGGAAACTGTTTTCTGATTTATATTGTTGCGTTGGATAGAAACTGGCTTCGGCAGAAAGAGAGAAGTGTACTGTGTTGGGTCCAAGTGTGTAGTAGCTTAAGTAAAGCCTACAAAGATCTAAAGTAATTGCCATGTTGTTAAATTGGAAAATACCCGTTGAATGTAAAAAATATATAGGTATGTAGTACTCTGCAGTTCCTGAGAATATTCACAACTCTGAACTATTTATCTTTTCTATTAATACTAGGCTTGGTGTATAATTTTTTTGCTTTTTCTGATTTACTTCTGTCCGTTCTATTCAGCATCATAATCAGAAATAGTTAGTTACCATTCAGGACTGACTCCAAAAGTGTCTGGAGAAAGTCAGCTATCCATTTAGATTTCCATGTGGTAGGGAGCCGAGATGATGTACTTGCTAGTATACTTGGCAATTTTTCCTCAGTGGTGGGGATGCCTTAGAAAATTTATGAACAATATCTAAAATAAATAAAGCTTTGAATCTTGAAAAGTAGCCACTGGGAGTCAGCCCTTAATCCAAAGGAAATTCAAAGTGGGCTGGGTAATATTTAGAGCTAAAAGGGCTTGTATGTCAGCAATATTTTATGTCCTGAAACTGCTTTTGGTTTGGTGTTACAGGCAGGCAAGCTCTTTCAGTATGTGACCACTCTTGTGTATGCTAGCTTTAGTTTCTGCAGCTTCCTTCATTCTGTTCACAGTTGATTCCCTTGGAACTGTGGGTAATTCATATCTCATTACCAACTGTGTTCTTAAAATGCAGGTCTCCTTTCTCCGTTCTTGCTTAAGTGCTCTAGTAGGGCTGCAGAATACAGAACTTAACATTTTTTACTTCTTGCTCACATAAGTAATCTCCAGATAAATCTATCCCACCACTTTTATTTTTTCCTAGAATCAAGCAACAAATTTTATATTTTTCATGCATTAAATTGCTTAATGTTTAGACATGAATTAGGACCTCTGTAATAGTTTCACTTCGAGACTTCAGCTTTAAAAGCCTTGTTCTTCGTTTGCAAGTTGTTATTCTTGGGAAGGACTGTGCTGTTACAGATATATTTAATGAGCATGCCAAATATTGTGAGCAGAATGACTATTGAATATAAGCTTGGTTGTTGTTTTTTTAATATGAGACAGTGGTATATCTTCTTTCTTGCAATGTTTTAATTTAAATGATAATTCATTATCGTCTGAGATAAATATTGTGGCTGACTGCTACTTTCATTTCTATTGCAGTATTCCTAACTCTCACAGAAGCATAGTAACAAATTACACTGAGTTTTGTAGTCCTTATTGACTACTTTACCAATACTGCCATGATAATAGTTTTTCTTCCCATTGGATTCTTTACAGTTCAAATACCTGATTCTTTACAGTTCAAATACCTTTTCATTTTTGCAAAATCTAAACAAGTGTTATGTTTTTATACAAAGGTAGGGACTTAGATTTTTGGATGACGCTACTTTGTCCCCTGCTGTCCTTGTGTTGAATGGAGGGAGTTTGCTTTTTTAATTATTATTTTTATTTACTTATTTTTTTAACTGATTACACCTAAAGACTGACATTCTGAAAGTAAGTGGTAAATCTGGAAATACAGATGACGAGATGTTATTAATGGTCAAGTATAAATTACCTAGGTCTCCTTAAGCATTTTTGTTGATATTGTTAAAACTGTTCCTGGAGTTACACCTTTGTGTTCATTACTGGGGCCAGAAAGATTGCAGCCACTATTTCTTTTAAAAACAGTCTCTCCACCTTGTTCGTCTCAGGAGAATAACTTACATCCAGAGACAGTATTGGACTAAGGTTGGACTTTTTTTTCCTGAACAGACAAGAGACCTGTCTCGTTAGTTTTATTTATTGGTAGTATCTGATTTTTTTAGCTGAAAAAAATTAATGAGGAGAACATGTAAAATGTAAAGAGGAAATAACTATGCAGAGGCCCAAGAAAGAAGAAAGAGATATGACTAAAACTGAAGGGGGGAGGATTGCACAATTAACATGTGGTAAGCTTGTACTTTTAAGTAAGTAGAAATAACAGTGTCCTGAAAGTGAGTAATCCCTTTGCAGGCTGTCCAAAAGATGTTGACAATATATGGAGATAACGGAAGAATGGGAAGGATCACATAGAACAGTCTGGAAGAAAATATGATGGGCTTTCTGGGATGTGTAAAGATAGATTTTAAATCTGGTAAATATAATTGGGAAGTATGAAAAAGTGTGATAAAACAGAAGTCCTAACTTGTGGGCAGTTGGGGGGAAAGTGGATTTAAAGATCTGGCAGATATCATCAAAAGGAAAAAAAGCAGAAGGAAAACTTAGAAAAACTTGATTGAGCTTTTACTGCTTAATAATGGAAGAAGAGTCATACAGAAGGGTGACTCGCTTCATGGATATGCAAATCCAAGAAAAAACACTCAAATCCAAGAAAATAAACTTTCAAATTATTAAACAGTATAGATAAGCAGATAAAAGAATTGGATATGAGGGAGATGAGCTATCTGCAGATGCTACCTTAAAACTGACACCACGAGAAAAACCCTGGAAGGAAATGTTCTGTAAGGTATGGACTTCTAATGGACTTGGGTCTTACAGTTGATCTGAGGATTATCTGTGGCTTTTCTGTAGTTAAAAGTGTGTACGCTGTTACATCCCTCTTTGGATTTTCCAGTTTCTAATGGGATTTGGATCTGGGTTGCATTCTTTTAGAGAGTGGGTCCATTAATGGCATTACAGTCCTCTGCAGATGTTCATTTTCATGAAACTTGGAGGTTTAATATATTGGAGGCACGTCTCCTCTGCCGAGTTACTGGGGAACAGAGTCAGATACATTAAGTCTTTTAGTGCATCAAGTCTCTTTTCTGCTGGAAAGAGAGACAAGTAATTTGCCTTAGATCCTTATCACAGAACCTTTTTCAAGTGTTCAGGGACTGGTATTTCCAAGTAACTATTGGTTGATGTAAATTGTGAAATGAAGCCATGGGAACTTTGGCTCATGCACCCCAAGCCACAGGTACACAGCCCAAGTATATCTACTATGCTGGAAAGTAGAAAAAATACATGAAACTTTTTAGGAGCTATGATAAGTTGTGTTTTGGTTGTGGAAGTCAAAATCGATGACTCTGAGTGTTACAAAATCACCAGGTTCTTAGACATCTAGGTTAAATGATTATTTACTTAAGTACCACAGAGGACTGACTCTAGAAAATCAACTTAACACCTTGTAAAATCTCCAGCAAGGATTGTGCATGGGGAAGTTAAGATGAAACATGCAGAAATTTTCTGCTTTTATACCATGGGGTCATGCACCCATAATAAAGAAAAATATGATGCAGGAGAGGAGGACAGAAAGAAAGATGCAGATATTTCATTGTACTGGAGCAAATTTAGACAGTAATGTAATTAATGTCATGGAAGGACATAAAGTATATCTTGTAACTGAATAAAAGAACAGAATTGTTGAAGATCCACACCAAGAAAAACCTTAATTGTTTGCAAAGCAGATGTATATTTGTGGTAAATACACTGGTAGTCAGGTAATGCTTGGATAGAATAAAAGATAGGCAATTAAAACAAGTCAAACGGGAAGTACTTTACAAAGACAAACTAGAAAGCATTGTGAATAACTGCTCGCATACATCTGCGGGAGCAAAGACTGGGGCAGTGTACTTTGAGCTAGTGCAGGACTGCATTCTTAATTCAGTGGTCTGGACAGCTGGAGGCCATTCTAGACTTCAGCCAATTAAACAAATTAAGTATGAGACATAGGATGCAAAGATTAAAGTTAATTATGAAAAGAAATGGATGAAGCAGATTGTGTAGACAGAATTTCTTCATTGCGTCTCATCTGTTGAGCCTCACAGTGTGGTGGTTACTTCCAGCAAGCTATTCTGTGTTTATTTTGCTTAAATGGCCTATCTAGTTTGATCTGCTGTCTGAAGTGTAACAGGCTGCCCTTATCAAGGGTCTGGAAAGCAGCTACGACATCGAAGGTGTGAAGCAGATGTGTGAATATTAGTTAGCGATATGCAGAGTAGAATCCAACCTTGCACAGCTACTTTGTGTATTATTCTACAAAAGCACAGGTTTGTTTTCCGTCAGAGGAGCTCTCTTCGAGAAAATCTGTAAGGTATCTAGCTTTTCAGGAGTTTTACTAACTACATAGGTAAGGTATCTATGGCAGAAACCAAGACAGCAAATTAACTCTACCTCTAACCAGCAAAAGAATACTGAGATGAGAGTAACTTAAGGAGCAGCAGGTGATTACAGAATAATATCCTAAAGCAAGCCCTCTAGAACTTTACATACTAGCTTTCTTGATCAGATGTGGCAGCATCTTAAGATCTGATCCTATCATACAGTAAGTACTTTGCATATAGAATTTGTAAAGGGTATCTTCATTTTTCCCGTCATCATTTGCCACATCAATGACTTCTGTTGTAAATCTGAACAGTCTATTTTAATTGAAAGTTTACTTTAAAATATAATGTGGGATTGTCATTTAAATGAAATATAACAATTGGGGATTAATGTTAGATGAAAGGGAGTTTAAAGGGAAATAATCTAACTGATTGTAATTCAGGCATTCTAAAAAGGAAAAAGTTAATTAGAATTCGTGCATGAATTTGTGAGAAGGCCAGCCTGCTTAGGATGTTGAGATGGCAAACAAAACAGAATGAATGTTTATTTTGACTTCCAAAAAGAATGTTAGAAATTAATCACATCCAATACCATTGGCTAAGGTAAAAAGTCTTATTGCCAATGTAATACGGTTTGTTAAAATAGAAAACTGGCTTACAATGTTAAGCAAACCATAGCAATAGAATATAACAATTATTTTAATAGTCAGAAATTACTCATGCTTACTGTAGGGAACGATTGTGGGTCATCTAACTGAAAAGCATACAAAAGTTTCCATTATTGCGTCACTGTAGTTATTAATTCAGGAAATGAAAATGATATGATTTATAAAGTCAAGTCTCTTGGCTGTGCTGTACTTCATGTGTTTGTTATAGCATTCAAACAGACTTTTCGTACTGTTGATTCAGTGGACAAATTGTATTTGAAATCTGATTTCAAATGTTCCTTTCCTGCAAAACATTCCTCCAGGGAGTTTGAAGTTCTTTTCTCTTAGGGTAGCTCTCCTGGCATTAAAATCCAACAGGAATAGAGAGCTACAGGCTTGTTGCTGTCATAATCCTATCAACACAAGCTTTTTTTCTTTTAAGATGGTCTGAGCAGTCTGTCACTGTATTTTGGAGGACTATATGATGCACAAAAGTAAGTTGGCTGGCAGAAGCTCAATCAAAAGAAAAGAAAGAAAATACTGTTTCTACTTTAAGGAAAACTACCAGAAAATTTGGTGAAGTATGCACGAGTTATGAATCCTGTTAGATTCCTAGCTTTTGGCAATATTCAGGTAGCATCAATGGCCAAAAAACATTTTTCCATCTGTATTTTTTAGGAGACTGAGAGTAGAGCCCTGTTTAATACAGACTTCCTTTGTCTGCCTGTGATTAGATATTTGCAACATGCATTGTATTGAACTGTATTGTAACCTGCCTTCATAACCCAAAGCTGATAGGGAATGTGGTAGCCTGTTCAGTTAAGGGGCTCTGTCTCCAGCAAACCTTTCCAGTTAATTGAGCAGGTGAGTTTTTCTTGTCATTGCATGACTCTGGAGACTGGGGTGTGAAAAAATTAAGATCAACAAATACCCTGAGACTCACGATAAAATTGTCAGTTAATAGTGCTGTTGGTGTTCTTGGGGTGGTATTTAAAATATTGACTTTGGCCTGTGGAACACCTGAAGGCTTGGAATTTGTCTAGGCAGTTTATTCTAGCAGTGAGCAGTTGGGGAGCTCAAACAAAAGATCTCCATATAAAGGAGAGCAGTGACTGGCAACGTTCCATCAACATTGCACTTCAGTTTTCTCATTGCCCCTATTTTTATCTTACTGAGTTTATTGCTGGAATTAGAAGAGCTTGCAGAGATTTTGTGGACCTCGAGGGTTTTTTCCTACAACCACACTGAGAGTTGTATGCCATTAGCAATGCTGATTCTGGCTTCGTACTGGATCTGCAGAAAATTTCTGCAGGTTGAACACTTTTTATACATATTTGCTCATATTCATGGTTTGTCATATATTTATTTTGCAAATAAAGTTACAGATCTTAGCTTTAGTCAACATAGCTGTAAAAACTGGTTTTATTTAATGCATTGATGTCAGCGGGAGAGAGCACTGTGGATGAATGGAACCCCAGCTCAGGAGGTTATTACTCATCATACTTACTATGAAAATGTACAATTACTGTTGAAATACACGCATAACAAGAAGTGTTTGAGCATTCAAATCAATGTCACTGAACTTCACATAAAAAATAACATGTATTACCTGACACAACTTTTGGAAAACATGAAAAAGATAACAGTTTAAAAATGCAAACTTTTGCAGTCTTAGAGCTGAGACACGCTTACTACTTTGAAAGAAATTATAAAGAAATAATGACTTTTAGTTATAAATAGTCCCAGCTTATGAGGACAGTTGACACTGTGCTTCCCTCACAGGAGCTCTGGCATTGAAAGAGGTGCATAAGAGTGGGTGAGTCCCTTCAAAATCCGTAATACACTTTCTCCAAGTCCTGTATCCACACATCTGGGTATGTTCTGCAAGTCTTCTGACATCTGGAGAGACCAAATTTAACCCTTGTAGCTGAGAGTCAGACTCCAGGCTCCAAAAAGGTGTGTGCTAGACATGCCTGTGTGCCAAATTGAATAGCTGCAGTCACAGTGTGTCACCAAGGATAATCCAAATTTGCTAATAATAGCAAGATTTGTAGACGTAGCAAGCAAGAAGCAATTCAACTGTATTATGTGAAGTGATTTAGGTGTCCAGGCCAGTGTAGAGAAATTGCAGCTTCATTAGACATGCATTATGTAAAGGCTTGCAGCATAAAGCAGAAGATCTATAAGGTGTAGTTAGTTAATTTACGCTTCAAGGGTACATTACAGGCTTGTTTGTGGTGGTATTTAATCTGCTGACTGGTTGTAGTCAAATAGAATTTTGCTTACTGCTTCTGCTCTTTCAATAAATTAAATATTGAAATCAACAACTTGTTACTACTTATATCTCTCATGAGCATCCATCTAAGTGACAAGCAGACATTGCTTCTGGGTGAGAGTGGGAGGACGGAAAATAGCTCACTGTTGCAGTATGTGGAAAAAGAATCCAGAAGAGATTTGAAGGTCTACTATACGCCAGAAACACTTTTTTTCTGGTTGTTTGTTGTTTTTTTTCTTTTAACAGAGAGGTTAGTTAGCAAATGAAGAATGCCACTTAAGCATATCCTTTCACTTGATGTGCAGTCATGGTGAGCTGAAACATGGCACAGACAAAGTGACATGAGGTTTGTAACATTGGCATTTCTGTCTTCTCTCTGATGCTTCAGCTTTGCCTTAAGACAGCAGACTTTCTTGGGCAATGATGACAGCAAGGCTTATGAGTACCAAAGACTGTAACTGCTGTTACTGATTCAGCTATAGAAAGCATTGTGTTTATAGATCCAAATACTTTCGTGTGGGTTTTGTCCCCATTTCCAACAGATCTTGAGCCAGTATCTGACTTGAGATGCAGCAGAATCCCTTGCTATTAGTTAAATATGAAATTATGTTTCTTGTTTAATCAAATAAAACAAGTAAATACATGGAAGATTTTGGATAGAAAGGGTTCTTCAATATGGTGGTGAGGGAGTTAAATATGGACATAATTTCCCATACTCCAGTAAGTGCTTGGAGAAAAAAACCCTACTATTGCCGTGGAATATGAACTTGCTACATGTCAGCTCATTCATGGTCATAGTCCATGCCCACTTAGCCTTCAGCAAACACAAAGTAATTTGAATGAGCTTAGTTCTCAGAGGATGTACACTGTCTTGAATTTGTCATGGGCCAGGGTAAATGCAAAATTGTCAGCATGATGCTCTGATATATAGTAACTCTTTGTTCGCAGTGGCTTGTTCCTATGTCGAAGCTTCTGCAATTTTTAAAACTAGGCCAGATATCTCGCTTAAAGTTTGGTTCTAATTCAGACAATAATAGCTGAGATTTGTACAGAAAGTGTGGTTTGTCTGGAAGACCAGAAATTGTTATAACTGACATAGCTGTCAGTCTGTCAAATCAATGATTGACATAACTGTCCTTTCTAGCTCAGTTACTTTTCCTGCAGAAAGAATTTTAAGGCCAAATCTAGTTAACATTCTAAGTTGAAGTTTTTGCCGTTATTTTACTGTTGACTATGGAAGACTTAGATTTGCTCCACATATGTTTACACTATAAAATCTCTTTCTCTGATTATGAATTAGCAAATATGACAATTCTCAAATACAGAGCTGGATACTAGAAAAAGCAACCAATTCACTTGTAACAAATTTTATTTTTGCATGATTACATGTCCCAGTGTTTTTAACAGTGAATACAAATTTTTAAATTGAAATTGAAGCAGTAAATCTTTCCTTAGAAAGTTGCACACTGTACTGTGTGCATCATTACTGAAACCATTTTACTTAGAAGCACAAAAGGAACACTTAATTTTTATTTACTATTATGAAGGAAACCCTTTGATTGCAGGGAAAAAAGCTGACAAATATGAAAATATGACTGTGATTTGGGCAGACTTCCAGAGACGGGAGAGAGTGATGCTTTTATCTTCAGAGGGTCTTTGACTGCTGCATTTATTCCATTAATAGCTGCAGTGTGGCTAATGTCATACTTTGTGCATTTGCCTCTGTGTCTGGCCTTTGTATAAACTGCATGGGAAGGTATTTTGATGTTAAACTCTGCTGGAAATATGGTGGAATAATATGCTGTCTCAGATTTCCCTGGATTGTGTGGAACATCAGAGTGAAGTTTAGTTTTTGACAAATGTGTTTTTTCAAACTTTTATTCTTCCCAAGTTGGATATTAAGCCTATTGCATTAAGAATATAATTGAAGAAAAGTCAATGCAAGTTATGTATACTTACAAATAGTTTCAGCTATAGTTTCAACTATTCAAAAGGCTGTAGTGAAATTATTTGACCAGACAAACTTGAACAGTGCTGGCCAGATCCTACCCATATATAGAAGGAACTGAGGAATGGAAGCACATAACTGTGAGCTTCAGTAAAGCCTGCGTGCTTTGTGATCAAACCCACCATCTACACATGCACTCACTCTATTATTCAGTATTTATTATTAGGTATATGTTTGCCTGTTGAACACAGAGGTGTAATAAGCAAATACACTATATTTTCTAGTCAGCTGTTTCCTGTCTTAATTTCTGCCAAGTAGATGAGTTGAGAATGTCTATGGAGGGGGGTGTGTGTGTGTGTATATATATATATATGGGTTTAATGGTGAATAAAATCATAATGACTTGTAAATTAATTTTAAAAAACAGGTGAAGAAGAAAGTCTTGTCAGCTAAAATTATTGTACATTATGTACTTGAGTTGAAGTGAAAGGATTCCATCTACACACACTAATTTATGTGTATTGGAGGAGGATAAATACAGAACCTGGAACTTACATGTCATTGGCCATGCCAGGATTTTGGAATGCTCTGCAGATGTTAATGTGAAAATACAGCCTACCTAACCTTGACTTCCAAACCAAAGATAAATGAGATCACCGTGTCACTCAGTGAACTTCAGCCTGATCTCATTGTGTTGATTCTTAGCCATATGCTTTGTGGTGATACAAAGGCTTTAGAAAGAACATTGTGGAAACATGCCACTGTCTCCTTCCAGTACGTGAAAAACTATTCTGTTTAGCTGAAGAGTATACATTTAGTTTTTTGGCGAAGGTGTGTTCTTCGCAAGTTCTAATAACAAGCTTGTAAGGCTTTAAGTGTTCAAATGATTTAATGAATATAAATAATTCTTACTTCTGTAAGGTAGGTCAAAATAAATGTTATATACATGTTAAAAACAGAAATACAATTTCCGGTTGCCTTTGCTAGGACTAGCATAACCAAGCAAAAACCCCATCCACAACACTTTGGAGTGCACAACATGTTCTAAAATATGGGAGACTTCTGAAATACAGAGGACTTGCTAATTCTGTATCTGGAAGGATGCTCCTGAAAAATCAGGGTGGTCATTTCTAATGATTCCTAGCAGCTTTTTTATTCAAAAATATATTTTGTAATATAATAGGATCTTGTTTTGTGCAGGTATCCCTTCATACTGTGATTTGGAAAAGTCATTCCGGAGGGAAAAAATGCTTGTCATTAACAAAATCTGTGATGTGAAACTGTGCTGAAAAAGCCATATGGAAATTATGGGAACGGGTTAAAAAGCATGGAAATATGCGAAGGAAAAGATACGGATTCTTAACGCCATTTTAAGACTGTATGATAAGAGCCAAGTTTTGCTCAACCACTTACGTCCACAGGAACTAGTATTTTGGTCAGTGTGTATTTTGTTTTGAGTTAAGTCATCCTGACACAGAAACAATTTTATCCAGTAGAAAGGACATATGTTCCTGGTTGCTCTTACTTTTGGAATGTTAATGGGACTTTTTGTTTCCTTCTGTCAATACATAAGATAAATGTACAAAAAATTCAGTAATACTAGAGATCCACCAATCTACCAATATTTGCCCCCATGCCACCCTCAGTGGCCCTGAACATCTCTGTCAGCCACAGATTTTCAGTCTTCTTAAGTTTTTATGCCCATGCACAAACCAAAGCTAAAAAAAAAAAATGGAACCTGGGGGACATAAAGTCAAAGAGCATGGTGAGCAATCCTGTGCTTCGATCTTGCGATGATACCTCCTACAAAGGGAGCCTTTTGGCTAACACTTAGTCCTTACTGAGATCCTAAGTAAAATCACATGGCTTTTTTTATATAGATATACCTTGATATTTATAATCTGGTTGATTCCTAAGACTGTTGGTAAAAACAAGGTAAGATTTAGTCTGGATACTTACATAATGCTTTACATAAATTCCGTTTACTTCTGTTATCCATCATGTGAAAATAATATTTCCCATAACTGACCCAGAGCTGAGTGCTAAGAAACCCGACCCAAGCAGTCTGTAAATTTAAAATATTTTTTGTTTTCCTTTTTTTATATACCCAAAGCAAGAGGAAAAACAACAAGGAAGTTTGGGAGGTCTGAACTTGGTTGGCTGCCAAAGGTGTGTTGTGTGCATGGGTTCCTCCACTTGGTTTGTGGTTCAGCTGTGGATATCTTTTGGTAGCTTTGAGTGATGCTTAAACTATTTGTGGCCTTTCACACTCTGCTGAATATCCTGCACTCAGAAAGCCTCTGAAAGTCAAGTCCGACATGCAACTAGCCAGAGTACGAGGTTAAAGCACATGCTACTGTTGTTTTTAACCAAACTAACATTAATAATATAACGTAGAGGGGTATGTGATAGAAACCTAGAAGCTGCCACGCTAATCGTGTAGCAGCCTGATTACTAGTGTTTTATACCTGAGGAATGTTTCCTCCTTCCGTGCAAAAGCACTCATAAATGAACTATACCCTATCACAGTATCACTTTGGCTCAATCTTGCAGTCTTCCCCTGAAGCACAGGGTTTTTTATATTTCTTGATGTTTAGCCTCCTTGTCGTTCGGGAATTTTTATAATTCATGTTGCTAGAAAACTGAAGTTGGCTTCCATGGATTAATATTTCTGCTAATGATTTTTTTATTTATCTTTAACCTTTTATTTCATTACATCATGTCGTTGATTTGCTCCCTTGTTTAAAAAGAAAAAGACAGACCTTTAATGCCATTCCATTCTTTCAGGTTTTACCTTATTTTTCTTCTTAAAATTTTGACAACTCAAGTTCAAATTCTGATTCCTGGCTCTGTTTCATTATACTGATGGTTGTCTTTATTTTCATTAGAGCATGAGAGGAGGACAGCCCCACAGGAATGTTTGCTCTGTGGTATTGGTTTGGTTAAGTTTTTGCTCTTTTAAGAGAATTACGTTTTATTGTTCATCAAAACTGTACGACCCTCCTACAATCTAGCATAATCTTTTTGTTCAGAAATATTTGGAGGTTTGAATCTGATTTTATAATGGTTGCTTTTAATTTATATTCAAATACTACATAGAAATTTTTTGTTTAGTATTTACTTGTTAATGGGAGCTGATGGCTGATGCAGTTGATAACAGGAATTGCCCTTATCCCAGGGTGTTTTGCTCTTGGACTGGGAATTTTTGTGTGTTGCAACACCCAAAGAGTTCCTGTAATCCTCTCAGATGCTTTAGTGTCACTTCCTGTATTCATAAAGGAGGGGTGGGGGGTGACTTGCATTGTGGCAAAGATTACTTCTGATTATTGAAAGGATTTTTAAAATAATTCTAAAGATTTGTTTTGTTTGGGAAGATAATTAACCCTCACATTTTATGAATATAGGGGGCGTTTTGATTTGCAAGACAATGTGATGCCTTTTACACTTAATTAGGGGAGTGTATTCTAAGCATTTTTTATTGATCAGAATTTAGAGCAACCTTCTTAATTGTGTAACATTCTTACTTATTTGTGTTAATCCTCATTTTGTTTTCTCTACACCTTGATTGCATTCCTGTATTATGTTAATATAGGTGTTGTCCATAGGTGAGCAACACAGGTGGACAGAGTTGCTAGTGGTGAGGTGTGAGTATACAGTGACAGTGATGTTCACATAGTCTCATTGGCTTCGCTAGTCAGTGCATCGCTTTTATTAATGTTACGTTTCAGTTAATTTGTAAAAGACATATGTATGATGCACAGGTTAAAATGGCATGAAGTATATTGTGTTTCAGAGAAAAGCTTTAATTTGGAACTGCATAACTGGAAATGCTGCTCACATGAAGAGTGTAAGAACTGCTGCACTGGGTCACACCAAAGGCTCATTTTCACCAGCGCCCCTTTCTGACCATGGTTGGTTTGGACTCCATTGTACCACTGCAAGAACAGATGAGGTGTACAGCAATGCTTCATCCGTTATCCTCTCCAGTTTCCAGTATTCTTTAGGGATTTTCGAACTGTGCAGGCTGTGTTCACACCTTTCTACCTACAAGAATCGTTCTTCCATGGATTTCTTAAATTATATTGGTGAGCAATTTTATACTTCTGGCATCCATAGTGCTCTCTGGCAGGGAGTTTCACAGTATGGTTGTACATGTACAACCTGTAAAGGACCCATATTCATGAGCAAGTAGATAGTTCCACTGGGAGAAATGTAGACACCGAGAATATTAGCTGGGGAAAAAATTTTGATATGCAAACTTATTTAACTAGATCAGTCTGATGTTGTTGCATTTGGGTTTAGATGTCGAATTTTCTTTCAGTGAGCTTTGTCCATTTGTGACATATTCTGTATGGCATGTGGAAGAGGAAACAGATGTGGTGAAAAACACTGTAGTAGTTCTCTCCACAAGTTAGGTTTTAAAGGGCATTTTCTCCTAATAAAGTGTTTAGTAATTCCAGTTACAAATAAGGATCAAGAAATAATGCTAGTCACCAAACACTCATCATATTACATTTTTTGGCAGATGGAAGTGAAGCAAATGCTCAAGTATGTGGGCTATCCTAAAACTGGCAAATTTATTAGGGATATTACAAACATTCCAGGTGTCTTCTGATACAACAGTATATGAAGTCATTTATTCCTCTATACATATGTGTAAGTTGGTATGACATTTGAGCATGAAAAAGGGAATTGTAGGAGTGAGAAAATTTTCACTCTTAGCTCCATGAGAAGCTGGTTTTATGTAGATAGTTACACATTGTGTGTGAAGGAGAAAAACACTCTCCTTCCTAAAGTAATAGGATTGTTTTTTTCAATACGTAGATAAATATGTTCAAAAATATCTGAGAACATGTATACAGTAGCTAAATTAATATTTTTTTAAAAGGGGAATGTTCTCACCTCTGACACCTTTTCATTCTGCTGCAGTTTCATCTGATTTCGTTCTGGTACTGTCAGGCACAGATGATTGTTGTTGGATGATTTTTCATGGTCAGTGTTGCCACATTCAGAAGAGTTTTTCTCTTCCATAGAAATTACTCCTCTGGCTTCTGATTGTGCAATTAATTATTTTGAGAAACAGTTCATTTGCTTGTTTGGAACCTGTACTGAAGTTCTGTCCTGTCTGCATGGCTTCCAGGAGTATGTGAGGTAGGATCTTGGTGGTCTGTGGGAGATAGGGCTTATGCTTTGGGCACATTTCTCTCTGTAGGTTTCTGTTTCTCTGTTAATCTTGTGCATCAACAGCAAGTGGTGGTGACCAGTTATACTCAAGTCCTGCGTGGACCTGTGTCTAAGCAGTTTCTGTATAATCATTTTTTTAGTTGTAATTGTTGATCTTACATTATCAGTTGGTAGCATGTAGGATGGTGTGGTCTCCCTTTTAAGCATGCTATGGTTTGTGTTCAGTGTGAGCTGCATTCTTTTTGGTCTTTGTAATAGATAACATGTTAGTTGGATGCATAATTCTGTTTTATTTTTAGTTTTTGTATGGATGCATTTCAGCTGTGGGGTGATGTCCATCTATGGAAATGTTTTCTTTGCCTGAATGATTTACAATCATATTCCCAAAAAAAAACTCAGTTGAGAGAAGAAAAAATTATTCAAAATTGTGTAAAACAAAGAATGTCAGTACTTTTTTTTTTTTCTTTTTTTCCTGTTTCCATGTTGAAAACTAGCTTTAGAGAATACTTCTGGAAGTTGGTTTGTAGCTACTGGAATTGGTTTTCAGGTAACTATAATGCTGGGTCTGCATACTGCTATAAAGCAAAGCCACCACATGGGTTTGCTTCATTGGAATAAACTAGTGACTAACTTTGATTTTCTCATCAACAAAATTTTAAAGCAAGTCAGTCCAGCCTAAAGTTATGTTACTTTTTTTATATTTAGGTACTTCAACAAATGGCTTGATGTTTCAGTGATGTTAAAGTTCTGAAACCCTGAGCTTTGCAGGCCCTCAACACCTCTGAAAATGAGCCAGTGCTCAGGTCAGCATTCAAATCTAGGTTAGGAATCTTAACTGTAGGTGTCTCATTTGAACAATCTGGCCTAAATTATTTCCTGATTATTATGTGATGCTGTGCTCTCGACTTTACTGGATACCACCTTCCTTCTGCAGCTTCTTTTTCAGTGTCTTTGTGAAAGATGTTCTTCACAGAGCTTAGTACCAAGTGTTGAAAGCCAAAAAAGGGCCATCGGGCAAGCTGAAGTACATGGAGATACTTCTGTGGTAAGGGAAAAGTGTAAGACTAAACAACAATTATTTTGGGGATCAGTTGTTAGTAGTACTTCTTAGTGTTTAAGTCTTGATTCAGCAAATCTCTTAAACAAGGACTTATTTTTAAAGATTATAAGGCTCCCATCTATGGTCCTTGAAGCTCTTCGGTGTCTTTAATGAGTAATGCATAGCTTGTGCTTAAGAGCCATATTGAAAAGGTCACTATGTGCTTAAGAGCCTTATTGAATATGGGAAATTTTGCTTGGTGTTTTACTTAATCCTGGTCTCTGCTGGTGATTCTTGGAGAAAGGAGTAGGATCAGTTTGGGAGGATGTGCAAGGCAATACACAAAGAAGTATATGGTTGAAGTAAATTGGGTGCTTCACTGAATGCCTTTGTTACAGATTTTTTGTCTGATGTCCAATAAATAGTGAAACCTGTAGGTTTTTTGAGTGCTTCCTTATTGTGTAATCTCCCAATTCTCTTTTCTGACTACCCAACTTAAGAGAACTTTGCTGTGTAAGTGTTGTCAATCAAAGACTCAGTAGGCACCTTGTTTGAACCTGGAAGGTGCTATAAAATGCGAAGAACTTTGACAAATCAGCCAATGAATGTCTGGATCTTGGAATAAGTAAAAAATTTTGGCCTTTATTTCTGTAGCTCAGGTTTTTAAGATAGCTGTTGGTTTGTTCATTCGCATCTGGTATTCTTTACCTGCAGCTTCTGTGTATGTTTATCTGGTGGTTTTTTCAGTGAAATAATTTACATGATCCTCCTGAACTCTTTAGTTAAAAATTCTGTGGTCTCACAAAGGAGATTTGGGAGAGTTTCCAGGGGGATATTCCCATCAGAAAAAGCCCAGTCTCTTCAGGTTGACATTTCTGTCTGTTCGTCTAAGAACTCTTTCTTTTCTCAGTTGGGAGCTTTTGCACTTAGTCATATTGCTGTTGCACGAGCAGTTTGTAAGCAGGCCTAACCTGGCAGAGCCTCCCATGTGAATTGTTGCAGTTGGACTTGTAGTTGCCCTCAAAGGGAGCAGGGGAGGACGTGATCTCTAGGAACAATTCTCCCTTCATTGTCGCAGCATTCATAGTAGTTACTGAGATTCAGCAGTCATTTTTGGAGTGTTCCTTTGTAGCATCAGGGCCTTCAAAGCACAAAATAAGCTCCTCTGAGCTTGAGATACCCGCTTATAGATACAAAAAGCCAGTACACAGAAGTAATTGCCTGGGTAGCAGAGTATCTGTCTGGTTTCGGTCTGCTGGCTGTGTCACACTCTGCCTTTCTGCATCCCTCAGTAGTCTTGGGGCAGACAAGGTCTCATCCCAATTTTCTAGTAGGGGAAGCAGGAAGAGCCACCAGCTGCAGCAGACAGATCATTAGCACTTCCTTATGTCTTGCAGACCATTGCATAAAGAGTTTCTTACTTTGTGACCTGTGATATTTAGTTGGATTGTAAGCACAGACGTTGAAGTTCTGTTGTCATTAGCACCATATGATTTTTACCTTTGAAAGGAGAAGGCTGCTGTCATTAAAGAGCAAGGTACCTTGTAGTGTTAAAGGACCTCTAGGTTGGAATAAGTCTGAGGTATGACCTCTTTCTCCTCTCTTGTCCAGACAAAGAGCTTTTCCCATATTACCTGACATTTGGGTTCAGGTCAACTAGCCATGCTTCAAATCTTCATCTGTTTTTTTCAGTCTACAAATAAACTTTGCTGTATTTCTTTATAGCTATTAAGAAAAAACCTGCTCACAGCAAAAGACTCTGACTAGCCACAAGCAAAGTTGTGAGTGTTTTTTGTTTTGCTTATCTTGATGCTACCAGTCACCTTCCTTCTGCCCTTTAGTAGATATCACAAATGGTTGGGGAAATAGTTTCCATGTTTTTATCCTTGCCTCCTTTTTCTGGTTCTTGAGCTATCATTAGTGGTGATACTGTATTGAAATAAGCTTGGTCATGCTGCCTTGCTGTGATGTTCCATTTTTAAACTAACTTATAAAATACTTATAAAAGTAGTGAAACGAGGCATTTTGCTGTTCCTACACTTCAGTTAATATATCTCAGATTTGTTTTAGTATGATACAAAAGTTTTAATGCAACTATTGGTCATATTTTTAATTGGAAAAACAGGAGATGTTTATGATACTGATTAGATAGTCATGGTATTGCTTTATATCAGATACTCTCAATGCAGTTCTGATGCTGCCATCATTAAAGTATTATCAGAGGGAGACTGTGGTGAACCTGTTACATAGAGAATGGGAAGAATAACACCAAAGAAAGGCCATGCTATTTCACTTGCTTGTTATAGCTGTATTTCTGTATGAAGATTTCATATCTCAGTTTCTTCCATAGAAAATACTGGTAGGAAAGTCCCTCTGTTGACTTCAGGTAGTACCTGGATAATTTTCCAGAAAATTATTTTGAAAATTTTTGAGGAGTTGTTCAGGCTTTTTTTCAGTTTGGTTGGTTTCTGTGTCTTCTTTGTGTGAATGGGGAGAACATAAGGGAAGCTCAGCATGTAAACATTTTTCTTACTATGTTTTAATTGCCAGAATTAGTTCAACTACATATTAAACAGGAAACAAAAAGGAAGCATACATTACAGTTCTGTCTGAGCTATTCTGCTGTGGAATTTATTCATTTTTATTATTTAAAGTTGTTCTCTCTCTGGCAGTAACCTCTCTTACCTTCTCCCTTCTCTGTACCATTTTTATAGTTTATTTGTGAAGTAGACTCACATAAATGTGTGCGTGCTGTACTGACCTAGAACAGATTAATCAAATTACTAAAATAATGACTGCTTTAGCACAGCAAGGTGTTAGGACTCTTAGGTTTTGTTCTAAGAGATCCTCAAGAAATGCAAAGAAAATGTGTTTATGTGATACCACTGTAATGTTTTCTGTGGTATAATGAGCATCATGTAAAAAAAATACATTGACAAAAATTACTTTTCCATTGTTAAACAGAATTGCATGTCTGTTCTCATTGAATGTCCAAAAGTTTCACTTCAGTCTGCTGCTAAAAGGCACTTGTCATAGCAATCTGCCAGAACACATTTAAATTACTTGAAAATAGGCTTGGTGGAATGGCCGTAAGAGGGGTGAATTAGTTCTCCATACAGCAGCGGCAGGTTGGCCCAGTGGACTTCTTCTGACCCAGAAGGATCCTGAGTCACTGCAATCTGTTCTGTGGGAGATGGAAGGCAGTATGACCTGGCTCTTGGATGCATTTTCAGTAGTCGTGAGAAAACAGCCTGTGGGCTAAGCGATACTGTGGTTCTCCTTGCTATTCCTGGCCTTGTGGGCTGTGGTGCTGCAGCAGATGGTTCTTGTCCAGTTGGGTGGATTTGAAAGGTTAGAACAAGGTAAGCACAGGAAAGGCACTCAATTAAGGGGGAGAGGGGAAGGAATGAAGAGGGATAAACAGGCCACATTTATTTTCTCCTTTTTCTTTGATGTTTTTCCTTTCTATCTTTAAATGCTGTATAAATATATATAAATATCTTAACAAGTAAACAGTGAGACCATTTTGGCGGGGGATGAGGACAACAAAAACTTACAGTTAATGTTTCCATACGCATTTAGTATTCTGAATTTCTGTTTGTATTTACTTGGACAGTCTTCAGTTGTGTTCGTAAACTCTTCATCCACAAACTTATCAAATGTGTTAGTAGCTAAAATGAATTACTAGCTTTGTAGTGTCACAGAACACAAATGGGAAAGCCAGAAAAAGAACCTGGGGCTTCTTAAACATTCTTGTTTGGCTTTTTTTTAAAATACAGGGTTTTTAGAATCTAAATACAAGACTTTCTACAACTCTCTACAAAATCTAGCTTCTCAAGACATTAAGTGTTTGAGGAAATACTAAATCTAACTTACAAAATACTTTATACTGATTTATACTATTATGAAAAAAGTTGTAATTTTATTTCTGAGACTTGCTATAAAATTATTGAGTAATGGGCCAGACATACTTCAAAATGCTGCTTTCTACAGCCACTGACAGAGACATGGCTCTAGCTTGCAGCATTCACCTTTTGGACTGGGCCAATTTTCTATGCATGGAACAGCTATTTTTACCTTGTTTAGACAGAGTTTGGTGGTGGGAGAGTTGTCTTTTTAGCTTTTTAGGTAGTTTTGTATTTTAACGTGGGAGTTCTAGATTTCAGCGGTGCTTGCTGTGTAATTATTGTCATTGATAGCCTGGGAGCATTTGGTAATGTTTTGATTCCTTTAGAGAATCTCCATGTTCTGGAGAATATCAGCTTGAGAAATACAGATAAAATCTATGCTAAGTCTAGTCAGGTTCTTTTTTTATTATTTTTATTTTTTTATTAGCTATAAATACTCTACTGTCTGCAGACTTTTTCATCACTATGCATCTGACACAAGTCAGTTATATTGCTGCACACTTTTAAATGGTCTATTACTAGTCTGCTTCCAGGCACTAATAAAAATATATTAACCCTCTGATCCAGTTTTATTATTTTTCTCATTTTCTTTCTAGACAATTTATGGTTCCACAGGATTCTTTAATTCATAGTCATGATGCACTATTAATAGCTTTAGTATCTTGTCTTCTTGGCTGCTTGCCAATCAGAAGTCTCAGCTATATTTTCAACAACTATACATGTGGCAAATATAGCACTGGGATTCAGCTGTAAATATGGGGAAATGGGACAAAATTTGTTCGACATATTGCAGTTCTTTGTATGTAAATTTACCCAGAAGAGTAAGAGATATATTTGCCAATTTTGTATTAACTTGGTCTTACTCTATTATAAACCCCTTGAGTTTGCATACTCAAACTTACCTGGAAGGGGAAAAAAAAAATGAGCATTTTATATGTTCATATCGCAATGATGTGAAAAAGTTGAGAGTTGTGGATAAAAAAAAAAGACTGTCGTACTTACAATGTATAATTTATTATACTAATCTATACTAGGAAACACATTAGTCAAAAAATTCTGAATTTTCCATAATTCCAAATTATTGTAATTTACTGCTTCCGAATATTTGATCTAAAGAGAGACAGGTTATCTTTGTCTTCAGAGCAAACCAGCCTTCTACACCTTTTTCTGTTGTTACCTGCCTGACAGTCTTAATTTTTGGATAGTTAATTGAGAGCCGGAAAGTATTCACTGCTTATAAGGAATTTACTGAATAGTTAGGTGATAAGTACTATTAGTTTCCCATGTTTTCCAGAAGACAAGGACCTAAGGAAACCCCAGAAACATGCCACCAGCTCCTCACCAGCTCACCTGTCACATTCCCTTTCTGGGGTCAAAAATGTGCCAGATCCAGGTACTGCAGGAGCCCGTTTGTAATTTACTGTCTATTTCAGGCTGTTTTAGGAGACAGTTTCTGTGTAGAAATGACAAGTTTTCTGAACTTCTCCAAGGCACAGACTCAGAAAAGAACAAGTCTGAGCTGGTGTCAGTTCCTAAAAAGAAGTGTTGTTTTTCTTCTGGCTAGCCAATACCTGGCTGAGCTTATTTCAACATAGTTGGGATGGGGGTGGGTGAGAAGAATTGGAAAAAATTGCTTGCAAGTCAGAAGTGGAGTATTTACTCACCTGAGTGGGACTACTTACAACTGGTAATCAAACTTGGTGAAATAACATGCCAGTTTGAGGATTTTAATCTCTAGTTTCAGCTTGCCGTCTGTAAAACTAGGAAAATAATGCTTATTTAGCTTATGTGAATATATCACATTTCCTTCATTAATATCTCTTAACATTGGATGGTATTCTTGCACAAAAGCCTTCTAGAATTCTTTTTGAGAAAGAGAGCTGATGTGTATCCCTGTTGTGATCCATATCAGTCTAGAGCTTATTTGTGCCTGCATAAGTGATGCCTGAAGTAGATGTGCCCTTAAAATGAAAGCAGTACAGCAGTAAACAAACCAAATTTTTTGAATTTATAATGGGTTCTGTTTTCAAAAAAGAAAGAAATACCAAGATCTGAATTTCAATTTTATTGAAGACATGCTTTGAATGTTTATATCTTCTCTGTAATTATGGTATATGATTCTAGGTATTCTGTTAGCTGAGTAGTAGATCCTGTAGGTGGGTATGAGGATGGTAAATGTTACCATACTGTTTTATTAGCCATGCTTTCAGGGAATGTCATGATGACGATTTGCAATTGGTAGTGTATTGTTGAACTAATATGAATAATAAAGTGAGTTGCAGTTAATAGTGGCTTTCTTGAATGAGTTTGCATCATAAAAACTGCTCATGTTGGAGCTTTTTCATATTAAGGTGAGTCTGAAAGACAGGGAATAGTATGGCATTCTTTTAACACCTCAGTACCATTTGCAAAATACAGTTATTTTTTTTAACCTCTGGATTGTGTCCCAAAATCTAGGCTTTATGGAATGAGAGTTTTCAACTAACCTTGGAAATTAATGGGAAACACTGAAGATAAATGAGTAGCTGTAATGGAAGGTGGAATTCTCATACAACAATGCCTCACATCAGCATTTTGCCATTTCCAACAAACAAAAATATATCCGAAACTAGTAATAATTTGAATTTTCTGCTTTGAGTTCTGTGTATTCCCCACTGTCTTGACATGTTAGTAGTGGAGCATGTCTTTCTTATGCTGCCTGTTGCCTCCATCCTTCACCATTTCTTCACTTGTTCCTACCTTCCTGGACTCTTTTGAGCTCAATTATGAAAGAGAGAAAACATTAAAAAAAAAAATCCAGCTATGTGTAGTCCCCTTAGCTCTTTTTACTTCCATTTCTTCTGGCCAAATTTGACTTAGTTTTGATGTGCGCCCGCAAGAGCTCCAGTCACCATGCGTGGAGTGGTGACAAAGTGGAGGGCTTCAGTGCTGCAGCATTTACTTTTGTCCATGAGTCACATGGACAATTCTACGGTGACATGTCAATAGCAAATGAAGCAGACTGAGCTCATGGCCAGTGAGCACAAAAAAAAATAAATTTGCCCCCACTGTTCCAGCTGGCCAGTCAAAGCAAAGAAGGTGATCCTTTACCCCTGGAGTCTGCAGTAAACTTTTTCTTGTTGACTGCTGCAGGTATGCCTAATTCTCATCCTTCATCCTAACTGCAGCTGGATATTAGTTGTCACTGGGAGCCAAAGGTGGGCTGGCAGCTCTCCAAGTGAAAGCTCTACCCTGCACATATATTTTAGATAAGTTCAGTCAAAAGTTTGCTATGACTTTGACTTTAAACTTAAATTAGGAGGGGAGGGACGGGGCTTTCTTGTAAAGCCTGATCAAGAAGCTGGGAATAACTGTACAGCTGGAATACACAAATAGTCTGCATACAATTTAATTGTCATAATCCATACCAGCAACCTGTAAGATAGTTCATTTTGTTTGAAAGCTACTGCTAAAACATCACTTTCTTGGTCAATAGAACAGAACAAAGCAAATTTCCAAACCTCAGAATATAATAAAAACATTGAAAATTAGTTGTCACACCATTACATGTGGGGTACTTCTGCAATACAGACAACTGTGAAAAGTGGAGCACTCCTGAAGTTGAAGAGCAGTGACACTAGTGCTGGTGCTGTCAGACAGCTCAGCTGTGTATGGCTGTACGGTGAGTTTCAAAGCACAGGTTGTGGGTTGGCAGTAATTAGCAGCTGCGCTAAGTGCTTGCTTGCCATTAAAATCTATGCCTTTGTTAGTTCTAAATAGGTTCAGTAAGTTGTTTTGGTCTGTCAGACCAGGTTCTGCTCTTAGCAGTGGCATTAACGAACTGCAGCTTTGCAAATGTCATGGGAGGGTGCTGCTGTCCAGACCTCGGCCCCTCTGCTAACTGGCGGGTCAGTCCTAGGGAATGACCCACTGTTAGTTTTCCAAAGGGACCAACTTCTTGTCTAGAGTTATATAGCTTCAAAAATTGTATTTATACTAGTCTAATGGATTTGTTAAATTGTCTTGTATTTCATGGATTTGTAATAGTAAATGTGCTGTAATACTTTTTTAATTAGTTGATGAAAATTAAATTATTAATTTGAGGTTACCTTTTGCAAAGCAGATTAAATTAGGACAGGAATAATCAAACATTAATTACTGAAGAAGATTTTACTGATAAACCGTCTGCTGAACATGTTATACTTCAGATATGTGACCGGGAAAATAAAAAATCCTTCTCTGTAACTTCAACTCCAGAACAGGTGAACTGTACCTAAATCACTTGCCATATAGTCTTTAAACATAAGGGGTAGGTGAGCAAATCCCATCATTTTCCTGTGAACTGTGTTTTTTCAAATTGGAGGAAACCACCTTATTGGCGTTGAATTAACACAGAGCTGCAAAATGCCTGTTCCATTTTTTTTTCCTGTTGAAAATAATAAAAATAAATAAATAATTGCCTTACTTGTGTACAGAAACACCGTAGTTCAAGTTTTAAATATACATCTGACATTATATCGCTATAAAAGTGAGTAGTTTGTAGAGGGTGCTAGTCTCTTTTAGGGTACAAGATTGGTGACAACCCCCCCTTTTATTGCAAATGCTGAGAATAGATTTTAGTTTTGGGGTACCACCTTGCTGATTCCCTTTGCTTTCACCTCAGCTTTCCTGCTGCTGGTAGTTGACTGTCAGTGCATCTCTACATTGTTGGTTTTCAAAAATCATCTGAGGAAAGATGTGTTTTGCTTGATTTGTACATGAGGACTATAGTACACATAAACTGGCAAGGGATTCAAGAGCCTGAAAGTGTAAATGTCAAATATGAAGGGTTTCTCTTGAGCAAAAAATCACCTGCTGTCCATTAGGACAGCCAGATACAAACCATTCAACTATGAGCGATCTGGCTAAACCAGTGACAGGGAACTTAAAGTGTTTTCGGAACTGAAAGCTGTTGTACTGGGTAGCCAGAGAGCTGAGCCATCCCCAGGTGGACTTGGAAGCATCCAACCCAAATATGAAAGGGAGAGTTAGCTTCCAAAATAAATAATTAGGAGTAGACATTTGTAGTAGACAAAGCCAAATATGTTTTCCCTCTTCTGCTTTTATATCAACAGGTGATGGAAGTTACTTGGTTTATACTAAAAATGTTGGAATGTGATAGTCGAGCAGAGTTGTCACACCTGTGTTATGCTTTCCTGGTCGTCTAGACATTCCAGCCTCCGTTCATTCCTGCAGATCTGAATCCATCACCTGTGCTTAATACTTGTGTCTGTTGAAAAAAAGTAAATAGTCATCCAAACGGTGTGTCATGTACATGCTCTTCTAACTTCAAACAGGCCTTTAATTCTTTTGGGTTATGTGAAGTATATTGGTGTCAAGATAGAAAGATAACTTTCAGAGAACCAGGTGTTCATTCTCTGAGAATTTTTTTTTATAGAACTACCCATACATCTGCTGTTTTCTGCTAAATCAGAGTGAGGAATCATGTGTTTTTGACTATCGTACTGCAAGCTTTTCAACCATATCTATGAAGGATGCTATGCAATTTGCTGTAATGATTGTATGTCCTTCTTTGTTGCAATATGGCTTGCAACAGCTAATTCAACGTCCTTCTCTTGAAAATGAATCTTACCCCATCTTTGAAAAGATAAATCTATTCTTTGTCCTTGAGACACAGATACCACAGTTTACTCCTCTTTTCCATACCTCACTCATTGGTCATCTTTCCAAAGCTTCCAGACTCTCAAGAGAGAACAATGCCCATCAGATGTGGGTAGAGTGCCATCTCAGAAAGAATGACCTGATCAGGAAAATTCCCTTCTTCTTTTCTTCTCCTCCCCTTTCACCCGAAATGACTCCTTCAGGAAACGTCCGATCCTTGCGTAGCTCAGTGGATCAAAGTGCTGTATTGTTACATCTTAATCACGTGTGGATGGCTGCAGAAGGGATCAGAGCTCTCTTTGTTCATTAGAGGCTTCTAGGCCAAAACCAGTGCCAGCAGCCATAAAGGAAATATGTGAACCTCTGTTTGGTCACTCAGTGAACCATGTCACTCGAAGGGCTGACTTCCACTTCTCTGCACTTCCTTCGGCAGGAAGGTAGCCTATATCATGGTCCTAAAATATGTTAATGCCAGCAATTGTACGGAAAGGGGATTTCTTTCTTCTTTTTTTTTTTAATATTTGATGTTTTTCTACTAATCTTTCTCCTTGTAGTTTCCTGCTTGTGAGTATCTTCAACTTGAAGTACAAACTAGCATTCAAAATGTTCCAGATTTATCTGTGTCAGATAGAGACCTGGTCTATATCACTGTGGTCTTGCAATCTGTAGTATTTAAAATAAATAAAAAATCTCACAAAGTGCTGTTAGCTAGGAGAGGTGGCGTTGCCCTCTACTCTTCCCCTCTGATTTGAAAGGGTGCCTGTTGTGAGGTTAGTAGCATGCAGCTAAGCCCAGTGCACTATGGAGAGGTCTGAACGTAGCTGTTTCTACCAATATAAAGAAATACTTTTAAAATAATGACTGAACGGGCAATGAGTAATTAAATTAAATAGTTACCTTTCCCTCATAAAGAATTCTTGTAAGAAGGAATCAAAAAGCTTTTTGAATTTTGCCTGTTACATTATTTCCAACAGGAAACTCTTGCTTTACTTTCTCTCCCTTCTCCTCACTTTCCATGCAGTCAGCCATCCAGTTGTATATATTGTTCAGTTTGCACAGGTGTGTGATTACAAATGAACCTGAGACTAACTTGCAGTGGTAAAAATGTACTATGCAGAAGTATGTGCCATTATCAAAGTGTAAGACCATAGACGTTTTTTCTTCCTGTAAAATGGGTTGTTGCAGTGCATGTGTACCTACCGCTGCAGATTGTGACTGGTAATAGGGAGGTGAACTGTTCGTGAAAAACTTGACCAAGTGTTTTAACTTCCTTGTAGCCCATCAAGATTTTGGGAGTGCTTAATGAGGCAAGACAGGATTAGATATGACATTAATAAGACATTGTGTTTCTCCTTTTGCTTCAGTTGTGCATTTTTCTACAGCCATTTTAATGATAATGTCACTTTACCTTGCTATATGATACAAAGTGAGATGTTCTTTACATGTAGACTAATGTGTAGTTGATAGCTAAAGTGCAATCATGTGTCGTTATACTGTTGTATCAAGTGTGAGTGAATTAACTGATAAGAAATTTACTGTCATCTCTAAATGTTAGTAGGGAGAGGAAGACAGAGAGTGAGAAGTTGCGTGTCATGCCAGGTTATTTGTGCACAAACACAAGTGTTATTGTTTATTGGGCTATCTGTCGGTTACTGCCATGCTTTAAAATGTCATCCAGTGAAGAAGGAAAACCAAACAATTTAGCTGATAAATCATATACTATGGATAATGAAAAGCAAATAATTTAACTGTTCTTGTTTACCGTTTGGGTTAGAAAATCAATTGTGCAAAGTAAATGAGTGCATTCACAGAAATAAGGATTGATTTAGGTATGACTTCTGAGTGTACAGGCTATATTACTAGAACAATATAATTTCAAATATAGTTTTATTGGGTTTTTATCTTCATATATTGTATCCATACATACAGGCAATGCTAAAAGGGAAAGAACTTAGTGGTTTAACCAACACTTTGGGTAAAATTCACAAAATTCATATATGGCAACCTTTAATAAAAAATGGAATGTACAAGTGCTACTAGCGGTGTTATGGTCTTGCATGTGTTTTGTCTAAAATAAGCAGAACTGCTCTCTCTCCTCTCCTAAGAATAGCTGAAGATCCAATCAGACCACCAGCCACTGGATTTTTTAATAGGATCCAGTTGTATTTGTCATGCATTTGTCTTTATTCTAAACCCAGTTGACTGCATTTATACCTTATTTTTATTGATAGATCCTGTTAATACATTTTAACTCCTGTCAAGGGAACAAATGAACCATTTTTTGTTTCCTGAGATAGATGTCACTGTTTCACCTTGATTATTCTGAGCATTGTCCACTTTTCCATATATTGCGCTTCAAGCACCGTCAAGTCCCTTTGCGGATTTGTGCTTTCTAGTTGGCAAACATCAAGCTGATACACTACCAGCTGGGCTGGAATTTTTTTTCTTTTAATATGGTGTAATTTCTGCTGGATGGATTAGACATGTTTAGAAGCAGGATGTTTTTTATTGCTTGTAATCTAAAGCCAGTTTATGTGCTTGATCTCTTCACACCTCTCTCTGCTTCCCCTCTTAAGTTCCTGCTGCACTCCCTGTGGTCTGACTGACACAATGATGACACTGTCCTGTCTATTAATCTGTCTACAACTAGGCTTATAAAACAGCATGGCTGGTGGCAGTATTCACTGGATGTAAAGTGGATGTGCTTCATAATGTGCAAATACTTCTTTATTCGAAGTTTGAGAATTTGGTTTTTCTCCAAAACAGTTTTGCAGTAGGCAGCTTACTAGCTTTTCTAGCTTTTCTGGAGCAATGTATAAAACGCTTTATTTGTTGCTTTGATTTTTTTAAAAAACCCTACTGTTAGTGCTTCATCTTGTAATGAGGTCATTGCTTTTTTGAGAGGACAATTGGAAATATTCCATTACTAAGATTTCAAATTTTAGCTGTTACCAAGTAGACTTTTTTTTGTTTAAGTCCCTAAAACATCTGTGAATTATTAGCAACATATCATTAGTACACTGATCTATTGTAAACCAACAGAACCACTTTCCAGTTATGGAAGCAAACATAAAATGTTACTTGGCAAATTCTAGTTTGTTCAGTAACCCTGGCACAGACTATCTGTCCATATTTATAGGACCATGCTAAACATTCAAATCTAAAATGTTATTGAAAAATGTAATTTTAGTTTTCAGGGGGTTTTAATGTATTCATCTCCCTGACCTGCTTGCAACAGTTGCTTCTTTTTCTTGGAAATCTGGAGCACTGTAAAGTTGAAAACTGAGTCCCTGAGCTGGAGACTGAGGCATATTCGGTAGCCTGTTACTGGTTATCCCCTTCTTATGCCACCCAATGCCTCAAAGGCATTACAAAATAATACTAGATCCAACTGGAAGTGTCAGGTCTAAAACCACAATATAGTGCTACTATGAGGCTATAGAAAAACAATGACTCAGGGTTTTTTTCGTGATTATGGCTGAAAGATATTCTATTTATTGTTTAATTGCTTTTGTGCTACTTTGAAGCTGCACAGGCTGTGGTGGAATGACACTAGATCCTATATGATACATCTTGGCATAGAAATGACAAAATAGTTTAATCGTATTAAACCTTTCAATTACTGCCCTACAAATGACTGTGTTCTTGATGAGTTTCTTATTCAAGTAACTCTTGACCTCATAAAATATTAAACTCATACTGAAACCTACGCTTTGTAATGCCAGGTTTTTTTCACATTTTCAGTTTACACAGTTAACTTGTATCAAATTTAAAAATAATGCTTTAAAAGAATCAATTTCATGGTGAATGCATCTAGGCAAACAAGTAATTTAAACAACATCTTACTTGTGTGTAGCAGACCGTTTTACAAGTAACTGAGAGTTTTACAAGCCTGTGTTTCAGACAGGATGATTGGTTGTTTCTTACATGTGAGCTTGGGACTTAAACTCATTAAGTTCAATATACGGAACCTTTCCTGGCCTGCTATCGAGCACTTAGTTAAGGTCTTTTTAGCAGTAGTCATATTCTGTAGTTCATTATTGAGAAATGGCAAAATGGTGCAAATTTCAAGTAGGTTCTCAAAAAGCTAGTGGTATACACTGTAACCTTTTAGCTTGTCTAGTGGTCAGCAAACTCTTTATATGATGATTTCTAATGTAAAGAAAACTCAATTAGTAATTGCAAGTGCGCAAATTCTTGCAAGTAATTGCAAGAAGACTTATCTTGAGCATGAGAGCCCCAAAATTTAAAGATGTGATTATACCTTCATTAGACAATAGTTTTGAATAGATATGTTACTCTCTAAGGTGAGCGGAGAGTGCTTAGAAAAATTTGTTGCGTTAAGATATTTCAGTAAACTGATATTAATCTTCTCATCCTCTTAAAAAATCATGTCAGGCATATCCTTCCTATATACAATTTCCTTTCCAGTGAAAAGCTTACCCCAGGTGTAACGCTAGGACCTGTTGGTAAAAGTGTGAGTCAGATTCAGAGGTAGCAGGAAGGAGCTGCCTGTCCAGCCTGCAGAAGCCCTGTTTCCCTTCCTGCTGGAATCCCTTAACAAATACCTGCTTTTGTTCTTCGTTGATACAATCATGAGAACTAGGGTATCACCAGGATATAATCTTGCTGCTGTTAGGTGCTTTTCTTCAGAAATAATCTGGCTTTTCAGTGACACCATAAAGGCACTCCACAGTTGTAAGTATACAAAGACAAGCCTTAATTCACTTTATCAAAGTAACAATAGCTTTATTACAGATCCTGTTCTAAGCATCTTTTATTATCAGTAGCCCTTGTTCAAGGAGGCCAATATATTTTATAAATGCTGTCTGTCTGCCCTAGAATTCAGACATTGTTTGGAGAAGAGTGTGGTTTCTTTGGGTATGGTTTTTTTTTTTTTTTTTTAATGTAAAGGTTGATATCCTGATTGAGGTGTCAGTGGATCTTCATTTATGTATATGCAACTCTTGATCTACTGCCTATTATTTCATCTTTTTACTTGAAGTGTGGGTCAGGATAATGTAAGGCAAGTGGTATCTTGATACGGTATGTGAAGAATATTCATTACTCTCTTGCTTGCCCCTTCCCATGGGACCTTTTTACTAAAAGACTTCTCAGACAGGTGGAACTCTCTGCTGCAGCCTGAGGTAATGGAAAGAATAACACTGGAGCTTGGAAAGAGAGAGATTCTAGCCTATTACCTTTAAGTTCCAGAGTCAAAAGACCCACACAAAAGACCTTCAGCATCTTACTGTATGCACCCATCCTTCTGGTCATGCCTGGCTTTTCCAGCATCACTGCTGCAAACCTCTGCGTTAGTTCACTAATTCTTCTTCCCAGCATGGAAAATAGTTCAGTTACATGACTTAAAACATTCAGTTGTGTAAAGTGCTCCCTTTTTTCTGTATCTGTGATGGCTCATGCATTTCCTGTAATTTTAGTGGTAGTGACAAATTACTTTTGCACGTGGGCGTTCTCTATACCCCTGTGTACAGGACTGTGTCAGATTTGATCTGTGTAATTTTCCTCTTGGTATCCTTGTGCTTTATGAAGGAATCTGCAACCTGTTAGGGGCCTTACTCAAGCAAGTTCCTAGTCACAGAACATGAAGAGGTGCTGCCATATTTCTAGGTGGAGAGTTATTAAATATCAAGAAACAGAAATGAGTCTGGAGTGCCTGGAGTACTAATTTAAAGTGGTGGCTTGCTGTGAGTTTTGAAACATGGGTGCTTCCAGAGGCCTGGACCTAGACAACCCAAAGCACAGATCTGCTTCCTCTAACTGTAGGGCAAGGAGGAAATCCTCAGAAACAGGTCCTGCAGAAGTCCCTGGTGCTGGAGGAACTGGAGGGTTACAGAGACCGTGGCATTCTGGCAGCCAGGAACTGAAGCTGGCAGTTGCAGGGTCTCTCAGAGCACTTTTTGCCTCAAAAATATAGTATGTTAACTTCTTCCAAAATGGATTTATTCCACAGTTCCTGCCTTCAAACCAGGAATGGTTAGTTGCTGTTAGTTCTGGACTTCCATTGCCTCTGTGTGAACTTCAGAGCTAATAGCTAATCATACTCCCATGAGCAAAGGACCTAAAGGGAGGTTGAAACCATGCTACATTTATACACTGTGCTCTGTACCTGGTACAGAACAAGTGAAATAGGCACAACCACTGTCTCATCTTCCGTGCATGAGAGCACACATTTTGTAGAATTGCAGCTACTGCTGAATAAATAGCTTTTCTTTTGTGTTCACACTGGCTGTTGGCTTGGAATGGTTTCAGCAGTGCAAATGTGGGGAACCAACCACAAAGCCCTTAGAAATCCTGTTCGTTGCTGTTGATATGAGAATACATGTCCATACAGTGTTTTGGTGCTTTGCAGACGTGGGCATGGTATACAGATGTTATTTATTCAAGTGCTAGATTTATATACATGTTCAGGCAAATGCAGATGAATCATCACATATGCACTTCTCCAGAAAACATCTGAACAGAAAACATGCCATTTGCAGAAGAGATGTCATAATAAGGATTGATCTTTGGAATTCTGATTATTCTAAGAGTTATTTTGACATTCAACATCACAGGTAAACTTCTGAAGGCAGGGGGATGGGGGGAAGGTAAAAACTCAGCACTTGTGTACCTGTGTCTCTCTAGTTCTGTTACTACTTGAAACTACAGTCTGTAGTTAAAGCTAGCATATTTTGCTGCTGAAATCAACATACTCTGTTGTTAGTATTATATTATGAAGTAAACCGTGAATATCTACAGTCTATTAAAAAAAAATACGCTATGAAAACTCTGCAAAGATCTGAAATATATCTGCTTAAAGGTCTTGAGTTTCTACTAGTTATTTGTATTCCTTAAGTTATTTATCTGAAGGTGGGGGGGTGGGGATGAGTGTGAAGGTAGAGAGGAATGAGTGGTGGTATAGTAAAAGCTTTAATTGGTTTCTTGTAAAATTATCTTTGGTTGTGCGCTTTTTTTTTTTAAATAGGCTAGGGCAATGATAGTATGAACAAATTGTCCTAAGTTTAAATTGATCTCAAATTCAATCATTTATTTTTGGTATATCTTAAGAATCAATTTGGATATTATAAGAATATACTTAGACAAAAAAAATTGTTGTTATATGCAGTACATTGGTATTTTTGAGTCTAGGTAGTATGTGTGAGGGTGGGAAATGTGATTTTTTTATGTCCTCCAAATAGCTGATTTTAGCCAGGGCTGATATTCAGCGTTACTGTTTAGGATTTTATATTCTAACACTGACTTTATGTACCTGTCAGACATTCTCTGTTGCAACCCAAAGTACTTCAGAAAACACGGTGACTAAAAGAGGAAACAATAGGAGCAGTAACTTAAAGGGTTAGTTGTGGTCTTGTATTAAATGTGATGTTCGATTTCCACTTCTCTTGAAATCTTTGGAATAAATTAAAGAATTAAAGCTGTAGATATTAAAGGAAAATATTTTACTGTGCTTTCATTGCACACATTTTTGTACAGTGCCTCCTCTGTTCTTGTTTCAGTTGTCATTCAAGAAGGGATGCTCTTTTGCTCACTGTGGGGTTGGATATTGTGACCCCTTGTCTTGTTTGTCCAGCCCAGCACTGGCTGTATGAACCTTCATCTGGAAGTCTGGTTTTCTCTATATAGCTATGCTGATGGTGCTTTCATTTTATCTCTGTGTCTTCCAGTTGTAAGAAAAGCACATGCTTATATAAACAGAATATGCTGGGTGAATGGGACGTAGAAGGCAAAGTATAGATGTATTTTTTAACAGCTACTGATTCTTACTGTTTCTTTTGAAGAAATTAGCAGAATGTGACCAAAGAAATCTAATACACCATAGTACATTGTTGTGTGGTAAAGACTTGCATGAAAAGAGCTGATAGATGCTAGTAGCTCCTTAAAGTCCATCTTTACTTCCATCCATATACATGCAAATCTCAGTAGTATTTTTGCACCCTCAGCAGTTTTCTGTCCTCACTTTCATCCATCTTATTTGTCCCAGACCTATTATAACATGACCATATGTATCTGTATGACAAAAAAATACTCATCCTTTTAAAAAATCTTGCACTCTCTCCATCCTGATAAGTGATGCAGTATTTTATATTTTACAGTAAGCATCCGTCTGTGTTAATCTTCCAGCTCTCTAGCTCACTCTTTTTCTTGTCTCACACTTGCATTTGCCAGTACTGTGTGCTCTCTGTTTGGAACAGTGTGTCTATGCTGGTTTGCCAAGCGTCCTGTTTCTTCATTCAGAGCAGTTAGGTATCTTCTTTAAAACAATTTCTTTCTTCAGTCACTTGCAATTTAAAAATTGTAGTGCCTTGTGACCACTGGAGATAACAAGGATGGAAAAGTGCATCTGTTCCACAAAACACTCTGGAAATTATTTTGTAGAATATGCGTATAACTGTATTCCTCTTTGTAAAGACTTAAGAGCCAAAAATACAGGCCTGGTCTCTTAGAAAGCTAAGTACAAAGCTCAGATTGGAATTGTTTTAGGTAATCTTTTGTAAAAAGCAAAATTTAAAAATTAATAAATAAAAAAGATTGGAAAGCTGTACAAACTAGACATACTGATTTGTAAAGCATTCACCATCACCCGTGAGGAGCTGTGCAAAAAGGCTTGTGATAGTTTTGAAATCTTGTCTAGAGAAATTGCCTACCCCGCCATCACACAGAAATGCTGAAGACAACAGACAACAGTGTGGGGTTTTCTTTTGGTTTCGCTTCAGCAGGTCATATTTTTAAAAGAAAGAAAAAAGAAGCTCAGTTTCATAATTCTGATTATCATAATATGTGCTTAATTGAGTCATTGCAGATTTTTAACATTGCATATACAGACTAAGGATTCAGTGGCACACACAAGTCAGTGAAATATTTAGATTCAAAGAACTATTATTTAAGAGCATGTCTGTGGCTGTCAGTGTTGCTTAATCTCAGCTGGCATTCCTGGAAATAGCCCTGTGTATAGGTCGCTCCAGACCACAGCATATCACTGTCCCTTCCCATCAGCTGAGGCACTTTCATTCCCCTCCCTGTTGTGTAAGAGCTATTCCATATGGAGTCAATAGATACGAGGTATACGTGTTTTAGGAGGGGTGCTTATGAGACATAGGTGCATTACAAGGATCCCTCTAGACATGGATGAGATCACTGCTATGAAGAGGCATGTGAGCAGGCACACGTGAAGTATCTCTTCAGAAGGTTGTGAAGTATCTCTGTAGGAAGAATAAATGTTATGAAACTTCTGCTGACAGTTTTGCACATTAGAGCAGCTGTTCTGGTCAGACACACGGTTCTTTTTAGCCAAGTGGGGTGTCAGATAAAGATCTAGCAGATTTTTAGGGAGAAGCATGAAAGTGTTAACTCCTGTACAACAGTGGATTGAGCTAGTTGATTTAAGATGAAGTGGCTACTGATACATTTCACCCACTCTTATAAATCACTATACTCGGAACAGGACCAGCAGAAAAGCATGTGTAGCAAGCAGCTCAAGAGGCTGTGCAGTTTGCAGTCCAGCACATAAACTAACATAAACTAGAGTGCATTTCAATTTACTTTTTAGCATCAGTGGTGATTTAAGCAATGGGTTCCACTCTGTGGTTAGTAGGTCAACATTTGTGGTTTCTATTTAATTTGCCAGAGTTTCCTTTCTTTTGTTTTCTGTTTTCCTTTTTTAGACAAGACTTCTTTTACCTCTAATACCATCCTTTTCCTTATTGCAACTGTTGAAAACTTTTTTTGTTTCTTTTAAAGTCTTCTGTAGCAGTATAAATATACTCTGAGCCTCTAATTATGGTATTTTTTTCTATGCCACCTGCAAGCATTTTACCTTTTTAGCTGCACAGTTAATTTTCTTTAAGTTACTTATTTTATGTAGTTTCCCTTTTTAAAATTTAATGCTATGTGGTGGACTTTTGGCTTTTTCTCTTCTCCAAAGATACTGAATTTGCATATGCTTTGGTCACTGTTATAGCAGCTTGTCATCCGTGAAGTTGGCAATCAAAATTGCCTCTCTCTTCTGTATCTTCTAAACAGTTGCTCCCAAAGGCATATTTTAGTGATGTCTGAAAAGGTAATCTCAGCATCATAGCTCAATGAAACTTTCATAATGTGAGTATGGGGAACCCCAGTCTTCCATTATTACTGCATTTCTTGTCCATGCAGATTTGGGATAGGCGAATGAAGCCTTTCTTGTGGCTAATACAAGCATTCAGCAAATTAGGTAACTTTAGTTTAATTCATACCTACACCAGTCACCATCTTGCAGTAGTACTTGATTAATCTTGTAAAAGTCTTTGAAAGATTTAGACTGGTGGGACACAGACATGACTGTGCAGCCTTTGATTAGATGTGATATACATGTGTTGTACAATTTTTTTCCAGAACAAAATTGTTCAGTAAAAGAGCAATAGATGAAAAAATACTTTATCCATTAAGTTCTACAAATACAGCCTGGTATTGTAAGTGACTACCTGAATTTTGTGTTTGTTTACAACAGATTAATCAGAGTGGGTTGGAAGCCTTTTTGCATTGGTGGAATTTTGTATTAAATTTTTGAATTGGAATGAAAAATAATAACTTTCAGCTTTCTTTCATGTTAATAGATAGAAATGACTCTGTATTCGTAGATTACAGTATCTAAGTTTTCCTGTACTTCTTGTGTTCATGTGTGTTGTGAACTGGGTAGATGAGATTTTGTAATAGAACATATAAAAACTTACAGCAGGGTCTGGTTACTCAGTTTACATACATCAATTTAGTAACATCAGTTCCATGCTGCTATGCTAATCTACACCAGCTGAGGTTCTGGGCACCATTCCTCTTATTGTGTCTTGACTTTTCTAGCACGTAGGTTAAGCAACATTTGATAACCATATGCTTAGTATATTGTGCCAGTAGAATAGGACGTAGAAGGTGGAGTGTGGGAAGAGTGGGAAGAACTGCAAATGTGTATTGTTAGATTTTATTGACTTCAGAATGTGGCATAAAAACAATGTCAGCTTCTCTATAAAACAAGGCCCACGTGTGGAGTCAAGACATACAGTGAAATCCTGTAAAACAGTAGTAAAGAAGTCTTTAAATTGTGTGGATTTAATTGATTATAGTTTCTTCTAAGGTTATAGCTTAACAATTTAGCAATCCCAAAGTAAACTCTTAGAAATGTGAAGTCAGGATGTAAATGAATGTCTAATGGGTCAGACATCTGAAGTGTGTTTGAGTCTATATTTTGCTTTGGCATCTGTGAACAGGCAGAAGGCTTTTCACCATTTATGCAAGAGGGGAAGACAAGAACTTCTCTTAGGAACTCACCCCTTTTGTGCTAGTGGGATTGAAGTCAGCTGTAAAATAGTTACTGCTTATTATCTGATAATGCAAGAACTACCTAGGTAGGTGACTATTCCAAGAATTTCAGCTTCCTTTGGATATTTTGGTGATTAGTGTGCATCCTGTTAGGAAATCTGGTAGGGAATGAGTGTGAATGATGGTCATCAGGGCAGAAAGCAACTAGAGAAACAAAAGCAGATGCAGAGCTGAGAGCATTCCAGTGGAATACTCAACTGTATAAACACTGTTGGGCCTCTGATTGTATCAGTCTATTTTCATGTAGTTGTTTCATCTTTTACATGTAAAAAATGATTCCTTTTGAAGTCTAAAAATCTTAGTTGTTTTTAGAACTGAATGACATCTTCTGAGTTAAAGGAGAAGTTAAAGTAAATGGGAAAATACTTGTCTCTACAAACTTCTTTCTGGAAGTCTCAAAGTCGTAGAGTCTGCTTGCAAAGCCCTGGGCTTTAGCAAACCCCATTGTGGTGTGAAGTTTAAATAAGGAAATACAGTAACATACCACAGAGTATCCCGTGGGTTGTGGAAAATCACTTCTGTGCTACTTCTGGTTTAGTTATTTATTATTTATAAGGTGATTAGTATTATTTTTCTGTATTTGGATTAGAGAAAAATCATCTAGCAAGTCTCTTTTTCTCTGTCACTTGTGTGAATATAAGCAGTTGTGCTTTTATGCCATTATCAAAACTTCCCATTCAATAGCCACTCTTAATGATCACTTTAATTTCAGCATTTGTCTAGGCCCTGTTAATGGACATACTCTGAACTGTTCCTTAGGTGTGGAAAATAATGACAACACATGCTAGTTTTGTTACATTTTGATTACATTCCTAGACATAGGAAAAAAATCATTTTAATCAATGTTGGGCATCCAAATAAATAATACATCTGTAAAATTTGTTTCACTGAATCAGTTGATGCTGGTTTACTGCTGAAATAGAAATTCCATCTTGGCATCTACAGTCACTGAAATATAACTTAAAGTTACTGTATTTTTCTTGGCTAGAGACTACCTAGTTAAGCAGAGTATTTGCCCACAAACTCTCAAGACTCAGTGCTAGTCTACTTACTGCCATCATTTCCTTGTAGGTGTTTCTAGATATTTAATGCTTTTAGACCCAAGTACTGTCCTTACAATGTAATGACCTTTTCCTAATCATTTCTTCATATGGTATAGCCTTCATTCAACAGGCTATGTAGGTAAGATTGCGGACAGAGTTCAGTGAGCTCAAGGGGCTGATGGCAACAGACTTCCAGTAGAGGGGGTGTGGTGGACATCCTCTGGGTTGTGGGTCTGCAACATCTCAAATTGCTCAGCCATTTTTGTCAGCTTAACACCAGCAGGCTGCTGCATCAGCTAGCTGCACCGACACCTTGCTTCGGTATGCCTGTCTGCAGCTTTGCCTTCCTCCTCTTATTTAGCAGTCAAGGAGGCTGTTGCTGAAACAGGCAAAAAGAGCTTTCTTACCCTGCTTCTCCTGTACTACGATTGGTGCCATTCATTCTATATATTAATGGCGGTAAATTCAATTTGGCGTCACTTCAGTTGCTGGAGACTTTGCAATATATTCCTTATAGAGATTAGTATCTACTTTCTGATCGCATGTAACCATGCTAGCATATCAGATACTAGTACTGCACTGGGATAGCAATGATGAAGAGTGTGTATGCTGATATAAAAAAGAAGTGGTTGTTGAAGTCCTGTTTATTTCAACTGGTAAGTTTTCTGAAATTTGTGTCAGAGGAGGTGGATGCAAGTACTGCACTTCATTTTAACATATCTGCAGGTTGATACAATTCTGCTTTATTGGAAATAGATTATAAAAGGTTTCACCTTTTTCTTATCTGGGGAAGCAGAAGTTCCCACCTCAAAACTGTTTCTTTTCTGATATTTGTTACTAAATACTCTGCTCAGAATTCCTTTCTAAAAAATAAGAAACCCCTCCTGCCATGTTGTCATGCTTGAATTCTGATTCATGTGAGTTGGTTTCTTCTATTAGAATACATTACTAGATAAACAAAACTGTTGTATAGACACTATAAGAGCTGGATAGGGATGCTGCAGCTTGTTTGGGCTTTGGAAGCCTTTTTTATCTTCCCTCACCCCCCACCCCCCACCCCCCCACTTCTTCCATTTTTTTTATTCCCCATGCATGTGGAACCTTATACCGCATGGCCACAGTTGCCTGTCTAGGGCATCTGCCACCTACCACAATACAAGTAACTGTTACTGTTGTGCGTATTTGTGGCTCAATCTGTGATAAAAGAAAATTAAGAATATTTGGCAGTAATCAATCACAAGGAACAAGAATGTGCAAACTAAGTCAGGAATAAATATTGTTGTTGGTATGTTGACAATAGCAAGTACTGATGGATATGATTTTAGATGTGAAATCTAAATGTCTTATTTTGACAAGTCAAACATGAGTAGACTTTTGGATCAAATAGTATTGGATCAAATATTATCAAAGGCTAAAATTTTTATGAAAACAGTAATCTGTGGACCAAAATAACCTGCAGACTGCTGTCTTCTCCTAAGAGGCATCAAAAGTATGTTTTGACATTGTACTTGCTATTTTGAGAAGTGACTGGAGTATACTATTAAATGAAAACTTTTCTTGCGCAGCCTTTCTGTGGGTCTGTGTTTCTGCCTTGACAGTTGAAGTAATTAGCATCAGTGATGATTGGTCTTTCCAAGAAGCTGAATCTTCCTCAGTTATTTTGTCAAGGCTTTTAATCATCTTAAAACTTGCAATTCTGTATTACATCATATTATTATGCCTCCTTGCTGCACAGTTGCTGCAGAAGTGAAGGTGGAATTGGTTTAATTAAAAGGTTTTCTTCTTTATTATGAGATATTGTTAGTAAGCAGCTCAAGTCTGCTGGATTGTGCTGGATTTTTAACTATGACTGTAGAAAACCATCATGTTTCATGTATAGTACTTATTACTATCCTAATCACATCAGTGTGCTAGTCATCTATGTATAATTTTAGAAAAACTAACTGATTTTGGAGGAATCTTTATTTTTTTAATGTTCTCAAGGGTGTTGAGAAACCCTCTGCTATAGCTCACCTTTGGCTGGAATGACTAGAGTTTGTACATTTTTGACAGTTCTTTTGTGTAGTTAGAGTAGTCTGGTGACAAATTCTGCGTCTTAAATGTGATGAAACATATAGCTTTAATTTTAAAATACAAACATAACCTAAGATTTCTTAGTTACTTTTGCTCTTTTGGCTATGTTTTTGAACACTTGTTTTGTTTGCTTTGCTCTTGCCTTAAGTTCATCGATTTCTTCCCCAGACCTCCCAGGCTGTTAAATGTATGGGTAGAATGGTAGCTTCCAAGCAGGTCACTCACCCCTAAAGAAAACACTTTCAGGTCACATCATATAACCTGTATTATAAGAACAGCTGTGGGTAAGATTCTGAAAATGAGTATCCTGATCTTTTTACATGAGTTTTTTTAATAGTTTGGTTTCGTTTCATTTTGTTTTTTAGATGAGACACAGAGTTGTCGTTATAATATTAATACATTGGTCTTTCTTTTTTTTTTTCTCCCCCACTTAATAGATAAAAAAATATTTCGAACTTGAGCCACTTGCACGTGGAAAGCGCTGGATTCTTAAACCCTGCTCCTTGGATGATATGGACGCAGTAAAAGACAGCTTCTCCCTTCTAATAAACTTGCTAGAAGAGAGAGACTTCGAACCTTCAAGAATGTGAAACACAAAGAGAGAAGAGTGGTTCTCTAGGCATCACTGTACCTGCACATTCTGTTCACAGCGTAATTATGTTGTAATATCAAGACTGTGCTGTGATATGTTGTTCATACACAGATAGTGCAGAATGTCCCTTTGCTAAAATAAATATTCTGTGAATCAAGTACACAACTATTTCCAGTAAAGTTGTCTACACTACTGAAATAGGAAGTTCCTCTTTGTTTACCACTATTTCTGCATACTGCATGTTGCTGTCTTGGATTGCGATCATTCTTGACAGGTAATTTTACACACACAGAAATGATGTAGTCTGTAAAGGAGAAATTATACATGCTACCTTTGTTTTTTAAAAAAAAACAACCAATGTCTTAAGGATTTGTGAGACTAATTTATATTAGCTCGTTTACTGACCCCATGGTATGGAAAAGCACAGCCACTGAAAACCTTAATAGGATACTTTGAAGGCAAGTAGTTTCATGTTAATGCAAAGGCTACTCCTAAGTGTTACTAAATGAAAACATAGTTGACAAGTTACAGCATATCTTACCAAAGGCAGAACTGTTATTTTGCTGGAAGTTTTCTGAAAGGTAAATTAGCAAACATAATGTGCACATAACAGTATTTGGAGAAAATAGGGGATGTTAATAGGTGGTCTAAGTAAAAATATTATTAGAAAACAGAAAGTTGGATAAAGTAATAATTTGCATTGAAAGTAGTTTTCCATAAGAGAAGCAAAGCAAATGTCTTTTAATTCAGCTGTGGAGGCTTTATTACTAGTTAGAAGTGTTACTGATTTTAAGTAAGGATTGCTTCCTTTATCACTCATTCATAGACTACTGTTATCATAACATTGTCAAGGCATCTATACCATAATTAAGGGCCTTCCAGTGTTTGTAACTATAAGCTGCTCTTTTCAAGTGATTATAACTTGTTCTTTGGAACTTCCTCTGGGCTAAATGTTACTTAGAAGACAAAAAAGTATTCATTGGAAACGACATTTGTGATACATTTGGAAAAATCCCATTCGGTTCCAGTAACATTGCATCCAGTAACAGTGCATATTTTCTCTTTCCCATTTTTCCCCACTGTAGGACTGCAATTCTTTGGCTGCGTTTTGTTGGTTTTTAAAGAACTTGTAAACCAATTTTGTCCTTTAAAGAAATGTGCCAGGTCACTGGTTCACCCTTAAGTCAGTCACAACAGGGTATGAGCGGATCAGTTACTGGACTGATCCACACCTTGAATGTTGTGCCTTGTGCATTCAGCTACCCCCGTGCATGAGCATCTGCAAACACAAACTGTAGTGGTGTGTTAGTGGTTCCTCATCGATTCTGCTTGTTTTGAAGCTCATAATTCCTTTTTTTCAGGGCTTTAAGCAACATATCTTTTCATGCAAAAGCTTGCTTTGTTGGGTTTTTTTGTTTTTTTTTTTTTAAGTTTGAAGTTTATTGTGGTTTCTCAGTAGTTTATTTGGAAATATGGAAATAGCAAGGACCAGCTTTTAAAGGCTTATAAAAGCCATTTCTCTATTACTTGCAATTACACTCTATGTTAAACAATGTTTTTAATAGGCTTTTTGTTTAATTTTCAATTTCCATGGATTTCTTGCATTGCTCCCTCAGAATTGTTTCTGCCCGAATGCATGGCCTGGTGATCACTTTTTTAACTTGCTTCCTATTATCAGAAAGAAGCTGGAAAAACTAGTAAGCTCCTTGTTTAATTTTGTGGTAGAATAGGCAGAAAGCCTGAAGGGCATCTCTTTTTTGCCTTGTTTTTCTTCTCTTTCCTGATAGGTCAGTCACCTCACTCCTAATACTCAGAAATACCCAAGAACTGGAATTGTTCACTTTAAAACACAGAAAGGAGCCCTACGTTGGTTTGGTTCTCTCTGCACAATTTAGATTGGACCCAGCTTCCTATCCATTTCTCTTGTGTGGGATAAGGAGGCTCCTTTCCCTGGATATAAGAGGAACTGGATCTAATTTACAAATCCAAACTCTGTTTTAGCTGACATGAGCTTGGAGGCTGCAGAGTCCCCAGACTTCCACAAGGTCCCCAGGTTTCTGTCCTGTTTAGGGACAATGGCAAATAAGAAGTGGTAGAGAGGAGTGAGAGAATTATTTCCCAGAGAAGGCAGGCAGTTTGGGGAGGCAAAAAGAGGGATTCAGAGCTTTTACTGTTTTTTTCATTGAGCATTAGTTAGAAGATGACACTCTGAGGTTTTTTTACTATTTTCCCCCTTATTTTGCATATTAAAGTTATGGACCAAAAGGTACAGCAAATGAAAATAAGCCCAACCGTATTGTTCTTAAAACCATACCTACTGATACCATCAATGAGTCTGGTCCAAAACCTTCGATTTCTGAGTTACATTTTGGCCATGATTTCCCACTATGCACTGTCAGAGGGTGCTACGAGACTTAACATGGAAAAAGCCCAAGTAGTCAATGAGAACATGGCTTTGGCATATGACAGTGGCCAATTAGAACAGGAGCTTTTGATGCGTAATGCTTTTTCTTCAGGAAAATGCCTGCTGCACAGGAACAGTGATTATTACTATTTTTCAGAATAATTTTGGATATGCTTTTTCTTAGTAATACAGTGATCATTCCTCATCACAGGTTGAAACAATACCTCATAACTGCTTAAGGCTAAGACCAACGCTTAACTTTACTTTGAATGTAGTTCTTCTGTGGTTTTGTGTTGTGGATGGAATTAATAGATGTGTACCTTTTTAATGTCTATAAACACATGCACCTTTTTATGGAGGAATTTAAAATGTTCATAGCAGCTCAAGTCACACTTCCTTGTCTGGAATGTCGTTGAATGCTCTGGCTGTGATAGTATATGTAAGCACCATGCTGTTTTTATTCAGATGAACAATCTCAATTGATTCTTTTTTTTTTTTTTTTTTAATCTTTTCACATGTGTTCATCTTTTATTGGAAATAAACTTAGGCACTAAGCTCTACTTTCCATACAAGTTCATTAAGGAGTGAACATTGTCTTTTTAAAAAAGATACTGTGCTTTAATGTTCCTTAGCCATCTGTTAAATTACTCTGTGTGTGTATGTGTATGTGCCCACATTGGGCTTCTCAGACCTGTGGCTGTCTGCAGTGTCTCAGCCGTCAGAATGAAAACATTATCAATCAGTATCCAACAACAGCTGGTTTTGACAAGCTTCTGTCTGCTGCCTAATGCTTTACAACTTGTCAATAAGACCTCTTTGTCTACCCGCTCTGAGCTGGCAATCTTACTGCTTCCATGTTGTGTCCTGTACTTGTACTTGTATGAAAAAAAGTTAAATCTTAGTGGGGATTGATATTTTCTTGCTGTATAATGGTTCATGTGTATCTTAGCTTCTCACTTCCAATGTGCTATACAAAAATCTGTGATGTATTATTTCATTTAATTTCTTGCATTTCATTATATTTATAGAAGTTGCAGATTTTTGTACCATGTTAGTTAATACAGTTGCCTTTTTGTAATGGCAATTAATTTATATTACAACAGTTTGTATCTTTACGGTAGTCAAAAGTATTAGTTAACTGCCATATTATCTTGACTTTATACTAAGAATACAGTGTCTATACACAGAAGTTGACCTATTCAAGTGGACAACTGGTGACATGAGGAACTTGTACTGTTTGTGATTTATACATGATTTCCATTATTAAAAAAAAAAAAAGAAAATAAACACTGTGTAGAGTTGAGTTGCTAAGTTTGGATTTTTTGAGTAGTAGCCAGTTTGAGAGTGTGGCGTTATTAGCTTGATTTGGAACCTTCAAGATAAATATTCCTAGTTAAAAAATAAAATTACTGTATAATCATTGTTAAATTATACATAGTTTTACATACACACACACACACATATATATAAAAAATAGAAACTCTAAAAACTGGCTGGTTTATTTCTACAGCAAGATGTTACTCTGGAAACATATCTGAAAGACACTGCAAGTTTATTGGTGAAAAAGATTGGAATAATCTTTATATAATTACTCTATAATAGACTGCGGGGCATGTTTATATGACTAGAAATTATTTTTAAACAAAGTGACATGACAAAGTACATATATAAAAAAAAAATCTGCAGAAGTTGAGCAAAGGAGAGTACTATGGGAAAAATAAAAAGCTTGCTGAGACAACTCAATATTATCCTATCAAACACTGTTTGAGAAGAGACTGTCACAGCCCAAGTTGTAGCAGCTGATGGAAGTACAGCACTGCTGAGCCAGACTGGAGTTGCTGATTCAACTCGAGGTATGCTTTTTTCATTTTATTACGTTTAAATCTGCCTCTTACCAAAACTAGGATGGAAATTAAAGATTTGTAAACTCACAGTATTTTTTTAATTCTTTTGTCTCATATAAGTAGGAACTGAAAATCTGCTAATCATGCCTCATTTGATAGCTCTTGAAAGAATTTTCATTAGCTCATTAGCCCTTTGAACTAATAGTTCAAACAAATAACAACATCTGTTTGTGTCAGCTGAAGGGTTAGTCATTCAGGTTAACATGAGGAGAGAGAGTCCCATATCCTATGTGAAAACAAAAGACATACCTTTTTTCAGTATCTGCAGTTGAAAAGGACCCCTGAAATGAACTAGGGCTACTGAATTCTGTTAGGTGAAGAGACTGAAAAGATGACTACTTTTCTCAATTCTCAGCCCTCATAGGTGACCTGACTTCATTGTGTGGGTTGGACTGAACATCAGGTCTAATTTAACTAGTTCTGAGACATTTATGCTTAAAGCTAGCTGCATACAATGTATTTTAGCTTTTATCACAGCTATTAAGAGAAGCCAAAGCGTGCTGTATGTATTGCTTGTTCATTCACCAGATTTTATGGGAAAATGTAATATGTGGTATTCTGGTGGGTTTTGATGGAACATTTTCAGGACAGCGTTGTTTGTGAAATGTATGTTTGTGCATCAAGCATGTTCAGCACTTCCATTTATGATGTCTTAAATATGCCTTAATTTTTTAACCACTGAAACTGTCTAAAAAAGGTAGATGTTCCAATGTGAATATTGGTACTAACAGTAGTTTGTGCAGCTCCAGTTATCTGTGGCGATACGGTGGGAAGAAGAGATATTCTGATCACATTGTTGTCAGTTTTGTCAGGTTCACAGTAAACCCAACAGAAGTGTTTAGCAAAAAGTTCTCTGCTGGTTTGGGATGTTTATGGAAAATTAAGGATGTGAAGAGAAGGAATGATACAATCAATGTCTAGCCAGACTACTCTGGAATGGAGGGACTCATTGCCTGAAAAAATAGCCTAGTGGTCTTTCGTAAAGACCATATTTGTAATCAAAAGCTATTAAATAGTTAATTTCTAAGTACAGAAATGCTTCCTCATGAAACATGAAAAATCTATACATACATTTGAGAACCTGCCTACCTGCTAATGAATCAAGAGGCATGAATTTTACCTATTATGCTTGTGTGCCATGTAAGGAAAGCCATTCACAATTAATTTTCTCTCACTATTAGATTATGAGCCAAAACTGGCAAAAAACAAAACCAGCAATCACAGCACTTCTTTTTTATCTCTCACCTTGAAATGGTGAAATGCTGTTCATTTTTATTACTATGCCATGTAACTATAATTTACTGCATTTCAGTGTGCACTGGCAAGTATTTGCATGTATTAGGTAAAACAAGACAAAAATAAATTCTTTTGTAGTTTGGCAATTTCTATGTGTGAAGAAGGTCCTCTTTCTAAGGAGACATTTACCGCTGGAGTACAGAAGCCTCTTACAATAGCTTTGTTATAAATTACTGAAAACTGAAATGCTAAATCATGGAAATCCCAAACAAAAGGTCTGATACCGTTTAAATGCATAGTCCCAAAGACTGGACAAGAGAGGAGAATCATGACTTGCATATTATGTTGCAAAACCAAACCAAGTTCAATGACCAATCGCACAGCAAAGTATTTGGTATTGTAACAATGTGACAGTCTTGGATTTGGAAGTTTGATAGATTTTTCAGGATCAAAAGGGCATTTTGTAAAAAGTTTAATTTTATGGTCAGTTACATTTTGGGCCTGTCAGCTTTGAAACAGTCCCTTTAAAGCACTAATTCCTGCTGTGCATTAAGGTTGGCATTCTAAAAATCTCTTCTATAGAAATTATTCCATTCTGCATTCTGTTAGCACATGCATGTCACCTTATCTCATTTACTTGAAAGCATATACTCCTTTTCTACTAATCCATATCTTGCTATTTTTTGAAACAAAAGCTTCATGTACATAGGCTTTGTGTCCTACCATGTTCAATAGCATATCCTCAGAGAACCTTATAAACCCAAACTACAGTATTATACCTTATATTATATCCTATATATCTTTTGAAGACCCCATTTCTGCCAGTATCATAACTGTGCATTTTTAATGCTTATAACAACAAATGTCTGTTTGCAAAACTACATCAGAATTATTTTATTATAGTGGTCCCATGTATGGTATCTTCTAAGACCTAGAGATTAAAGATGTGAATGGGATTGTACCATTTAAAATAAACACCAAACTGCAGTAACACCAATGAAACTGCAGTATCTGGAAAATTGTTTTTTTATTTAACAGTGGAATGAACAATACAATCTCATCATTGCCTCAGTATTTATCTTGCTACAGATGAGAAATGAGCACTCAAGATCAATAATGTAAATTATTACAGCCTTAGTCCATCTTTACTAAATTGCTTTGTTTGCCAATGAAATAGTTGTAATCCTCTCTGGTTTACACATGTGTGTCAGTTAAAGTTGAAAGCCTTCCTTCAAGTATCTGAAACTAAGGTTAATTTAAAAAAAAATGCTAATTTCCTTTTCCAGAACTATTTTTTTACATAATTTGCAGGAGTGTGACTGATGCAGAAAAGGTCACTGTTTACCTTTAAAATATAGAGCATGACCTTTTGGTTACAGTAAATACAGTACTGCAAGTCTGGTAAAGTCATCACATATACTAAAGGTATTGAGACCATTTACCTCACATTCCTTCCTATTAGCTTCCACAATTAACATGATCCACAGCTGAAAAAATAATTCTAGTTGTCAGTGATAAATGGGGTGAAATCGTCAATCACTGAAGTTGACAGTATTTTTTTAAAAAGATATTGCAAACAAATGTTTACCCAAAGATAGCAGTATGTTGCTGAGATTTTGTTTCTTGGGGTTCTCCTGTTTCATTCACATGGCAGGCTGACTTTAGTGCTCACTTTCAGAATAAAGAGAACTTTTTTCTGTCCTTTTTTCTGTAGCATGAAGAGTACCAAACAGTACCATGATCAAGCACCAAAGTCTTTAGCAGAACCAGGAACATTCCTGATAACCCTCTGAGATCTGAGACAGAACTTCAGCTTTTTGGTTTGGGTTTTTTTTTTTTCTTTTCTTGGTATGATGTGCAGACCTGAGGTTTCAATTCAGGACTGTCTCCACTGAGAACTGTCATAGGAGTCTACTATTATGGGCTATATAAATGTCTTGCCTATTTTTAGCACTTGCTTTTGATCTCTGAAGGATTTAATATCAATGGCAAATATTGTGTGGTGGTTTCATATGTAGATGTATTGGTGACTTAGACATTAAAGAAAATGCATACATTATCTGTGGAGAGGGAATATCTTGGTTTTTCCATTCTCAATGCTGAGGAGAAATTTTCCATAAAACTGCTTTGGGGTGGTGAATCTTCTTCTGGTTGCTTGTGAAAGATTCAGCAGGCAGTTTTGCCTTTAGGTTTAGGTCAAATAAAATGGAAGACAAACTGTTTAGTCTTTTAATTTTGGCATTCTAAACTACCTGGATACTGGTGATTAGCAGGTTCTCAAGCACTTCATCTGTGAGAACCCCTTCACACGTAACCTGATTAAGGCCTGAAGGAGGCGGTCACTACTAATCAATGTTTCCAGTTACTGATTTGATCCTTTTAATTGCCACCTGCAGGTAAGGTTTAAAAATCCCTCAGTGTTCACACCTGTTAACATAGATCTGTCCTGCAACATGCAAGTGTACCCTCAGAGTGCCTGTTGAGTCTGGTGTTCCACTGCAATCAAAAGGATCAGTTCATTCCTGGTTGTCTCCAGATGAGACTGGTGTGGTGGCATCTCTGCACCATTTATCACCATCTCTGCATTTCCATAGTTGCGTATTTTGGATTGGAAGTCTGGTTCATGCAATAACTGATCTTTGATGGTGGTTTTATCTTTTACTAAAGCACAGGCTGTTAGAGGACAACTAGCTCTGAGGCTCTGTTTTATGATTACAATTACAGGTTACGATGCAAATAGTAACTAGAAAATATAACTAACTGTTAGTCAATAGGTTTGAGTATAACTAAAAGCCAAGGTCAAGCATGCCCTGATCCAGCTGACTGATGCTGAAAGTGGGTTCTCATTTGCTCATCTTAGAATTAAACCAGAAGTTGCCAAGAACAGACATTGTCCAGTTCAGCAAGATGGGTGCAGTGTAACTGGCGATACCGGTCACTATTCCCAATGGCACCAAGATCTCCATCTCTGTGAGGGGAAGCAGGAACCATCTGCCTGAACCGATGAGCTGTAGACCATAGGATATTTAGTATGTCCGCCATAGAGCTGAGGGAAGACACTGTTTTGAGAACATACTGATAGCGGCTGTACCTTGGCCAGGTGGTGCTGACCCACATCGTCCTCCATAGCGGGGTGAAGTGCCCAGCTGGCACTGTCCCAGCGGAGCCCACTGCTCACTGGCAGCAGGCCTCCACCATGGGAGCCCTGCCCGACTTGTTACGGTCTGCACAGTGTCCCAGAGCCACAAACCAGCTGTTCCAGGCTTACTGAGACAAGCAATTTTCAGGACAACGAAAGAAATACTGAAATGAGAAAATTGGTAATGGTGGCATGCCTGCGTACCTGTCATGCTGTGCTACAATTTCAGTCTTTGACTGTTGGTCCCATAAAGGTGTCGTTTCTTTCATGTTATTAAAGCAATTACGGTTATTATACTAAATTTGTCCTTTCTGAAGGGAGCAAGAACAAATGAGGGAGGATTTGCATACAAATTGAGCCGGGGTGTGGGGGGAAATCTCAGCAGGCCTGCTCGGCAGACAGATGAGGTGGTGAGGAGGCATTATAAAGGGGCTTGGGCCAGAGCCACCCTCCTCTGCAGCCCTTTGCTGGTGACCCTTTGAGGAATGTCTCCCAACTGTCTGGCAGATTCATTTGAATGAGAGACAGCTTGGTGCACTGTCACCTCAGGCAGATCAAAGCCCGCTCCTCAGCCAGCCGGAGGAGGCACACGGAAGGCCTCCCTTCCCCTGGGCGAGGCCTTCCCCCTGGTGCCGCTCGGGCCTCCCTGCTGCTTCCCTCAGGGAGGTACCTGCGGAACAGCAGCTCTCCCAGCCTCTGCTGGTGGGCCTGCCCGCCTGCCTCAGCAGCATGGCGGGGTTCCCCTCGGAACCAGTGAGCCAGGCTCCTGGGCGGCTGCAGCTGGCTGTGCTGCGTGCCGCATACCAAGAAGGACTTCAGGTCGCTGGTGCAGGTGTTCCTAGTTCAGGAGAGCAAACCGAGGTGGACAGTGGGTTTCAAAGCTGGTTTAAGTGGTGACCGAGTTGGCTTTTGGGCACGGGAAGCCGTTTGCAATGTCCCAGTTTCCCACCACGGTTGCGTTTCTTTACACAAGGTTTCCCTTGTGTTTCTAGGGACAGCGGGAGGGTTTTTCTTGCCCACAAAATATGCTATTGAAAACTTGGAAATATATTTATTTTTCCCCTGGGACTGAGTTTTATGCCCTGAGTCACTGCTAAACAAAGTTTGCCCCTGTGAAGACCAGTGCCATGAGGGAAGCACGAGCACCTGGCCTTCCACTTTCTTAGGTTTGGACTAGTTTCAGCCTAGCAAGCCTGTAGTAAGTGATTGATGTGTAAATTAATTTTCTGATATCACTAGCAGCTGAGTAGCGCATCTGCAACATACATTACTTGCAAATGAACCTTTGGATCATTAGGTTGTCCTCACTGACACAGCCCTGGAACATGCTGCTTAAATAACTAAGGGTGCTGTTTATTTAAGGTAATGTCATTTGATGCTAAGTAAGATGCTTTGAATTCCTATAGATGTAAAAAAATGAAGTCTCTTTCTCTTTTTTAGGGAAAAAACTCAGGTTTACAGTTGTTTTTATAAGTGGAAGAATTGGTGTGTCTTCATGGGTCAGCACTTTCAACTGTATTATAGGGAAAGAATCAAGTTCCTGACTTTACATGTACAACTCTAGTATATCAAAACTGGTAAAGGTATGTTGCTTTGTTCATTAAAATCAATCTGGCAAAAGCCTGTCTGCTTAAAGGTGCATATTACTTTTTTAAAAAGTCTTTAACAGTAACAAGTACAGAAGACATTCTAAATTAGAACATGTGGGTGATGTCAGATCATCTCCTTAACTGTTTTGAAGAGTTCTTTGTGTTTCAATGTCAGATGTGTTTCAACTGTAAAAAAGTAACTGGTTAGAGCTACCCAAGTTATGGATGTTGCTGAGTACCTACTGCTTAACCGTGACAACAGTTCTGCCTTTCAGTCATGGCTCAAGATTGATCCAGAAATACTGATTTGTTTCCATAGTTGAAGTTAAAACAATGATGTAGAATTACTGTCTGAGCATTCAAATACAGTATTACCAGCTTTTTACTTGGGTATCTTCCTCCGTAGCCACAGAAGAAATAATTTCCTTGTTTGCACTATGCTATTTAAGTTTGAGAAAACAATTGAAAGGATAATGAGGCACAAAATCTGACCCCCCTCTTCCAGGCAATGCAGAGAAACCACTTGGCAGGTAAAACATCCTGCTCTAGAAATCCTGGTGGACTATTCAGTTTTCACAGTTATTAAACTAAAGGTATTAAGATTTGGAGGACATCACCAACTGATCTTAGTCACAGTGCAAGTAATGAAATTTCTCTAATGTCACATTTTTGCTGTCTTTTTTAAAACAAATAATCAAACCTTTACATCTGACTACTCTGTGTGTTACTAGTGTAATAACAAAAAAAATAGCTCAGGCTTCTGAAATTCTGAAGTTTGTGAATATATTTTTCCTTATAGTATTTAATCTTTAAAGAACACAACTATTTTTCTCTTTCTTTCAGATCAATATTTTTAAAAAAATTCCTTGCTTTATTCATTGCTAATTTTGCCCTGATGAGGATTTTTTGATAGAATGGTATAGTTCAGTTGGAAGGGACCTACAACAATCATCTAGTCAAACTGCCTGTCCACATCAGGGCTGACGAAAAGTTAAAGAATATTATTAAGAGCATTGTCCAAATGACCCTTAAACGGTGACAAACATGGGGCATTGGCCACCTCTCTAGGAACGCTGTTTCAGTGTTTGATTACCCTCAGGGTAAAGAAACGAATCCTAATACCCAGCCTGAACCGCCCCTCAATCAGCTTTGAACCATTCCCATGCATTCTGTCACAGGATACCATGGATCACTCCCATAAATAGCAAAGATGCTAATTTTTGGATTACAACTGTATGAAGTTGTTCAGAAAGCATTTTCTGCTGTAATCTATTCCATCAGAAACCTGTTTTTTCTTTTCGTTTACATCTGTTGCTCAGTACTAACCCTCATATTACGCCCTCTCATGCATTCCCCTTGCATACAAGTGTTTTGAAAGCAAACACTTTCAAATATGTTTCTGTATTCCTGGTGAAAAAAACAGATCTCAGGATGTTCAAATAACATAGAATATGTTTTTATTTAATGCAAAGAGATGCAAGAAATAAAACATGTTGACCTCTCTCCAGTAAGTTTTCTCAAGAACATTGCAAAATACATGTAAACTCCCTTGGCCTATTCAACCTTTCCAGATGCATTGTTCTCCTGGGTAGCTAGACAGATGTAGAGTCAAGTGGGAGTGTAGATAAGCATGTTGGATACCACCGCTGTACTGAGATATGTAGCCCTCCATATGTTAAGGTAAATGCCATCATTTTTTCCCTATTTTAAAATTTCCTGTGAGGAAAGTTTAGCATTATCTGTGGTTATAGAACAAAGGAAAAATCTCTTCTGTATACATTTTATAAAATAGCTCTTTCATTTAATCATTTATGGGATGTTATAGCTGGAATACATAAAATGTCACAATATTTATTTCTGCTTCAGTATTGCTGGGTTTTTTCCTTATCTGTGGAAATCATTTGCTCTTACTGAGCAGCATCAGATTTGCATGTCTGTATTCTGTGGTTGCTTTACCACTGTATATCAAACTCAGTTTCTTGAATTAAAAAGTATAGGAAATTCAGAGATAAAGATATTACCAAATTACTTGATTAAAGAGTGCTGCAGGGAAGATTGATGTGCATGTTCAAAACAGCACTCAGAAAATGTTGTGTTTAAAAACAATAAAAAATATTACATTGGTGTTTCAGAGGATGCAAATGCGAGATTCTGTTATCAGAATTCCTTTAGTGTCAGATGTACTTACCTATAGGTGACTTTATTTTGAAACTTTGTCATCTGTCCTCTATCTCAGAAAACACTGACATCATACCTTTTGCCCTCCATCTGTGAATTTTCTTCAGGTCTCCAGAATTTACACAGCATAGAATAGGTCTCCAGGGGGAGAAAAGTCTTCAATGGATGAAAAGACAGAGCAGGAATATTGAAAGTAAGGGAGCATTTCCACAGCAGCAAATGAATGTAGGGTGAACTTGGCTAATCTATACAGACTGACTAGAGGGAAGCATGGGTATCGCCTTCCTTCGATTAGAACAAATGTATTTCAGAAACAGAGAATTAGTTCCTTGTTGCAGCACTTGCAAAACTACCCCCTGATCCTTGGTATCCTGGGCTCAGGTCTTGGACTCAGGTAGAAGAGGTGAAATTCTTCTCTCTGGCTGGTCAGATCACTCTGCTTGCCTCCTTTCTCCAGAGCAGGCAAGTTTACTTTTTTTTCATCTCAAGGCCATCCCACAGTTCTCTTGGCAGGTAGGTCTAGTGCCTCCCTGGAAACTAATTCAGAACATTGATCCTCATCTTACCTACTCAGCTAAAAACATAGAAACCCAGTAAACTTTCATTAATTTCTTGCTTCACTTCTTGGTCTTCAAGACCTTAAAAAATGCCCTAACATCCAAAGGACCATACCTCCTTTTTGTACAATGCTAGTAAATATGAGATCTGGCAATGCCTTGAGCAGTGACCTCTGGGTGGCTGCAGGCAACATCTTCTCAATGGAAGGTGGCTTCTGTGGCACACAGTTCATTCAGCACAGAGGCTGACTAACATCACAGCTTAGCTCCTTTAACATGTCACAATGCCACTAGCTCTGATCAGACCATCGCCAGACAACATCTCAAAATCATTCTGGGAAATGTTTTCATATTTGGCTATTTATCTCAGATTCCTTCTCCCCCTTTTAAGCAATAGAAGTGTTGCTAGGAAAAAGGGCAGGTTTTGAATGTGACATACAACTTAGTGTTGGGAATATTAAGAGAGTAAGTAGTGGTTTATTTCAAGGCTGCCTGTCTGATAGGAGCTAAGACCCATCAGGCTGCTGACATTCAGGCCATCACCACATAAACAGTTACTTACAGTTGTATGTAAGTACAGTGGTTTGAAATATGCATGGGTTTAGACAGTGACTGCTACATGACCTGTAGCTAAATTATCTTGCTATCCAGACAGAACAGTTAAAATGGATGAAGCTGTGTCAGTATTTCCCCATTTTGATATAGGTTTTATGGAGTGCCCTTGAATGTCTGTTTGGGCAGTACTAGCTGTTTGCTGTCTAGGGAAAGTGTTTTGTCTGATATAATGGTAGTTAAATCTATTTCTATCACTTCTCCTCACATCAGTGTTTAATCAATGCCATAGTTTTGTGTTGTTGGAACTTACTGACATTATCATTCTTTTCCTATGGCTCTTTCTACTTTTTTATCCAAATAGCTTTGCAAGCCCACAGAATTAAGCCACACAACATCCTTTACAAAACTGAAGACCTTTTCCCTTCCATTTTGCAGAAAGGTAGATCAAATGCAGAGTGATTCTGCCTTAAAGATCATCTGGACTCTGAAGGAAAACAGGTGTTTGGACACAGGCTCTCACTGTAGTGCTTTCTTTGTGCAACTAGGGCCTTCCAAAGATGAGACCAGGAAAGCAAAATTGTAATCTTTTCATGTTAAGATTCCTAAGGCACTTTCACTTTGGTAACCCAACCAAATTTGTCTGGTAACAAGGGGCTTAGTTTGATTAATCATAAATAACATGTAGTCCTGTTGTACCATACAAATAGTTATGACTGTCTTCTGCAGCTGTTTCAGGGGAGGCAAGGTGGTGTCCCAGCATGGCTTGGATTTTAGTTTTGCTTAGCTAAAAGCTAGTTATGCATTGCACTACTATGGTTTTATGGAAGCAATGTGTGTACAAAGTGTAATTTCACCTGATACAGGAATTGTATACTTACATCTTGATGCATATTAAGAAAATGATTGAATGATGGCTTTCATAAAAGAGTAATTTTAAATAGTCTTTTGTCTAAGCAGTTCACAGATTTTGGCTTTGTCTTTGTGATGTGTTCCATACAAGAAAGGATCTATTGGATGCACTTCATTTCTTTCAGCTGTAGCTAAGCATTCACATGTATCTTTTGAACAATGTGAACTCAAACCCAGTTAGCCACAAAGAAAGAGTATCTGTTCACAATTTAGAATCTGTTTTATTACATATTTCAAACCTTTGCTATTGGATTAAATTATACTACCAACCAGCTCAAATTTATGGACAGTTAATGTGGTTACTTAAATGTATTATTTATTTTTGTACTATAATTCAAATCAATTAGTTTCTAATTTACAGGCAACATGAAGTTCAAATTTGCATATAAGCTGAATTACAGACCTGTGTGCTGTAGTTCTTAAAGTTCAAACTGATTCTATTTAAACCAAATGAGTTCATGTGGAGATTTCAGCTTCAAATATTTTGAATGTTGTTATATTCATTTCCAGTTAGTGGGAAAATAGTGACAGGTGTTAAAATTTTCTTTATAAGTAAGTTATTTAAGATTAAACAACTTTTCAATAAAAATATACTTGCAAATAAGATGTGCCATAATTTTATATCTCTTCTGAACATGATATACCCATCTGCACAGTTATCCCTGACACACCAGAGCTGAATAGCAATTGAGCAGTGGTAATATCACACAGTAAATCACCAGTGCTACTTCTTGCAACCCATACTTGGTTTTTGATTGTCTGTATCTACCTACTGGTCTTCATGATCTGAAAGTACTGTATGCAGATATGTTGCAGCAGGTGCTTGATTTAGGAACATGTGGTGAGACTATATGCCTGGTTTCTTTCTGGTTTCCTTCTGGAGTTGTTTTCTCCATACTAGTTCACACAAGATTAATTTCCATCCATCTTATTTTCCCTGTCCTAATCCTTTCCAATGTAATGCTTTGGGATGATTAATTCCCAGGTGAACCTGCAGGCTCCATCTGCTTTCTTTGGTAGTGAGTTTATGGGGAGAAGTGTATTTCTGCCCTACCCTTCTCCCTGGCTCTTCATCTTCAGACCCTGGAGTCAGCACCAGTGCTGTAGCCTCAGTTTCCACTACAGCAATGTAGAGGAACAGTACTGGGAAGCAATGTTTGCATTAAGCAGTGTACCCTTTTCTCAGAGAAACCCAATCAAAATAATCTACAACACTCTGAAGTTTTATAAACTTTCATCTTACTTCACAGTTTTCAAGCTAAAATAAACTGGTTTACTGATTAAATGTAGCCTTATTGCAAATCTTCTAACAGTCACCTATCTTCTACAGCCTGCATGCACCAGAGTAGCAAGTACAATCACAGAGCCTCACCAAACGGAGATATGTTTGCTGCAGATTCTAAACACACGACAGAATTTTTGTGTTGTATCATTTCAATATTGTGCTGTTATCTTTTCAATTAAGAGATTGTTGTTTCTTTTGTTCGTGGTGACAAAAGGAAAGAAAGCCAACACATAATAGGCAGACCCTGATTTGCAGTATTGAAACAGATTAAGCATGTTTGACTATCTTGACTGTATCAGTGCACTCAAGCTGGATAAACGAACTGAAGAGGTCTCTGACCCTAAATAATGGTGTTAAAAATGCCTTCTTCAATTATACTGAACACAAACCAACTGTATTTTTAAAAGGTTGTATCTAGTCTGTCTGTATTCAGTCCCATTTCTCCCCCCACATCCCCCTGCTGCCTTTTCTTGTTAATTCATTTAAACAGGGTTTCTTTCTGCTCAATTTGCATTCAAATGGCTGTCTGGGGGATTTATGGAAATAATATAAGTGCTTTTATCATTGTGTATTTAGTCACATGTGCTAATTTTCAAAAGATGAACTTGTCTAGCATCTTAACAAAAAAAAAAAAAGAAAGAAAAAAAGAGTAAGAGTCAAGCACCAGCCTTGTGCCTTGTCATGACTACAAAGCCAAGAATGCCCAGACCACTGTGGTTAAAAATTAAAAACAAAACTAGAAGGCCCAAATAATGATTTCTTGGCTCAAATTATGTATTTTTGTTTTAGACTGCCCATCCTACCCATGGTCTGGCAGATCTTTTCTGCTTCTTCCTCCTCCTTTCGTAGCAAAAACTATGCATCTTTAGACTCAGCATACAATAGCACCTCTTTCTTCTTTGTCTTTAGCAGTGAAACACAAATTTACTGAGTTTTGGAAATTTCACTTTGTGTGCTGTTTATTTTCCTTAATCAGCTGTAGTGGGGCACATCCCTTTTTCTCTTGGTTACCAGGAATTCCACTAAGGCCACTGTGAAACACCAGTGGTTACCTGTGTGGATTGAGTCTCTGAAAATTGATTTTTCCCCCTTTTCTTCTCAAAGTTGCAATCAGCAGATTCCCCAACTCTCACTGTATTTGGTAAACATCTTCAGCAAATTCACAGCCAAGACTAACTTGATTTGGCCAACCCTGACAAGTGACTACTTGAGCATGTAGTCACTGTTTAGACAACATGAGACGCTTCTTGGTCTCCCTCATTTCAGAGTCAAGTAACTTCATTTATTCTTTTTGGCACTTGATGACAAATACTTCTCCTCTGTTTTTCTGAAAATTGCAGTAATTAGTACAAAAGGATACTTCCATAAGGCATTTAAGTTGTTAATAAAAATAATTGGTGACAGGAGTGTGGTGGTTTTCCAAACAAAATAATAGAGATTTCTTTTCTAAGATATTTTTCTGATCTACCATTAAGCTACCACAGTAGCAAATTATCCATTATACTTTTACATATTTTCTAAAAGAAAGGGAGAAATTTTGCATCGTAAACATGAAAATTCTACATTTTAAGCCTCTTAACCTAGTGACTTGTTAGATCATTTGTGTTACTCTGCACTTCTTATTTAAGAAGCATGTAACTATTATATGAGACCAAAAAAGAGTGCAATTCATTATGTGAGTGCTAGTTACAGATTTATTTGTGAAATTTCTAAGAGGAAGGTCAAAGGGGGTGTCACAAAAGTTTTCAAATCTGCAGATCAAGAAAAGTAACACCATCTCCAAATATATTTAGTGAATGATAATGCAAACCACAGACACATATAGAGAGGAGGAGAAAATAAATTCTCTGGCTCCAGCTGGGAATTTATTAAATGTTTAGAGCCAGAGAAACAATAATTTAGAGGGGAGTTTTTCCCTGGATTCTGCACTACTAATAAATCATTGCTGGTCATGCAGTTTTCAGTGGTCCCAACAATGATTACATCCTGCATACACTGGTCATACTTAGAAACTACAGATTTTTCTTTGTTGTACTCTCTATATTATTAGTGCTCTCTGGTGCTGAGGAAGAACATTTCCCATACACAAAGAAAGAGGCATGTGGCTGTGCACACACACCTATACGTATGCATACACCACCTTTCAGATCCCAAGAAAACGTTACATACAGAACAGGTATTTTTTTTCAGAATTGACTTTATAAAATATTAGCAGATTTTCTAGAACTGGCAGAAATCTTGAAATTTAAAAGAAATTCTATTTCTGAGCATATTGGCCCTGTAGGGGGGACAAGAAGCAACAAAACTTGCCCGTCTACCTTTAGCTGATGTGAAAATGGGTTGCTTTCTGTTCATAAATGACTTAAGATTCTTTGGAGAAAGGCAGTTACTAGGTGGAAAGTATTATATATCAGACTTGCAGTGTACAATGTCTTTACCTTAAGCAATTGTGATTCCTTCGGATGTGAATGTGGGTAGTGAAAATGCTGTAATAAACTGGGGGAACAGCCTCTAGAGGTGGCTGCTGATAAAGCACCATCCATAAGAGCACAAACCTGTAATGTGATGGAGGAAGGAATGAGAATAGTTCACTTATTTTTTAAGGGAAGGAGTATATATGCATCTTCCAAGCTGCTGGAGGGGATTTCATTAATGCAGTTATGAATTTTTTTAATAATTTTAGTAATTGTTGGGTCAGAAAACTTCTCTTTCAGAAAGGACAAAGAGTGAAAATACCCAATGCTAAAAATAAAAGAAGCAACCAGAGATTAAGGGGTAGAAAATTTTAAAAAGATCCTCATAAACATCTGTGAAGGACACAGAGTACTTTCTGGAAGGCAGAGTTGTTCCTCCATCCCTGTGGAGCTGGTGGAAGGACAGCCCAGAGACTGCAGATGAAAATCCTGGCACCAACCAGTAGACCATTGCTCAAGGAGAGCCTGTCCAGAGGAACAGCGAACCAGCAGCCAAGACCCAGCAGTAATGGAGAAAACTTTCTGCAGACTACAGAAGACTCTGCCAGGTGTGCTGCTACTAGGGAAGCCACTGGGTTGACTGGAACAAAGCCTGGAAGCAAAATTTGATCTTCCTTTGGAAATTCACCAAAATAAAATGTCAAGGCACATCTATTGCTAAACTGCGGCTGACTTAGATGTTGCCACAGTGTTGAAGAACTGTTATTGATTTAAGTATTAGCAGAGAAAATCACAAATTAAAGGATTTTTTTTTTTAAGTTTGTCTTTTAAGCAGCTCACTAATGTACTTAGACACTGGGTGAGTGATCTTCTAGAGCTTCTGCTAGGCCGAAGATGTGTTAACAACAGAAAGAGCAACAGAGCTATTGACAATGGAAAACAGAAAGCAGAGATGGTGAAAGTGCAGAATAACATCTGTAGTTTCCAACATGAATTGACTAGGTGCAAATCTCTACAGAGCTGAGGAAAAAAAATAATCTTTTAAGTTAGAAATGTGTGAGTGTAGAGCAATTTCAATGCCTTTGAGTGAAATGTTCAGTCTTGAGGTTTCTGCAGTATGGATAAAACTGTACTGAAGATTATGCCAGCCAGCAATCACCCTGTTTGCACCACTCCCTTGGTCATGTGGAACAGCAATCATGTCCTACACTCAGATTCAATTTTGTTACAACTGGCAAACTGATGCAGTTAGTTGAAATAAACTGACATCTCAAAATACTTTTATTTATAGAAGAAAACCTCAGCTAGACCAGCTATTAAAGCCAAGTGGAAGACGTATCCTATTTGGGCATCTCATTGTTAACTATCCCCTTGACGACACCTATTTCAGAAATATTGAACTATTCAATGTCTCTGAAACATCTGGACTTTCTACTTGTTTTGTAAGTCTCTAACAAAAAATATCTGCACATCATCCATCAATCCAGAGCCACATTCTTTTCTCACCCTATCATGATTAGATTCCTTGGGAGGTTGTAGGGGTTTTTTTCCCTAATGCTTTTCTCCCAGTTTTTCTTGGACATTCTTGTGTTATTAATGGGCTAGATATGTGCTCACTTTGAGCCATTGGAAATTAAACTAGTGTTTTTAGTAGCTGTTATACGAGCTGGGGAAGTAGGGAGTTTCAGGGACCTGACCTTTTTCCTTAGTCACAACAGACTCATTTGGGCAAAACTGAGACAGATCTCCTTCGCTGTTTGAAGAGAGTCCCCTTCTTATTGAGATGTGGAGAGCAGTGGCATAGTGGGTATTTTGACAATTTTTTTGATAGGAATGTCCAAGTCAATGTACTATTGCTAGGCCTATCCTGCTGTAAGTCAATGGAAACTTCTAAATATCCATTCTCTGAACAGGTAGATAGCTGCTTTCTGTAGAACAAGATCCACGCAGAACAGTCACTCCATGGAAAAAGACCTGTGTGGCCTCCATGTGGACCTCATCTCAAAGAACTGTTCCTGTAGTGTAAGCAGGGTTTACCTGAGATACATCTATCATGAAATTAAAGAGTAATTACATATCCTGCTGTGGAAGTCCCATTCTTCTTCCACTTTAAAAGTCAGTAAATGGATGGGTAAATCTGCCCCATCCACATGGGTGTTACTGGGGAACATTTCTTGCAGAAGGCAGAGAGCAGCCTGCTGTCAGGTAGCTTTAAGCAGAGGCCAAGCCCCTCTGGCCAGCACATGTTCTTCCCCAGCTTACACTGCCAGGCACTTTGCCTTTCTCCCCCAGCTTTGCACCAGGGTCCTTCTTCAACATTAGTTTTCAGCCAGATGAGGTCCCTGACCCATCTTAGTATGCGTTTGCATGTGTGCAATCAGTGCAAGACAGCTGTAAAATTATATAGCTGTAGAACTGCTGAACTGAGAGCAGGAGGGAAGCAGAGCAACCTCTCAGAGCTGGCTGTTTGCTGCCAGGTAATGTGAGGAGCTGGCTGATAGCGGGGTCTTGTGTGGGGATTGTTTCTTCTGTCAGGCTGCCAGTGGATACACAACAATTGCAATCTCCACTGCTCCTCCCTGCCACAAAGATTAGGGGAGTTATGCATGTGGAGCTGGGCTACGAGACTGTTAGATGATAATAATGCACAAATATTAGACTGGTGTAAATATTAAGGAGAAAAAGGAAGGTTCAAGGATGTGTGTAATTAAGAATAATGGTTTGATGAAAAAACATCTTTTTATGTATGTGTCTATTTTTATATGACCTCCATCTGGAACTCAGCAGATGAAACTGAGGAGGAATATACAGTCTCTTCAAACAGTATTACAAAATGAGACCTTGGTCCTGAAAATAAATCATTGTGTCAGACTTCAGCTCATTGATTTTATTTGTCTGAATCTCAGGCTAATTGAGAAAAAACCAGCCTGAAGAGCAGACCCTGCTTTCTGATCAGCCTGTGAAACAGAGAAATTGAGAGATGTTTTCTGTAGTTACAAATCCCAGAAAGCCTGCTGTAATTATCAGGTAGTTCATCACTTTCAGTAATAAGCTTGATAATAAAAGCGGTCTGAAAACCTGAGTATGTCTGACAAAAGGAGTGAAGAATGTATGTAAAATGTAATTATTTTCCCTTCTGACTAGTTTTTCTATTAGGCAAGAAAAAAACCAGAAAAAAAACATTGGCAACAATATCTGAACAAAATAGCTTATTATCAAGCAATTAATCAAAGGCTCCTTTTAAAGGCCCAGACTGCAGGAAGAGAAGCTGGCACATCTCCCTGTCCCCAGGCTGGAAGGTAAGAACCTGCCCTCTTTGTGTGATATAAGTAATAAAAGGGGAAGCCATGGTGGACTGTGGAGGGCAGATGTGTCCTGGGTACTGCTGACAAGCTCCAATCAAACATCCAGCAGCTCTTAACCCATGACGTAGCCTTTTAGCACTCATGACTCCAAAGCCAGCCCAGCTCTTTAACCAGGCATTTGCTTTGGCATTAGATGCTTGGGGTAAGGGGCTGCATGTGAAATCCAAGTATCTGCTGCTTCCCCCACATGGTAACTGCAGGAGATGTGGAAAAGATATTTAGGGTCTAAGACATCCTCTGAGGATGCAGGTGTGTGGGCATGGGGTGGTAAAGAGAGGAAAAGGGAATGGTGAGAATGGGAGAAAAGAGACATCAGAGGAAAAATAGGAACAATGGAAGCCTATCAGCAAGGAAACAGGAGACAAGTGGACGAAGGGAGGAATACTTTACAACAAAAACAGACTTCAGGCATACGAGATATTCTCTGTGTCTCTATTTTATTTTGTCATAGTGCTCATCCATGCTTTCTGTGCCATGCTGCTGCCACTATGTGCCTTTGCCCAGCAAATCCTGCCAAACAGCCAGCTGAGCATATGCCACACTTGTAATACGCAAAGGCAGTTGTAGTTGCCCTTCCAGGGCTGGAAACTCGGAAAAGAAAAGAAAATGCAGTCTGCAAGACCTGATGTTGTTCCAAGTACTGGAGCCAGAAGATAGGTAAATGTAAAAGGGGTTTAATATCTTGTCAGCACTAATTAAAGTTATGCATCTGCCAGCAAAGCCGTTACAGACCACCATTTCAGGCGCTTAGAACTTGGCTGTAATCATATGTTCTGGGAGTAACAAATTTTCTCTAGTTATAAAATAAAAAGTCCTTGTAGGGCTATTGAAACAATGAAGGCTGGGACAGACAAAATGAGCATCAGTGGAGCAAGATGGGAAGGTATGGAAGGAAGAATAACATCTTCCCACAACACCTTTAAGACATTGAATAGTAATTAGAACAGGGATAAAAGTAGAACTCAAACTTTGGCAACTACCTTAAATTAATAAACTTTAGAGATTGCTGTAAGATTATATCAAAGACTGGTATAAACAACAATGATTTTCACTGTCTTCTGAAACCTGATAACCACAGGCTTTGGCAGATTACCAGGAGAACCAGTATCACCACTGAGGATCCCAGAACTGCCTTGCTTCTGCTTCTGGAAGATAAACCACCATGAACCATGAAGAAAAAAGAATGCAGCAGATTGTGAAAACCGTGCAATGAGAGAAAGGGAAAGAGGCCCTCCATCGGGTAGGTAGCTCTAGGATTACTTAGGGATTGAGAAAAGAATAATCAATACTTTTGATTACACTACAAAGTACTATAGCAAAAGGTTGAACAATGGGCTTCTCCCTACTTCAGCTTAAGGATTCTTCATCCAAGGTTTGTAAGTGAAAACAGGGAACTCATCCTTCCAGACATGTCAAATAGCAGGTATTAAGCATAAAACATACGGTTCATTCCGCCCAACATCTCCCCTCCGGTAGGGCTGCAGCTCATATGCTTTCACAGCACATGCTCTACCAAAAAAAGCCTTATTATAAAACACTTTCAACCTGATGCTGAAGTCCAGCCTCTGACATGACACTGCATCCTACGCTGAGGAAGGTACTCTTGAGCGGCAGGAAGTTCTTTTTCTACTGGATAAAACAGGCAAGTAATTTCTCACAGAACATCTGAGAACTCACATCAGTTGCAGCAGTTTTTCTTAGTAACTATTGAAATAAAAAGAGGGTCAATCCCTGGCTCATCTACCTAATTTGATGTGCATCAGAACTTTTCTGTCACATTAGCCATGCCACACAATATGAAATTCATGCTGGCTTCAGTCTAGCTGCAGAGGGGACTATACCTCATGTGGCACAAAGCCTGTGGTTACAGCATGGCCACACTTAACACTCTTCAGACAAACTGGACCCAGCAGTGTGAGTTTCCACTGCATCACAGCTTTGCAGTGTGGAGGATTTCTGGCCCAGTGTGAGAAGCATTGCAGCTGGCTCCAGCTGGACCATGATTTATCAGTAAAGTTCATCTAATGCTAAAGAGATACATGAGCATAGCAAATCTCTCTATATATATATTTCATAACAATATATATTATTAATAATATAATATATACAGAGAGAGAGGGGGGAGGAAAAAGAGGTTCATGAGTTAAGGATTTTAAAATTAGGCAAGATATGATTCACTGGCAGATGGCCTCAGTAAAGTGGCCAGCCTAATTAAGTGTGTTATACTGTATCATCAATAATCCATTAGAAGAGTGGCAATAGTTTATGTGCAACAACAATTCGTTAAAAAAGCTCCGTCTATTTCATAGCAATGGAATTTACAATTTTGTTCAGGGGGAAAAACAAACAAACAACCCTTTTAGTTTTGAAGATTAACTTACAAAATATGTCTTGCTGTTGTGCTTGACTCCAATGAGACTCTGAAACAGTGCTCTTAACTTGTGTGAACTGATCCAATTAATCTTAATCCTGGTCCCCAGGCTCAGAGTCCCTATGCTCAGTGAGGCAATAGCTACATAATTTGGCATTTTGTCAGGGTGCCACCAAATTCAGCATTCCCTCGTGGAATTCCCTATTTTGCTGCAGGCTGTTGCTCAACCTTTTGTTTTCTGTCTTCTGACTTGCCTCCTGTCCTTTCCCCTTGGGGAGGAGGTAATTGGATTACAACACATGCTCCCTCCACTCCTCCATGGAACCAAGCAGCAGGGTGCTGGAAATCAACTCTCCGAGTCCAGCCTGCAGCCAGGGAATGGGATAGCCAAGCATATTGCATGACACGCTGGGCCTTGCAGGGAGCAGAGCAGCCGCAGAGAGCTGGGCAGGGGCTCCTGAAACTGGCTGCAAGAGCCCTGCTTCCCTGGCACACATGAGAAAGGAGGTTTAAGATAGTTTTCCAAGACAATACCATGGGAGCTCAGACCTGGCGTGTAGACTAGGGGCCCTTTGAAAGCACAAGAGAAAAAAATCCCACTGTTGGGAGTAATGGAGGCAGAAGGGTGGTTTTGTAAAAAACCAACTGTTGCCAAGACCTAAAACAAGCACTAGTCATTTTCCCTATTCTCACAAATCTTGACACAAAATATTACATTTTAGGGCAATTACATTGGGTTTCTTTTTTTTTTTTTAATATCAACATAGATGTTTGTGTGTGGCAACTGCTAATTGTCTCAGAGCTCTCTCCATGTGTATAGAGCCAAGTGGTATTTTGGCTTGTGTTGCAAAAAGATTAAGGGCTGGCTGGTAATGCACAGCCTCCAGTTCTGCCTGAGCCCCCTCCCCTCCAAGTTTTTACTCTTTCCTCTGACAGGCACAAATGGGCCACAGCAACTGGTCTCCCCCCACTCTAGCACCTCCAGTGTGACTGCCCCACACCTGCAAGCTGGATCTCCCGCTAGGACTGTGAGTCCCCTACTTGGGAGACTAGAGATGTTATATTAATGTCACCTTCTTTCCTGCTGAATGGGGGTCAGATGTGCCAAAAACTTTCCCACAGCCACTGGTTCCTTTCCAGCATTTGCAATGTCCTGCTTTCTGTAGTGCAGGGAACCTGAGGAGCCCTAGAGGACAGCCCTTTGGGTTTCCTAGGCTTCAGCTCCTGTCTGACACACTGCTGCCTGCCTGGGTCCATGTGATGCCATCCATGTCTTGGCTCCAGCACGCATCCTCAGCCATGGCTTTATGATTCCTCCTAGTCTTGCAATGTTAGCTTTCAGTTTTATATTAGGGAAAAAGACTTTGCTTTAGACAGGTAACACGTTTTAAACTATTTAGTTGAAATCAATATTAGTAAGATTTTGTCAGGTTGGAGCTCAAGGAAAAGGTATACTTTGGGGTCACAAAAAATTTCTGGAGATTGCTAAAATGGAATTTAGTCCCATTTGCCAAGGGAAGGCTTTTCCTTGTGGAATTCTTGCAATGAAGCAATTCTGAGAAAGAAATTATTAGTGACTACTACATTATCTCAGCTGTGTGAAGCACCATGCTATGAATAGGCCCTTTATCCTCATAACTGCACATTCATATTAGAAAAACAAAAAGTAGTTCTTGCACCACAATCCCTTTCTCTCTTTCTTATTTCACTATCACTAATAAAACTGGAATTGAAGGGACAGGACAGGATCCTGAGGGTCATCTCAGCTCTGCTGCTCCAAGCTCAGAATCATAGCAGAAGGTGTATGCAACAATACAAGTTTTACCTTTAGATTTATCAGCATTTAGGATTTTGAAATCAGCTTTTAACAAATGAATTTCAAAACAGAATTGTGGCACTGGATTTTTTAAATTTTATTTTCCTTTTTTACAGTAAGTAAACCCCTGTTGTCTCTGCTGGGCAGTGGGCTGGGGTTGCACAAGGGCCGTGAGGTACACATGGAGGCTCCTTCCCCTTTGACAATAAAATTCCAGCCAACTCTGTTGCTTGTGGCTGTGTAGCTGTGAATTCTAACTCAACTGAAAGTCTCTTGTTTTTCTGCAGTAGTATAAAAGTCTAAACTGGTCAGTCTTGGTTTTGTCTGCCCTTAAAATTTACCTCTGGTGTTCTTTATCTCAGCATTCTTGATATGTGATTACATCTTCATATGAAATAGCAGCTTTCCTGCTTGTAGAAAGGAAAAAAAAATCTCTGTTTTTTGTTTTATGCACGTGTTTGTGTGTATGTTTGCACACATCAGTGCCTGTAGTTGAATACTGACTCTCCTCCTTACAAGACACTGCATCTGGATGATGCTAAGAAGTAGACAGAAACACTGCACCTAAATAGCAGGAAAGAGGACTCACAGGGAATGTAGTGGTGTATTGTGTCAGTGACCCATGGTTTCAAGTACTTTGAACTAGGATGCAAATCAGTTGTTGCAATGTGTTGCAATAAGAATCACCATATAAGTGAGTCCCTTTTGTGGCCAAATGTGACAACAAAATATAGAGCTGTTTTGTATAAATTACCTAAAGTTTGGCTGCATCTCCTACTCTTTCTTTGATAAAACACTGGTATGATGCTAAAAAACTACAAATTTTCCAGGGAAAAGGTATGGACTTAATTAACAGGGATTGCCTAGCCCTAATCCTTGAAAAGAATAGCAGCTCTAGCACATTTCAGGATGTTTTAGTTGTAAAATCTGGGTCCTGTAAGCACTTGTGCACATGCTTACCTTTTCTGCCAAGTCTCAGGCATTTAACAGATGAAGTAAATGTGTGTGTAGAATTTGACCACTGCTCTTAAAAAACTCAAGCAAGTTTAGCAAAGGCAAATACAGGAAGATTAAGATTTATTCTGACAAGTATGATGTAAATTTGGCTGGACTGCATCAACAGAAACAATTTTGTTTAAGAGCCTTCAACAAAATTTAGTAAATGTCTTTAAAGCCCCATGTATTTTATAACAATGCAAACTTAATCCTTCTTGGGGAGAGGGAAGAGAGAAGATGTGAAGACCCTTTAGTTTCTAGGATGTCATGCTGCTTGTTTTTCACAAGACATAATATTGCAAAAATGTCCTAATGGCCTCTTTCTCATTAGTGTTTGTTCATTCCAGAATCAGGCTTGGTTGCTCTCTTTACCTTTCTCTGCAGTTTGTTGAAGGATTAGTGCTGAGAAATACATGCAACAATCTTGAAGTGGGAAATTTATCTGAACTTTAAGAAAACATGTTTTGATCTTTCGGTATCTATACATGTAATTACATCATTTATTAAAACAATCAATAGCCCAATCCTCAAAAGAAAAAAAAAATAAAGAGTTGGACTTTTTGAGATTTTTACTACTGTAAATTTTTTAAACAACTTTTTAAATTTTAAAAAATTCTTTATTTTTTTTTATAACATTGGCATAAATCGTACACTCACAGTGAGATTAAGATGCTAGCACTTCCCTGCAGTTTTGCGGGAAAAAAAACCAATCAGAAAATAACAGCTATTCATTTAAAAACAGTATGGTGCCTGAGAATGTCCTTATTAAAAATAGTAATAAAATAGCAGAGTTTTGTCATGCTTTCACTGGAGCAATTCATCATTCAGTTTATATCTTCTATCTTCCTCTGAAGGCCATAGAAATTAGCTGGCTGAAAAAAATCCAGTGAAGTGGCTGCTATTGCCCTAGCTTGTTACAAGTCTTTGTGTAAAACCACGTTTTCTTCCTATAAAGTGCCACTTAGGTCTGAGGAAAAATGCAATTTAAAAAATGCACAGAACAGCATTTTTTTTCCCTTAAACTGAGTAGGTCCACATAATTGGTGAAGGCACAGTCATCTTCTACTAGCTGGTTTTTAGGTGCCAGTTGAAATACAATGGTGGTGGTGGTCTTTAATCTGGGATACTTTTCCTTGCTTAGAAGCTGGTGTGACAGAGTTTAAACTTTTCAAAATTACCTGTGATTATCTTTTTGTTGTTGTTTGAAAAAAAAAAAAATTAGAAGACTTTATGACAGATACATCCTGTGTCAAATGTGTCAATAGTGTGATCTATTTTAAACAATTGTCGAACATGAGGCAGAAGCTAATTTGTGAGGCAACAAAACAAACCTAAATTTTCAGATGCTTCAGAAGTTTACATGTTAACCTCCAGTTCACGCACTATCAGTTTTGTCTGTGTTGCTGATTGTAGGGTAGGCAGCTATGTTAGCTTTGTACTATTCCACTAGTGTAGCTCCAAATTATTTTTTATTAACAAAAGGGGGGAAACTCAGATTTATAGCACTAGAATCAGTTTGGGATATGAAACAAATTTTACAAACTATTGGGAACTGCCATTTTTGCTTGCTACTATTTCTAGGTTGCCATAAATGCTATGACATGGTGAAAGATAAAGAAAACTTGACTTGAAATCGTGGGATTAAAGAAAGCATCAGATGTCTTTTGCAAGACAGTCACCATATGATTTCACTGCAGATGGAGAAAAAAACCCTGAAGTTAGTCTCACATGCTCCCCTTTATATACTACAAGGGAAACTGCATCATGTTGTCTGAGTGGGAGACGTATTGCATTTTTAAAGAGTACAGAAGGGATTTTTTCTGCTCGGTGGGGAAAGTATATAACAAATTGTTAACTCTGCAGCAAATCTTCAACTTGCAAACAGAAATCAATCATTCAGAAAAAAATCGATGCAAGCATCTCACAGACAGTGAGGTGATACTAAATGACAATATTATCTAGAGATGATTCCATTTGAGTATAAACATGTCTTGGTTTCATGGTAGCTCTGGGAAGCAGCTGGAAGAGAGTAAGGGATACTTGCTCCTCCTTACTTTTGGTGTTTAAAGGGTACCCTAACCACAACGGGTTTCATAGGAGTGGGCTACTAATTATTTTGTAGTCAGAAAGTGCTCTATAAAAGGCATAAGAGAGTAATTCAATGCAGTTTCCTTTTATCTGCCTTGCCAATTGATGTCTATACAGAGCAAGCGGGGCTCCCCAAACACGTCAGTCTGTTTCAGATACACAAGATTAAGTAGCAAGTGACATTCAAGAGCAATCGGCCCACCCAGGAGGAGTGAAACCAGCGGAAAAGCTGTCAGATTCTGCCTTTTCTCCATTAATCTTGAAGCTTTTCAATGCTGCCAGGTCGCATCTCCATCAAACAAGCTGGGAAGAGTGTCGGGCTATTTTCTTTCGTCTCACTTTCCCCTCCTCATCGCCCCCATTAACCCTTGACATGCCAGGTTCTGGTTTGGGAGCAGCTCTTGTGTTATCCTCAGTAGGTGGGGCAGCATGTAGGGCTGGATGGAGCCCAGTGTGGACCTTGTTTTAGCAACAGGCTGACATTTAGGTGGTTGGAGAAGAGGGTGACAGTGATTTCTTCCAAGATGAAACTGTTTTGAATGCTTATGCAAGGAGGAAGGAAATAACAGGTATGTTTTTCTTCTATAGACAGACCATGCAATGAAGTACTCTCTCCCATGTTGGTCTCGTTCTGATGGTGAGCTGTGTTTTCCATAACCTACATTAGAAGCGGGGAGGCATTTGTTCTTTCCTTCATTTAGTGGTAAATTTTTCCCAGTTATAGATGAGTTGGCTGCATCGTGCAAGATCCAGGATTTGACCAAGGCACAGATACATATCTCATTCTTCCCCGGGTAGTTCCAATAGCATGTAGGATACATTGTGTAGCTGTCACAGAGGAGGCGTTCAGGCTGGCGGCAACCTTCAGAAGCTGAATCACAGAAGCAGAGGGTGGCTGAGTGTCCGGAAAGTGGCACAGATTGTGAAGTGCACATGGCAGGGATAAGTGATAATATATATTGGAACTGCAGCCAAGTGGCTGTGTTCCTCTGATATGAGGGGATAGGCCTGACTGAAAGGAAAGAGGCCACTTTCCTTCAGTTCCTAGGGATTGTATCCTGAGGATGATATTGGGGAGGGTGTGGTTTTCAGAGAGGAAATGATGGTGAAGCAAAATCCAGCTCTGAGAAGCTAAATCTATGAGCATAAGAATGGCTGCAGCAAGTAAAGCCAATGATCCATCTAAACTGACAGCAAATGTCTCGGGAAGGTGATATGAAACATACAGGCATCATATAGTGATAGCTCTTTGGATGGTCTTCTAGTTTGCAGTAACTTGTAGATGAGGAATTTCCACATACTGAGCTGGCATCTCTCTCCCTTTACCTCCTGGGGCTTTTTTTCCCCTGTAATAATGTAGTTGTGGTGTTTACTTTTCTCTATTCTTCTCACTCAAGAAATCTCTTATGTTCCTCTTTCTACATGTGATATTTGCATTTCTGACAATCATTGTGGACATAGAGACAGTGGATTTGTTTCTACTATACACCAGAGAGTGAGAATTATGAAGTGTGCCCTGACACAATTCACATACCAGTACTCCCTTCCTCATTTTCAAGTAGAACCAAGGCCAAGCAGAAGTGGTCAGAAGCTGTGAAGTAAAATGATCTCAAGTCTCCAGCACTTGAGGTGACAGTTCTAGCCCCAGGATAACCGAGTACCAGGAGAAGGCGGCAATGGTCTTATCTCCAAGAATGTTTCCTTGTATCCTAGCCTGGTAGATAAGCTCTAAGAGTGCCTACCAGATCTCACCTTAAAAATCAGAGACAGGACACTGTTTTTAGTGATTCACCTGCAAGCAGTCCTGCTCCCAAATACCTTTCGATATTCTTTCTCTGTGCTGCTGCAGGAAAAAGGAATGGAAATGGATATGCTTTAGTTTGCAGGGTTTGTTTTTTACTAATGCAATCTAGGTCACTCCTAGTTTCTCCCTACTAGCTACTGTTATACCAGATTATTTTTTTCAAACATGCAGAAATTATATTATAAAATACAGTCTTCAGTTTCTACTGAAGTATGCCACTAGTGAATCTTCAATGTATATGGTTTCTTAGGCTATATTTGTAGATAACGGGCCTTCATAATTTTTCTAAAATGCTGCCTGTAATGGCTGGCTGTGTGTAGTTCATTTTGCTCCTGCTTTTTATCAGTCTGCTGGCTGAGTAGGCCAGTGGTTGTAACTGGTCACTCTTCCAATAGAGTACAACACTGCCTGCATGGTAGGCTGTGTAAACTCAGTCAATTGTGTATTCAGATGGTGCAATCTCCTGTAAATGGGCTATTAACACATTTAACAGTTGTGACATAAGAAGCAGGTTATTGGAAAAGCAGTTGTGTCATTATCAAATGTTCATGCAGAAGGACAAATAGTGTGTGATGTATAGAATAGTGGAGGAAAAAACAGCCAAAAAGGAGAAAAGGCAGAAAATGGATACTTAGGAAGAAATAGTTGTATAGCACTGGAATAGTGGGAGAGACACCACCACCATGACTTTGTTCAGGCTACACTGAGTAAAGGAAAAAGATGCTTCATAAAAGAATAAAACATCCCTGTGCTGGCTGTAAGAGCCCTATTCAGTATGACAGCAAAAGTGAGACGTGTCATTCTAGAGAAAGAATACATGGAGCGCTCTCTATATCTAAGAGTGCTGACAGGCTTAAGACTTCCTATTAGAAAGCTGAAGTCTTCCAGAGTGATGACCACGACCTGGAAAGAAAATTTTCACCCATTAAAATGATAAATTTTAGGTAATGAAAATTTTGTATGTCAGAAGAGATAGCTGAAGTCTTCCAGAGTGATGACCACGACCTGGAAAGAAAATTTTCACCCATTAAAATGATAAATTTTAGGTAATGAAAATTTTGTATGTCAGAAGAGATAAAGATTTCTATATCTAATCAGGTTGAACCTCTGACTGACTGGTTGCGGCTGGGAACCTGTTGTGCACTGTGGACTGGTGTGATGTGGTGTCACTAGCATGTGTGACCACACAGGCCTTTAGCTGAACAATCATCACATTAAAGGTGAATCCTTTCCTCTCTGCCATTGCATTGAACATGCAAGCAGAAACATATGGATGTGCTGAGATAGTTACCGATGTACGTAGTACTTACTATTCTTTGGTTTTTGCTTAGAAGTCAGAGCAGGAAAAAATGACTTTACAGTGCTGGTGTAAGAGCTGAATAGACCACTTGAATAGGACACCCTTTTCCAGTGCTCACCACTCACCCACGCACCTGGCATTCACCAAGCCCACACAGCCAGTATGTCCCACTCTTAATTTTACACAATGGCTAGACATGAAGTTTTTCCATTATGTTAATCTATAATTCAATGACATTTATCTTTACTAACAACTACAGTAGCTGTCTGTTCCCCACAATGGATTACTGCCAATGTACAGAAACAAATGACCTTAAAATGTCTCCCTAAGTATCTCTCTGCAGTTTCTTTTCCCATGCACAGTCTCCACCATATCCCCACTCTTTCAAACTGCCCCCCCACCCCAGACTGAAAAATAAACTGTTATCAATTTCCTCTTTCTAAAACAAGACTATTCTCCCACCTTTCTCTTCCTTTCCATTTTCTACCTCTATCGCCCATGTCCTTTTCTTACTGTTTTTTTCCCTCCTTTTGCTGGATCTATTTATTTCTTGTTTTGCCGGTCTAGTTCTGTGTTCCCAGTTAAGGATAATTGATCTGTTCTATAGCTCTTATGGCATCTATACTCACATTATGCCACGCTTTTCTATAGTCATAACTACTTCTGTACTGCCAATTGCTCTAATCTTCTCCCATTTACATTTGCATTCAGACCTTTCATCATACACCACAAGGTTTAAGTTCCAATGCCTTGCCTTTCAGTCATTTGAGTTGTTTTTCTCCACATCTTCATCTTTTTCTTAGACATAAGTTAAAGACAGGGTTTGGGACATTTTGTGCCTACTAGGCCATGCTAGTTACAGCCACAAGACCTTCCTCACTTGCAGCCTCAGTGGTGTTTCTGGTGATTCTGTGGGATAGCAGTATTATAATTAATTTTGAAACCAAGTTTCTCTACAAATTTCCATGCAAAATGGCCCCTTCAAAAGGCACGGGAGGAGGCTTTGTCATCATCTTCACATGTGTTAGTGCTCAGTTGTGGTTGCCATGTTTGAAATTGCTCCTTTCCCTCAAGTGTAATATGTTCCATTTCCACCTGTTTATCTTCCTGGGTAGGGCTCAGTGTTGCATAATGAAAATCAACTAGAAATTCCAAAGGTCATGAAAAAAGGTCATTACATTCCTGCCTCTGTTTTACTTTCTTCCTCCCATTTCACTACCTTCTTCTTTAATCTTTCTATTTACAGCACAGTTTGGACACAGGTAGGTTAAAAAATGTAATATTTAATCTAAAGCTACAATCTTTAAACAAGAAGTTGAAAAAAACTTCTTTAAAACTTGTTTAAAAAAAAAAACAAGTTGCTTTTACCAAAATGGTGTTTTGAAACCTGCTCTGTTTTTCCCAGAAACACAAAAATGGCCTTGAAAGAACTAGTTTATTACTTTATTCTCTGTCTTCTAGTGTTTCCTGAAAGAAATTCTGATAATCAGCTTTCACTGGATCAAGTTTCAGAAATGTGTTTTCCTGATAAAGTGAAGTTATTATCTCATGTGTGTGACTAAAAAACTGATGTTCTAAATAACTGCCAGCAACCAGTCCTTGGACCAGACTGACTCACAGATAAAACATAAGTGAAATAATGGTAAGTTTAACATCTAAGCTAGCTATTAAATTCAACAAAGTTTCTCTTGTCATTATCAGGAAAACATAAGTAAACTTTTGGCAGAAAAAAATATTTAGGAACACTGTGACACCATTAATACTTATTTCTGTCGGGGAACATCATGTTCTTGCAATTCTTAGGGCAACATGTTCCAAGAACATTTCATTTCTTGTGGAAAAGCTCAAAGGAGTTAGATTTCTAACTTTCTTACACATACAATATAAAGATAGGGGATCTCAATGTACTTTAGAACCTTGAAGTCAAACAGGAAAATGAAAGTCATGAGTTTGCCTAAGCAAGTAATAAAATTATTCAGGTGCTGTGTTTCTCTGAAAGGCTCACCTGTAATGCTTAAAGGTTGAAAAAAATTAGGATACTTTTCTGTCTGTGTGGCATAAAGTAACATACTAAATTACTGTACCAGAGTTTTTACCTCTGCTTGGGTGGTGAGTCAGAAAAGAGCTCTGGGAAAGTGAGTCTGATTTTGCTGGAAAAGTCTAGATTGACTTACAAATTCAGCATTTTCAGATATTAATATTAGACCATTTACATATGCAGTGAGCCTTTTGGGGGAGAGGGGGATAGGTTGGGGTGGTTTATTTTATATTTATGAACTTTATGGCCTCTTCCTGTGATTCACATAGGTGCTTATAAAGTCAATTAAGACAGTTGTTTCAAGGCCAGGAAGACAGGCAGCCAAAAAAGGTAAGAAAGTGTGGTAGAAAGTCTAATAGGATTCTAAACCTCTCCAACCATATATTCAGCTGGACTTTAGCATCCTTTTGTTATCAGATTTAAAAAATATTTGTGATTTTTCATGTTTTATTCTATGGGCTATTTGAAATTTTTATGTCCAGTATAGGTATCATTGGTAACTCTTTCATTTTCTTTTTTTTTTTTCTTTTTTTTTTTTCATTATACTTCAGAGGTTTTTAAATAGTCTTTCTTAGCCAATATAGAAAGGGTTACAATTGCTGTTATTCCACTATAACAGTGATGCAAACAGGAGCTGTGGACCACAGAATGTACAAAAACTAGCAGTCTGTCAGCTCTATAACACTGGGAGACAAAACTGAAGTCTGCATTTGAAAATGAACGTTTCCATATAGGTATCATTGTCCACTTCGTTTTATGTTTACATTTCTAACCCCTCCTCCCCTCCAAGTTATAAAAGAAAGCTTGTGCAAAGTAATAAAAGAAAGACAACTCAAAGCTACAGCCTCTGGGGTTTCAGAGCAACTGCTGTATATTGCATTAGAGGAGCCAGAAGCTATGACAAAACCTCAATTTTCATGTTGGACGTATTTTCTAATAGGAGAGTATATTGACATTACTCACTTGTTAAAGTAGAAGTGTCCACATCACTCTGTAGTGGGGACATGTGACGTGTTCAAGAATCCACGCCGGATTCATATTCTATACATATAGTAAAAGTTTCAATGACCGACTGACTTAGAAATCATAACTTGTATGGCAGTAACGTAGTAGTATAGTAGCTAAAATGATGGACCTGAATTACATGTCACTTTTTTTTCTGAGTATGACAAATAATTATGTGAAATATCTTTCTTATGTTGCTGCATGCACATCTCTGTAAGTTCTGGGACAGCCACTGAAATCCCCATAGAGGGCTAAGGGTGCACCAGTGCACAACTGGCTAAAACATTTGCACCTTAAAAAAGATCGTCTATGGAAATGTGTTACATATTGCCTCAGCTCTTTCAGACCTCCATTGTGTTACACTCTCCTTATTAAGACATAGCAACAAAGATGTAGCAAGGTTTATAAAGCTTTGCTGGTAATGGACCTCACTGCCCCCTGGGTAAGAGGCACCTTTGGTTCTGTGTTATTACAAAAAATTTGCTCAGCCCCACAGCCATTGATTAATTCTTTTCTTGATGGGAATTATCTTTGGCATGGACCTTTTTTTGATCTTGTGCACTGGCCAGGTCCAGCAATAATGCCAACTGGCATATAGATTCTTTCATATTAAGAATTATTGATCTTTGCCTGGTTAGTTTAAGATCACTCCACTCATCATGAGCTTCTGTCATGCCTCAGCAGAAAGGCATACACCTGGCAATAAAAAACACCAAGTGGAAAAACCACAAGGGACAGACAGTGCTCAGCTGAGTTATCATCCCTTCCTTTATTAATAGGTGTTGTTTCAGGATTGGTTTAGTTTTCTAAATTAGCCATAAAGCTTTTAATTCTCAATCTTATTTGAAACACAGTATCCACTGTGATAACAGAATTCAGGCAGTGAAGTCATGGAGTGAGATCCTTACTGGCTTACCACACTGGATTTAAAGGACATGCCTTGCTCCCTGCCATGGAAAAGGCACGCACAGGGTATGTTTCTTACCGCAGTATTTTTCTTTTTTTTCTGTTCTGGGGCTTCCTGAGAAGTTATCATGGCTCACAGCATAAACAACTACATTTTTAACCACACATGAAATGCATAAAGAGGAGAAATGCTTGCTGGTACACTGTTTTGAAAGGCAATGCTGTCTTGGCATCTTAGGCCAGATGCTTTCTGGGCAGATGGTGTAAGAGCAACTGGAAACACTGTGATGAATATATACTCCTTCTAGTCCACCAGTTCTGGATGCTCTTCAAGGCACCATGTTCAAAAACACAGCAGCATCTGCATCATTCAGCAATGAACAGCCAGTCACAGCCTGGTTTGGTGATCTCATTTGTACAAACTTTTGTCTCACTTCTGGAATCCTTCAGCTTGCTCTTAATGACAGTGGTGACTTTGGCAGAGCCTTGAGGATTGTTTAGTTTGCATAGTATATTTTATTCTTATATTTTTATTTCCATTGTTTGCATGCTACTATTTTATATGACAGTCTAGGGTTGTTACTTTTGACAACTCCAAATATTAATCTCCCTCCAGCTGCTCTTCCTTTGCAAGGACCAGTAGTTTCCTCTTCTCTAGAACACCCTAAGAAACAGTATATTGTCAAAAAAAGTAGCCACTATCTTTCAGTTAAAACAAAAAAAAAAAAAAAAAAAGGAATTCAGATTTGTGTGCATATATACTTCATCATGCATTTATTTTTCATTTTTTTCTGGTGTTCAGTGTCAGTATTATGAAACAAAGTTTACTACCTTACATCTGTGGTAAGCAACTACTTGATTTCTTATCACAATTTTCTGAAAACACAGAGACACAAACCAGAAGTGTTGTTAGTACCATCTGATTGATCAGTAGCTTCCAAAACCACTTTAATGCCAGAAGAGAATGGAATTTCTTGTGGCCATAGCCAAGTTTCAGGTCTTCACACACTTCCCTCTCCCCTTTCCTTAGCCAAGCTAGAATATATATATAAGTACAACTCATCTGACGTCTCCCTCTGTAAAAAACTGCCTCTAGTATTTACACTGCAATGTATTTAAAAGACTCGTTCCTGAAAGCTGTTTTAGTAAAGCAACTGTCTAATTAAAGTAGCTATGTGCTACACATTAGCCTATTCAGTATATCACTATTTTTGAGGTAAATTTTGCCACAGAACTTTGGAGTTTCGAGTTAAAGTGCACATTCTGTTTGGCAGCCTGAAAAAAGTGAACTTTGCTTGGATTTGCATGAAAATGTGGTGAAAACTGACTTTGCTTACACTCTTTGCTTCTTTTAGAAAAAAACTGTTGTTACTGTTGTGGAGGAAGCTTAAGTCTTGATCTGCTGGAAACAGGCAGTTTGATGATTTAACTGAATTGTTATTAATATTTATATCATCGAAACCTACAAATTTAGTTACAGTGTTCTTAGCTCTAAGGTTAAGTTATGATTAACTCAGCTGCATGATTAAGGGCGTATACTTTCAGTGAGAGTTTACAGTTTTTATAATAACCACTTCTTTCTTCAGTCTATAAATAAGGAAGAAAATAGTAAAGCTATCAAAGAAATATCTTAACACATTGCCTAAACAATTTGGATCTAGCAAATCAGCATTTGTTTCAACAGTTGCAATCCTGATATACATTGACCATTGTCACATTGCAGTCTGCCATCTTGATGAATAACTTCCCTTTCTCCTTCATCTCTCTTATTTGTGACTACACACAAATAATCATCAGATTAGCAAGCTGTGTTGCAAATGGAAGGTAAATACCAGCAGTCCAAGCACCACCGTGGGCACTGTCATTCTAGTAAGAAAACAACTCCCATTTGCTATTTGTTGACTATATTCAGCTGACATTTTCCTTGTTGTTTGAAGTTTGTAAGACTAAGTTTCTAGAGGTGATAACATTTTTAGGCTAACTGATGATAAAATTTTCTTTGAAAAAACTACCAAATAAACAAAGCAAGTGAAAATGGAGATGGAGATCTATCTTCAGTACTTTTAATACTCTAAATTTATCTCTGTTTGAAGGTAAATTTCTTATTTTTGTATTTAGTCTAACCTAGGTCCATGGAAATGTCACCCATACTGAAATGTAATTGCTAAAAATGAAGTATTTTAGTGCCATCAGAAGGCAGTTAAAAACTACTGGCTTAATCAACTCCATGTTTGATTGTAATTTGTTAATAAGTTAAAGTTACTTTCTTGAAAACAACAACAAAAATCAGAACAATAATTTGTTTTGCCCAGTGCTTATCTGAAAAATTTCAATGTCTTCATTCAACAGATTGACCAGATTGATATTCTGGACTCTTACAACCCAAGTTCAGAATATGATTTGTAAGTCACTGCCAATTTCAGACGTTTTCTACTGAGAAAATTCTTAGGCTGTAGTGTTTCATACTTCCCTTATCAAATGCTAGTGTGGGTTAACTGCATTTTGTGGCAGAAGCAGGTTTCTTCCATTTCCAGAGTGTCACCAGCTGTAATGACAATAAACCAATTTATATCCCCATTCTGAATAATGTTTTGGAACTGCAATGGGCATGATTTACAGAAGAAAAGAAAATGGCTGAATAGAAACCTTAGGTAAGCCTTCCCTTTTGTCTTCATGATGAAACATACTTTGAGTATAGGAAGAAGATCATTCTTTATGTATGGCCCTGCAAAAAAAGTTTTATAGATACATTTACCTTCTAACATTGCCTGGAGACAAAGCTATAGTGAAAACTTGTCAAAAGAAAAATGTGCCAGCAGCTAAAATTGTGTGTGCTCAACTTGGTGGTGCTTGTCTCACTGTCTGGTAGACTAGGTGGTCTTAATATTGAAGGCAACTATAGTATGAGATTATTAGTGTTCTGAAAGTGAACAGCATCCAAAGCTTTTAGCATTTATTTTTTTTAAAAAAAAGAATAATTTAACACAGCAATGGCTACTAAAATGATTTGGGAAATGGCAAGCCATTGGCATGAGATGAGACTAAAGAAAGAGTTTGATGTGTTTAGTTTAGTAATCAAGGCTAAAAAGGAATCTGATTAGGTATTTTAATTTAGAAAGCACTTACCAGAGAGGGAATATTGGCTAAATAAGTGGAAAGGTATATGAACTAATTATAAATAAAACTAGTCTGGAAATAAGAATAGAAAAATCAGTATTTCAGAGATAAGCCATTCTGTATGGGTCTTTGAAATGCAATAAGGACCGCAAGGAATTCACTGTTTCACACTACCAACTCACAACTGTGTAAGCAGGATTTGATGACAGGATAGAAGTGATCCTGCTATTGAAAATTAAAACTTGTGATTTGCATCTTTGGGTGGTTAACTTCTTGCATGTGTAACACAAGCTTGAAAGGAGACTGCATTTCCATATGTCTTTTTTGCACTGTATTTTGAATACTTTAATCCTGCCAGCTGTTTACCTGCAGGGGCCAGAGAGATTTACATTTGCCCTCAGTGCATAATTTGGCTTTTGGGGAATGAAGGTAGGCAGGGTTACTTTCTTTTGAAGTGTCAGACCATGGCCACAGAAAGTGATGGGAAATTGGAGCAGAATTTACTGGTATTTTCATGATACTGAAAAAAAATAACCACCTTTCCTGCCTGTGCTCATTTCTTTAGGAAGACCCCGACTGTCAGGTTTGGAGTCAGGTGCACTCCTCTCCCCAAATTCAGTGTGACAGAATCTGTTAAGAGTCTTTTCTGGTTTCTGCCTTTCTACATGGTATTAGGCAGCGTTTGCTTTCCAGGATTCCCTACCCATTTTCTCTTCACTAAGGCCATGGCTGGGACATGTTTGGTTTTATCTCTTTCACTCTTGCATATTATGCTCCGTGATGATTTTTTTTTTTGGTTTTATGCTGAATGTTCTGGGTTAGTTATAGAGTGGCAGAAACTTTTATGCAAGGTTTTGAGGTTTCGCGTGTAAGTGCATGGTTGCATACTTAAGGCAGTCAGAGCAGCTATTTTTGTAGCCAGCTGTGGAGCATCTATCCATGGTTGGCTATGATTGATCCCAGATTCCTCCAAAGACCTGTGTCTCTTAGTATTTAAGTTCACCAAGTAGTTGTTGAATCTCTGCAACTGTAACTAGTTGGAATATTTTTGGTGCCCTGAAAAACACTAAACATAGGGAAATGCTGCATATATATCCTTTTCCTGAACTTACCGAGAACATGCAGTTTACAGTGGAGATGTGTTTTTTTTATTTTCTAATGTAGGCACTCCTGTGCCTTGGTAGTAAAACCTCCTAGGCTCAGTTTCACCAGTTCATCAGCTGGAAGAGTAAGTTCTAGTTTCTGGGAATGTAGGGATATAATAGTGAATTCACCTAGGTTTCCATCCTAACTCCATTATGTAGGCAGGTTGGCAACATAGCAGGATTTGGTCTTTGGACAGTGATGCTGAAGATGCGATGTTGAGTCACAGCCTTCTGTGCCAGATGGCATTAAAAAAATTTCTGCAACTTACCTATCATTATTTTTTGGTACCATTCTGAAAGCAGAATAAAAGATCAGACAACCTACAGTAGAGACCTTGCTCAGCTTTATAAGATGGCATTTGCCACCTCCTGTCCTCAGTCTCGACACTTGGAGACTATAGGCCACCTCATTGCTTCCAGATGTAAAAGGTTAGGCTCTAGTTCTACAAACAGATTTATGATGAGTGAGCTATTTTTTGAAGGAAGAATAGTAACTCCTACTAACCCAGCTCATTCTATGTGTTCATCTGTACCCTGATGGTGCTGCCGTGCACACAGCAAAGGAAACCCTGTTCTTCCTAGAACGTAAATTCCAGATAGGGGCTACAAGTGCTTTTCCAGTGTATTATGAATTCTCTATTAAACATACTGACTGACTAGAACAGATCTGTTATTCAAGAAAGGACCGGTCTTGGAAAACCACCATGAATCATACTGCTGGAGCTAATATGATACCCATTCCCTGAACAGAATTATTCCTTGGAAGAAGAAGCATCTATGTATCATTATTTGTTACTGAGTGAGTGGCATCTATTTGGAATTACAGCTCAGCCATGGATAAAATGGGGTGGGATATAGAGGTAATACCCAGGGCTGGTTAACAGCATGGTTATTCAGCATCAAACCAGTTGAATGCCCTTAGGGAAACATTTGAACATAAATTTACTTGACTGAGCACCATTTCAATCTTTATTTAGCTAGATAGTAAGCATCTCTTCCTATCACTGGATTAGCATTTGCAAGGTACCAATAGTGAAACACATAAACACTTACCCAAAGGACACTAAACTGTTGCTTCTCCTACGGCTGCTGTTTTACAAAAACTATTCATGCAATGTGTCTTCACCTGTTGTACATATGCCATACATACATAGTCTGAATACTTAATCCTAAGATGTTAGATGGTCTTCAATGGAGTCCCAGATATTTCCATCACCTATAAATCTGTTAAAAGCTTTATAATAGCAGACTACTGAATACATGTACACAATACAATGGACAGTTAATTTGCGGAAATAAATTTGAAGGAGGGAGAAAAGGTATCACGTATTTTACTCCTGGACATGACTTCAGTGGCAGGAGGTAATTGCTTAGTGTCTGAAGATTAAAGTACCGCTTCATCAAAATAAGCATACAACCCAGACTTGTCCCGCAGGGAACAGCGTTTCATAAATGCATAAACAGGTGGCATAGCGCGTACTCCAAAGATGGGAATATTTCCAAAAGAAGTTGCAGAAGTTTTTATGGCATAAATCTTTATCTTGGGGAGAAGGTTCTCATTTAGCTATCTGTTTACGTGGAGTATTTGAGTTTGCAATCCATATGGATTCATTTTGGGAGAAAATCTGCAGCACTGCTTGCAGAATGGTTTGGTTTTTTACTCTTTGAACAAAGCCAGTCACCTCAATCAGGTTGTGAATATTTTAGTAAGATGTAAGTGATCAAATGAAGTGTTCTAACATACACAGAGTATGAAGACTTTTTAAATAGTAATGAAGTGATTGACATGGAAAGCTACAAATATTTTAATGAGAAATTTTGTTTGGGGATTAAGGTAAGGTGGAATTCTATTGGCACTCAAGAAGTAGAATTAAAATACTTACAAAGGTCCTATATTTACACAAAGATAATTTAAGAAACAAAATCAATGGGTCAAAACCCAGTCCCCATTCATTTCACCTGTGATACTAGAAAGGAAGAGCTCATAACCGCAGAGGGGACACAGAGCAATTTTTTTGAGACTAACAAGCTGGATAGATTGCTGCTAAGCTAAGTACAAAGAAACCCTGATACTTGACCAGACTCCCTAGGTCTCAGGGAAACAAAGTGGAGAGTTTATTTGGATGAACATACAATTGCAAATTTTTTTATCAGCATCACTGCAGGTGAAGGTTGTGAGAACAGCCTTACATATACTGTAACAGGATCCTTCCACCAGACATGCTATAATGTTGTAGTATCTGAACCAGGATGCCAAGCCAAAAATTCTTGCATGTAACACAGGCAAAATTGGCTTAAAGAGAAATGGGACATGCCCAATGGCACATGACTAAGTATTCTCAGATTCAGGCTTATTACTGCTTAGGGATTTCTCTAAAATTGAAGTGAGTTTTACTGATTCTTGCTGATGATCTGAAATACGAAGTTTGCAAATTTTATTCTGCAAGATGGCATTAGAAATTATATTTCTTTTTCGTTCTAAGCCAAAACTTGGCAGACATTTGAGAGGCAGTGTATTCTGACTCTGATCTGGCAAAGAAGGTATTCTAAATTAATTAGAAGTGGGTGGGGAAATATTAACCCTGAGGACCTTGCCTGGAAATAAAACCTGGATCTTTTGAAGTTCCTTGCAAAGAAAAAATGAAAAGAGCAACAGAGAAATAAACTACAGCAAGTTACAGTCACAGCAGCTACTAAGAGACTGAAGTTCTGGCTCCAAATCAGAAATTAGGTCATTTGTATATGAGATGAGTACCCTAACAGTATCTGGAGTACTTGCTTCAGCCACTTCTTTGGAACAGTCCTATTTTGTGCAGACAACTGGCTATCAGTTGGGTCAGCAAAAAGGAGTGGAGTTCCTTAGTGTAGCAGCTCGGTAATTCACCTGTAGCAGCCGCAGGTGCCAGTCCCTTGACTGTTTCCTAGACATTGTACCTTCCTGCTATGGGCTACTCTCGTGCAAGTTCCGTGGTTTTGATCTGAAGTTATGCCTGGCTGCAAAATATTTCAAAACTAACGCTTACTTAAGCCAGAATTTTCCCACAAATCACAATGATTTCAACAACTCAACATTTCCCAATATTACTTAATTTTTTACAGAATATTTCCAAGCTGCCAAGATTCAGAGAACTTTTTATGTTGGTGACAACTCAAACAGCAGGACTCTAATTAAAGTTGAAAAAGTTCAAAATGAAGCTTAAAAATAAAACCTTTCTGAGCTAGCCTAGTACTAAATTAATGATATGCCACAGATAAAAAGAGTTAAGCACCTAGACATGACTAGCAAATCTAATCACAGATAAGAGAGTTGCCTACACTCTGCCATTTTATGCCCTCAGGAGGTGGTGAAGGTCATTTAAGTCCACAGATGTGGGATGCTAAGCCTACTGGCCAAGAAAGAAACTCCAGGCTCCAGAAAACGTAGCACTAGGATGGAGCACACATAATCACATCACTCACAGGCTGACTGTGAATCTTTAAGGCAATGCCTATGGAAAGGAATAAAAGGCCTAACAGGCACCAGTAAGAACTGGATTTTTGTTTCTGTGACATTGTTCGTTTGTTTTCTATTATGGATATTTGCATCTTAGGTTAACGTTCCTCTGAGATAAGAACTCATACCTGAAAACATTCATCCCCAGGCCAGGCCATGGATCTGTGTCCCTGGCACCACACAACTATTTCTGTCTGGAACCCAAAATACTCCCAAGAACCACGTCACTTTGTGTTTAGGTTGGTTTTTTGTATAGAGATCTGGTCACAAAAATTGTCTAGGAGGAGAAAAATGAATCATGATCCTGCAAAGAGACCCTGAGCATGTATGAAAGACCATATGGTAATGATCAAAGTTGAGGAAAAACAAAAAGCTGCCTTCCACCTGCAAAACAGAATTGTCTGAAGATAGTGAAGTGGGAATGCTTTGAAGATAAGCCATCATGTAGTGTGGGAAAAGAAGGCAAGAAGTGAAGCCTGGTATTGAGACAATTTCCTAAGGTGCACTCTGTGATTGGTGGGTGGGGGAGCCAGGTGCTGATTATTTTCTACCCTGTTCTAACAAGTAAAAATCAGCAGAAGTGCTAATTGAATTTGTTACCTGCTTTTCCTCATAACCTGCCTTCCACTGGATGGAAAGCAGGCAGAGGAGAAACTGAAAATGATCTCAGCTCTTTCTTTCAAAATATTTCAGGTAGTTAAGTCATCTGCCCCTCCTGAAATGGGATTCCTATGTTGTCTTCCATGGTCTTCTCCTGGCTCTCTTCAGGATGATAAAGGCTTAAGTCCAAACACGGGCTCTGCAGTTTCTTTCTCCTGTGCTTCATAATCAGTCTGAAAGCCAAAGGTAGGCACTGATGGGAAGTGAGGATGCTATTTTTGAGGTCACATCAAGAGAAGTGAGTATACCTAACTCTTTCCAGTTCTCTGTTGCACTCACTGGTAGCATCTAGGCCTCCTTCAGAAAGCATATGGGATCTTGGGACAAGGTAGGACTTCCATACTAAACAAAACTGGGGAGGAAAAAAAAAAAGGTAAAACAGGCATTGCTTAGCCATTTTTGTAGCAGAAGTGGATGCTTCAGCCATCATTTTTAAAGGAGGCAGAAAAATAAACCTAAAGCAACTTGAGATAATACAGCAAAATAAAAATACGTATGCAATTCAATGTTAAGCTGTGCAAAGCAAGGAGATTCAGATATAGAGATAAAAATTCAACAGTTTCAACATCCCTCAGACGATATTTTACTTATCAAAACTAATTATCTCTCAGACAGGAAGAGTGGTATTGATGATTTAACTTCAGGTGTTTACAGTGGAGATGCCAGCAGCTTAACTAGTCTCTGTTTATAGTCATATGAGTGGTAGTAAGAACATAAAGTTGGTTATGGTGGCACTGCCTAGCCCAGGTCCTGTTTCTGATGGGGAGCAAACGTAGACAGCTATCTAGCTCTACAGGGATGCCTGCCGAGTCATGTACCTTTGAGTATTCTCATAACCTCCAGACATTTGTGCTTTAGGGACTTCTATGTTGGAGGTGGCTTCTATGCGTTTAATAACCCTTAATGATATTTTCTTTCCCTCTCAATAACTTTAGTCTCTTTTGAGACACGCACATTTAGCGTTCACATCACACCCATGGCAACAGACAAAAAGGTACTTCCAAAGTTCAGTGCACCTCACCTCTTCAGATTTCTACACTAGCTAGATGAATCAAAATCCACCAGCTATTACAGGAATCCAGTTTAAGTATGGATAACCTGCCCATGGCAGGAGGGTTGGAACTAGATGATCTTTAAGGTCGCTTCCAACCCAAACCATCCTACGATTCTATCCACATTGTGGACAGGTGAGTTGTTCTCACATCACCCCAGTTTAAAGAAGATACTGTAAGACGTTGGCATTTGCAGTTTTACACCAAGTTACAGTGATGGGCTGCAGCAAAGTTGTTTCCAATTTACTGTTATTTTTAAAATTTGGATTATATTCAGTGGCAGGTTTTGCTTTTTTCATAGCCTAGTTATTTAAAGTAATTTTGTTTATATAATTTTACTTACATAGTTATTACACTTGTGCAAGTGTAGCTTGTGGAATCTACTTCCGGCACACTCAGCGCTGTGGTTCAGTACTCCCTGATGAGGCAAATGTACCTTTTGCTCCCAAGTTCTGTTTTATGTCTAGCTGTAAAGAGCAGTTGCAAACTAAGGATCGTGGAAGTGCAAGTTAAAAGAGATCTTACTTGGTTGAAGTTGTGAAATATTTAGTAGTTTCTTTTACAGTGTCTCAGTGAAGCTTCGTTTGTTAGAAATGACATTTTATGCCTGTTCTAGTTATTATTTTATATATTTGAAGGCTATACTTTAGGATGTTGACTGGTAAAGGAACTTTACCATCAGTACCCCAATAATAAACTGGAAATCTGTCTTGCCAGAAAGAAAAAATGTGCCAGCAGAAAGCTAAAACTTGAATGACCCACACAATAGATTAATAAGACAGTCTGCAGTGTAAAGGGCACTGGAATTGCAGTGTTTCCCCAGCCATGGGGAATCAAGCAGCCATGCACGTCAAGCACTGTGCAGACACCCCAAGTGAAGCAATAAAAGTTGTCAGGTAGGGGAAAGGGAAAGAAAGCAAAAATAAATCTCATTTCTAGGCAGCTTTGTAATTTTAACAAAACATCTATTTGGCAACATGAGATCATACATAAATGAAAACAGTGGAACATCCAAGAACTGATCAGAAAAGGTGCTGTAACAAGCAAAGAATTTATCAGGCACTGCTTCGTAATAAGTGGTATGTTCTGGTTTTAAATTTACAGTATTTCTCTGCTTGAGGTTTTAATCCCTTAGCTGGTTAAGGCAGAAGGCAGCATTGACAAGCTTGCATTTGATTAGAAAAATCATTTCAGCAGACTGACTACATCTTAGCATACATATCCCCGCAACAGACAACCAGGGCATGCTAAAAGACAACTGCTTTACTTGACAGACATGCTAAGCATTTTCTCATCTTCCCTACCTAATACAAGAGACATGAAGATATCTTAAAAGTATTTAGAAACACAATGCCAGAATACTTCCTCTGACTTAGTGGTATCTTTTTAAAAATAATTGCACTTACTTACCAAGTCAAGCCATTGTTTTCCCAGGAAGTTTTAGGAGAGTAAGCAGTACATGTAATGTGAAAATATTTAATCTTCATTTAAATATTTCTGCGATCTTAGACAGTAATTTTGAATCTATAGAATTCAGCCACATGTAGGTATCTGAGTATGGTAATTTATTTTAAAAAAATCTGATCATCACTGAATATCATGATGGTTAGCAGTAAATCTCCACAGCTTCAAGCTCAAAATTGTTTGTGGTCATTTCTTGACTCTAAAGAATGTATTTAATTAATCACAGAACACTGACAAACAAAATAGCGTGAAATATTGGAATGCTGTACTGACAAATAGTACCAAGAACAGCCGTTCTGTGCCAGATCAGGATATCCACCTGAACAAACGCAGCTTTGGCAGTGGCTAGTAGTAACAGCCAGAGAAAGAACATTAGAACAGGGCTACTCCAGGGATACCCTACCCTTTCCCAGCTCTCAGCCACCTTTATCTCAGGGATTTTTCTAAACAGGGCACTATTTTATGTCTAATGCAAACTTATTGCATGCATCTCTTGTGCTGAATTTGAGCTAGTGTAAAATTAGTTCTGGTAGTCAAAAAGTTGCCAGTGAAATTCACAATCTGCTATGTGAGAATGTACTCATTTATTTTTAAGCTGCATCCTCATGAGTTTGTTGATCTACCTCTGTATGAAAAAGTGCATAATACACTACTCTGTGCACCACTTGTGATTTTAGAAGCCACTACCATACTCATCCTCAGTGCTCTTTCCTGTAGACCGAAGAGCTAATTTCACCCTACACATTTGCTCCTCAAACAAGTCAAGTCTTTATGCTGTTGCCTCTCTTCTGTAACTTGGTAAGAGACCTTTTTTTGAAAGCCCTCTGTAAATCCAAACGGACTACTTGAATCGCTTTCTCCTCATATTCACCAACTCCTCTGAAGAACACTGAAGTGATTTATGTCTACAATAGCCAAACTGACACATCATGTTTATATCTTGTCTTCTCACAGCATTATTTAGGGGTGGTGGTAGAGGTGTCCTCCCCACCCCTACCCACTCCCTTCCCCTCCCCCAAATCTCTAAACCCCAGTAAACCAAAACCTGTCACTAAGGTAGAGGGAGTTTTAAGCAAATTGTTTCAGCCAGATATAATAAGTTACGTAGCTTCAAATTTTAATTCCTTCAGGACTCTCACAAGACTACTGCCTGACCTTTGTATTTATTCTAATGAACTTTCCCAAAAAGGATTTCATTCACGTTTTCTGTGCAGGAAGGGTTCAAGACAGGGACCTTTCTACCTTCCCTCGTGATGAACGTGGATGGAAGAATCAATGTTTAAAATCCAACTGAAATCCGTATTTTAATACCATTTCAAAATAATTTTCCTTTTTTTTGTTCTATTAAGTTGCTGTAGGCACATTTATTACAGCAATCTAGTGATGTTGGTAATATACTGCAGCATTAATCAAATACCAATTAAAAATAAATCCCTGTCAGAATGTAGGAATAAGAACAAGGACTTATCAAAGCAAGCTGCCTTACCAGACATACCATAACTTACTATACAACTGCATAAATATTTATTTTTTTTTTAGGTTATTTTGGTTTTCTTTATTTGCACTTTTTTTTTTCTTTTTGGAATAGCAAAATATGTTGGCATGCCCAGTAACCAAACATAAGGTCAGATAACTGTATCTCTGGCAGAACCAAATGACGAAGGTTCCTGCTGTGAAATTACAGGCAAAAGCTAAAATGAGTCTGTATTTCCTTCTCCTTTTCTACCAGATGACAAAACTTTGCAGGTAAGGGAAATTAAATTCTCCATTTTGTAGTATCATTTAATAGTCTAATTTGTTTTAAATTATCCATCAAACTGCACAGTTAAGGAATATACTGCTAGAAATCGGAATCTGTGCTTTTAGTTTCCTGACATCCTTTAGGTTCCATTACAATATCACGACTTTGAGAGTTGCAGGGCCTTTATTACAATAAAAAAATTGTTCATTGGCATTATGAATGCTGCCAATCTTCAAAATCACTTGGTATCCTGCAAATGTCATTTTAACACAACAGAACTATGCAAAATATATTAAGTATTTGCAGGTATGCAATCACATTTTGTAAGAAGTCCTGTACTGCAAAGTAGGTATTACTATCTATAGTCAGCAACAGAACACGGTGCATTTACTTCCAGCATTTCAGTTTGGCTTAGGTAAATAAATGCCATAAAATATAAAGATTAGGACCATTTTGAACATTCAGAAGACAACTACACAGGGTTGGTTTGGGTTTTGTTTTTCTGTGCCTCATCACTGAATTGATGTAAGCAGGCATACAATTAACAGAACAGATTACATTGTAAGGAACTTGGAGAAAAAGTGGCAGGAAGGGGAAAATGCAAATGTGAGATAAAATAAAAAAAGAAGAGGTTATTACTAAAGTTAAGATTTCACCAAAACAGTCTGGTTTTCAACACAAATTATAGTACTGCAGTAGCCAACCTTTTGAAACTCATGTATTAAAACTTTTATGTAGTTAAGACATTTTTAAAAAATTACAAAAATTAAAAAAAAAAATCTATTAAAAATATCCTCCTTTCTTAGAAGAAGGAACTTTCACCCAAAACTTGGCAGGAATAATCCACATCTCATTGTGTCATGTAGCTGGTTGAGACAGCAATGACAGGTAATAAGCCTTTTTTCAGAAAGCTGGTGACACCATGGATCTAATTTTCTGGAATTTGTCCAGTAGTGCAGAGTTCTGCCTCCTGAACTTCACACAATGTATCTACATAAGTCCAAGTGTAAACTACTTCAGATCAGTCCCTGTTAATTTTTTGCATCAGACTTCCCACAACAATAATGGAAGCCACAAAACTGTAAAGAAAACGTCTCAAATCTACACAGCTCAACAAGAGAATGTGAATGTAGTATCCATGTAAGGCTCCTCGGCAATACTGGCACACAATTGTCTTGTAATTCTTTAATACTCTTTTGGTTGTTGTTACCATGTAAGCTGGTAAGATAACTCAGATTCATGTAAATCCCACTGAGTAAACAATGTGTTCTATCTGCTTGGGAGCATTAAACTTTTTGTTTTCTCATTAATGCTTCTGACACTTCCATAGGTTTGAAACATTACTCCCATTAAAAGCTTTGTTTAGCAGGATGCAGTACAGCTACGCCTACCACCAAGATGAATCTGTAATCTATTTCAGCATTTGTATTAGCCTTGAGTCCTCAAAATCTCTAGATCTCCATTTTCAGATCAATGGCTGTGGATACTAAAAGAACCGATTATGGTAGTTTACCTGCTGCGCCTTTTGTTTTTACCTATTCTAGATTTGGGAGTAGTATTACCTGTCATAATACCCTGCAGAGTAGACAGAAGCTCACCAATGAAACACTCACTTCTGAAGGTACTTAACTGAAGACAGTCAGACTATCTTGTACAACTTGAGTTCCAGCCTACTGCTGTAGTATTCTGGTAAGTTAATGAAAGGGTAATGAAGCTGAGGGTCTAGAAGATTTTTTGATCTTTAAAATATATTCCTGTTGCTGCTGGTCCTCTGCAAGCTCTTGCACTCCACTTCTAGGGTTCAAAGAGTACAGCGATGATGATCAGCTCTTCCATTCTTAAGAAGCCATCTATCAGGAGGAAAAAACCCAAGTCCTAGGAAAGTGATCAGAGGAAAAGAAGATCTGGGCTCATACATGACTTAAGGACCTAGGGTGCGGTGTGCACTACAGAATCACAATGAACATCTGCATTATGAAAAAAAGCTTTCTTCCGTGGGAAGGGGACTTAAATTCACCTTGGAATATTTTCATTATCTTAGTAGCAGAAACAAAACCAAAAGAAGCTGTTGTCTATGTGAAACTGATTCTAGTTATGAGTTTAGAGCAGCTTCATATATTAGGTGTCCAAAGGTAATGTTAGGTATCTAACATTATCAGTGTACTTCCCTGGACTACATAACTTAAAAAACGGAACTGTGCACCTGCCACATTAGATAACCCAGCATTTTTCAATTTAATATTGACATTCTTATAAAGCTTGAAGACCATTAAATTAAGATCTTGCTGCTCTTCACCTGTAAAAGACAGAAGAAAAAAACCTCCACCAAATGGCTTTTCTTAACTACTGTCTCCTTAGTAAGATCAGCACATTAAGCTCAGCTGGAATACAAAGAGATGCAGCAGAATCTGGTCTGTGAAGATTCCAGTTTGGTGCACTTTGGCGTTCCTGGAGGACCTTAGGCTCCACTGCACAATGCAGCACTCAAAACTCAATAGGAAGATGAATAACAGTTCTTGTCTGCAATAGGAAAATAGCGACATCAGCCAACTGGCTGATTACACTGAAACTGGGTCAAAAACAATGCTTTAAAGAAATGTTAGCCAGCATATAGGGCAGCTGGTTAAAACTGAAACAAGAATATAATCAAATCTGGGCAACACAAGGTAGTTTTATGCCTTCTTTCAGCTAGAAATCAGCTATAGGACTTACACCATTCTTTAGATCTATATTGAGAGAGCAGTCTCCTGTTTCTTCTGTAACTGTTGGGATAAAACTCTCAGTTGCATAGAAAGAGGTGTACCTTCCCCCAGTTTGTAACAGATTCCACTGATCATGTGTTGACACCTCAATTTATTAAGTAAAAGTTAAAGTGAATATATCAAATGCCATAGATACGTAACCAAGGATTCCAAACAGAATATTGTGCATTACTAAAATTAACAATTTAATGTCACATAGACAAACTGAGTTTAGGCTACATATTTGGTGTGAAGGCTAAGATACTATCACCATCTCTCTGTTAGGCAACAGGAAACTTCAACGCAGATAAAGATGTAACTAGCAATTAAAAAATAGCATTATAATCATATACGCTATTTGACACTATTCTGACAATCTGTGAAAACTGTCTTAGTTTCACTTTTGAAGAATGTCACAGACAAACAATTGCAATCCCAATCTTTTGGTTTAAACCTCCCCCATATCAAACATAAAAATCAGTGCTTTCTATTCTAGTCATAAATCTTTCTGGAATAATGACAATATTAATTAGGACAGAAAGGAAGTTATATAATACACATTTTACTCATATGCTAAGTTTTAGATATCATACTTTGGTCTTCAATTGACAACTTCTTTTGTATAGAGCAAGAAAAAATCCTAGCTTCTATTGAGAGAACTTATATATGCAAGGCTGGTTAAGTTTAAACAAGACAGTCAATATAAAATTACCATTGAAAAGCAATCATAATCTTTAAAGTTGCAGCTGATTTCAAACATTCCTTTAGATAGTTTCCTAGTACAGCAATTTTTTAGAAGTATGAACACTTCAAATCTCTTCTATTTATAGGGAGGTTTGTAACAGGTTCAATTGGAGACATCAAAAACATTTTAAATAGACATCACAAGATGCATCTGTAGTTTAAAGGTCAAATTTATTAGGAGATTAAGAGATGTATTATACATGGACTATAAATACAGCACAGCTGACTTTATTTGCAGTCAGGCAGCCAATGCCAACCTATTTTGTAGACACCCTCGTTCTCTTGTTCCAAGAAAAGTTTGCACCATAAGACTTGAATTTAGGTTTTGGAACCTTCTTCTCTTCAACATCATAGCTCCAGCCTGGAGGTTACAGGGGGAATGGTGGGAGGAGACAAGAAACAAAAGAGAATTCTAAATATTCTCAGCATATAACATTGAGCCAATGCAACTTAAAACCTTTTAACTTTAATATCTTTTTCTCCACGTAGGCATCCACTAGTTTATTCCTATGTAGTGGGCAGCAGAAGTATCATAGATGTGACATAAGCCCGTTCTCCCAGTTGCTAAGACCTCTCCATACTACGTAGCCCCATTTTCTTTACTACTGCAAAAAACTTGACAGTCATCAATGAAAAGCTCAACAGGGAACGCTGACTGTCCTGCAAGTTCATGGCTACAAAACTCCAGAGAATCACAGAAACACTAAGGCTCTGTGTGTGCTGGGACAGGAAATTAAAATAAGATAAGGAAACATGGAAAAAAAGTAGCATACAGAAGATCAATCCCAAAGGTTGGCAGAGAATGGAGACCTTGGAAAGCTAGAGAAAAAAGAAGGGTGAGAGGCCGAAAGAAAGTAAGACCAAAGAAAAATCTTCAGCATTAGAAGGAGTTTAATACTTAACATTTTTGTAAGTAAAAAATCAGGGGTAAAAGAAAAGAGAATGAAGTGATAGAAGACAAGTAAATTATGTGATAGTTAAGCGAGAGAAATGCTAAAAAATGTCAAAAAGAGGAGGTGGAGACATTAGTGTTTATGTAAATCAAAATGCAAATTGGTTGCAGCTTCCAGGTGCCTGGAAAGGTGCCAGGGCAGCACTCAGTATTCCAGAGTTTGGTGTCTTTAGCTGCAACACTTCACTCAAAGTTGAGATACTTGAGTTGAAGCTAGATGTGGTTAAGTATGCAGTTTTAACTGTTACTAATAAGATGATACTTTTCTTCCTTAGTTTTAAAATAAAAACTTGTAGAGTTCTTAAAAGTTTTAACATATATATGAATTTTTACATTTATGTCCACAGAAAACACTCAAGATACACCTACATGTCAAAACATGATTTGTAACATACACAAGTTGTCTTGTCACCATGCCTCAATTTTGTGTATTCAAAAATGTCACACAAACATTTTCTTCATGTTTATTAGGCTGGATCAACATTCATTTCCAAGTTAACTATTCTTTGCAAGAAATACTGGAATAGAGGTTTTAAAAACATGCTCTTTCCATCTGAGCGAGCACTGGCTTTTGCCTTCTGTTCCAATTAAAAATATAAGCTTGAGTAAACAGCCAGAACTAGATCCAGAGACAGACATTGGTATTGCAACATTTAGCATTGTAACACCTAACTTTGAGACACTGGCTTCTGGAATGGATCTGTAGCCCCAAGTTATTGCTTCATCTTTTTATAGACTAGATCGAAAGGAGCTGAGTGCCTCCAAAAGAGATTCACAACAGCCAGCACAATGACTTGGGCTGCTATAGCTATCCAAAATCCACAATGTTAGTTACGTCTAACTTTGGATTGCAAAAGGCTACAGTATGTGATAAGGTTTTACACTCTGGAACAGTCTCTTTGAGTTAGGCACCTTCAGTTGTTCATGACAGAGAGCAGAGGTCACTTTTATAAAAATACCACAACAGTGGGGGAGGTTGTTCTTGCCCAGAACCCTGGCATACAAGCCAAGTAGATGAAAAGCAGATTTAATTGTCTCTGGAAGTACACCCTCACTATCTGACTAAAGGTTATTGTGGAGTAGAAAAACTCTACATACTTGTTACTAAAGCTGTATGTTTTTAAAGAACGACCTTGGTGACAGGACAAAAAAGGATTTAGGCCGACAGGCTATAGTTTTAATTTCATTCAGTTAAAAGGGGTTCCTCCTTGCCTTGTCTTCAGACTATCGTCAGCTAACATATTTTGGACAGAGATCTCTCCCATTACTGTATTCAGTGCTGTTACTCCTACATTAAAAAAACCATCAGATGGAGCAGGCATAAAAAGATTGTTTGCCTCACATTCCTGAAGTTCTTAGGTGAGAAAGAACTCTTAGGTTTCCCAATCATATCAAAATACCTGAAATACCTAGGATTTGCAGAAATTGAACTTGAGGTTCTTAAGAAATTTTGTAACGGAAAACTTGGGTGGTTCATACAGGAAGGACAGAGGTAAATATTTGTGTTCTTAGATTTAGACATGTTTCAATAGCACATCAGTTTAGAACCTAAGTTCTACTGTAAATGTGTGCCTGTTTCTCATTTTTTTCCAAAAGCAGAACTAAATACTGTGATTTTTATTTCCAGCTACATCTGATACTGCAGCTATTACTATAGAAAATACTATGCACATATCATATGCATAAAACTAAGCCACCTTATATAAAAATGGAATAATAATTTAGGCAAGCCAGTATCTGCAGAAAGGTTTGGTGCATCTCGACTATGGTACAAGTAAGGGTGCTAGGTAAGTGAATATTGAACTAATGATATTAATACTTAGTTTAGTTGGCAGAATTTCTCTGCAGTTTTCCTGTGCAATGGAGATTCATTACTAATTCAGTGAAGGCATAAATTTTCTGCACTGAACAAATAAAGTATTTTACCTGAATCTGCATTTCAAAAGGACAAAATATGTCATATCTTTGGACATGTTATAAGTAGCTCATTAACATAGTGATACATAGGCCAGGATTCTTTTTTTTTTTCTTATAGTCTGAATTTCCCAATAAGTGGAAATAGTGTGAACAATACTAAACACAAAGAAGCATAAGTAAAGCAACAGCAGATTCTCCAAAATTTATTTCTTCACAAAAGATTACAAAATACTATTGGAATTGCACAGTGACTGGTATATCCAATACAAACATGATGATCCTACTAATTTCTTAGTGAATACAATTTAATTTTCAGTAAAATTAAGACTATTAAGTTTAAAAAAATCCATTTAAAGAGGAACAGAGGAATTCAATACTAGCTTTTATCATTAAAAAGTGCAAATAAATTGCACATTAAATGATTTAGATTCTTAATTGTAGAAGCTAATGGACTTACCCTGTTTGGGTGTACAGCTTAAGCCTTCTAACAACTTTGCACGATTTGGCCTGACCAAAAAACTTCACTACCTGTCTACCCCAGACTAAATATAGTTGAAAGCTGTAGACCACAGGTAAGAAGACTTCTGAACAAGTTTGCACTCCATGTGCATTATTCCTGCCTTTAACTCAGTGCAATTAATCTCCCTCACATCCATAAGCACTAAGCATCAAGCCTAGCTCTTTAAGGAAAACTGAACTGATTTAAAAAAAAAAAAAATTGCAGTGAAAAATTCATACCAACACATAGAATGACTGCTGAATATTCAAAAGGCTGAGATTATGCGTACGTAATTCTGTCAGAAAATGCAAGTCTGAATAACCAAGTAAGTTTACAGATACAGTCCTTCTGCTACACTATTAGTACTAAAATTATTTAAGTAATGATACTGGCTTTACTCTCTTTCTCAAATATGATCATCAAGTGTAAATGTTTAGACTTTAGTACTGTACTTTGTAAGTAACATGTAACTTCCTCGATCTACAACCTCCTCAAGGGGAGCAGTTGAGGGGGAGCTGCTGATCTCCTCTCGACTGGTGACCCGTGACAAGAGACAAGGAAATAGAATGAAGCTGTGTCAGGGGAAGTTCAGACTGGACATTAGAAAAGCTTCTTCACCAAGAGGGTGGTCAGTCACTGGAACAGGCTCCTCAGGGAAGTCGTCATGGCAACAGGCCTATCAAGAGTTCAAGAAGCATCTAGAACACACTCTTAGTCATATGGTTTAGTTTTAGGTAGCCCTGCGATGAGCAGGGAGTTGGACTTGATGATCCTTATGCTCCCTTCCAACATGAGATACTCTGATTCAATGATAAATCCATTCTGCAACATGGCCAAAACTAAAGTCCAACATAATTACTTGGTAGTCACTTAATTTTAGTTTTTCTGATTATCAAACACTTACAAGGGTTCTGACAGTCTTTCCTTAACTAGAATTCAGATGCTCATGTCAAGCCTTCATGCAAAAATTTAACTGCCATATAGCTGGGACCTGCAGCTTGGGATAGTTTTGAAGTATTAATATTGATTTTCCTCCGAGAGTTAAGCAAGGCTCAGTTCTTATTCAAAACACAGATACTTGCTTTATTTTTGCAATAGTAATGCTAACAGGCTGGAACACTTATCCAGGAAGTGAAAGGCCTAGATTCATGCCTTCAGTGCCCTTGGAAACATTCGGCCCCATTTTCCTCCTCCTCAAGCAGAGCACTAATGGTCTGCAGATTTTGCGGAACAGAGGGAAGATACTTTATCCTGTACTTTTTCTGTTGTTAATACTTCGAAATCAAGATTGCCTATAGAAAGTTGAATCACTCACACCCAACCTGTACAATACATAACGTACCATTTTTTTCAGCAAAGGCAATGGCATCTTCTTTAGTAGAGAAAGTAAGAACCATGTTGGATAAAGGATCAGCGCTGTAAGAAAATCACATGACAAATTTTAAGCACATTTGAAATAAAAAATAACTCTATCTGTATCTCAAATGCTAGTCAAATGCTGTATGTACGCCACCTCACAAGGCATTCAAAATCTCTTTAATTATTTCTGGGATTAACCTTTTTTTCTGTAGGGTATTGTTTCATCCTTTCAGTCTGTTAACCTCCCCTCCTAACTCCTTGCAGAAATTATTGTGTTAAGTTTTTTATTAGACAAATATATCTAACCACCTGCTGAGGTTATAATATCTGCTCTGCAACAATCTTTTTCTTTTTAAAGCTTTGTAGTGCCTCTCTTTTTGGAAGGTCAGGAGGCTTAAGGTAGTTTTGAACATTTCAAGGAGACCTGGAGTCTGTAGAGCAGCTAGGAGAAAAATAATGTTATACAGAAAAGAGCAGAATATCAAAAGTGAGCAGAACAGGAATCAATAAGAGACTGAAAAGTACATTACAGAAACTCAGGAGTTCAGCTTGGCTGAGGTCACATGACCTCCACAAATTATTCCAGTGCAGCACACTGACCGCAGGCCACCACTGAACAGAAAGTTCAAAACCACAAACTGCTAGCTAACTAACTACACAGTGGTTAGTTTTAAATGATCAGCTATTCCTCACCTGCATTTCTGAAAGAAATCAAACAGCAAAAACCTTTCTGAAACAAACTGAAAACTCAGTTTAAAAAATACACTGCATTTGTTGTTACAAAAGCTCAATTTACGAACAGTGACAAGTGATGAAAAAAATAGGCTCTAAAAATTAACCTACAAAACTTCTAGAAAATAAGATACTGGTTGTAGCAGCACAATGATTAGATAATGCTTCCCTGAAACAACACTGCACATGAGCCTGGGAGACAACTGGGAAGACAAAACCAAACTGCAACGGATTACTGAAGGAGCTGCCTCTCAACTGTTCTCTCTCTGAAGCTAGAAGGTAAATGAAGAGAAAAAGCAACCAAAGCTACACTGAACTCTCTACAATAAAGGACAAAGCCTGTGACTGGAGGAGGGGGAGGGAAAAAGGGGAAATCTAGCTTCCAGCAAAGACAACAATGTAATTTTATCTGATGTACACATGGGAAAATGGAGTTCACTATATATCCAATATATTCCCCAAGAAAAAAAAAACAAAACACAACAAACACAAACAACAAAAAAACAAAACCAAAAAAACCCCAACAACAACAAAAAAACAGCATACAGGCAGAAATTACACTTTCACAAGCCATTAAGATGGGTTCTCTTGAAGACATTTAAAGATTTCTCTTACAGAGCAGTAAGGAGAATTAGGAACTAAGAAATAGTCCATGACATGAACAGTGGAGAATCAAGTGACCCAAACTGCAATATCGTGACAACTTTTGCTTTTTGTCCTTCTCTTCCACAGCTGGGGTTGTAAAACTCTTCTCAACACTACTAAGTGGAAACAAAGAAGTTTAAGTCTTATGTGTAGTGAGGGACCACTGCCTGTTCAGTACTGCAAGTCTGGTGAAAACCTTACAGGACAGAGGTAGTTTGAATATGAGGATTGTGCAGAAATTATTTGTTCTGTTTTCATATGGGATCATCTTTCATTCAACCTAAATACAGATTTTTGATTTCTTCCCATAAATGAGCTATCCACGTGTTTAAGTTTGGATAATCTGTAAGCAAACTGGAGTTCTGGATGGCCAGCATCACATCCTGATAGCGTCAGCAACAGCAGTGCTGCAGGATGTGCAATGACTGCCCTAAACTGTCTTATCAGTCACAGAGATTCCAAGTTTCGTTCTCTTATGACATCTTGTACAATTGAAACCATGTATTTCCCATGTTCCTTCATTTACAGCTTTATACTAAAAGACGTACTCAAGAACTATCCATAGGCATTCCCGTAATGAAACTGCCTAATTAAAAAAAAAATAAATCCATGAGTCCATTTTATTTTGATCTAATGCTGGATTATTTCCACAGAAACCTATATCCAAGAAACAACAAATGCAACAAAAAAAGCAAATGAGACTGTAAAATGATACAAGTATAGCAAAGACCTACAGGTAAGCAAGTACATTGAGTTCAGAGGAAAAGGGATCTAATCTCCAGACTCTAAAGGGCTCTAAATCACTAATCCCATTACATTATTCAAGAGTGAATGGGAAAACTTCTAAGAATTGTTCTTTGCAGAAATTAAATCTGAAGAGAAGAAACTCTTCTTAGGTATTTCTCAGTGTTCAATGGTAATTTGAAATTACCAGAATGACCACTAATAGTTTTTGCAAAAATCCCTTAAAAATGAACAGATACAAACTAGTTTAAAAAGCTCTTAACCTAGCTGTGTCAATTCTCAACACAGCACTTGCTTTTGACCTACCTGGAGTTTGCTTACACAGGAAATATTTCTTTCCCTACTCCAAAATAAAACCACATGCAGAGATGGATTAGTTCAAAACAGTCATTCCTTTTTTAAATTCCCACAGTAAGATCACTCCAGGACAATTTAACATACAGGTAAGCCCTTAATACCAGGGCTCATTTTTCTAGGTCATTTATTTAGCACAAATGGTTATAACTGTTAGAAAGGTTAAAAGCATTTGTTTTGGCTGAGATGATGCAAAATCCCACACATAAAATAATTTGTCTGGGGAGGTTAAAGACAGCTGAAAAGCAAAAGGAGATCAGAAGAAAAGTTAAAATTCAAACTGAACCAAAGCAGATTTTAGTAGCACCTGCTAAAATGTTACATCTGTGCAGTGGTGTTTACACCACCATACTTCAGTGGCTAGACACTTAGGGGGCACACAAGTCGGGAGGGAAAGGTGTATTGCTGGTCAACAGTCTATTACTTCATTAATTTAGGCCCCATGAAACAACAACCTGGTCATTACTTGTTAAATGTAGCCATCTTCAGCAGGTGAGTCACCCAAGGCATACATGTATTAAATCACTGAACTCTTATCCTCTGAAACAACAATTTAAATACGCTTAAGATGAAATGGTGAAAAACCCCCAAGACATGCTTGAAATGAGGTCATTGTTATATAAACGCTTATAGTTTTAGAACAGCTATTTTAACAGACTGTTTAAATACAATTAGTAAGTTAATTCGTATTCAGTATTTTTTCACGTCTAATGACAGTTGAGCTTGGCTTCCCTAGTACTTTGCAATACTGATACAACTGAGATGTTCCAGGTTGTGAGTCTTTTCAGTTTTTTACAGGAAACCAACATAACAGGAAGACTTGATTTCAGCATTATTCTGAATATTTCTGGATACATTTATTTTATAAATATGTTTAAAAAGTAAAAAAAAAATATATTAAAAAAAAACGTTCTGTGACTGGACTTAGAATGTATCAAAAAATGTCCTCAAATTATTTAATAATTAAAGTTTTAAGTTTTTTTTCATGTAATTTTGTATTCTTTCATTGTAAGCACTAATATGATTGCAGACAGAAATTTTCAATACATGTTGTATCCTTTCTGAAGTTTAAACAATATTCTCTAGTGGCTATTTTTTGTTTATGTAGAATAATTAACTTTTCTGAATATGCCTCAAACAAAACAGCTTCAAATCAAAACCACAACACTGTCAGAAGAATTACTAGTGTAGCCCTCACAGTTTACAGGAATTCTAAGTACACTGTAAAATGTAGGTAGTACCTTTATATAAGGAAAAAAGAATTAAAAATTAGCTGCATCCAAATTGTACTTATGGCTCCAAATTATAGCATTTTTAGCTAAGATTAGTAGTTTTCTGAGTTCTGGCATATTTAAGAGTTTTTACTGCTAATATTAGCAACACTGAAACAAGCAGTGTAATATTTTAAATATGTTTGGTTTGGTTTTTTTTAAATTAGGTATGGCTCCATTTCAGATCTTCAGGATATTTATAAAATTATGTAAAAAAAAAATAATTCAGATTTTATGTTTAACCAAATTTAAAAGACCCAACTGTACAGCTGAGGAGGATTTACTGCTTCAGCTAACAAATAATCTTCTTTCCCTGATGCTGCCATACAGTAACATCACTGCAAATGTAATTGTTCACATTTCTTGTTGTTAACACTTTTTTCAAACTCTTCCAGATGATGCTGGGAGCTAAAATCTTTTAAACATAACAGATCATTAATCACATGACTAAATAACCCAAGCACTTGCCGTAAGAACTGTTAAAACACAAGTAGATTTACAGGTAGGAAGGATAGTTCAAACTTAACATTTATATGAACCGTAAGAGCCAAATATAGAAGAAAAATATTTCCCATTCAGTAACTACTCACGTAGATGCCCAGCCCATTAAAGGGTTCTCCCAGCGCTCTCTGTTATCAAATTCCATCTTCCATTTCTTTGTATTGTTAACTCCTGCCTGCATTGCATTACGCGCTGGAACAAAAATGTGAACTTTTCTGGTTTTGATGTGCTCATCTGGAACACCAGTTAAAGCAGTGATATCCTATGAAAAACACAAGGGAACTTGTTAAAAAAGGGTTCATGTAAAAGGCTTGTAAAATAACACTGCTTACGCTTTTTACATAATTTCATGCTTAATTTTTTACATAATTTCATGCTTAATTTCTAAAGTTCCAAATAAAGAAAAAAAATTTCAAACAAGTATGTTACGAGTCCAGTTGTAAAAAAAGTGAAGCTGATAGATGCTGGGGCTGCTATCACCCTACTTCCCCTGGCTGAATTAAAATTTTGCATGGATCAGCTACCTGAACATACTCATTTCCCTGCTACGGAACTGCTAGTGTCAGAGAAGGGACAGGACATTCCCTCCCATCCTCTGACCACAACTGCGAAGTCAGGACTGCTCCAACTGGCACCAGTTAAAGTAAATGTGGAGATGTGTCAACTCTTCTTTCACCCTTAAAGAAAATACTGGAGCACAGACTGAAATGACAAATCCTGGAATTTTACATTAACATTAGGAGCCTGAATTTCATAGGAGCAGGGCTATTTACCAAATTCCTAGCTAGCCTACTACGTGCCACAGCGTAAGCTCTTTCACTCAGACAGAAGTCTGTATGTTATTAAGAGGCACCGACATCCACACTGACCCCAGAAGCTATGCTTAGCATGAAGGAAGAAGAGGCAGGAGGTTCTCTTCTGCACAATATTCTGTTGACTGAGACTGCAGAGCAGGTACTAGAATCCAGTTCTCTTAATTCTCTAACCATTAGTTATTCTATAAAATTGACTCCCTTTTGTTTCAAGCTACGAGTATCAGCTTTTTACAGTCAATTCTTCTCTTGATATTCACGATTAAGAGAGGAACATTGATACTGGTAACATTCATCAGCATTTTTGTGAAGGGCAAAAGGATTCAAGGGATTCCAACCTTCAAAGACACAAAAGGGCTCGTAACATTGCACACAGTCAGTAGTAGGATGCCCTCCTCTATTAAGGCTTGGCTTGTGACTCAACAAATAAACTTAACAAAGATTAAAATTGAAGGATCACAAAACCAGCATAAAATATTAACTGACTAACAAAGAATAAGATAGGGAAAAACTTCACAAGAACTGCTGTGAAAAATTACCCTCAGCAGCATCTGGTATAATCAAAGTGAACTTTCTTGCTAAAAACTAAACAGTAATTACATAAAATTAACCTGTCATTTCACCCTAGTAGAGTAAAGGGTGAAATCAAACATCAAATCCATCTCTAAGAATGCTAAACTGCTCCTGTTCCTTACATACTTAAAAGGCCAGTGGGAGCTCCTCGGTCTCCTTTCTTGCCCTTCGCTTCCCTTCTCCCTCCAGGAACAAATAGTAAACTGGCAAAAGTCAAAAAAAGTGCAGCAAAACGTTGGACATACTGAACTCGTCTCACCAGGACTGCCATGACTTGAATTAAAAGCCAAACAAGTTTAAATAAAACACTGTCACTTTTAAATGTCTGCAGCTACTAACTTTCTGGGATTTTGTTTTGTGGCAAACTTGAAAGCTCTTGGTGCTGTCACCAGATCATCCTTTGAAATGAGGCAAGTGTCATTTTTTTGTTTTACTTCAGAAAATAGATTTTGGGAGATAGTCTCTCTAAACTACAAAACAGAGCAAGTTTAAAGCATGTGACTTGTATTTGCAATTAGAACAGCAGGAGAAACAAACAAGCATGCACGTTTAATTTTTCAATGTCTGACATTTCTACAAAGACTACCAAAAGAAAGCGTCAAAATATCTTAACAATTCCATTATAAATGCTTTCATTAGGACCGAGTAATGTTTATTTTTAATGAGTCTAGCAGTGATACGAAAGAGAAACGTGAATAGTCACTGCAATGTTGCAACATGTATGTAAAATATCTCCTGACAGACTGGCATTTCTGACTGCTGAAGCTTAAACCACAGTTTTGGAAGGAAATAGCTTAAAGTTTTCTTATTTGAATTGGCAAAGTGCTTTCTTTAACAAAAAAGGGGGTTTTACCTGCAGTAAAGTTTGGCAGGGGTTCAATGTTTCAGCTTGCCTGTTTATAGGAACAGGCTACTATATTAGCCTTTATTTCTGTATTAAACAAGCATGCATATCTAGAAAACATACGAATATTCACAAAAATTTTGTTTTTTCCCCCCTCTATCTGCTACAGGCAAAAATTCTAGGTTTGTTATCGAATACCTCCAAATGTGCAAGCTTCAAAGTAGCTCAGAATAATGGTATTCTTAACTACTATTATTCTCAGCAATTCATGCTTCAGATTTAGAGGGTTTTGAATTCTTCCAGAATTATCTGGAATTATTAAAATAAGATACTACATGAAATAACATTACCGACATATATAATTTCCTCTTTTGAAGCCTCCACACCAGAGAACCATAAAAATACTACCTATTAGTGTACACAGAACACAATCTAAAGAGAGCATTAAAAAGCAGCAAATGCTGTATTTATGAGGCAACCATAGAAAAGAAATGCCTAGACTTGTTCATCTGAATGAAAATAAAACCAAAACCCCAGACAAACCGTAAGTTCCTTCAAGCCATGGTTTTTTGGGCACTCAGTTGGCTCCAAATCAAAGTTATTTCACTAATAGTACAGGATTCATCCCATTAAAAAAATCTTTTCAAGTTGAAAACTAAAATATCTACATGGTGTTGCTAGCTCTTCACACTTTGATTCATTATAGCTAAAGTTTCCATGCCTTCTGGGAATCTAGCAATCGTTTATTGATATCTTCCCTGTTTTAAAGCTGGCAATTGAACAGACAGTTGTTAGGACAATGAGTTTCTGGTTTCTGAAACCCAAGTTGTCCTGACATAAAATCACTGGTTATGCTTGCTGTAGACATGTAAGGTACTGTAGCATAGCTGAGCTGTTGCCAAAGATATGGAATAAAAAGGCTTGGCATCTATCACATACTTGACACCTAAAGAGCACAGAAGCTCTAAAATTCCTATTCCCTGTAGGCGCACTCTTAGTCTAGACAAACTGATTTCTCACACTTTTAAAATGCATTACAACACTCTATTGTGATCATTTCATCCACACAGCTCCAGCAAGTGACAGAAGAACCTGTCCTTTAAGCGACATTTCAATGGGCTAAAGCTCCCACTCCAAGATGCCATTAAAACAATATAATACTTGAAAAGAACTATGCTGCACTGGGTTGAACTCTTTACTGTGTCTTCAGTGCTTTGTTCTGAGTTCAAGTTCTCATTGAAACTACCTGTGAACCAACTTTCCAAAACAAAGATTTTTTGACAGCTGGTTTCACATTACTATCTCTTTTTTTTTTTTTTTTCTTTTCCCTAAAGTGTTCCTTACTGAATTTTGCCACATTAGCATATTAAAATATTAGTGAGGTGTTCAGCACTCAAAATTCTAAATAATAAGGTGACAATATAAAAGACCTAAGATTTGAACTGTACAGGTTCGCTTTACTAGAAATTAACAATCCTGCTTCACATTTTAAGGCAGGCTATCATCTAAAAGGTGCATTCTGACATTATATTTTTCTTAATATACATAGTGTGTTGTTTCTTTTAATAGCAACCTCTGAATTTCTTTGTAATTCAAAAAAACCCAAAATACTCATTTTGAAACATTTTGGCTCTTCCTGGAATAAGCTCAGAGGGATGAAACACTTTTTTTAAACTGCAGAAATCACATCAAATTGCTTACAAATGAAGATAAGGGGTTTTCTTTATTATAACTTACACTGCTATCTATGAATGCTTGCCACGGTGGAAAGTAAAGCTGTTCTAGGAAGAGCAATAAGAAATTATAAACGTGCTATACAGCAGTGAGAAAAACTGGTTCACGGAGGCAGTGTCAATGAAAGCAATATTCAGCATGAAGATGACTTTTAAAGGAAACGAGAATTTCCTTCTTTTAAGTACTCTACCAATAGCACACATTCCAAAGGGGACAATAAACGGAATTCTATCATTCAAGGGAAAAAGACCAATGATTGAAAGAATCTCTGAAAACAAATGTTTTTGAACAAATGGGTCAGGTGTGCATAAAGGTGTCATGTTTCTCCTAGGACATTTCTTTCCACTGTAGACAAAACCTGTACATAACCACTACCAACTATCTACTGTTTAGCATCCCCCTCCCTCTTTTTTTTTTTAATAAAGGAAACAGGGAACAAGCAATGGGAAGTTGATGTCAAAACACAGAAAAACCTCCCAGCAAGCTTCCAGCAACCACCCAGGATTTAGAGTCTTGCTAGCTGCTCTCTTTTCAATACCAGAATTTCACACATTTCAATGACCATTATGACTTCAAAGAATCAAATTTTCATCATTGTCCGTCATCTGCCGGTTGATTTGTATAAAGGAGTTCTTCTGCATGCATTCCAGACAAAGGACTCCTTACTTTCGTGGCTATATATCAAGTTTAAAAGTTCTGTTTGTGACAGTTGTGTCTGTGGTAAATTAGGGTAACACTGAAGGAGTGCAGCTGCCCTGCAGGAACCTCCTTTCTGGCATCATTTCACTTAAATAAAAACTGAATAATTAGCTTCTGCCTTTATTAAACCGCAAAAATGCCACTGGCCTTAGTAATTACTTCCGGTTGCCCCACCTACTTAACCTCAATAGTTTACACTTGTTAGAAAGGAGGAGAAGTTTTCTGGAGCTTACAACAGCTTGCTCTCTTCCCCACCCCCAACATGTTTTACAAGACTAAGTGCATAAAGTTTCACTATAAATTAATGTTGCAATACACTTTCTTTAGTAGCTGTTATATCAAAGCACAGAACATCTTGCATAATACCCACAAAATAGCTGCCGTGAAAGGGACTTTTTATGTAGTGTGCTCAGCTGCTTAGGCTGCAAGTCAGGATGAGAACATTTATGTCTCTACACTTCAATACGGTGTTTTTGAAACAAATGCAAGAGAACAGAATCTACTATGCAAATTGTCAGTGGAAAAATGGAGCAAAACGAACTAAATGCGGTCAGACAACATTTCTCTAACAGCTACAGACATAACAAGGGGAAAAAAGCATATCTGCCCTTAGGAAACTCTGTATTACACAGAACAGAGTTTTCTTTCAGGTTTCACAATCATTTTGCATTATCACAGTAATTTGTGAACAACATGGTGTTACCCGTAACATGCTCTCCCACCTAACCATCCTGCAGAACGATTAATAAAGATGTGAGAAAAGCACTGAAAGAACCCTATTTTAAGGAGACAGGATTCAACGATAATAATGACTGCATGATAGCTTCTACTTAAGAGTATCTCCTTCCATAGGCAGTTTTGCAGAAATCACTGAAGAGAAACTGGAAATGAAGAAAACGATATGCTGAAAAGTGGGTCTAACAGAAGGAGATACTGTCACAATACTGGAATCCACATAAGTCTATTACAATACTTTTTAGATTACCGACTGTCATTATGTAAAGGTGTTCTCAGAGTCCTAAACAGTCCAACATCCGCCAGCGCTGCTAGCTTCAGCAAACTCTATTCATCAGTTTGTGTTTCACAGCTGAGGAGATACTACTTTAACAGCCATGATAGCTAAACATTTGCTGCTGTCGCAAAGCCTCCTTGAGAACTTCCCTGTCATCCCACTGCACAAAGGCTCACTCCACTTTCCCAACAATATTGTGCATGCCCAATACTATTCCATGCTGATTGCATGACTTACTACAAACACAATGGCATAACACATCCCACAAGCACATTAAACTAACATCACCTGGATTTGTTCAGAGAGAACGTGATAGAACAGTAAACAGGAATAACTGACTGGATTTCTAAAAATCCCAGGTGCTCTCCACAAATTGGAACATGACTTCACACTAGTAAGTAGAAAACTTCCTGCTTACTAACTCTTCTTTCTCATCTTAAAACAGTTTCATTATAGTCTGCATTACATTCCCAAATTTCATATCCATATTCGTCTTCTGCAAAAGAAAGACTGTATTTATAAAAGCAATTAATGGTAAAAGTTATGGCAAAAGTTGCTGATCTGTGCTTTTGTTATTTTAAACCACAATACTAAAAATAAAACAAAAAATCTCAGATTTCGCACCTCAGTGCTCTGCCAAGCCTCAAAACGGAGAGGTGTTTTTCTTGACAAACATGTGACAAATACCAATCATTCAGCTTGCATTCTTCATGGACAGGTAAACAACATTTTAGAAATTTAAAAATGAAACAGTCAAAACACTTAAGTCCCACTTTCAGCACAGATAGATATTTCATGCTTAGTATACTTTTTCTGCCAAGGAATAATCAAAGAGCAAGACAAAATGATTATTTGATTATTAATCATGTACGGTTTTTTTCCTGTAACAGTATGTCTTAGTTTTGTAAATGTTGTCTGGGTAAATACTATGAAATTAAAGAGAAGAGGAACCAAATATCTGGGTCTACACTTCAGAGCTTCTCCATATGACCGAAAGTAAGAAATATTAAGAATATTAAATGGAGAAAAGTAGGTGCAGTCAAGGGAGAGCAATAGATTTCATACAAACAGATTGACATTGCTAGTAGTAGTCATCAGAGACTTAAGTGTGGTCATGACATTCTTCAAATTAAGGAGATTATACACAGTGGGCTTATCTTGAACAAGGTGGGGGAAAAAAAGTCTTAATTACTTACAGCAGATATTGTAGAATACTTTTTCTTGTAACACAGCAAGATTTAGAGGGAATGTATTTTCTAGAACCCATTCAAAGTGTATGTAAGCAAACCTTTTGCTTACACACAAATGTCTGAGATTTTTTTACTACCCGTAAGGCAGTTTTCTACAGTGCACAACTTTCAAGCATTCTCCAAGAACTTCACAATCTTCAGATTAAAAAATGTGCAAAAAAAAAAAAATCAATTAAATTAAGAGTAAGACTACAGCAGAGTTTTTAGACCTTAAACTATCAAATAAAAGGAGAGGCAGTTTTAGTTTTTCTACATTTAGAAAGGAGATAACTGGTTGAATATAGCTGATATAATTGAAATAATCTGATTCCGCTTAGAATAATTTAGTTATGACAACACTCTGCTCCTTTACTACCATAAGCAACTGTTCTTAAATAAACTATTTCTCAGTTGGAAAACAAGCAGGCAGGAAGGAGCTTTAAAGGAAAGAAGACAAAGTACTAGCAGCTAGAGCCCACCAGACAGCATTGTACTGATTCCCCCGATTAGTTCATATTTGTATATGCTATTACATAAATAGTATATTGTAGCTCACCTCCAGTTCAGTGACCGTATGTTCTTTCAAACAAAATTTATTCAGATTGTACTTCTGATTATTTATGCTATACTCCTAACATAAGTCACAATAAGCAAACTGGCTTGCAAAGCTAAACATAGTATTTCAAGAACATCTAGGTGAATTATTCACTAAAGGTGACTCTTGAGCTTACAGTTATAAAATGTAGTTTTGCTGACGCAAAGCCTCAGCCTGCAGCTCAGCACGGGGTCTTCCATATCTTAAGCGAGAGCCAAAATTCAGGCTACTCTTGCACATTGGGAATAATTTTCTGTATTTTTTTTTGTGTGTTTCTAATGCCACTTCAGTAAAGTCCTTATTTTTAACATTCACTAAAAGTTACCTATCTTTACAAAATAAATGATAAGCATACAACTTAAGTGATTTTTGTAAAGTTACTGTTTTTCAGGAATTCTGTCAGAAACAAGAAAATTAACAGTACTCATCTGCTTTATGCCTATTTGAAAACCTTACAAAGCTTCCTTTAAAGTACTCACTAAGAAATTTTGCAAGTAAGGCCCAGGTGGAATTCCCAAATACCAGCACCATTTGTTTCACCGTCTTCAGTTTTTGTAAGGAAGGGGTCTAATCTGTGTTAAATGTGTGGCTGGGGTGCCTTTTCTCAGTTTTGTGGAAAGGTCCCTTACCAGTTCAAGCTGCGAAGACCCAAGGAAGCATGATGTTCACAGCCCAGCAGCGAGCTGGGACAGTACTCACACAGCAGCAGTGTAATTAGTGCAGTGAAGCAGGAACACCTTGGCCAATTCATACTGTAATCTGGAAAGCAAATATCCTAAGGTCTGAGCTGCTGAGTTCAAATTTGGACGTAAAGTGCAGTCTTAAGATTTGAGAACTCTAGTAGTTTCCTATCATGAAACCATCAGAGACATTATCACTACATAATATGAAACATCCATTGTGAATTCAGTTTTAACTAGTCAAAAATCTCCCTGGGCTGGTAGCTACAGCAAAGAATACTATTTTTTGTTTTGTTTTTAAATTTCATTATTGTGCATTCTGGTGTTCTTTGCATTTCACCTCCCACCTCTTAATTCCCTATGTAATTATAACTGTGGAACATAATTTAAGGGTTACAATTTAACAAACTGTTTAGGGTCTGGTTTATTTAAAAAAAGACAATTCATCAAAGATGGGGGTGGATAAAAGGCAAAAAGTAGTGTTTCAAAGTTTTAACCTGACAATAATGTCACACTAGTGCATGGTCTGCTACTACAAACAATACCGAGAAACCCTGAGTTCATGTAAACGGATGCCTGCCTTCATGGTGATCTATGTTCTCTAGTCTTTACACCTCCTCTAAAAAGAAAGTGATTTCTGTAACAGATCTTTGCCACATAGTAACAAGTGGTATACAACACGGGAGAAAACCAGGAGCAAATCCCCAATCAAGAAACGGAAATTTAAAGCAACATTGCTATTGGTGCATGCTTTTTTAGAAGAAAAGTTTCCTTTAAGAAATTACAAGCCAGACAGACAGTAAGCTGTCCCTTACTCTAATGAAAGTGTATATTCTGTGTAATATGCATGGCCTTTAAAAGTTGAAAGCAAGTGCTGAATAGTGTACATAACTTCCATACACAGCAGGTAGTGAACCAAGAAAGAACTGACACAGTTACCCACGTTAAAGAGATGCACAATTACAAACTGTATGCAGTGCTAGCATACTGAAGGTCTGTGCATGAAGGATGTTGCAGTTATTAACAGCTTAAATGTTCACTCTATTTTGTTAATTAGTGCATACAGCTTTTAAGCCTTAAAATGTGTTTTAGAAGGTTCTTTTCTAACAGTAACACAGTCATTATTCCCCAATGGATACAGGAATTGATGGGGTTTCAACTGTTTCAACATCATCAATAAAATACACAGCTTAACACCACTAGACAAAAACAGTTCCTTTAAATTCATCCATATGGTTGGTTAAAATAGAAGCTTTCTACAATCTTTTTCTAAAAAGCTGAAGCATAACTAGAATGTATTAGTGTTATTTCACAACCTGTTTTCAGTTCATTCTGCCTAGTAGTCTGTCCCTGTAATTTCTGCTTTGGCCTTTATATGCTTGGCCTTGAAGGTTATTTACACGACAGAAATCATGGTATTACACTTCCTGATAAAGTAGAGAGAAATCTGTCACCAATTAAATTCAGTGATTAGTTTTTCAGATTGAATTCAAATTTACATGTAGTGTATCTACATCTTTCCTTTCAGTTTTCTATTACTGTGAGGAAAAATAAATAAAATCAAAGGATGCTACAATGTACAATTGTGTTTACTAAACAATGATAAAGTAAGACACTGTACTGGAAACAGACACTATGGAAGAAGATAACAAACTTCTGACTTAAAGAACCAGAATTAGTTGACTCAAGAAGGCTTTCAAATGGAGTGGAGATGGCAATAAAAAATGGAAAAAATAGTTATTTATTTTTATACAGGAATATATGTGTACATCTATAAAATCAATCTGTAAGGAAAAACTATCCACTTTTCACGTTTGTAATTGGAAATAATCATGATAGCCTTAACTTTTTTAAAACATTTGCAAAATAATTGTAACATCTTTAAAGAAATACTGTATTTGGTATGTCTTATCAGCATTTTGTAGAAATTCCTTATAGCTCAGCTTCTGCCTACTTGTTAACCCAGCTTTCAGGCTAACAAGTAATAGGATAAAATTTACTTCACCATCAAGCTGAGATGTTCTTTTGCACTACTTGTAAGCCACAACACATAAAAAGACTGAGCAATTTCCCTACAGTGCATGCTTCACAACACAAGAACTAAACTGCATACTAGAACCTCAACATCAGATGCTGCCTCCATGGCCCATGTCCCCACTTAATGCAGGTTAATGTTCCTAATCTGAGAAAGCAGCCATAAAAGCAGTTCAAAGATAGCTCATAAACAAGCCATCACAAACTGTAAGTGCATCTGGTTCCATTTCATCATTCATTTTCTGAGTAGAAAGACATAGTACTGCAGAAGAGCCTAGCTCTCTTGCAGTATGACTAAGATGTTCAACGATTCCCACAGGATTATGAGGATTTCTAGACAAGGAAAGTTTTTCCCTTCTGACTTGATAAAATTATTCAGCTAGAACTTCAGAACTAGAAACAGCTTTCAAGTCTGTACATAGAACTCTGTTAGTTAGGCTAGGATTTGTGTCTTAAATCTACAACTTAGATATGCTACAGAAGTTCAGAAAGACACATTGATTGAACTGCAAGCCCTCTACAATTAATTGTACATTCAGTATTCCCAACAGGACAAGAATTCATGTGATCTACAAAAATATTTCGTAACACGGGATACTAACTTGGGTGTTCAGATAATGGCATTGTATTATGAGAACATGAAAATACTATCTAGTCTTTAAAAAGCAAAACAGCTCCAGAAATTATGTTACTTCTTACTCCTGTTGATTACTAGACTGTATCAATGGCTTTTATTCTTTCTAGCAGATTAGAAACATTGCTTATATACTTTGACTTAAAAAACCAAGTATTTGCATGTTGAATAACCCTTCGGAAGCCAGACAAACTAAACATGGTACAATGACACTCCTTTAATTTGTTTGAGCAGCCACCGTAGCAAGCTCGTCAAAACCAGTATTCTTTGATAGAAAATTAAATACGGTGTCATGAAACAACAAAAAAAAAAAATCGCCTGCATACCCTTCAAAGAGACATATTCTTTGACCCGGTGCTCCAGACTAAAGCCTTGAAATTTTTGCACAAGAATGCTGCATGAAGGAAGCCCAGACAAAACAGACACTCGAGATGTTAGAAGGTTATGTAACCTCAATATCAGGCACTCCCCCTTCCAATACCCAGCAGAGATAGCACCACCATGCACCAAAAGAGAAGGCTCTGAGACAAAGAAATCCAAATCCTTTACCCTGTCCTAAAACCAAAACAAACCTCCACAGGGATAAGAGTGCAATTGCTATCACTTATTCAACTATGTACCACTTCATACAAGGTTCTGGGCTACTTGCAACTTATGTAGTTTTCTAAACTGAAAAATAAAATTATCTCAAGCTGAACTTTAGAAATATAGCACTATTTATTGCTCTTAAAGGACAGCTGAAGGTGACGGCAATTTCTTTACTTGGACTGTCATAACTACAGAAACTTTATCGTGGAGAGTAACTTGTTGCCTGCAGCCATGCTTGCAGAAAGCTCTTTATTGGTATCCAGCCAACCAGGTTTTCTAAACCACTGCAAGCTTCATCAAACTACAATTGCTTAGAAAAACAAGTTGTAGCAAGCAGTATAGGCTGAATTGAGCTAGACTGTTCCAAGTGAAAAGGGGTTTAATTGCCAAACAGCACAATATAGTGAATTTGCAGTACTTAAAACATGTACAGAACTAGATAATCTGGCGAGTATGCACACAGCTACACCTGAGTTTGTACTGTATTTAAGACCAAATACAACTACCAGCCAAAACCATGAAGAAGAAACTGTCAAATTACTTAAATATTTAAAAAGAAAAAGAAAAAAAAAGGCAACCAAACAAATAAAACTGTTTAGAAATACATGTATGCTCTGACAGACCAGTGTTGTATACATGAAGTGACAAGGATTATCACCATCCCCAAAATCAATAAAAACTTTAAATACTAAATTTCACATTAGCTGCTTGACAAAATTAACCAACACAGTTTTTTCCCTCCTCAGAGCAGTCTTTCTTTGTTTGGGGGGGTGGGAAGGGGGCGGAGGGGAGAAAAGAGAAAGAGAGAAAAAAACTTTTTTGTAGATTGTTTTGCAGCAAAAATGCAGATTCACAAATAAACTATCAGTGATGACAAAAAGTAAAGGTGGGGTTTTTTATTTATTTGTATTTAATATTTAATATTTGACTCTATACAAAGTCCACTCTTAAATAATACACTTTTAGTAAAGCAGATGTATTTTCATTTGCATAGTGTTCTCCTTTGAGTATTTCACTTTTATTGAAATAATGCTTTTAATTCTGAAATAATTCTAGAATGTGGAACCTTGTACCCTTTGAACAGGACAACTGCCTATCATAGAGCCATACAAATAAAGCACACAAAAATTTCAAAGTTACATTCCTCATCTAAAGAGGAATGCTGTCCTTACCATCTTATATGGTAACGAGTTGAATAAATATTGTAGCTAGAGTGGTCTAAATGAAGAAAAGATTATTCTAAATTCTTCTATCCCATTAAGTTACTTTACGAACAGCTTGAACTCACCCTCAAGTAATAACCCCACAAGGGGTTAACAGCATTTTGGAAAAAAAACCCAACACAGAACATCCAGTATATCCTTATTATCTAACACACTGGTAATGCTTGGAGAATTCTTGGCTGAATAGCAGTTTCAAGAAAAGCAAATCTAGTAAGCCTGTCTTTAATAAACGCATACTTTGCCAAGTGTTTCTCTTCACCAAGTTCCAAGATCAGTTCCTATACACAATCTTCAAATGCAATGTCACACTGTCTTGCAAGTAATGTTGTGCATACTACTCCGGTTATCAGAGTAAAGTATATTATCTATTTGCGGTTCTTGGGAAATGCTGCTAGCAATGATCACACTTTAAAAAGCATATGAGGGTGGTGAGACACTGGCACAGGCTGCCCAGAGCAGCTGTGGATGCCCCATCCCTGGCAGTGTTCAAGGCCAGGCTGGATGGGGCTTGGAGCAACCTGGGCTGGTGGAAGGTGTCTGTGTCCATGGCAGGGGGTTGGAACTGGGTGATCTTTAAGGTCCTTTCTAATCCAAATCATTCTATGGTTCTATGTTAAAGCTTGATTTGCTATGCCCTTTGTTTCACAGCACTGTAGCCTATCAGGATTGAGATTTCAAGAAGTATTGTCATTCCAGCCTATTTTTCACTTGTTTGTATATTTTATTTTGAGCCGCAGTATTACCACAGTTTATTATAGTAAAGTTTATACTTCTCTAATCAAACAAAGATTATACAAGTTCATTAATTTCTAAGCCTAGCCAAAGTTGGGATTTGGATGGTGAACAATGAGTCAATACTGAAAACATTGTGTGATGTTTGCTAATAATGAAAATGATGTTTGCTTCTAGAAAAACTGGACTGGAGTGTTTCTGCAACTCTTTTGCTGAAGAGGTTCATGTTCTGAGAATTCTAATAATACAGTGCTACTCCTGGATTATCCAGTAGTAAACACAACAGACACTAACTGCTACCTCTGGACAGCCAAGAGGAAGCTGCTGAGATTCTTGATATCCATTTCACAATAGTTACTAGAATCATGGAATCATTTAGGCTGCAAAAAAACCTTGAGATCAAGTCCAATCATTCACCTAGCACTGCCAAGCCCACCATTAAATGATGCCCCCAGATGCCACATCTACACATCTTTTAAATATATCCAGGGATGCTGATTCCACCACTTCCCTGGGCAGCCTGTTCCAAGGCTTGACCACCCTCTCAGGGAAGGAATTTTTCCTAATAACCAACCCATTTCCTCTTGTCCTATTACCTCCTACTTGGGAGAAGAGACTGACACCCACCTTGCAACGACCTTCCTTCAGGTAGCTGTAGAGAGTGATAAAATCCCCCCTAAGCCTCCTTTTCTCTTCCTTTTCCAGGCTAAACAACCCCAGTTCCCTCAGCCACTCCTCATAAGACCTGTGCTCCAGACCCTTCACCAGCCCCCTGCCCATCTCTGGACACGCTGCAGCCCCTCTGCGTCCCCCTGGCAGTGAGGGGCCCAACCTGAACACAGGAGTCGAGGGGCGGCCTCGCCAGTGCCCAGTGCAGGGGGACAGCACTGCCCTGGCCCTGCTGGCCATGCTGTTCCCGGCACCAGCCAGGATGCTGCTGGCCTCCTTGGCCACCTGGGCACACGGGGGGCTCATGCCCAGCCGGCTGCCGACCAGCCCCCCCAGGCCCTTTCCCCCCAGGCAGTTCCCAGCCCCCTGCCCCCAGCCCGCAGCGCTGCAGGGGCTGGTGTGACCCACGGGCAGGACCCGGCACTGAGCCTGGTTGAACCTCACACAACTGGCCTGGGCCCATCGCTCCAGCCTGCCCAGACCCCTCTGCAGAGCCTCCTGCCCTCCCGCAGATCAACGCTCCCCCCCAGCTTGCCATCACCTGCAAACTTACTGAGGTTGCACTCAATCCTCTCATCCAGATCACTGATGAGCTTAGCCCTGAGCCCTGGGGAACACCACTTCTGACTGGCCGCCGGCTGGATGTAACTTCATTAACCCAGTCTCTGGGAGTGGCCATGCAGCCAGTTTGTTACCCAGGAAAGAGTACAGCCGTCCAACCATGAGCAGCCGGTTTCTTGAGGAGAAAGCTGTGGGAAATGCTGTCAAGGGCTTTACTCAAGCAGATAAATAACATCCACAGCCTTTCCCTCATCCACTAAGTCCACTTATTAATCTGCTTTGGCCTAGGCTGCTGCAGTATACAGCTTTTACTGCTCCTCTTGAACATCATCCAAAAAATGGGAACTTTTCCTCAAAAAAGAATTCAGATTTTCTGTGCCCAGTTTGGTGTATGCAAGTTACTTTTAATGAGTTATGTATGTGATTTCATCTACAGTCAGAAGTAAACGATCCCTCTGCTGAATTTCAGAACTGAGACTTCTGAACCATTACTGAAACAAAGGTTAATTCACAGTATATATAAAACAATTTCAAGACAGGTGCTGAAATGTCAATACTATCACTCTAGTTAGCCTGTCATGTGTGTAATAGAGTCTGTTTCTACATGTTCTCATAATGCTGGAAAAACCACTTTAGTACCATCTCAAGTGCACTTGATAGCACTGCTCTTGAATGCTTAGTCCTGAGTAGCAACTCATCCTATTTTGTCTTGGCCTGATACAGAGTAAAAACATCTGTGAGATGGTTGCAACTAACAGCTGATCCTTAGCACAGTTGAACAACGTTTCTAGTGTCTCCGCAGTGACCAAACCCTAAAACTGCCTTTGCAATATTTTTTCTCTTGAACTACAGGATATACATTATCAGTGGAATATTCTGCCTCAGAGATGGAAAGGATATTTTCTGGCAGTTGTTCTAATTTTGAAATCGGTATCATTTATCCACTACGAAAGTCCTTTTATTGGCAAATATTAGGGGGCAACTTTCACAAAAATGCCTAGCCTGTAGAAACTCCAGGCTAGATACCCACAATGCAGCGTCACCAGCCCTGACTGGGAAGCCAGTTGTGAACTGGACAACTTTTAGCTAAAACAAACAGTATTGATGTACCCTACTTAAAACGATTTAATCAAATCATAGCAATTTAAAACAGTTCAAACCCACATTTCAGACAAAACCACTGAAGCTTTTTATAATGATGATGGAAGCTATGTTATTCCATATGCATAAACAGTTAAATCATTTGGAACATTACCTGAGGGAGATTCGCTGCCGACAGCCTTTGTCCTCTATAGCCCAAATTTCCTAACACAAGCCGGGTCTTGAGAGACTATTTTTCACATAACTATTTGTCCAGACTCTTGGAATATGACCTAATTGGTGGCCAGAGATTCAAAATGTGATGCAAGAGCTTTATTTCTGTTCAGCTTTGTTCATTTTGTCTGTTATTTTCCTTGGATTTAACTATTCACTAAAAGTTATTTTATTCGATATTCACCCAAAACAGCCAGTAACTTGAGACATAGGTACCATTTCTCAGATGTGTTCTAGACAAGCTGAGCATTTAGCTCCTCTTATATTTAACAGTCCCACTTTTTCCTAATATAAAAGGTCAACATGGCCTAAACTACTGTCTCTTTTGCTATTTCATTAGAACTCATTTTTCTGTTGTATTCAACACATGCTGGGTGGCAGTAAGAAGATAACTGACAACTGGTTAATAATTCAATGTCAGGATGCTCCTCTGCCTTCTATTTCATTTGTGTTCACAAGACAAGGAACATTTTAGTACTTACAGAACCAAATGGGGCTCTAGATAATCCAAAGGAACCCCTGTTGATCAAGTTCTAGCATATGCATGTATACATAGGAATACAGGGCCTACAAAAGCACTGGAAATAGATTAACCCAACCACAATACGCAGTTAAAAGTTCTAAATAAACACAGTGTTACTCTACTAGCCTTGCAAACACCAGCTCACAGAAGAGTTCAGTTTCAAAATAAGTTACAAGAGCAGTAAGGCAAACAAGCACAACCATATCCCATTTTCCACCTGTTCTTGCTTCTTCTTTCTGATACGCACATAAAACCCATGCATAAGGTGATGTTAGGCTTTAAAAAAACCAACAACCAAACCCCAAAAAACCCAAGTATGACAAAGCCAACAAATCCATCAAAATAGGACTTAATGATTTCTAACAATAAGATTCACACATCTGGCAGTAACACAAGCAAAGGGGTCTTTTTTTAATTAAAAGTTAAATATTAACCTCTGGAATACAGTTTAGTTACAACTTGCATGGAAATAATAGTTTTATTGTGCTGAGCAACATTATTAGAAAAACAGAACATTCATGTAATGTGTTAAATTGGTTTTAATGGGTTGTAATTAATCCTATTTAAATCAGGAAATATATTGCAGCAACTTAAAATAAGTTAATACAGTACTCTACTTTTCCATGAGGTTTAATAGGTGCCCAGAGAACTTCTCCTAGTCCTGAAAAGAGTTGAAAACCACATCAAACCCCTTTGTGAAGACTTTCCTTGCTAATGGGATACAAATTTTTGTCCATTAAAAGAACATAGATTATTGGAAATTTTACAGCATTATGGAAACTACTTCAAAAACTTACTAAACCTACAAATGAAAATTTTAAAATGTTATTCTAATTTCCCATCATTTTATTTAGGGCTCTACAATAATCTGGAAAACAAAAAGATTTGCGCATCTAGAATGTGCACCAACATACTGTAGAAAAATACTATCCAGTCTGACATTTAATGTAATACTTGAAAAAAAATGAGCATAAAACAATAATTTAGATACATTACATGTATCAAAATTAAAATTACTCAACAGCTGCTACTATGAGATCTCAAACCCCAGCCCCAGCAACTATGATACGAGTGTCGTCTATGACAGAAATACCCACTTAACTTACAATTCATTTACACTAACACTAAGAGAACAGAATAGTTGTATTTCAAATCAGTATCACTTTAACTCAACTGGAAGTGTAAACCGTCATAGATAGACAGGGTAATGTACAACCCTAACTTAGGATAATGTACATTTAAATACAAAACAGAAGATAGAAGAGTATTTATTTTGTGGGTTTCTCTTTGCACTGTAGCCTCTTTCAGATCTATGTATTCATCACCTGAGGTCACAATAGGGAAATATGATACTGTAAATTCAGGCATTATAAAAATGCTATTTAGATGATTTTTTTTTTTATGTTAAAGAACAGTGCTACAATAATCAAACTCATTCGTAATTTGTTTAGGGAAATGTAGGTCTACTGACTTGGAGAATCTTATTTACATAGTGACTCACAAACCCCTATCCATTAAATGAAATTTCCTGAATCCCAAGTTATGCAACTAGATTAGTAAGACAATCCCATTCACTAGAATACAGCATTATTTTTTTCCCTGATTTTTAAACCTAAAATTATACTATTACTTCCTAAAATCAGAAAAAAAGCTTACGTAAAGAACTGTATTTTTTTACCTGTGAGTAGGTTATTATTGCTACATCTACATTACAAAGCATGAGAAAAAAAAGCCCTAAAGAGTAAAGTAGGTGTGTTTTTTTCCAATAGCCTGTTAAACGTTAACTAGATTGTGACAGCTGACATTACAAATTTTCGATTTATAAATACAAATTCAAAATATTTCTCAAGTAGTTAATATAGCTTTAGGAATACAAGGCACTACATACAATATGAACTGTCTGGTATATATGATGGGAATATTTTTTTTCCCCTGAAGATTCAAAAGTGATTTGAAAACCAATGAAAAGCATGCTTCTGCTGTGATGCATTCCCCCTCAGAAGTCTTACAAAAATTATACTATTGAATAATGTAAACATAAGTGTCAGGTTGCACCTAGAGTAACAGACCACACATTATGGAAGAACTTACAAGAAAAGATTGCCAAATTTCTGATCTGCTACTGATTAGCAGAAGAATGTTATGCATTTGTTCCTAGTTGTAATCTAACCTTCATGCATATTCAAAAGCTAAAGTATATGTGCATAGTAACAATAATCTTGCATGCTGCTTCTTTGCACAGTTCCTTTAATAAAATGGGTCCTAATGAAGATAGTTTCAAGAATCTGGCAAATAATGTATACTTACATATCCAGATTTCAAAAAGAACAAACTGTTATAAATTACAGTTCATATTGATCCTTGGCCATGATATAATAATAATAATAAACAAGGTATTCATCATTTTATATTGCTTAATACTTTGAATTCCGTATTGCCTTCACATAGTTACGTTTTACTAATGCTCCTCTTAAAAATGTATGAAGCATTGTTGCTTTGTAGTTCCAATTTATACAGCTTTCCTAGAAGAACGCAGAATACCATACTGAATGTCTATTGTGCAAAAATAACCCTGAAGGCTGTATCATAGCAGTATGCAGTAGAAAACCCTTACCAATTTTTCATCAACTGTGATGAGTTGCGTGTCTCGAGTTTGGTCCTGTGCCAGCCGCCATGTGGAAGTGCTCAGTGACCTGCGGTGCAAGACTTGAAGTTAAAAAATGATTCATGCAATGAGAAAATAGAGGCAGACAAATCTTACATAAACAAGTTACTTTAACAATATCCGTCTTGTAAAAAAAATTGAAGAGGGAGAGATGAGGGCACAAAAATCCTTTTTCTCCCCAATTAGTTCTGTCTGCTGAGTTTTTGGCAGACTCCCACTTAGCAGTTCACAACAGGCTGCACTTTATGTCAGCCTACAGGCTCTCTGTCACAGACAGACTGCCAGTGGCAAGGACTGTACTACTCTATATGAATGTACAGTAGCTGGTTTGTCACGAACAGACAGAAAAATACAAGGCTGCTGCAAGCATTCTGGAACTCCGATCCTTAAAATGATGGCATCAAAGGAAAAAAATCCTCAATCTATTTGTAATGGTAAAGCTCCAGTTCTACACTTTAACAACAGAACATTAACAAATTAAAAAACAAACAAACAAAAAAAAAAAACCAACAAAACCAAAACAAACCCTAAGCTGAGAATTCAAACAAAATTTTCTGGGTTTGAGTGGGAAAGCTCACAAGTATTTTCTTCATCACTAGATCAGTATTGGTCAGCTTATTTGTTTCCAAGAAATATGATTAATCTTCTTGCATAACTACTAAACCTGTAAGGTACATATGGAAACACAGAATCCAATTCCACATTAATGATTTAAGAAGTAAAATCTCCCTTCATTTGCATTGTCACTAATGTCAGGATTGGGCCCTCCGAGTATATATCATCTTTTGACAAAATAATACAACAGTGAGTGAAACAAGCCAAAAAGCCCAATTCCCTGAGCTAAGAATGTGCGCCACATTAAATTAAGGTCACTTTAAACAAATAAGGCACAAAAAAGCAAAAATACAGACATGAGAACAGTAACAGGGATGAAGCCCACTTTCATTTTGACTGTTCTTCAGATGATTACCTACTTTGGAAAGCCAGGCATGCTTGCAGATGCAAATGAACTCTGAGATTTTGCCTATGGGAACTTACAACCATACTGCTAGTAATTTAACCTATTCGTAATTTTTATCTAATTTTTGAGGAAAGCATCCATAGATGCCTTTAAAAACAACACAGCTTTTAAAGCCAAATTCCAAGACTTCCATAAAACCTGCAATACTATCCAAACTAACCCTTCCCCACATAAACTGTAACTGTTAAATAGTCAATAAAATGAAAGGTGTTTCAGGGCCAGATAACTTGCACACAATCATTCAAAACTTGTAGACTTAAAAAATCATTATCTTCTACCACATTATACTAAACCATGGAAACATGGAAGACCTAACTGGGGAAACAGTCTCCGTAACACATGCATCTGCCATGTCTTCTGATCTCAAATCCCCCCCCCCCCCTAATTTTTGTTGATTCTGGTGAGAATGCATTTGAAGATATGAGCTTGATCATTTAATTAATCTAGCTGCACTGGATTTAACACAGTAACTAAATAAGAATTCAATTTTCAGGCAATATTAGCATGGTAAAGTTTTTAGTGGGTAAAACCTACACTAGACAGGAATTTGAAATCAGTGACTGAAGAAAGCCACAAGAATCTTACAAAACTAAGCAAATGGAATGAAGTTCAGTTCAGTAATATTTCAAATGCAGATCTCCTCAAATCCATACTTCTAACACAGATTACAGTCTACTAAATTACCTTCCATCCGCCAATAACAACTTAAAAAAATCCCCACATCATGAAAAACTAATTCAAAGTACAAAGTTTACAATATCACCCAACTTCGTGACATGGACAGACACATCTATTCTTGTTTAGAATCACAAAACCCACCAGAAGGGTATTCTGAAGAACAAGATGGAAGTTTTCAAGCATAAGGGAGCACAAGAATTTCATAAACATCAAAATGATAACTACCATGTTAGCTTAGAATCTCTGTCCCAGAGAGCTTTTGGTTCAACACAGCTGTTATTTTTTAATTTGAACATGTAAAAAAATACATCATAAAAACACAACAGACAGATACTGCAAAATGCTACAAGAAATGGCTCTTAGATGTCCTTATTCAAAAACACGCCAGAGCAGTTATCCTAAATCAGAACAGGAGCATTATGCTTGAGTTCCAGTGGTAAGCAGCTGAAGCCACAAAATTTAAAACCTTAAACAAGGCAAAACCATTGTTACAGGAAAATCAGTTTCTCCCCCGCTCCAGTAATTTTAGTATCGAAGTATTATTCTGCAGCTATTCTAGAACATCACATGATACAGTGTTCAGCACACCTCTTAATATATGGCCAAAACAGGACATTGGATTATGCAATCAAAATGGTCCTTTCTGGATAGAAAATCATCTAAACTATGAAACAAGAAGTTCGATGAACCTTGCTCTGTGGAGAGGTCTGATGACTATGTAAACATTTGAATATGCCATGATTTAAGCAATAGGGTAATCAGAATCACGGATTTTCTTCTAATGTGTATGACATTTGGAACAGATTTTAGCACAATTCAGTTTGCATTTGGCTGTTTTGTGTTGTTGTTTGGGGGGGGGTTGGTGTGTGTGTGTGTGTTTATTTTTTGATTTGGAAAAGCATTAATCAGCTTTGCAAAGTATAAGCGCCATGCCCTTCCAAAATTATTTCCACTCAGCATTACGCCATTTGAAATTGTTTTTCCTCAGATGATTGCTCATTTTGGAAATTTCTGTAATTGCAGGAAAAAATTAAATGTTTTTCATATCATTACAGTTGATAGGGAAGAGCAGGGTAAAAATCCCACCAGATCAAAGGTGAGCAGAATCTCTCTTAGATGCCTCTACACTGCATGCAGAGGGAGCTGATTTTTTTGCACAAGATGTCTCTGTCAGCTGGGATAAACTGCAAGGCATCACACCTTACAGCTGGTCCATGATGTTTCAGCTCTTCTACAAAAGCAGGCAGATAGTTTACTAACCTGTCAACTTCTGCTCCTCTTCATCATTTCTCAAAGCCCTTTCTCTTGACTACAGCATTCTGGAAAAAGCCCAACTGTTACTGGAATTTGCAGCCTTGTACATTTCTTAAATGCCCAGCCTTCTGCCATCCCTGGATTGCAATGAGTTGGAAAGAACATACTTTCCTTAAGAATTTCCTATCTGAAAAGTGCTTGAAAACTGACATTTGGACTAGACTAGGAATGTGAACTGTAAGTCCATGGAGGTCTGGCTGTGTAAAAATACATAAAACACCAGTTTTGCTTTAAATGTGATAGGTTGCTGGTATTTCCATTTGTTGCATCTCTCATAGGAAAGTAACCTGGAGAAATACCAGCAACTCTGAAATACTACTATTTCAAAGTTAATAGAAAGTGTTACTTGATTCCCAGAGCACTTGTTTAATTTTCAACAGGTTTCACTGCAAGTTTGTCCCTAATGTCAGGCACTTAACTGAGAAGATAATCAGTAAACAGATCTCTTACGCACAATCCTCCCTTTTCAAATTCCCACAACTACAAGTATCATTTCGTCACTCAAGTTTCCCCTTAGAAATTGTATAAACTTTACAACATTTCTTTTACCTTCAAATTAAATGAATATGCCATCTAAATCACTCAAGTGACCATTCAATGTAAATCTTTTATTCTGTGCTCAACAGTAAAGTAATTCTCACAAAATTCCCAATACCTTTGCCTTTAGGTAGCTTTTGTGACAGATAAACTTACAGAAGTATAAAACATACTGTTTACAGTTCCATTCTCACAAGGTTCTCCTCCTTTCTTCTACTACTGACCTCCAGAAAGGTAATCTGCTTTCTCCCTTTCTCTTTGTAAGCAATATGGGTCCACATTATCCTGTTTTGCCTTTTTGACTTCTTACGCATTATTTTTTTTCCTGTCAAAAAAGATCTTGGCATGAGGCCTTAAAAGCAGGAAGTTCCATTTCTTACCCTGTTCCAAGACCACTCAAACTCTGACTTAAGATTACTGTACGCAGAATACTTTAAATAATAATAAATAGCAGTGATAGAATCCTAAAGTTCAGAAACTATACAGAAAGTTTTACGTGTAATAGTTAGCAATAATAAACCCTGATACCTTCTAGGCTCATTAATGTCCCATTCAAAACACGTATCAGACAAACTTCCCTCACAGTTACTATCTAATAACAGTGTGACAAGACTCCAAGCTGGCCACAGCTCCTTTGTGGATCTGCCCAAACATCTATCTTATAGTGAGCTCCCTAGTGATGAAGAAACAAGCTTTTAAATGTAAAAGCCTGGCTTGATTAGAATAGTTAGCCTTTTCAATCAAAAATACTTCAAATTTACACAGACAAAAATAAAATTAAGGTTTATTTTGAAAAGTCACCTATGTCCTTCATGATCTTGCTGATACTTTCCCACAGTATCCTACATTAATGTATGTGACTAATCCAATCTGTAGCTTCTTGGATTATAACCAACCCTTCACAAGGTCTTCTAGTCCCTAAAAAGTTTTTCTTTCATCAAAGAGAACCGGGTGTATGGCTTGTAAAGATGCCACACTTAGTCCACAGTAAATGTGGATGTCTTCTATACTGTGTAGAGAGACATGAGCAGAAATCTGTCAAAGACTATACTACATGGTGTTCTTATTAAATACTTGTAAAAACACTCTCACAATAGCTCAATGACATGGAATGAATTAATGATCACTACTAGTGAAAATATGAATTTGTAGAGTTAAAAATTTTCTATAGGTATTGGGCAACCTGGAAAAAAAATAATGTTGTGATCATCTAACCATGTGTCATCCACAAGAAGCATGTGCTCCCACCATTATATGCTGTTCCAGCAAAGTCACAAATGGGTTCATCTCTGCTACACAAATGGAGGGGTCCATTGAGAAGCTGCTGGAAGCTCTCCAGTCCTATGCCACAATATTCACATCAGTATCAGGTCTCTTGACCATCTTATCCCACTGTGGGATAAGGACATAACAAGGTTCCTTGTTGCAGGGGATGTATTTATGGCTTCTTTTCCCTTGTTATGTTAGAGACCCCAGCTCTGTTGATGCCATTAGCCAAGCTCTGTTGAACTGGAGAAACCAAACAGTAAAAAAAAGAACAGTGAAAGTATTTTGTGATATCAGGATGTAGGATATTAAGGCATTTGATGTGAACGTTTATCTTGGTAGTTTTGGATATCTGTAGTCAATCTCTAAAATTCAACAAACTTGAACTTCTTAAGTATCTGCTAAATAACTTACGCTTAACCCTATACGATATAAATGGAAGTCTTACAGAAGAGAATGCCAGCCACAGAGCCTCTGGAAATGCCACGAAGAATCCTCCACAAGCCTAATGGAAGGCAAGAAGCTGCCATATTTACAAAGCACGAATTTGCCGTCCACAAAGAGCAATGATGTGACTAGCGTGTTACATAACACAGAGATGCAAACACTCATATTTACCTGACCTAATTCAGTAGCTCAGATTTAATCCATTGCACAAAAATAGGCTTCTTAACCTTTGGCAACACGTGTGACTGTTTGATCTATTAGCACCCCCTTTTGGTCAACTGTTGGAGACATGTTAAAGAAAATCAGATATCGCAGCACAGGTAATCAGATCACAACACAGAGATGAAGCAAATCCTTGATGAAAACCTCACGAGCCTCATGAAGAATGAGGGCAGTCATTAAGAAGTAAGTCTAAATGCTGTTTTAACTGTTCTCATACTGAATGATCAGGGCACCAGTAGGTGTGGATATACATACACGCAGAAGCAGAAGCCGTGATGAACCATTCAAAACCTTGAACAGATTCTTAGAAAACCAACCTTTTTTAATATTATGGCATTTATCAGGAATAATAAAAGCTTCACAGCATACAGCCACCATAATGACATTAAATTCTGAACAAAAAGAACATGGAAACACTGCCAGCTCAGAACTTCCACAGCATCCAACCTAGCCACACGCTGCAATTAAGTAGACTAAAACCAAATCAGTATAATGTTCTGCCATGTAAAATACAGACATTAATGACTGCCTGTTATATGATGTTGAATACAGTACAGATCACGGAATGCAGCCCCCATATAATGTGTTTTATAAAGACAGCTTGTAAAGTTGAACTTGTGAGAGATGAACTCTAAGTGGAGTGGGATAATAGTTCCTCGGTATTAGATTCACAGTTGTAATTAAAGTGATAAAGACCTAACAGAGTCAATGGTATTTTATTTTTACCAGGATACATTTATTATTCCTATTACATCCCAGCATAAACAAACTATGAAATATAATGCCAAATACTGCCTGTGGAGACCATGTAGTTCTATTTTGTAGTGTGAACTGCAGGAATATACAGTTACATTCTCAGGCAATATTGACACATCGTAATTCTTCCTTCACCTACAAAATGATGTTAAATTATAAACACAGTAAATTACATTTCTGAATGGATGAAAGGAATGCCTATTTATTTAATTTAAACTACTGAAATTTCTATATTAAGTGGCAAAAAAGATCAAAATTGATAACAGAAATTTATTAACACTGCTTCTATGCAAAATGTGTATACATATATATTCCAGGTATGTGGAAAACAGGGCAGGAACTGATTGCGCTTTTGTTAGGCAAATGTGCATTATTAAAAGAAGCAATGGTCATATAAAGGTACTGAAACATGAAAATAACTTTAAGCATTTGACTTGTGACTTGTAATTCAGTGTGCATCTTCAAAGCTAAATTTTCTGTTCAACTGCCTTTAGAAACATTAAATGAGTTATATCTTCAAGTAGTAAATATTTAAGTAGAAAAGAATCAAATTTTAGTTATTTTATGTTCTACTTCAATTATCTTATGGATAGGAAAACGTTATTGATGTATCTGCAGACAACCAAGGTATCAACTGAACCACAGCACTATGCAAACATAGCCATAGTCCTTCCAGAACTACTGCAGGACCAGAGCAGTATAGCTGCTCCCGGCACCCCAGTTAAGTCCCAGGACAAGTGTCAGCTCTCTTAAGACACAGCTTGACTTGCCCACCATCAGTTTCCCGCATTCAACCGGCTTTCTAATGGTCAACAAAGATGAAGATTAGCTCTGACTTAGTGCCAAGCCTGCACTGCCCCCAACTTAAACAGGCCCCCTCTGAGCTGCTCTCCAGCTAGCTAATTGAGCTGACACCATTTCGCACACAACAAAGGCAAGCACAACCCTTCAGAAGGCTCTGCAATAGCCATACAGTAAGCACAGGCCCATTCAACCTACTCCCGCAGAGCTATATGAATGTCTCCACTCTGCTTTTTAGCATTGTGCCTTGTAGCAGCATTAATAAGGTGGGTACATGCATGGCACAAGCATATACACGATGAAAATAGCTTCAGCTGAGGAACAGTTCAGGCAAAAAGCACAGAGCTAGCTTGGGTTCAAGCTGCACATACTGAAACAGTTCTCTGCAAGTCCCAGGCTGACAGCAGACTGTTTCTGCATGTGCTTGGATGCAAACTCTGTCACTTACCTGCAACTAAACTTCTGAACAAAGTCATACCAGTGCTTCTAGACCCTCATATGCATGAGATTCAAAGTATGCTAGTGGTCTCCCCCAGATTACAGCAAAGAGACTGAAAACGGGTGAAAGGGGCTTAGCATGCTAAGAATAAAATGACCCAAAATTATTTAAATACTTTTGTCATAAAAATTATAAAACTTTTAATAAAAGGTGATCTGATGTACTACTTTTACAGCAGTAGAATACATAATTTATAAGATGTCCAACTGCTGCCAGGTGACAGGAATTCTGAACTACTGCCACCTGTACAGTTGCTGATCAGCAATTTCATGACACACTACTCTCCAAACGAGAAGATCTAATCTTAGAAATCAGCCTCAAAATCACAATCCGAGAACAGCAGGTTCCCTTGTGAACCAGTGGAAACCTCTTGCAGGCGCGTCAGCTGAAAAGCAAATACTAGAAACGCTGCAAAGCCCATATCAACTATCAACTGAATTTTATGCATCTGGTTAGAAAGCCTAATAAAGTTAAAAAGGAAGAGGGAAAAGTTACGTAGGGAGTAAATACAAAATAAACAGGTGACATATTTGCTCTGATTGTGCTTTCTAAATGTCAAACTTCTCCCCCCACACACACATTAAGGCATTCATACAACTAGACAGTAACTATAAACTGTGCTCTCTTTATAGTAAGAACAACAGAAGTCAAAGGGTTTAATTCCAAAACTGTGAGGAATGAAACTAATGTTCCACTACCCACCTCTGTCTTAGGGAAGTTTATGCATTTTGAACAAGAGCCTTTGAATCATGTAACATTAAGCAAAAAAAAATTAGTAAAGATTCCTCTGTGTTTGCAAACTGGTTTATGGCATAGTATGGTCCTGTGTTTCAGCCTCATCCTTTCCTCTTTATTTAGCCTTTCTATCTGACTGCAGTTGTAGGCTTAAGTAATACTTATTCTAATTACCTAAAGTAATAGCAATGTCTGTAAAACATGGCATATAAACAAAGGCAACTTCTTTCTTACATATATTTAATGCCCTCAAACAATTGAACTTAAACTACTGAACTAAACCATGGTACAAAAAACAATCCTATAAAGTGATACTGGAAAACTACATCTTGGTTTATAATGGTTAAAAAAAGTCCATGAAGCTATTTGGCTAGTAAGCCTCAGGTGTTGGGCAGCTATGAAAAAATGTATTTAAGACCAATCTATTGATTTGTGTTTGTAGTACTTTGTAAAAGCCACTTAAGAGGCAGGCAAATCCCTCACAAATGGAATGCAACATACAGAAGCCGGTCACTTCCAGAACCGCATGCTCTCAGCAGCTGTTCTAGATAAGAATGGGATAATATAGCTAATATTACTGTGTACGATTTTATGGCACCTTTGCTTTGTCAGCTTTCATAGAATCACAGAATGGTTTGGGTTGGAAGGGACCTCAAAGATCATCTAGTCCCAATCCCCCTGCCATGGGCAGGGACACCTTCCACTAGTCCAGGTTCCTCAGAGCCCCACCCAACCTGGCCTTTAAACACTTGTCTCAGCCATTTTACTCTTCAATTTCCTTCCCAACATTAAGCTTTTGTCCTCAACTCCTTTTTGAACTGTTGCCGTTCCACAGTTATCAGGTACCTTGGCTACTCTCCTTTGTATCACACACCTTAATCACACCACAGCCCATTTGTTAATTCTTCTGCCTATCCACATCATTCCTTTGTTGGCATATTTCCAACTTCCTTTTCACACACCTCTGAGTGGAACAACCCCCATGGTATCTCAATAGATCTTTGCCTACTGAGTTACATGCAGAGAAGATAGCATCTTACAAGAAAGAATATAATCTGATTTTTCAAGTCAGCTTCTGCGCTAACATTAACAGTCTGAACACAAACTCTGTCAGACCATGCCATCAGGACCCTACAGGCACTAACAGGTCTTAACGGCCCTGACCAGCCTCATCCAGGGCCTCCATGACCACCCCCTGCCTGTGGCCCTGGAGCTCCATTTAAGCTCAGCTCTGGATCTTCCACCCTTGCCTAAGCGACATCATTAAGTGTATCTGCCTCTAGCCCTGGCTCTGGCTCCTGTCTCTCAGCCTGGCTAGACCCCTCACCCAAGCTGCAGTATGACTCCAGTCCTGTTCAGACCCTGTTGCCTGGATGGACTTCAGAAACACGTTGCAGCTTGTCTCCAAACATGTCTCTTTTGCTCCTGAAAGGACTCCTCAGACAGACCCTGGACCTCACTTATGACTGCTGTGTCTGGGACGGTTGATGGACCCCTATAACCAGCACCCAGCTGTCCTCATGTACAGATGCTCTAAGACTGTGCACTGGTCATGAGGGCACTGTGCCTGCTGGGATCAGGCTTGGCTTCCAGCTTGCCTTACTTACCTTCAGGAGCAGCCAGCCTTTGCTGCTCCAGACTCGTCACTAGTCATTAAATCCACATCAAATTCTAGGGAGATTGGAGTGTTTCCAGTGTATGCAACATATTTACACTTGTTTTTCAGCCTCATTACTTTGAAACAAATGCACAGGACTTAATTTTTATGTAATCTCTCTATAATGACCAATTCTAAAACTTATCTCTTTTTTAAAAAAGATACTAAACACACAGGTTTTTTGTTGTGAGTACCAGTGTGATTAATTAGCTTCTACAATACACATCTGTCTTTAGCTTAAAACAAATGGTTGGCTGCAATGTAAGCAACATATGCAAGTGTCTCCAAGTCTTAAAATATTACCACATCAGAACTTTTAAGTGCTATTCTACGTGCAAGTGCAACTAACAATTACAAGGCACTAGTTTTGGGGGTGGGTGGGGGAAATCCTTTATTCTAGAGGGTACTGTATCAGCATCTGTAGTCTGATGAAGGATAAATTATTGTACATTAGAAAAATAATGTAATGAAACTACCAAGGTACTTAAATGACATCCACTTTAAAATAAAGCCTGAGTGCCCTGCTGTTCCATCACTATCCTACTTCATTTTTTCCCCATTTATCACTGTTTATTAACATAAACACACCTTACAAGCATATTTGGAGAACTCAACCCGGGGAATAAAAATAACCTCATCAGTTTACCCTATTTGTGTGTTCCCTTATATGCTGACCTTCTCCTCCTCCACTGGTACTACTCTTTCTTTTTTCTAGTCTCTTTTCATATTCTTACTATCTGAGCAGCTATTAGCTCCCTGAAAGGAGACTCCTAGCCTTGCTATTGCTCACTCTTTTCTAAAGTGGAATAAACCCTTAAGGCAAAACTGGTGTTTCAAATGCAAACCTTATTCTTGAATTCCAGTTCAGACAACAACATTTGGATTATTTGTCTCTTTCTCCAGTAGGCACAATCAACACTGACATATGGCAAAACATCACGGCTGCAGAATTTCACTTCAAATAACTTAAGCAGCACATACAAATACTCCTTGAATACATGACAGAAAAGTCAAAGCTACTGCATGAAGAGCTCTGCTGTTTTTTCCCTTCATTTAAAATACAGTGGGTTTACTGAAAGCAGTAAGCGTCTTGTTTATTCTTGGGTCTTTAAATAGCCACAAAATACATCTCTGGTTTTATAATGAAAGACAGTACTTCTGAACATTACTGACATCAGATACAACATCCAGAAAAATCTCTACTTAAAATTACTGAAAAATACAGAAAAGATGGAAAGTTAAACAGTTATCCTCTGCAACAAAATTCTGGCTTGGACTTTAATACAAATGGCATCACCAACAATACTTTAGTAGACTGACAGCAAATGACATCAGAAGTATTTACATATAAAGTATACAGTCAAAAAAGATAGGTCTTCAAATATTTCCTATAAAATACATCAAATCTGTTATTTAAAACATAATGAATAGAAGCTGTTTACGAAATCTTTCATGTTAACACTCCAGGAATAAGCAGCTGTAAGAATTGTTTGCCCACACACATTCTGGAGCTGCCTACAGTCTGTCTAGTTGAGTCAGAAGCTAATTTACTTCCTCAACATCAGTCACAGGTCAAGGGAATATTAAGAGAGACAGAAATTCCTGCAACTAGAAAGTGGCTTGTTAACAAAACAGTACCTATACATACTGTTATACTGTCAGGAGGAAACAACTGCACTTTGAAACTCAGACAGAAATACACCATTCATTTCTTAGGAAATACAGAAACATGCATACACCATTCATTTCTTAGGAAATACAGAAACATGCATTATAAAGAAGGTAATGTTAAGTTTTTGGCCTGCCTCCTGCTAGCTTAACAGTTTTATTAGAAACAATAAAAGATGTGATCTTAAAAGACAGTTTGGAAGTATACTTTGTAACACACAGAATCAAATTCTTACAAAAGAATTTAAAAACCTTACCAAAATCCACTGCATTGTCATGAGAATTAAAACATGTACATAAATAAAATATATAAATTATACAAACTTACTTAAACTATGAGTATAAAAAGTTTTTTAAAAACTTGAGGGTTTTTTAAACTTTGTGAGGAGGTTCAAGCTTGCCTGCTAACTGTATAAGCCTCTCAGCATTTCAGTCTCTTGTAACAGACAATTTTATCTATGGCAGATGATTTGGCCAACAGCAGAAAAATCAACAGCAGCCTGGAAGGGTGGGGTATGTTTAATTTCTAGCTTTTCTTAAAATACTAAAAAATTTATGTCATGCCTTATGATAACAAAACAAACAAAAAAGGCAAACAGGCATGGTCCACTTTTAAAGAACCAAACAGGTGCAAGTTTAAGAACAGTTGTTTTACTACATCACAGAGAATTGCATAAATCATAGTAACTATGAACTACGATATTGCCTGTATCTCTAGAAATTTACCTTATGCCTAACACTGTTTTCAAGCATGCTTACAGCTCAGATTCCTTTTAAAACAACAACCTGACGGAAACAGTCACAAGGTTGGTGATGATGAGAAATTATTACTATACTAAATAGATGATTTGTCCATAGAATATTATACAAAGACGTCAGCAAAAGCAACATTCAAAATTGAGAATACAGATAAAAGCTGAAAGTATCAACCATATTAACTGTAATTGGTGTTTCCACCCTCAATATTCATCAATATGCACTTAAAAACAGGCAAGATCTCCCACAGTGCCACAGAAGACCTATCACATTGGTCTAATACACCAAGAGCTATACAATAGTTTAATTTCCTACTGTTGATTTTATTTGCATTTATCTCCTGCCAAAACCAGAGGTATTGGATACTGTTTTGCTTGTGTCTAGCTGTGAGTGAAAGGCCAAAGCAGCACTGTACTGAGGCAGATGGTATAAAATTTGCAAGTTACTTTGGGCTTTGGAATTTAACAACTTCTGAATCTCACTCGTGCATTTTGATTGTGCCTGCTTTTGTGCAGAACAGCTTTGAAAGCGACCGTTCCCATCAGTCAGAAATACAACCCATTCCAACTTTCTCCTGGGCTTTTCCAACCATATAAAAATATTGCATCAAGTTCATATGTGTAATGGAATAACATGGTTAACTGAGCTGTAATGCTCAAACCTACATTAAAGCAACATCAAGGTCATTTTTATAACCCAAAATATATTATTTTCCCAGTATGAGTTAAATCTGCTAAATAGTATATATTAAGCTACCACCACTAAGGCAAATTTTATTATTTTGTTAACACAGATTTGAAATTCTATCTATTGACAGCTGGCATTCAGATTTGCCTTCTCCATGTATTCATACGGCATTTCATAATCTTTCTTTCAATTTATTCATTTGAAAAAACAAAAAGGTGCTTTAAGATACATTTCTGCTAAACTTCAAGATACCAGATATTTGGTATTAGGAAATAACAACATGAATTTCCATTAAAAAAGTTTTGGGTTTTGTTTTGAAAACCAAGTGAGCGTCATTTTCAAACACAGTGTCAGAAGCTAATTTAAATTGTTTAGTCCCTGAAGAAAAGTATTAGGTCCATCTACTTTGGGATACTAGTGCCAACAAGCTTCATCTCTACCCTCCAAGGCTTTTGTGTTTGGGGTTTTTTTTCTCTTTTGGTGGGGATTTGGAGTTTTATTCATATCTCCGTTCTTCTTCTGATCTTCAAAGTAGAGAGAAGATTATTAGGTTCTCAGACCAGTAGATTTATAGGAAAAGTTATTCTAACATGCAATAATCCTTTTTTTAATGCTGCACCAAACTTTAGGTAAAGTGACCTGTAGTTCTGAGCCCACAATGACTAGTTGCACAGAGCTGGTAAGAAGAGCTTTCAGCTGTTCTAATGCAGAAGCAAGCACGTCACTTATTTACTAGTTATCTTTCAAGACAGAAACAGCTTAAACGTTTGTCTGTTTGTCTCTATTGCTGAAAAGACTGTCATTGCTTCCCCTTTGGGTTTCTAATTCTGAAAGTGAAGGAACGAAATGTATTAAAATATGTAACTCCGTAGCATATGTCCAATAAGGAACAGCAATTTAAGAAGCCTCATCAGGAACATTTTGCAGTCATAATGCCTGCTCTGCTTACTTCTCCACAACCACTTTAGAAAAACAGCCATTTCCAGAACAACACCTCTCTCCCTTGCCCCCATGCTCAAACTCTGGTTCTCCTACCCTATCTCCCCCTTCTGCCCCTCTTACATATTTCTACCTCTTCCTCACCTAGACCAATACTGAAAGTACCTGAATGTTAAGGCACATTATGGGCGTTCCATACAACTTTAAGAGTAAGAATGATCTGGATCTTAGCTCACTAGAAGTTGTGAATTAGAAGAAAGCTAAACTACATGATACATGGAATTTTTTCACTTTTTCATTTCTCCAATCTGTGATGGTATTCTTCACTTCGATAGCAACATCCTACTGCTCTGAAGTTTCATCACACCCAACATCTCCACTTCTCCATGGGGGCTTTCCAAAGCTTCCTCTTTCCATTTTAAAGGAAAGTGGGACCACTCCTATAGCCTACTTCCCATAATGCCAGAGAAGCCAAATGTGGAAATCTGAAACACCATTCTGGTTCACCAGAGCCACTCTGACCTTCTAATAAAGGCACCCATGGACAAGACATCAGCCATGAATATGACTGGTATGTTGTTGTCCCATCACACCCTACACTACCGAGGCAAGTAGTGATGGATTAGCAACTTTGATATCCTATATACAGTACTGTAAAAGGGCTCAAAGTCATTCTACTTGTCAGGAATCTTCTCCTCTCTCTCCCTCAAAGCATGCAAAACTAATGGGGAAAGACAGCCTTCCTTCACAAGAGCCAGACACCAGATCATCATCAAAAGACATGTGACTAAAAAATCACCACTGATGATGCTTTCAGTCACTGTGAATATGCAAGATTTGGCTGCAAGACCCTCTCTTATCCACACAATCACTATTTGAACTGCATGGACAAAGTCAAAGGGAATGGGTTTTAAATAAATTCTACACTTAGATATACAGAACATCTACTTCTCTGAAACTACTGCTTCAGGCTGTCTGCAAGATCAAGCGAATACTCACTGCTGCCTCGAGTCTTGTTTTTAAACTTGTGCTCTTTAAGTGTACAAATGGCAGTTTTTCATCTTTCTCTCCCCTTGCCACGTCCATTTGTCTCTCCACATCTTTCACCTTGAGTCTGCTCCAAACCTCACATCACCACAATCTTGCAACCAAAAAACTCCCTGGAGCTTTATTCCACATTTCAGTTCTCAGTTGTACTATTGTGTAGTCTGATTCACTGTACTTTCTCTGATATGCATTAAAAACAAAATCAATATTCAAGATAAAATTGTAAAATTCAAGTTAAATGTATGTTTTAACAGGTCTTTTTCCCCTACGAATAACCAAAGTGAAACTACGTATAAATACAAGTTATACAGCAAGGGCAAGACCTCAAAAAACTTTTTATCCTGGTCTTATCTTGAAATTTTACTACAGGTACTGTTTGCAGATGCAGTTAGCTATTGGAATTAATTTTGATGAAGTGCTGCAGAACTGTTTTTCTTTAAATAACGAAAACCAAAGCTTCTGATGCATCTGAACCTGGCACCACCACACATACATTATCCTGCACAGTGTATGAGAGGAAGTAGAAGATATGCATTACAGCTGGATGAAATAGTAAGTGATGTAACTGCTGCAACACACTACTTACTCCAAACTTTACAAAATTGTCACACTGGCTAGCACTAACACCAGCTAAATAGTGCTTCTATTAACCAGATGCATCTCTGTGCGTCTTTGTGTAGCACTTTGGTCTACCCAGATCTGGGAAGTCTACTAAGCCATACTTTAACATATGGCTTAGTATGAATGTGCTACAAAAAAGTCAACACTATTCTGAAGAAAGAAAAAAACCCTCAACAAAACAAATAATAAAACAATAAGCCCATTATCTTGAGGGGAAAAAAACACCTTTTTTTGAAAAGTTAATAAACATTTTTTCTGTTATTCATGAAAAAGCAAGACAGAAAATGAAACAGGTATCTTCTGTAAGTCTTTTCCTTTCCCACAAAAATGGTTTCCCCCTCTTTTTACTGAGGGGCACGCTTGCTTATGTAGAACATAACTGAAGAGCAAGATTTAAATGACATCCCAGGTTTCTTCATTCTCTTGAGCATATAGCATGAATTAATAACAGGCTTTCTACTACACAAATGCCTGTAACTTTTTGCTTTCATAACGTCATGTTTCCATTTATGATGAAGCAGCAAAACACTTCCTGTCATGCTCAGAGTTCTTACAACAGTTACAAGAGGAAGGTAATACATTTTGAAGAATTATCATCTATCACTGAGAAGCGAGAAGAACAAGCCATTATCATGGTATGTAGGGACTATGTGGCCAGGTATTACATCTCCCTTCTGCAACAGAAATTGGTACCTTTGTACCCTGACTGCAATACTTTGTGAAATAAAGGGACTCTGAAACACTAAGTGGTTTTGGAACAAACAGCTGATTCCCAGCTCATTACAGATTCATCTTAAGTCTCTTCCCAGCTCCATGTACCCACATTTTCTAATGCAAGGAGACACTGCAATCTTTCCCAAGACAATGAACGACACTTAAAAGTCCCTCCTATGCTTTCATCCAATTCACATGAGACTTAAAGAAATATAACCGTATTACTTACATTATACCAAATCAAACTGTGGCTGCAGATAAGAGGTAAAAACTGAAGTAATTAGGTAAGACAGACAAAGGTGGTACAACTTTCATCCTAAAGAGGTCAAATTCAAAAGGGCACATTCAACGTAACTTCAGGCTCCTGAAGCCTTGACAGACCTTAGAGCACAAAAGCTTCAAAACTGATCCAAGAAAAGGAGGCACTTCCGCTTTCTGGATCAGCTCAAACCATCTGCTGATGGTCTACTAGGCTCACCACTAGACAGAATCATGATGGATTCAGTAACCACTGCTTCAGTGATTTAAACTAGGCACACAGAACTTCATAAAGATATAAGGAATGTCGCTGCCAGTTCTAACTTTCCGGACTAAATGCTTATTTCCTTATTGTGTTACCAGTAACTATTTCCAAATTATCAAGCAGCTTGGACATGCATATTTTGATGTGCTTAAACATTAGAGGGTGTCATATCTGTAAGAAACAAATACAACTCATGGAAATGAGTACAGCATCTCTCTTGTGACTACCAGAAAGTGATCTTGGGAATTGTTTTCAAAATCAGAGGCAGTTATACTATTCTGTAATTGAAATTTTGAAAACTGGAGAACTATCAGAAGTTTCATATGGAAAATAAACGCAAAAAACACTGCTTGAATCATTTAATCCTTTAAAAACTTTAATCCTACAGTGCTGAAACAATAAGCTATGTTACCCTCATAACCTAATTTAGGTAAATAACATGAAACTGTAATTTAACCAAGTTGTACCAAACTTGACCAAACCTCACCCTGAATCTGTGTAAACAAAAGCACATTGCTGAAGTGACAGAAGAATCATTCATATGCCGTCACAGTTGCCAATTCCAGTATCTTCTCCAGTCATCTCCTAAGAACAGCGCTGCCTTCTATTGCTAGTGATTCTAACACTGATATTTACTTTAAGACAGACATCTAGCATACTAGTATATTCTTTCTGTAGGTTGACAAAAACACAGATTACTCGGAAAACTTTAAATACAGTCTGAATTTATTGTAACAAAGCAGCTGCTTGTACCAAACTGTATCTGTCAAAATGCTTTTCTGAAAGGAAACACTATACCCAATTGCAAGACATGCCGCAAACCACTGGCTTCTCAAAGAAGTAGGCTTTTGGATAGCTGCTGATCATTATAACTGGAAAATAAGCTTAAAGAGTTTGTATTAGAAGACCATTCAAAATTCCGTGAGGCAGGGAAGTTCCTTTACCCCCTTTTTAGAAAATTAGATGCAAGATACAAAAGCTAGAAATGGGACGGGTATACTGCCAAGCTTTAAGGCATCTACCTGTTCACTGAAATTTATACTAGAGTCATCTATCTTTCTGGTAAAACACAAAGGCAGGATTATATGGTATGCAAGAAAAGTATCCACAAAAGGAAAACAAACCAAACAGCTGCTTTCAAGAAGCAATGGAAAGTACAGAAGCAAAAGATACACTTTCTCCCATGCGCATCTATCTGATTTTATTACCTGTCTATGAACTGCAGGAAGACATGCTGAATTCAAAATTTAGAGCCCTGAATTTTTCTTAATTATGCATCTTGATTCTCCCTCCCAAGTACGGAGACTGCACAGGCTACTTAACACTTTTTGCATAAAACAGTAACTGACAAGAGAGGAAAGATCTAAGTTTCAGTGCCTACTTCATGAAGAAGATAATTAATTACTTTACTAAAATTATGTATTGAAGGACAGCCTCAACCATTCCTCCATATTGCCAAAACTATCTTACTCTGAAAATCTCTGAAAATCTGTTCCAAGAAAAATTTTATTCCTGCTCTTCCAACATGCAATGATAGCAAAGATGTGCAAAACTTTTAAAGAGACTCACAGTGCTCTTCCCTCCCTCTTCTCCAAGAAACCTGCATCAGGCCACTCTCTTACAGAATGTGAAGCTTAAGTTGCAGCGCCCCTCAGGCAACTACCTTCAATATCCCTCATATTAAAAAAAAAATTAAGGGACACTTAATTCTTCAGTCTCCCTCTGTGGCACTATTTCAAAGAATAAATTTCCTGGAAGAAATGCCAACTTAAGAGCCCCTACCTCACATTTCCATGCTGTTAATTTCCAACCCTGCTACACCCTACTGTTTGTTCTGGAATAACTGCTTAAAAGGTAGAGAGGAAAAACTTTAAAACAAACAAACAAAGTTATATTTAACCGGAATCAGGTGACTGATCTGAGATACCACATGGCACAGGCAACAGTTGTGTCAACACCACAGAGGACTAAAAGAAGGGCAGAAACAAGTAGTCAAACATGAACAGTAGGTTTCTGCATTAGCATAAAGGAACTCCTGAATTTATATTCACAGATTCCAAAGCATTTTTATGAGACCAAGAATTACCTTCAGCACTATAAAACATGTTACCTTAAGAAGGAGCAAGCAGCAGTAACCAATGGGACAGTCAGAACATAAAAAGTGGGGAAAAACAGTATGGCCATATTTCTTCTTTCTCTCCGTATTTGTGTATACATAGCTTTCTCTGTGTGTTTTTATATTTTTATATTTTAAAATATATATATATAAATACCCCACAGATTTTAAAAAATTACTGTGTATGCTTATACATAAAGATCTAAGTCGCATGGAAAAGCAAACCCTCCAAATCACAGTTAATGGCACTGAACTGTATTTTTCCTCCTGAACAGAAGGGACTCTTACAGAAACCTAAGTCCTGTGACATGCACAGAAGTAAACACACGCCCACCTCTTCAGCTTGAGGTCGGCTCATGTACTGGTCTTTCAGTACTGGTCTCTGCACTAATGAAACAAAGTCCCACCAAAAATTATAAAACGATTTCCAGCATTATTTTGATGAATCAACAAAAGAGTTGCTACGTCCCTCCTGAAAAAAACCCAACAGATTTCGGGAAGGGGACAGAAAAACTACAGGGTTCAGAACAGGGGAAAGGGGTGAAGATCTCTGGGGACCGTGCTGGCGATAGCAGGAACCACCACGCTCTCCGGATCCTTGGCAGCCAGGTGAACGCTGCCCGCCGCGCCGGGACCCCCCCGCCGTTTGCATCAGCTCTGGCTCCGGGCGCCGCAAGGACACCGGCCGGGCGCTCGCAGCGAGGAAGACGGCAAAGGCAGGCACGGGCAGGCACGCACAGCCCCGGAGGAGGGCCTCGGCCGGACGCCCACTGGCAGCCCGGCCGCCCCCCACTCGCGGCGGGGCCCTGCGCGGCCCCCCCGGCCTGGCGCCCGAGGCGGCCACGGCAAAGCCGTAGGCCCGGGTCAGACTCCGGGAGCGCGGGCCGCCCCCGCGACCGGCCGCCGGCAGGCCCCTGGCTGCAGCGGCGCTGGCCGGGCCGCCGGCGGAGCACCCGCAGTGCCCGTTACCTGGCCGGCGACAGGCGGGCCACGGCGACCCCGCTCCTCGCAACAAGGTGCTTCAGAGCCGCTGACATTGAGAAAGCCGCCGCCATGACGCTCGCTGCAGCCGCTGGGAGACGGCGGCGTCGCAGGGCCAAACCTCCTCCGCCCAGGCAGGAAACGCGAAGGCGAGGGCGGAAAGAGGGAGCGGGAGGGGCCGGCGGGAGGGGGTAAGGTGCAGTGCAGACAGTGCTGGGAAAGGGGCCGGCGAGGGTGGGCGGCTGCGGGCATCCCATTGCCAGCCACCCCACTGCAAGGTTAGGCCTGGGGCCCTGCATGCCCTCGGCCACCGGCGCCCCTTTCCCGGCGGCACCTCCGGCCCGGCAGCGCTTTCTGGCCGCTTTGGGCATGAGGCCGCCTTCTCGGTGGCGGGGGACGAGCCCCGGGAGGCTGGCACGGGCCCTACGGCCCTTCGGCCCCCGGGCAGAGTGGCGGGGCTGGCGGCTCTGCGTGCCTGGGGCAGGGCAGGGAGCCCTGGTGTCCCCAGAGCCTGGAGCCCCTCCTGCCTGGGCACAGAAGCTGCGGCACGGGTATTTTTGGCCCCGGAAAGATCCCGGTAACGCTTCACAGGCAAAATGGTGCACTCTGTACAAAGACATGGAAGATCTGACTTACTTTCTTGCACTTGTTTTTTAACATGCTGCTTCGTTTCACCATCTAAAATGGTTCTGCGTTCATGGGTCATTAAGATAAGCAAGCCTGTAACATACTGTGGTACTTTCAGGAGTTCTGTCTTATTTTTAATCCAATTCCAGCTGTATTTCCTCTATTCAACCAAGGACGACTGGCACAACCCCTGTTCTCTTGGAGACTTATTTGTAATACATCAGCTGTAAAAGGGGAGTAAATAACAGTACTTATGCCCTGGGAGCATTATAGTGCTGTGTTCTTGTTTAAAGAAGACAGACGGCTATAAATCAAGAGTCAAATATGATTGTGTTCGGTGCCAAAACCTCAAATGGCATAAAGTTTCCAAAAATGTGTGGTGCAAAAGCACAGTGTTATAGTATAATCTATAATATTGTAAAAGACTGAACAGATTTTGGCTCTGGGAGGAAAAAAAGGTGGTATTCTTAAAATTATTCTGATTATACTAAAAATCTGTTGACATTTTGAAAAAAGCTTAGCTAAGCTTTCAGCTTAAATTTTACTGAAAAACTGAAAAAATACTTAGAAGTTTGTTAAACAAAAAAGTGATGAAATTCCTACGGGAGGAGATGTTGGATTTAACTAACTCTCTCTGCTTCTCTTCTTCTCCAGAAGAAGCCAGCCTTGTTCTCAATTTTGACAGCACAGTTTGACAGGGTCAGATACCAAAATTCTGCACAAACAAGTAAATTTAGCATTTTCCTGCCCCAAATAAAGGAAGGTGGAAGAAGAATAATTTTAATGGAAAGTTAAACAAACTTTCAAGAAATTAATTTTTGATGAGAACAAGCAACGCCCTTGTGTTGTATAATCCTAATTAAATGGCAGACCTAAAGCCATTATTTCATAGTCTTCATATTAATCAAAGGTTGCAAAATACTATCTATTGTAAATCATCCTATTAGAAATTTCCACTTTCAAATAGTTACGTTTCTATGCTTTCTTCCCATCAAATATTTCTGAATTGTGGGGAAACAAAATTGTATACTGGTTTTCCCTTTCAAAACAGCAACAACACTGCAGAAAAAAAAAGTGAAAAATCTTTCTGGGCAACATAATACAGAGATACAGTAAGGACAGTGGTTTACAAATCTGGTGCTTTTACAGATAGGAGTGTTTTAAATTAACCTTTCAATCATTAATGAATATGCTCAAAGTCAGATGTAGTAGAACAGACAGGAGTAGTAATTTTGTAGCAGTGATGAATTGTAATGGGTTATATGGAGAGGTGATATCCTTTGTTAAAAGCAGGTGGGAAAATATCCCAAACTTTTGAATTTACCAATTTTTTTCCAAGGATTTTGAGAGAAAGACTTGAAAAACTGTGTTCACCAAAGTTTTATGTGTTTGGTTTGTTAGGGTTTTTTAACTGTATCAGTTATCAGCCTGCACATTTTCTCTCACACTGAACCTTCAGTCACATGCAGATAGACCTAGTAAGAATATCTGTGTTTCAGGAAATTAATTAATTTTTTTCTCTCCCAACATCTTTTTCTAATGTGTGAGTGTTCATAGGTTAGAGGAGGTATTCATACCAGCTCAGATTTACTTCAGCAAATCTAAACTTGTCCCTTTGTGGTACTTCAGCTAAGAGAAATATTTTGTCTTTTCTGGAAGCAGAGGAACATTTTATAGTTGTTCAAAGGCGTCAGCGGTTTGGTGAGACCAGTTGCCTTTGAGGGCTCCATTGTAAACTGAGGCAAGATTTTTGAGTTTGTCTACTTTGCATCAATGCTAGCAGATAGTCATAGCTCAACTGAAGAACATCAAGGTAGATCCAGCTTTGTATCTGGTGTCTTCTTTCACTGTCAGAGATGGAACCACTGGTTTGGGCAGCACCCAAAGGTTACTGTGCTTCATGTGGCTCAGTTCTTTGAGCCATGCCACTGTGGGTGGGAAAAGGACAGAAGCAGCACATGGCAGCTGGAGTTTGGAGCTGCCACCTTATTAACTGAATCTGTCAAAGGAGGGTGCCAAATTCAGGAGCTGCCTTTGACAGCTGCAGAGACAGGGAGCATCCTGTGCTAGATCACAGCGACTGATGGGCTTGAGCATGTGCACAAGTGAGTGTACTGCTAATTGCTAGTGCAGTCCCTGGAACCATTTTGGCCCTGGCCCATTAGCACCATCCCAGTGCCTGAGCAGAGTCTGGGAACTAGCGTAGGCCTGAGACTGCTCCTAATAAACCGCATAGATGAGGCTATTCTGGGGTTTGCATTGTTTTTTTGGAGCAGGGGAGAAGAGAGGAAAGACTTTAGCTCCATGCATGTGACCTGTGCCATATAAGCTAAGCTGCATCAGGGGTACAAAAGGGTCCTTGGACTCTATTTACTAATATAAATGTAACCATAGCATTTGTTGCTGAAGTATTACTGTATAGTATTCACAAACATGAGAGACTATTTCAAGACAAATAACTGTAGCTCTCCAGAGACAGCACGTGTGGCAATTCCAAGTACACAGTTTACCGTGAAATTAATATGCGCCAACAGTCCCTTGCAGTCTGGTGCCTGAGAAAGGCAGAGATAGGAATTTTTCTGTCTCCCACTATTTCATCGGTTTAGAAGTAGACCTATAATAGTATAATACAACACCTTTCAAAATCATCAAGTCTTAGGTTAAACTTATGAATTTGTGTGTGTAACAGTCGTAGAAAATGAAGTGTTAAATGACTTATTCCCCAAAATAAGTGAACGCATCCATTTTTGAGGTCACTGCAAAAGTATCGTTCTAAGTCCATACTTTCACGAAGGCTTAAACTTTTCATTCATAATTCTGGCTGCAAGCTGGTCTTCTGTCACTGATAAACTGTGAAACACTGTCCCTCAAGACTGAAACAGTTCATGTGCCAGCACTTATTGTGCTGTACAGTATGCTCATAGTTCCTATTGTCTCACTCTATGAGAAATCTTGTTAGCTTAACTATGCAGAGTGAGAGTCGTATTTTCTCTTCACATGTGAGCTGCACACATTGTGAGAATTGGAGAGGAAAATTTAACCTTTTACTTTTTCCCTGCAAGATTGAGGCTGCACAGCTTTACTCCATGCCCAGACGAATCATTTCTGGTACAAATAATTTCATAGTCTCAAATAAACCAGAGTCAGCAGTGACAAGCAGAATTCTAGAGCTATTCCTTAATGTATTGTTGCTTTGAGTTAGTTTGTTTTCTTCTGGGTGGTGTAGAGGAATTATGCAGGAAACAATAGCATCAGTCTCAATGATCTTGACAGTCTATTGCAGCAAAAAACTGGTAGAGAAAGGGTAAAACAAGCAAGCAAACTGGTTATGCAGAGTATAGCTGTGTGTATTCCCAGATCCATTTTGTTTGAGGTTGTATTGCTTTTACATACAGAAGCTATGATTTCAGTGTTGGATAACTTGCAGATTCTGATCCTCCAGACATCTAAGCATGACAGCTTAATATACGCTAAGGAACTCACATTAATTAACTTTTATGGGACTGGAACTTAGTTTTTAAAATATTAATTTCTAGTTTGAAAATTTTATCTTTGTAAAATCTTACTCTGTAAGTAGTGGCTCTTTTATCTCCATCCTCTTTAAAATAATTTTTTACTGATGAAATATCAGCTGCAGTTATGTTTGTAGGTTTTTTGAGTATTTGCAGTGGGATGAAGACTACCCGTCTTATATAGTCCTTTGCAAACCTTACTATGCTTCAGGTGTCAAGGTAAATTTAGTGAGAGAATTTGTCCTGTATGCCAGTTTCTGCATGAAAAGATGAATAACTATAAGAACATGATGTTTGGGGATTTTATGGCAGCCAGGTTGGTAAGGAAGCTGACAATGTTCTCCAAGTCTGGTTGATTGCATATGAAATTTAAAGTGCAGTTGGAGCTGTCTGGATTTAATTCCCACCCTCCACACACACCCCCCTTTGGTATGGGGGAATAAAACATCTCAGCTTATGCAGGAGAAAAAAATTAAAACCAGGCAGAGCCAGCCCCATTGTAAGCTTCACATGCAATCAAACGGCCTTGCAAGGAAACTCCCCTTCCTGGCCGCACTGCTGCCACTGGTGAACCACAATTACAAAAAAAAAAAAAAAAAATCACTTTTTATACTCCCTGCTTTCAAGCTAGACATTGACATGTGAACCAAAATCTTCTTTTTAACTATTGCCCGGGAGGCCACCAAAGAATCCCAGCTGACCCCCTGCCATCAGAGTGAGTGATAGTCTGCTGCTGGTGTTGCAGCTCACTTCCCCCAGGCTGCCACCCTGAGAGATCCCACCATCCACCATCGGTGTGAGTGACATTAGCCCACTGGGCTTTGAAAACACTTTTCAGGTCGGTCATTGCAGAGAGATGGCTTCCTTCACACACACCATCAGGGTGAGTGACGTCAGGCCACTGGGGTTTAAAATACAGACCCTCAGGCTTGCTAAGCTGACACTGCTGAGAAAACTGCTTTTATTGTTTTACATCAGCAGGGACCTCTTTGTCTTTTTTTGCATTGTTTACTTAGAAGCCAGTCTCCCCGTTCCCTGACTCCCACCCCAGACAATTATTAACATCTGCAGGATAATATTCTACTTTTAAAAAAAAAAAACAACTGAAGGTAAAGCAGATTTTAGTCTTTGAATTTTTATAGCCATCTGCTTTCTCATATGATTTTTGAAAGATCCTGGGTGTGCCTGAAGATTTGTTACAGAAAAGTCTTAGAATAATAAAAGGAGAGCAATTTTTAGAGATTCTAGACCTTTTAGCTGTCCAGGTCAGACACTCCTTGATTGATATTGCTAATGATAGTTATTCTTCCTTCTTAGCTTTTCCTGAGGTTCCTGGAAAATTAAGAATTCAGGGAATGTTTTTCTCTGTCTTGACAGAATATGACTCTGGCTGGTGCTTGGTCTTCCAATTCATGCTGCAAAAATTAAAAGGATCCTCTCTGGCCAACCATTATAGAAATCTATATCTCAAATTTTGAATAGCTTTTGAATCCTAAATTCAGATGATGAGATTTTAGGAGCTTTGTGAAATAATAGAGGGGATTTAGGGTTAAAATCCCTAAACTGGCTAATATGGAATACAAAGATTTCAAATTGTCATTATATAATATTGCTGAAAATATTGTATCATATAATTATACATAGTGCAGTAGAAGTACCATTTTTATGAATTGTGTTTCCCTGTCATTCAAAATTAGGAAATGTTTCTTGATAGATTATTGAAAAGTAGTGGGGTTTTTGTCCAAATATTTATAACTGAAGGATTCTAATTCCTTATGAAAACAGCAAACATAGGTAAGCTAAAATAAATACATGCATTTGAAAATTAAGGAAAATAAATTCTGAGGACGATTACTTGGTTAATTGTTAATTTATTTAAAGATATAGAATAGTATTGAAACTAGTATTTTTTGTCTGATTTGCAACTTTGTTTTCCTTTGGTCTGTGCAATTTGAAGCTTTTCTTTCACTGATCTGATCTTCATTTCAATGCATAAATTCATTTGGAGTTAGATTTCACAAGAGGTACTGTGGAGAGTACTATTGCTCTTTAAGAGAAATTCAATTGCTTAGAATAGTCTCTCACTTCCTCAGCTTGCCTATTTTCTGAAGGGCATCAACTACAGATAGATACTGAATGGCATGAGTTTCACTGAAGGAAGAGACCTTTTAATGTTTTTGAGAGATTAACAGGAAATTATTGACAGTATGTTATAAAAATGGATTTTGGTGAAGCAACTGGGCTGTCCAGTAAAATGTATCTGAAGAGAATTTGCTTTAGCCTTGTGAGAACTGAAATACAGAACAGAAATGTATTAACTGTGCAATACTAGATCAGACTGAAGTCCTTTGATGTTGGCATGAAGGTAGCGCCCAGTAGTTACCACTATGAGATGCTTCTGAGGACACCGCACGCAACGATGACACAGAGTCTTCCACACTGAAGTTCTCATCCTAAGATATATCCTTAAAGGTTCAGGTTTTTCCTACTCATAAAAGTTATTTTAAAGATGCAGTTTTAATGAGCTTAATAATATTCTGTGGTAGGAAACACCACAAGCCAGTTACGTATTTTGTGAAGTTTTTTTAAATTATTGTCCTGAGTTTTGAATAAGCCCCGCTTCACCTTCATATAAATGAGACTTTTGAGGCCAGCTGCTTGTTTCTGCCCCACAAAAACTGAAGCAAGAACTGAACCCTGGACTTCTGCAGTTCAGAATCACAGACAACACAGGGAATTGAACTGCCATGGTATAAAATTTGCAAGAGGTGTTAAGGAGTGCTTTTGCTTTTTCTACTGGCTGCAGCAATCTGTACATAATTTGCCATTGTGCCGCTGTTATCTTGACCAGACTGAAGAAGATGCTCCTTCTAGCTCTTTTTGTGCCATTCACAGGAGTTCATGTGTTGCTCCACGCACCCTGGTGTGCAGGCTGTCTTACTAGCAGCACACCCCAACCAGCTCCTCTGTCTAGCATGTTCTGGGAAAGGGCAGTGTATGTTCAGTGCTGTGCAGTTTAGGGATTCCCCTGCCGTGGAAATCCCCAGATCTCCGTCTGGTCAAAAGGCTATCCATACTATACCTTGTGTGAGGATTGCTTCATTTTGTCAATGACAGTCCTAACATTGCAAAACCTGTCTGTTCAGAAATGAGAAAGTTGGCCCCAAATGTCATGAGTTTGTTATAAAATTTGAACAATAAAAATAAAAATAAAAGTTGCCTCCAGACATTTGGGACTTTTTGGTTTACTCAGTTTGCATATTCAAATTATCCTATAGAACCATGAACATTATTTTAGATCTTTGTTGTAAAATTAAAATTAAGTTTTCTCTTAAGTGCACATCTTGAGAGTCAGATTCATGAGATCTGCCAAAAAGTCTAGAGTATCTGTGACTGTCCACATAGAAATGAAAGATGGATGTCCCTATAGCAACTGGAATCTGAAATCGAGGGATTGCAAAAAGGAAGGCAACAACCCAGTTGGGTTATGCTTGCTTTGGCTCTGAGTACTTTGGATAAGGAATTACAAGTTCTGGATCTGTCTGCCTTATGCACTGGCATGCTGGATCTGGAACAGACCACACATGTATTTCTGCACCTTCTGTATTTGGATAGAAGACATCAAATCTTCTGCTAAAATTGCTATATGGCAATATATGTGACCATCACTGTATTAGCTGCACCAGGAGTGTTGGTTTTGGTGACACAATTAGTTTCTGCAAAAAGGATTGTGATGCCGGTAAAATAGTATGATTTCTGTAAAGCACCTGTTGTAATTCTTAAGGATTTATTATTCTGTTTCCACGCAAATAAATTACCAAAAACATATATTGGCAGAATATTTTCTAAATATAATATTTAGAAAGTGTCCAGAAAAAAAAAATATAAAAATCTGAGTCATTTATAAGAGGTTGAAGAATGTGCTAGTTTTACTCAAGACACTGGTGAAGGAGCACTATGCCCTCCTCAAAATAACCCCCAGTCAGGTTACATGCTGTAAGAATGTATTTTTTAATACAGATGCTTGTCAATGGCAGCTTTAGCTTGCCTACCACACCTTTCCCAAAATGTGCTGTTATTTTTATGAATTAAGGCACACAGAATTTCTTACTCACAGTAATTCTCTCTTTTTCTCATCTCCTCTAAAGGGCTTTCTATAAACTCTTTTTTTTTTTACTGGTTAAATCACATGACACCAGTGATGCACATAATTATTTCTCTGCTTGCTACAATACTACAGCCTGTATAAAACCAATCACAAAAATGAAGTTCTGAAAAAGGATGTCTGCTTACCTATGTTTCTCAGTGTAGATTTGTTTGAAAGGCCTGAGCTCTGCTTTGTCATTAGTAGTGTACAAAATCAATTGTGAGATTATTATTCTGGTAGTCATGCAATTTCTATTGCATACCATACTTTGTCTTGATGCTTTTAGAAAGTGCTACTGATTCATAATTTCACTTATTTTGCATCATCTTAATTAAATAAGATTAGGACTACAAATGCCACAAGATTCTACCTACAAGAAATAGTTACGTTCATGATTTTGGAGAGTATAGCTTGACGTTACCAAGTCAAACATCAAGGTCTTAAAATGAAATTATAAGTTATAGACCTGTTTCAACATCTGGGGAGAATGGTATGGTTCTGCTCTATGCCACTAAAAGGTTTAGCATATTAGTATGCTCGCCACTATCAGCCTTTCAGCTGCAGGACGGTGTCATACTGAGCAAAAGATGACTTACATCCAACAGGGAAGTGGCAAAATGGAAGTCACATTAATTCCCTGCCAAATTAAAATTAACTTTTATTTTGCAATAAATAATTTAAATTAAAATCATTTCCTAAACATAAAAATAAAATATAATGATAATAGAAAATAGTTCATGCAGTCATTTTTTAATTTGGGGTCACTGTTTATTCCATTTTCTATGACATTTTCTTGACTAAATTGTTGGTTTGGTTTTGTGTCAAATTTATTTTTTACCAAAGGCAGATATATTGCAATACTACAAAAAACCACAGAAATAATTTAATATTTCATTTGAAACAGAAATTATTAGGCACAAATTGGTTTTTTCCACCCAGTTCAGTATTGCTGGTGAGTTTAACTTTAGTTAATACACATAGTAAAGGTATTCATACTTGTGCCTTTTGACTTGGCTATTAACATGTCGAGATTAAACTGGGGAAGTCTTAATTCACCAATGTGTTGTGAAAACAAGGCTTTTTCATACAAAAGGCTGTATGATTATTAGTTTCTCTCTCCCTGCTCTTCAGTGAAACGTGCATTTGCTAGATTAATTGGTTTGTGAGATTACCTCATCTTGGTCCTTTTCTAGTTTTATCTATATATTTATTATTCCTCATCTTACCTCTTTTCCCGCATTTGTTCTGACCTTACATAAGCAATTACCTTTGAGTATTTTTTTTTTCAAAAAAATACTCATTTTAGAGAGATTGTCTCATGCCATGAAGAAAGCAGAAACAAGTTCAAATGAGAGACATCATAAGAGACTTGTAATCCCTGTTGCGTCTGTGTATTCTTGTCAATTTGCAAAATATCAAAAAAGTCCCTTTCTTTGAGACTACCTTTCTCATATATTTTTCATTTTATACCCTTGAAGTGCAGTAAAAAAACAGGCAGAAAACTAAGACTGTAATTTAAGTTACATTTCCACCCCCCACCCCCACTCCCCTATTTCATAAACAACAGGCTAAATACTACTATAGCTCTCATATTTCTTTCTTTGTACTTTATTTGCCATGTGAGACTTTGGAGACCCTTCCTCTTGTCTCATTTTCTATTTTCCTTATGAGAAGGTGAAGCGTAGTAATATTACAAGAGGGTAATATATTCCCTGTACACATGTATATATCAGCGGTCACAGAAATTGTAACTAAAATGACAGATACAGTAAGTATTCTTCAGAGTCTTTTGTTAGTTTAGATTTAGGTCACAAAGTGTATTTCCCAGGCTGTCATTCTAAGATGAGCCAGTCTGACTACATAAATGTTGTTTTAGCTTTTTCAGAGCATTGGCTTTGTAGCAGCATTAAATTAGTGTTTTCAGAACTTTTGCAGTGTTCCTAACAATCCCGGTTAAGACATAAAGATTAATTTTTAAACAGTACTTTTCCCGCTCAAATCCTTTGCCCGTGTTTCCATATGGTTTCATTTTGATGCCCTTGAATCCATTCTATTATTGCTTGCCCCCTTTTACTGGAATTCACTGGAGGAAAGTGCTATTAGGGTTTTCCTTTTTGCAGAAGTGGGGAGTTCTGAAAAGAGAGCACAAGATGAAATAAAAGGGTACATTTATGAACAAAATGGACATAATAATCAAGGTTTTCTGTTGGATCTTTGTGGCCTAGAGAGGATCACTGGCATTCTGAACGAGAACAAAGGTTCTTAGAAAAAAATCAAGAAATTAGCAACATTCTCTGGAAGCTTAAATTTTGGAAGCTTAAATTTTTCTTATGTTTCATGTCTCTTTCTAGTTCTGATGAATCTTTGAAATGGTAAAATAATTTATATCCATTCACAAAGATTATTTTTTGTTAAGGTACATGACAGCTGTTTAAGTAGCATCTGACACTATCAGACAATTTAAAGGGAACTCTTTAGCCTCATGTTTAGATATTAAACATGTTGTTAATTTGTATTACCTGATTAGAAATGTATATGCAAAAACAAATGCATCTTGAGCACATTTTAACTTAAAATACTTTATAAGGTCTCCTCACGTGTTTAAAACCCAGCTCTGTTTCTCACATTCTTGTAGAGTCCTTCATGCATTCAGTGGAGGTATTCATGGCCCTAACCAAATTTGGAACATGCTAATATACTTCGCTAAACTGAGGCCTCCAGTTCCAATGAACTGAAAAAAACCCTCAGATAACTAGGAAATAACTGCAAAAAAAAAATACAACTTTCAGGAGAAGCTTTAAAAAAAGCTTGTCATAGTTTTCTTGGATAAAACTAAATGCAAAGTTTTGCAGTGACTTGAAATATGGTCTTTATTCACAAATTTGGAATTTGCACTTCAGAAGGACAACTAGAATCATAAAGTATAGTAAACACAGAGAAGGAATTTTCCCTTTTGTTAGTTGTCTGTCTTTAAGAACACAGAAAACAGTGTTGAAACTTGTTTTTACGTGTTTCTGATTTTCAATTTCTAGGGCTATATTTCTTGAATAAAGTCCATGTTAGGAAGTCCATATACAACACTCACAATTTCTGTAGTTAAATAATGAGCAGTGTTTGATTTGCCAGCAGGAAAATGATATATTCAGAAAAAAACACCAGAATTTTCAACACTGATGTTAAACTTTGTTTAATTGTTACTGATTTGCTACAAAATGAAGGGGAATTTCAGGAATGCTTATGTAAATTATTTTGAACTTTGCCTTGAATGTCTTTATGACGTTCTCCATCTTCACAGCCTTCAGTCTTAAATGTCTCCCTACAAAGGCAAAGCCCGTGTTTTCTTTCCTATATATGTTATGGTCTGACTGTTGTCTCTTCAGGTTAGAAGTTTTCCATCACAACTTGGATTTATGTATTCAGATTATTTTCTTGAATGCTTAAAAGATTTTACAGTGATAGCTTCTCAACATGAAGAACTGGAACAAGAAAATAGATTTTAATAGAAAAATGGTAAACGCATGTTATTGTGCTCATAAATCACATTGCTAGAAATAGTGGCAAGGTGTCTTTTGTAATAATATGTAGAGACTGAAAGGGATCTTCTGGCTCATCCAGTCTCCTCCTGGGTCAGGCAACCACCTCATACCATCTTTTTAATAAATTGGTTAAGTTCCATCTTAAGATGATCTGGGCTAATTTTGCCCCGTTGCTTCTTCTGCAGGACTGTTCAAGAGCTTCGTTGCTCTCTCTATCCTGTCCTGGACTGTGTTTGACTTGCAGTATGTACGTATCACACCATTGATTGTATCACTGTTAGCAGTCCCTCAGGCTGGAGTCTCACTCTTTATTCAGTTGTAACTATCCAATTATGAATGTCATCCAGTTCTTTCTGGGTGGTATCTGTGTCTTCAGCTCTACTGACAATGTATCCTAAAGCTTGTTATCAACATGTGCATACATGGATTTTGTCTCAAGATTAAGTTAACATACATTAAACAAGATGTTTGAGGAGCAGTCTGGTCTGATACTTCCTTTCTCAGGATTACTTGTGATCATCTCATTTTCCTGTTGTTGGCCATTTTTTTACATGCCTTGTCATTCTTCCAGTGACACCCACCTTCTTTTAGCATAACTAAGAATTTCATTTATGGTGTTGTAACAAAATTTTTGTCGATGCCCAAGTGGATTATTTCTATTGCATTTCCTTTGTCTGAAAATATGTTATCTGATGAATGAATGTCAGCATCTGGCCACATTATGTCAATATGACAAAATTCATGTTTAGTATTTTACTCATGGGGTTTTGCCTTCCTTTCCCCCTCCCCCTCCCCATTTATTATTGCCTCCCGCTATGAATTTTTTCACATTCTTAGGGTCATTCTAGCCCATAGTGCTATGTATTCTCTGATCAGAGTGTGTCATTATAGGTAATATCTATAGGGCAGCCTCATGGAACCTGAAGCTTTTTCTGCTAGGTCATTAAGAACCAAAAATTACAAACTAGATATTTCCCAGAATGTCCTTCACTTCAGCTGTTTGCTATGTCAACCAGCTAAAATATGTACAGAAACTAAACTTTGCTTACTAATGGAAAAAGACAGCATTAGGATGTCTGCACTGTAAGTATCAGTGAAAGTTTAAATACTTCTATGCAAAAATAAGCTCTGAACCCAGATATCCTAGGCAATGTTTTTATTGGAAGTTGATTCTAGCCTAGTCCAATTTTATTCTTGTTTTTATATTATTCATTCCCTTTTTGACAACTCACCAAGTCATGCTTTTTCCTGGCATAGGTCATTCTCCTTTTTATAGCAATAGTAGGTGGAGAGGAGTCAGCAGAAAGAAATCACAAAAGGTCCTTTTTATTTCCATATAATTCTACCTAAATATTTGAAGGAAGATTGTATTTCTTTGTAGTATCCTAGGCATCTGATGTCCCTATCACCAGTTCCTGACAATAGGTTTCCAGAATTAGAATACAATTACCATGTAGCCTGTCCAAAGATGACTTGAAGACCTCTTGCAGACTTAATGGCTTTTATTTTCCAGCAGCTAAAATCCCACAGCTTTATGGATTTTGATTGCAAACTACTATAAAAAAAAATATCCCTGTTGATTTACACAATAGTTATAGTAATCTTTCAGAACTTTCATCTTTTCCATCATATTTTTTATATAGAGAAAAAGATTATCAGTTTTTTACAACATGTGACATTTTGTTTTATTTAAAGAGCTTTATTTCTAGATAATATTTCTAGATAGAAAGAGATGGATGTGACTTCCCTAGTACAAGACTTCCTGACTGTTCCTTTTAAGGGTGTACAAGCAGTCTAGATACCTTGATGGAAGCAGAGATGATGTCAAAAAAGGCCACTGGCCCACAAATTATTATGTCAATAGAAAAATAGAACAGTCTTTTTTTCCTCCATATGTGGACCAAGTAAGTTAGATCAAGACTTTATTTTCAGATGATAACAAGATAATTCACAGATGTCTTTAATTGCAGTTACGACTGCTGGATTAATTAATGAAACTTAGTGAATCATACTGCTAAAATTAGACTCAGAAATGCAACAGTCACTATTCTGTGGTTTTCTTGTGCCTTTCTCACTACTTACCTTTATGTTGCTAGAGTCTGGATTTCACTGTTACCAAAGCTGATTGCCCGTTTCTGTTGCAGTGAAAGTCTAAGCTAAAATCATTAATGTGCTGGTGGCTAAGACCCTCAAACATTTCTACTCAAGTCAGAAAATTCTTCCAATGGTAAAATTCAAGAACAGCACATCTTACTGCAAGAGAAAAAGAAGTGGATCTTCTGAAGAACCCTGGGTTTTGCACACACAAAGGGAGTACAGCTCTCACAAATGGAGTAATACTGCACTGAGCTCCTGAGCTAACCTGGATGCTCAAATCAGGTTCAGATTTATCCACCTGGCATTGCAGCAAAGGCTTAGAAGCTGTGGTTGCATTGCTTGCTTTTTTGCGTGGTACTGTGTCCCATCACTCCCACCCTGCCCCACCACGCCACATCCCCCACCTGTGTATCAACTAGTACCTACTAAGTCTGTAAAATAATAGAGACAAGGCAATTGTCTTACTGCTCTGAAGTGTGAAGGTCATAGCATTGATTCTGCTTAGTTACTACTGGAAAACTAGAGTACTTTCTCTCCACTAGGAAGTTACAAGCAGGTAGCTTTTAATTACCTGCTGTAAAATCAACTTTCTGGAATAAAAATGAAGGCACATGAACATCTGTGATTTAACTTCTTTTACTCACTTGCTAAGACTAGTAGTCCATCTGGCTATTTTAATATGATTTATCGTCATGCATTCTTCCTTTTTTTTCAGTTTTTTACCAACGTATTTTGGTGTTTGTGTTAACCTTGTAAAAATTTCTGTGATCCTTTCTAAAACAGAGCTTCATGATTTATTTTTGTAGTTTAGTAGGTCAGATAACTTGTTCTAATGCAGACAGATCAGTGACATACAAGAAAGGAAATGTGAATTATCTGCCCACATCCCGCAGTTTAGATAGCATCTCAGACTGAGCTATGCACCTGGGATACTCCTAGTGATACCAGGAACCCATGAGGTGTGTCCAATAGCACTTCATTCCTTCTCGTTCCATGCTTCAGTCTCACTAGCTATATTTGTGCAGACAGGAGCTCTTTAATTTAAGCATGAAAGAAACTATTCTAAGCAATTATTTACTGAGAGTGTCTCCGCTCTTGAAGTAACATGTTGATTCCATGTACCGTTGAGACTGTATTATGTAGTCATTACTCAGAATATCAAGACAGAATTGCCTAATAAGAGAAGCATAAAACAAGATGATTTGCGTAGCTCAGCTGAACTTCACAGTTTGCATTTCTGAACAGGAGAAAACGCCAAGATTCCATAAGGCAACTACTTATTCTAAATCTGGCATTTCTCCTATTCAGAAACACAGATTGTGAAGTTCCCCCAAGTCACTCAGATCAATATTTTTCCTGAATATTTGAATAACAAGCATATTTTCTGTTATTAGTGTTTGTCTTGTATACTATTTGCATATTAAGATATGAGTATATTTACTTACCTGCTGTCTCTCTTTCTTGATTCTCCAAGAAAAATCTTTGTAGTACATTTAAAGGAGTAAGAAACATAGACAGGTTGATACATGTGTGCCTTTGCTAAAGAATTAAGATGAGTATCATGCACAGCTCATTTGTGGCTTTGTCTTATGTCATTCCATCACTTGCAAGTAATAAAAGAATTCCTAGACCATATAAATAAGGGTTTTCACACATACAGCATGTAAATCTGGCTTGAAGGCTGTGTCTGTATTAATGAATAAAATGGACTAAGGAATATTTCTTCATCCTGAAGCTAACTGGGATGACGAGCCCTGTGTCCATATGGACACTCTTTTACCCTTCTGACTATTAACTGTATTCTTGTTAGGGATAAGCCTTGGCCTGTGTGAATCCCTGAAATACAGCTTTGAATTGTGGGAGAGAGGTAGTTGGCCTGAGTCAAAAAATGCCAGGAACCTGAGCAACAACTTCACACTACCTCTGCTCACCCGTGCTGTGGCCCTGCTGAGCTTATCAGTGCAGTGTTATCGGAAGATTTTGTTGCATCCTGCTTTAGGATACTGTTCAGGTCCCTTTCTGGCTCAGTAACTTAAGCCTCAGCCCAGCTCTCTGTACTGAACACAGTGGCTTAGAGCTACTGGCCTTCATGGAATTGGTGGAAGGGCAAAAAACTCCACCTCCTCCTTCCACCCAAGTTTGTTTATTGGCAGCAGTGCTGCTCTGTAACTTGGGGAGAGGGGAGAAAGGTTGCATGTAACAGTAAGTCTGCCTAACCTCCACCATGAATATAAGCAACAGTTGTTACACTCCCCCTACTCTGTTGGGCCACCCCCCTGCCCCCCATGGAGCCTTTAAGTAAAGATACCACCCATGGTCTGCAATTTCTGTGAGCCCCAGGGAAGCTTTGAGGATTCTATGCACCTGATGGTGCAGCCGATCTGCCTGAGACAGACAGCACATCAAGTGATTGTATGTGCAAGTAATGACATTTCTTTAATTCGAATATCCAAGTACTTTGTACAAGCATTTTCCCATGAGTTGTTGAAAAATGGACTAAATATTTTGCTTTTCATTAGAAAATATGAGGATTTCACAATGTCAGGCATATTTAACTCTTCTGTGGATCAGGTATGTAAAAATTTTATGGTTTGTTTTTTTTTTTTCTTCTTTATTAGCATCATCAGAACAGAGTGAGAATGTAGGTTCTGGGCTCAATACATGCTGTTGAATACAAGATTATAATAGAAGCTTATTTGGTATGTTCTTACGTGATTTGCTACTGTAGTGAAAACATAGCTATTAAAACTTGGTAATCAGTAGTGGCTATTTGCTGCTGTGAAAACCCAAATCCCAAATGTCAACTTAGTTTCTGTGGTTCTTCAGAAAATGGTATATTCAACTCTGTTCTATACTTACTAAGTTTTACTGACATGACTATGTCTGCTAGCAGTGCAGTTTTTTTCATTATCGTAACTACTTTACACTGCCCTACTGCAGATGTAGGTATGCTGGTACTCTTGCTGAAGATGTGAGTCTTGCTTCGCTGACCAGAAGGAGGTTATACCTTTAAAAAATGTTTGAACTAGAATTACCATTTCTAGATTAGGGGAATGATTGCCCTGTGTGGGACTAATAAAAAGAGAAGTTCTCTAAGTGTAGACAAGGCTTCAGTTTCACAGACACAGAACAGTTCTGAATAAATAAAGCCCTTTCTGTTTGGCAGTCAGCACTGCTGACTCTTACGACTTTATCATGTTTTTCAATATTTGTTTTTGGTTTGTTTCTTATAATCCTCAAGTTCTTGCATAACAGGAATGCATAGAAATCTGTGCTTCATATTAGACTGTATTTCTAGCATTCATAATTGTGGAGAAAAAGCTTGAAAACGCTCTTACAGTCCCCACTTCTGATACAGCAAATAGAAGGATTCTGAAATGTGCAGTATTTTAAAATATTGTAAGTTTTAGATCAGGTCCTTCTTTTTGAGGCCTCCCCTTCTTACAGTTTTGATAATAATGACTTCTATATGTTTTATTTGCCTGAGTTGGTTTTAAATGTGTTGGACCTCATGTGCCGAAATGCTCAGGCAAAAATGCATAAGATATACTTTTTAATAGAATTGCATACATTAGAAAAGTATGTTTTTCAGGTTCAGGGGCTTCTGCTCAAAATTGTGGCTGTTTTCTTTCTGGAAACATTATAGTAGGTACACTTCTTTTTTAGATATGCTTTATGAAGTGAAACTTCGAAGTTGAGCTCTATGCCGAGTACTGGTTATTAACATTCTAAAATGAGTAGATTTGGAACAAATTTCACAAACACAACATATGTCATGATTTTGTTAAAATAAACAGTGCCCATGAGCCTCCTCAGATGTAGCATCAAGAAGGGGCTTTCTGCCTCTAGGTGACTGTACACATCTGTTAATTCAGAGATCTAAATGTGAAATCCAGCACTCAGGGACACCAAGTGGATATCTGATACTCTCCAAGGAATTTGGTCTTCATGAACCATTGTATGGATTATTCACAGCCATGCATTTTTTCCCTGCTTGTGACAGAAGAAATATGGGTGAAAAAATTGCATCAATAATTAATCCTGGTATAAATCAATACAAGTTACTAATAAATGAGAAACAGAGGCTTGTTACTGCCAAAAATCAGCTGTTAATGCCTCTTCACTTACTGAAATGGCATATCACAAATGTTCTATTACTAACTATAAAATCTTTCTCTAGGTGAAAGTAAGGAATATTCTCCAGCTGTACTGTGAAAGCTGCAGTCATAGCACAGGATAACTTGGAATTGGAATAAATGTGCATAGAGCATGAGAAACGAGGAGATACAACTCTTTATGCCTACTTTTCATGACTATTCAGAAGTACTTACAAGATTTCGGAGTGTAAGGGCTCAATACACTTGTCCACACATAGGGATCTTGGTCCATTGAAAACTCCTTAGGGTATCACAAGCGTCCTCATGAGGCTGTCAGATATGACACAGGACCTGTGGAAAAGCCATTTTCTTTGGGAACAGCAGATGGAGACCAAAAAGGATTTCCTGCAGTAGAACTAGATGACCATGTACTGGTAACTGAATGTTGAACCTTCAAAGTCCAGGATGAATTCAATCTTAGGATCTGTTCTTGAAGAAGGTATCTGTGCCATTTCTAAAGAATGGAATAAGACTAGTCTTTTCTTCAAAGTGGCTATCCCTTTCTATTCAGTGTGGTTGCTCAACTTATTGACTCCTTCCTTAACCAAACATATGTGTTCCTTGCCCATGCAGGTAGTGAGGGACACCCCCACCCCCCCATCTCTCCTGGTAATACTGCAAAGTTTGGCGAAACTCATAAACTTGGCTCCATCCCACAATGATGTCCTGATGGTGTCACTCTCCTGAAAAATAGCAGAGGTGGGTATGATTTCTTCAGGCCAAGGATTGTCAGGGAAGTGCTTTAATCAATAGACTGCTGCTACCAATGGACATTTGAAAGGAAATGGTGGGTATGTCTTCACTGCATGATGGGCCTGATCTTTTCAAGGTGTAGTCCTCACAATTCTGAATTTATTTCTCAAAGCTCTGTTTAGGTACCGGAGACCTTTACTTGAGTCTGCCAATAAAGTGGTCAGAAATGAGACCTGTGTCTGAGAAGTATAGGCACTGTTAAAAACTATATCCCTCAGCAATGATTAAACTCACCATCCATGTAGGGGTGTCACCTAGCAGCACAACAGCAGTGCTTCCCAGTTTCCCCTTAGCAACCCTACTTCCAGGGTCACAACCTCACTTTCATTTTCACTTCCAGGCTTGTGGGCCCCAAGTGGGGTCATGGCCCTAACTTGGGAACTGCTCTATAACACATTGAAAAAATTAACATACCAGCCAGTAAATACATCAGCAAAACAAATCCATCCAGTCTACCCAAGACCCTGTGCTGTCTGCCATCCCTAGAGGCCTTTACCTATCAAACATGGGTTTTCAAAACCATGGTTCTTCTTGCAAGCTCATATACTGCTTTGGGTATGTGTTACCATTGTCTTGTAGTCTTCCTTTCTGCCATTTAGCTAAATTTGGTGTTGACAAATATGTGCTAACACTTCTGAAAATATGACCCTCTTTTTCTTTCTCATTCATATGTTGGAGGTGCTGCTTAGATTTATTATTTGCACATAATAGAGTTCGCAGTTATTGTGTGTCAGAAACAAGATCTGGAGAGTCTGCTGTTCCCACAGCTGGAGCAACACATACACATCTGCTAAAACTGCAGTGTAAATTGTTAGCAATTAATCACTTACACTGTATTCTATCAACTCTCCTTCTCCTTAACTCCTACTGGTCTTTACCCTCTTCTCCCTTCTTCTTCCACTGCTGTCTTCTGTTCTCCTTTTCTTCCGTGTCTCCCACTTCATTTTTAACATGTTCTCCAGAAGTGCCCAGTCTGGATGTGGAGATGCTGCTGCAAAAGCGCCTACTTCTGTTGCAGAACGTTCTGTCGCTAACACAGAACGCAGGATGTTCTACAACTTACACAGGTTGTGAAAGCACACAGGATATGAAATCTCAGTGTATTCTCTTTACAGTGGGGAGATTATAACACTGTTCTAGCAAGGTCTGTTACTCACAGTCACCAAGAAGTCAGTGGCAGCAAAAACGATGAATCTCCTGTTTCATGTGTCCCATGGTGGACTCCAAGCAACATGGTTAGTTCACACAAGGTATACCAGTAGATGGCACTTCAGCATTCATAGCATTGCTTATACATTTTAGGGTCTGACAAAAATGGCCTTCTTTTTGTAGTTCTTCACATATGACTTTTACTATGAATTTTCTCTTAGGTCTTTTTCACTTTTCCTGGGATCTTTACTCTACCCATGATGGAAAATGTTTTTCATTTTCCGTATTGTGACACTTTTCTGTTGTTTCTCTATTTCTCCCAGTTTTCCAAATGGTATGTCTCATTTTGAAAAGAAAGGGGGAAAAGGGGGGAAATAAATAATAATAATAATAATAATAATAATAATAAACTTGTAAAGTTGAAATCCCTCACTTATTTTTTTTCAGAAAAGGGTTACCTAGATCCTGACCGATTCATTACCGAGAACTCAGGGGGTGGTGAGCAGCAGCAATAAGATTTAGTCCCAAATGTTCTTAAGGTCTTAAGTGTGTATCTGAATGTGTGGCTCCAAAAGTGCACTGCAATGACCCACCCTGCATGTACAGACAAAATGGTATTAATACCAAGAACAGACCATACTAAGCCTGTTATAATATATAATATAATAGATAACCATGTATTTCTTGCAGTGTGAGGTAAATTGCTATTTACTAACTTGCAGTGTATCTGTGAAACACATGCAAACAGACACTGTGTGTCCTCAAGTCTGTGTGTTACGCTATTTTTGCTTCAGGTAACACTTCAGGTTCTGGCCTTGCTTCCAGATAGGAAATGAAGGTTTTAATGGGGCTTCTGCTGTGGGCCCTGGCTGGATTTCACCCTGTCAGTGCATGTGGTGCTGCTTGCTAGGTTGCTGACAGTGGCAAGTGCCTTTCAATTAAGGATGAAGTTTCATCAGAGCTTGTAAGTGGAGACTGCTGCAGAGATTAATAAACAAATTGTCACAGTTTCCAGGAATGCTGGGTTGGGAAGTGCAACTCTCAAGTTTGCAGGCTGTGTAAATTTGGAGCTCTGAGTCTGTATCTTCGTAGAGATTGACTCAGTCCCTTTTTTCTTTTTCATAAAATGAATGAAAATCATTTTATCTAAAGCTGAAGTCCAAATGTGGAAATACTTAACATTTGTATATCTTTCATGCCAAGCATTTTAGGCTTTTTGCAGTGTTGGTGGAGTCTCCATTTGAAACAAGGATTTGAATTGCTCTGACTAAACCATCTTTATGTGGGAAAAGATTATGGGAAACATCCCTGCAGGGCTCTTTATAGTTGCTCCAGTGGGCATTATCCATTATTTTTCCAAGTGTCTTGCCTTGGGGTTTTTTGTGGTTTGGGTTTTTTTTTGGTGGGTTTTTTTTGGTTGTTTTTTTTTGCTTTCCTTGCTGTCTTGACCGATCTAGCTGGTACTAGTTACTGTCTTTTTGAGAATTATTGTCAGTCTTAAAAAAAAAAAGTAATAAATTGCAAATCTGAACAATACAATTGTTTAAAACTGCATTTTAACTGCTTCAATCTTTCATCTTATTTACTTGTTTTCACTTAAAAATACAGACAGAAACTTGTGCATTTGCTTGCATTTCCTCCACTACACATTCTACTTGACATAGAATGAATATTGTAGTGAATATATACTGCATTCCTTGAACAACAAAAAGCTTCACTAAAATCAATGAGAAAATAGGATTTGTGGGAAATGTTAGGATCACTTAAGGATCATGTAAGGGAAAGACAAAGAAGGAACATTCTAAATTCATGATGACAATTGCATCCAACAGCTGTGGTGATATGGTTGTTCCTTAAATGTTTCTTGAAGGGATTGTTTCTTTTTAACTGGACATTCATTTATGATTTTGGAGTCTGTAAAACTTAAAGTGGGTAGACATACCTCTTCATAGGAGCATAGGATAATTCAGCTTGGAAGGGATGTCAGGAGATCATCTACTGGATTGTCCCTGTGGGGAGAAAGGTTTCTCATAACCAGGGTGATAGGTTGACCTTCGCTGGACAACAGGTGCCCACCAAGCCACTCTGTAATTTCCCTCCTCACCAGAACAGGGTGCGGGGAGAAATTAAGATGAAAAAGACCCCACTTGTGGGTCAAGATAAAGGCAGTTTAATAAAGCAATAGTGAAGGTCATGCATGCAGAAGCAGAGGAAAACTAATGAAGTTATTCTCTACTTCCCATCAGCAGGTGATGTTTGGCCACTTCTCAGGAAGCAGGGCTTCGGTACATGTAGCAGTTGCTCTGGAAGACAAACATAATAAATAACAAATGCTCCCCTTCGTCCTCCTTTCTCTTGGCTTTTATATCTGAGCAGATGTCATACGGTATGGAATATCCCTTTGGTCACTTTGGGTCAGCTGTCCTGGCCATGTCCCCTCCCAGGATGGTGCCCACCCCCAGCCTACTGGTGAGGGAGGGAAGGCTGGCGGGACAGCCTTGATGCTGTGCGAGCGCTGCTCAGCAGTAGCCAAAACACCGGTGTGTTATCACCGCCTTTCTGGCTACCAATGTGGAGCACAGTGCCGTGGGGGCTGCTATGGGGCTCAGCCAGACCCAATACAATCTCCACCCCTTATTCCATACCATTTATGTCATGCTTAGGTCCCATAGAACTTAATACATATAATACATACATATCTTCTAACCATTGCATTGTATTTCATTATCATCACTGAAATTCCTTCTTACCAACATTTACAACTTAAACTACATACCTAAACCATCTTTATACCCAACATGCAGATTTATATGTTCTTATTAGTTACTATCCCCTGTCCTTTAATAGATAGATATTACTCATGTTCCATGAGCTTCCTCTGCTCCTTCAGATGTTTACAAGAGGATATGACTTGGGCCCCAGCTGTCAAGATGGGTACTCAGGACAGGAGAAGCAGTATGTTTGGTTGTTGGGCACCAGCACTGGCTTGGTTTGGGTCCTCATGGCACCCATCTGGTTCCTTGTGAATCTCACTCTCATCAGTTCAGGTCACTCGTGCTACATTACTTCCTACAACATACAATTCACAGATTGTTTTTCTCCCAAGGTTAAATCTTCTTGAAGCACACAACACGTCTTCCCATCCTTCCGCATTACCACCAAGTACTCCCATGTCCCTGAGAAAAAACAATCCCACAAATGGGTTTGCCTTTTCCCATGGAAGGAGCAATCCACATCACTTTCCCCAGGCACTTCTCTATGTGCACTAGGGATCTTACCTACTCCCACAGTGTGTAGGGGGTTTGTTTGGGCAGGACCAGGACAGTTAGAAGATCCTCTGGTGTTAACCAGCCAAGTGGTTTCTGCTAAATTTGTATCCCAATGCTTCCATGCCCCATTGCCCAACACTCTCAACAGAGTCTTTAACAGTCCATTACATCTCTCACTCTCTCCAGAGGCCTGTGGATAATAGGGGATGTGATACACCCATTCAATGCTGTGTTTCTTTGCCCAGGAGTTTATACAGTTATTTCAGAAATTAGTCCCATTGTCTGATTCAATTCTTTATGGAGTACCATGTCACCACAAAATTTGTCTTTTAAGGCCTAAAATGGTGTTTCAGGCAGTGGCATGGTTTACAGTGTATGTTTCTAGCCACCTGGTAGTTGCTTCCACTGTGGTGAGTGTATAGCGCTTGCCTTGGCGTGTTCATGGCTGTGGTCCAATATACTCAGTTTGCCAGGCCTCGCTATATCAAAAACCAGCCACCACCCTCTATTCCTTGGCTTGCTTGATAGCAGCACATGTTTCACATTCAGGAGTGACCTGTGTGATGGGGTCCATGGTCAGGTCCACCCCTTGATCAAAGGCTCATCTGTATGTTGCATCTCTCCCTAGATGTCCCCGTGTTTCCTGGGCCCATCAAGCTACAAATATCTCACCCTTACACTTCCAGTCCAGGTCCACCTAAGCTACTTCAATTTTGGCAGACTTTTCTACCTGTTTGTTCATTGTGTCAATGTTCTTCAGTGGCACTGTTTTTGGGCATATGAGCATCTACATGACATACCTTTAGAGCCATGGTTTTTATGCAGGCAGCGATGTCCTCCCAAAATGCAACAGCCCAGGTGCGTTTACCCGTGTACTGCTAACTGGTTTTCTTCCACTGGGCATTAGCCACCATCCAGGAGTCAGTGCAGAGGTAGAGTACTGGCCACTTTTCTCATTCAGGGATGTCTAGGGCTAGTTGGATGGATTTCACTTCTGCAAACTGACTTTATTCCCCTTCTCCTTCAGTGGCCTCAATGACTTGTTGTCTGGGACTCCACATAGCAGCTTTCCACTTTGCATGGTTTCTTACCACACAACAGCATCCATCATTAAACAAAGCATAACGCTTTTCATCTTCTGATAACTCATTATATGGTGGGGCCTCTTGGGCATGAGCCACCTCCTCAGGCAACGCTCCAAAATCTCTGCTTTCTGGCCTGCCCATGTTCTCTTCCAAAATTCCTGGGCTGTTGGGTTTCCCCAGTCCAGCTCATTGTGTAATCACTGCTACTCACTTGCTCCATGTAGTGGTGGTTGTGTCATATGTAGGGGGCATGTTTCCTTTGAACATCCAGTCTAGCACAGGCAATCATGGTGCTAAAAGGAGATGTGCTTCTGTACCAAGAGCTTCTGAAGTGGCTTGAATCCCCTCATATGCTGCTAGTATCTCTTTTTCAGTTGGGGTGTAATGGGCTTCTGATCCTCGATACCCCCGGCTCCAAAACCCTAGTGGTCAACCTTGAGTTTTGTCTGCTGTTTTCTGCCAGAGGCTCCAGCTGAGACCATGCTCCCCAGCTGCAGCATAGAGCATGTTTTGCACAGCTGGTCCTGTCCAGACAGGCCCAAGACAAGAGCTGCTGCATGAGCTACTTCCTGTTCGATATGCTCAAAAGCTTGTTGTTGCTCAGGGCCCCACTCGGAATAGTTCTTCTTTTGGGTTACTTGATAAAGGGCACACAAGCTGAATATAACCTGGAATATGCATTCTCCAGAACCTCACAAGGCCTAGGGAAGCTTGTGTTTCCTTCTTGTTAGCTGGTGGACACATAGTTGCTATCTTGTTGACCACATCCATAGGCATATGACACTGTCCATCCTGCCATTTTATTCCCAAGCACTGAATCTCCTGTGCAGGTCCCTTGACCTTGCTTTTCTTTATGGTGAAACCAGCTTTCAGAAGAATCTGAATTACTCATTTTCCTTTCTGAAATACTTCTTCTGTCTTGTTGCCCCACATGATGGTGTCATCAATGTATTGCAGGTGTTCAGGAGCATCACTGTTTTCCAGTGCAGTTTGGATTAGTCCATGACAAAAGGTAGGGCTGTGCTACCACCCCTAGGGCAGTTGATTCCAGGTGTATTGGACACCCCTCCATGTGAAAGCCTTCACTCTGCTACCAAAGGGATTGTGAAAAACATGTTGGAAAACTCAGTTGTAGCATACCACTTGGCTGCCTTCGACTCCAGTTCATACTGGAGCTCTAACATGTCTGGTACAGCAGCAGTCAGTGCTGCGTCACTTCATTCAGGCAGTGATAATCTACTGTTAACCTCCACCCTCCAGCAGACTTTTTCACTGGCCTCATGGGACTATTAAAATGTGAGTGAGTCTTGCTGATCACTCCTTGCCTCTCCAGTTGATGAATCAGCACACAGATGGGAGCCAGGGAGCCTTGGTTTGTACGATATTGCTGCCAGTGCATTGTTCTGGTAGCAACTGGCACCTGCTGTTCTTCAGCCTGCAGCAGCTCCACAATGAAGGGATCTTCTGAGAGGCCAGACAGGGTAGATAGCTGTTCATGTCTGTATTCACAGTGACTACACCAAAAGCCCATTGGTACCCCTTTGGATCCTTGAAGCACCCTCTCCTGAGGTAGTCTGCCAAGAACACAAGGGGCCTCTGGGCTGGTCACAATGGAGTGCTTTCCCACTTGTCCCCTGTTGAGCTCTCCTCAGCCTCCCATACAGACAATTCTTCTGTGGGTCTGATGTGCCAGGCCATTGAATCCACACGGTCTGGTATACCCAGTCATCCCTTTCCTCCTCCTGGCCAAAGGCAGGGACCCTCCATTTCAGTTCCTGGTTAGAGTATTCACTGTCTGACCCTTGCAGTGCCAGACCAGTAGTCCCCCCACCAGGATCAAGGGAGGTGATTTCAGTCCCTCTGTGACTGGGGGGATGTTGATTGCCTCCTTGAGTCTCTACAGCCACTACGCTGACAGTCTTCCTGGCTGACCCTTTCTTAACAACTGTCGTCCCTCTCAGTTTGAGCTTAAAGGTGGGTTCACCACCCCAGTTCCTCGTGTCCTCCCCCTGGTCACGCAGGCAGAACCACAGTGCATCATGTGGCATGTGACTGGGGCTCCCGTTCCCTCTGGCTGGAGCATGAGAGGACTGATTTCTTGGGGTGTCCCTGAAAGCCAAGGTGCTGGCCCGTAGGGATGAGGGAGTACAGAGATTTTCTTCAAGGCTTTGTAGCCAAGAAGGCACTTTCTCCACAGTTGGTGGGTCCATATCCAGGCAATATATCGCTGCCAAGCTGTTAGAATATGACACGGGGGCACTTTGAGTCACCTTCCTCCACATGGCCCATGTGCACAGGACATGCTCTGGATCTTTGGAAACCTCATATTCATCTAGATCACAGTAGATGACTTCCAGTGCTGCTAGCACTCTCAGGTACTGGATGCCTTCATCTGCAGTAGTCCACTTTTCTGGGAAGTTCGAAAGACCTTCCTTGAATGGATATCTCACCCTCACACTTGAGAGGAGCCACCTCCAGAGACTGCAAGTTGCTGCCTCTTTTCCAATTCCGCTCCTAGTTCCCCAGTTTCTAGCAAGTGATCCCAGCTGCCGGGCTTCCTTGTCTTCCAGTTCTGACTGTTGGCCCTGTTATCCCAGCACCAGAGCAGCCAGGCAGCAATCCGCTCACCTGGCTGGCGGCTGTCACCTTTCTGCATATCTCAAGGTTCTGATGAGGTTGGGGACCAGATAGTTTCTGCTTCCTGCCTAAATCCTCTCACTCCTCCCTCCAATTCTGTGTCAAAGAACTGGTCTCTTGAGCAAAACTTGCCTCGTCTTCCTCCTCCCTTTCTAATTGATGATATGGACCCGTTGTTCTTCTTGTCCACCATTCTTTTTTCACTCCTGGGGCAGTTACTGTAGCTGTTGTTTGTGTCCCTATCTCAGCCACGGTGTCCCCAGATGCAGTTTGGGTCCGTGCCTCAACCACAGCCCTCTGAGATTGCTGCACTGGGGCTCGACAGGCACCGGCCGGGCCCCATACGGTGCTGGGAGCTGATGGTTTTCATTGGGGTAGGCAAGGCACCCTTCCACCAGATGGTGTGTCGGTGTGCCAGGGTTACTTGGCTGTTCGGGTGTGAAGTCCCAGGCTATGGGAGATGATAACCATCCTAGGGATCTGCCCAAATCCTTCCACACACCCTGCCACCTCGGGCCGGGCCGCCTCAGGGCACGGTTCAGTATTGCCTCTCCCAGAAGTTGTCTTCTTTTACACCAGGGCGAGACTAAATCCCACAAACCCCATAATATGCCGACAGTACTAATTAACAGTATTAAACAGCTTGCATAAGGGTGAGCAAGGATCTCAGGAGCCTGCATAACAAACCCATCCACACCAGTCCCGGGCAGAGAGAGGGAGATGTATTCCTTCACATTCTCCACAAGACAGCTCCCCCAGCACAGAAAAGCCATCAATGCCAGGGCAAAGCACACAGACATTATTTCTATGAACACGTTCCCAAGCTTAGCAAAACAGAGATAAGCAGTTCAGCCAACAAACTCTGTGACCCCACACAGGAGTTTGTCACGTAATAACTACTATAGCTATAGCGCATTTAATATAAATCTGCTGTTGTTGTGCCCTATGTTGAGTGCCAAAAAAGCCCGTGGTGGGTTGACCTCAGCTGGAAGCCAGGTGCTCACCAAGCCACTCTGCAACTCCCCTCCACACCAGAACAGGGTGCAGGGGGAAAATAAGATGAAAAACCCCACTTGTGGGCCAAGATAAAGGCAGTTTAATAAAGCAATAGTGAAGGTCATGCATGCAGAAGCAGAGGAAAACTAATGAAGTTATTCTCTACTTCCCATCAGCAGGTGATGTTTGGCCACTTCTCAGGAAGCAGGGCTTCGGTACATGTAGCAGTTGCTCTGGAAGACAAACATAATAAATAACAAATGCTCCCCTTCGTCCTCCTTTCTCTTGGCTTTTATATCTGAACAGATGTCATATGTGTGGTGTGGAATATCCCTTTGATCACTTTGGGTCAGCTGTCCTGGCCATGTCCCCTCCCAGGATGGTGCCCACCCCCAGCCTACTGGTGAGGGAGGGAAGGCTGGCGGGACAGCCTTGATGCTGTGCGAGCGCTGCTCAGCAGTAGCCAAAACACCGGTGTGTTATCACCGCCTTTCTGGCTACCAATGCAAAGCACAGCACTGTGAGGTCTGATATGGGGCTCAGCCAGACCCCTTACACCCAGTGTGAACTTCTCTTGTTTCAACTCATGCCTGTTGTCTCTTGTCTGGCTACAGTGCACTGCTATGAAAAGCCTGGCTCTGTTTACATCATGACCTGCTCATAAGTGGGAAAGACTGCTCTGAGCTGCCCCCAAAGCCTTCCCTTATCCAGGGAAAAGCATCTCTATCCCTCAAGCTCCCCTTGCCGGGTGGATGCTCCAGCCTCTGAGACTGCTGGGGTCACTTCTCATCAGTGCCACTTTTGTCTATGTTGTCCAAGGATTTGCATAACTGCCTGTCTGACTTTTCTACATGCCTTGCCCTGTGACCTCTTTTAGCAGTGCTTCTAGCTCAGAAATCAAATGGTAGCATGTTTTAGTGTCTTCTAAGTGTTTCTAACAATGGCCACGCACCAACGTCATCCTTGTAGTTCCAGGTGCCTCTTAAAATATGAAATCACTGAAACTTAAAATGAAGAGTACATAACATGAAGCTCAGCAGAAGATCAATAGGAGTGCTGTTACCTGAATAAGAGCATTCCAAATTGCTAAGGGATCTTGGGAAATACATTAAAACCATTCTTCTTATGTAAGACTGTATTTTTGCATATACCCATGCTAGAGGGTAAGAATGATTTTGAAAAAAATGCTGCTTTTGCTATGAACCTCTAACATGCTATGAAAAATAGCTCCAACGTTAATTTTTAAATATTTCAAAAGTCTTTAAAACAAGGTGACTAAAATTTAGTTTTTGAATGTGAGTGCTGTTGTTTCATTTTGATGAGTTCTCAGTATCTGTAGACCTCACTGAAGCACTGGGAGGTTCAGATGCTGTTGCTGAATGGCACTGGTGGAAATTCAGGGGTCTTTTCACAAGCAAATATACAGTAGACCAGCTTGGTAAACTCATTATCCTGTAGCATATGGGAGGTGTGATTAACTGTTATCAAAGTCCAGAGTTCTTTCTGTTTTCTGACATATTAGTGCTCCTCAATCCCATAGTGAAGTTGAACTAATCCATTTAAAGACTAAAAGATAAAGGGAACGTACCTGTAAATTACAGGGAAATGAGCCAGATGTGTGGGTTTAACTGCAAATCTCTGAGCTGAACATTATGGCTTGCACCTTGCTTTCATGTCATATTTCATTGGCCACATTGTTTAGAAGTAATGAATGAATGTGAATTACACAGATGATCCCAAATCAGTGTCAGCAATGTCTAGCCACTAGGGCCCATTATGTGTTTATGAGAAAAAAACCCAAATATTTTAAAGAGTTAACTTGTGCGTACTATTTTTCATATACTACCTGCAAAATTCATGCTGCCATACTGGGTCAGACAGGTCTTTGAATTACAGAAATATCAAACAAAAAATGTAATTGTCTTATCTTCAGGGAGTTATGAGTTTAAAATCTGATACCTTGTGAAACTCTTGGTCTACGTACAAATGTTATGCTTCACCAGAAAGCACAGGATCCTTGTTCTTCAAAGGGATAAGGTACAGATGTTTCTGTGCTGGTGATTCATTGTGTAGTAAAATGTCACTGCCTGGAGAGAAGCACTGCATACTGAAACTTAATTTCACCTGATTCCCATTTGGAGGGAAAGAAGGAAGCATTTTTATGTCATAAAAAAAAAAGAAATGGCAGCTGTTTGAAATTTGCTGAGGGGCTTGGAATGTAGTTTTAGTTGAGGTGTGTTAGCAGGCAGAAAGCAAGCAAAGAGGTAAAAGGTGCAAAAGAGGTCCATGATACTGTTCTTAAGTCTGTTTATTAACAGCTATAAGGAACGCATCTGTGATCAAAATTGTGTACACTCGCTTACATGTATTGCACAGGCAAATGCATTTGGGAACCAGGGCTTTAGAGGCAGTGTTCCTCTCATTCAAATGCCTCAAGCTGGATCTCTTAGAACTAAGCTGATTCTGAAGTGCCAGAGTATGGGTTTCTGCTTTCAAACATACGCACTTCACTCTGTGCTACTGTGCCTGCATTTGTGAAGGGAGTTCACAGGCCTGGGATTCAGTACCAAAGTATACCTGTGGTGAACTAGGAGTTTCAGAAATGTGATTTACAGCAAGGGGAATATGTATGCCAGACAATAGAAAACACTGAAGATGTTTCTGAAGATTTATTTCTTTTCTGGTTTTAGGAGCTTGTGCGAAATGGTTTCAGAAAACACCTTCTTGTTCTTAGACATCCAGACATCTCTTTCATTTAAACATCCAGCATAGCCTGTGCATTAAGAGAGAAAGTAAAACAAAACCAAATTAAAAACACAAACAAAAAGGACAAGAAGTAGAAAAAACTGATTCAGCACCTTCCTTAGACTGAAGGAATTAAGTTCACGTTTCTGCTTCCCAGGAAGTTCCCTGTGTCCAAGCCTAGAAGAGAGTATGAAAAAAGGAAAGCCTCTTCTGTTGTAACTATGACTCAGTGCAGAAAAAGATGTGAGATTTGTAATCTTGATTTAAGCAGAGTTAAACATGATTTCATAGCTCAAGGATGGAGGCACTTACCTACTGGGGGAAGGAGGAGGGGAGGCAACCTGGATTCTGGCCCCTGCTTCAAGCACTATTTATGTATGTTACTCAATTACAAATGCAAAATGTGTAGGCAGCCCCTGGGGCAAGAGCCCAGGACTTCTTCTTCAAAAGGAGCACCTATTAGAGTTGCAAATTATCCTCTCTCCATGAATCTTCCTTCTTTTCCAGTATAGAAGTATGGCTTCAGCAGGTATGACAGACAGTTCTCCAGCCTGAGCTTCACTTTGAGTTGGTGGTGGATGCAGTCTTGGGAGATATGAGAAAGTTATCCTCAGAAAGAGACTGGCAGTGTATCTCCACTTCATGAACTGCCTTATCTACAAGTATCATATTATGTAAAATGCTGGCAGTCGTGCTGCCACAACCTCTGGACAAGTTTCTGGGAGAATGTCTCTGGGGCTGTTGTGCGTCACTACAAGGTTGGTGTATGTTAGGCATGCTCAGAAGATGTTTACCTCATGAAGACTCTCAGAAGATGCCTCACCTGTACATTATAGGCAGGCTTTGGTGCAAGGTAGGTTTCAAGATTTTCAGCTGACAGGAATAGCAGCAGCAATGGGAAATGCAGTAGCAGAACTTCTATATAATTTTATCAGCCAAACCTGATGTAGATTTTTGTGGCTGTTTTGCATACACATACATGTGTAAATATAACTTCCTGGCCTTATTGTTGCTTTTTTGAATTTGTCTGTCAGTGACTTTCTCAAAGCTATTTTGTGAACCAGCAGCAGGACATAAAATAAGAACCCAGAAATCCTGCTCTGCTACAGTCTCTCTGTAAGGCATGCACATATATTTAAAATTAAAAGCAGTATTTAATGTTTTGTTGGAAATGAAGTAGCTGGCAACTATCTGAATTTGAGAAAAATCTCTGATACTCTCCACGTTCACTATTTTGTCTCTATGTCATTTTCATGTGTTTATTAGTTCCTTGAAAGATTTTCCAATAGGTTCTTTTTCCATCCTTCTCTTCCCCTGGCCCTGTTCTCTTTTATTCTGGGTTCTGTTCCTTCAGCAAACCAAAACCCTGTGCCCTTTGCTCCTTCTGTTATGTACATCCTTCCAAAGAGACTACTTGTCTAAATGAAGCAACAGGAGGATAAGGACAGGATTTTTTTGCTATTATTTTGAATACAACATTATAAATGTATGGTTGTAGTTTTTATGTATTCACAGATAAAAAATTAGTTTTGCTTTGGATAATTCTAAATAATCCATAACAAATTACAGTAAAAGTCATACAAAAGACTATAGCAGGAACAGCCTTCAAATATGATTTGTATTTAAATAAAATGGGTAAGTCAACTTCTGCTCTCAGGCCTCAGTTCAGCAAAATACTTAAAACACCATTGAATAAGGTGCTTAGGTACATTTTTAAGTTTTATGCAGTATGATAGAGAAATTTTCATAAGTGGGGCCTTATTTGGGAGAACAGCATAACCCAAGTAGCATAAAAGAAGACTTCAGTCCCTGCTGTGCTTATCAAAGTTACCTTTCCTCAGTTCACTGTATTAGTATCCAGTCTTGAAAGTGTGTAGAATCTGAATATTGGTTCACTAAAAGGAACTTCTGAATTAACCTTTCTTTTGGAGGAAAATAATTTCAAAGTAATAATGTGCTCTTTGATGTTTGGTTTGGGGATTTGTTTTTATTTATTTATTTTGTGTTTATTGTTACACATCTTAATTTGGGCAAATAGGCTCTGTTTTGCTTTTTCTGTTGGTCATCTGAAAAGGTGAAACAACTGCAACCCCAGTAACATGGATCTGAAGGTTAGCAAAAAATCAAATGCTAAATCTCCTAGAAATATGGAAGTTAAAGATGTGCAAGAAATGACAGACTTTTTATTTAGAGGGTGGAAAGGGAAACAAAAATGCCAAATCTCTTCTCCTCGATCACTTCACTTGGATTCAAAATTAATTAATACCAATGAACTGGAGACATTGCTCCTGTCTGAAATAAAGGTTTCTTCAATCAATGTCAGTTGAAAGCTTTGGCCTTAACCAATGTGTTTCACCGTTATGCCATGCAGAAGCCTCCTTTCCCCTAACCACCAGTATGTCTTCTCTGCACCAGAAGACCAGTGCCCTTTAGAACCAAAAACTGAGGACTTCCTCTAGGGAAAATTCCATTTTTTATTTTTTTCACTCATAATTTATTTACAAATACACATTATAACTTTTATATACATTGCACATTTACATGGTAGAAAAGTACAAAACTATATATTTAAATGAATTTATATTTAACTCGCCATGTTTGAAAATATAAAATTGCATCAGAAAAAAAAGTATTATGAAAAGCAAGAAACTTGAACTGATAAAGCTTTGATATAACTTTTAGCGGCACACTGATTGGGAAAACTTTGAAAGTGGTACTGCAAGACCATCTTAAAGGAAACACCTGATAAAACACTTATGCATGTTACAAAAAAATAAAACAATTAAAATAAAATAAAACCTTTATTCTTATAACAGTTAGCCCTGCAGCTATAAACAACCTTCATAATCCGATTTCTTTGGGTCCGGAATTCGTATAGTACAGTACATACGCTCAGCCCATTGAGATCACTTCAGTACATGATGTGATCAGAAGTAGAGAAAGCGGAAGAAGTTTCCTTAAAGACCACCTCACTGCACCCTGGAAGTATACTTAAGTCAGTTACAACACCTTTTGGTCAGTCAAGATTCCTTGTAAACAAAAACCCGAGGGATCTTTTATGTACAGAACCGGCAAGAAGAAAATCCAATAAATAAACGTAACAGAAACTGACATGCAAGTTTGTTAAAGTGGAAAAGAGTTAACATCAGTGAAACAAGAGAGATGAGATCATGTGGGTAAGCTCTAAGGAATGGACTTTTATAGTTTACAGGAAAAAAGAAAAGCTTTACTTTACAAGCAAGAGACCTCACAATAAATAACACTGCTCTTCCCGTAACGAATAAATTTCTTCAAAAACAAGGTGTACAGTCAACCAGACATTTTATGTATAAATTATAAAACATGACACAGTATAAATAAATGTCTACGAGACTCAACTATATGTATACTTTTTTTCTCCCCAAAATAAATAAGCATACACTTATTTACAGTATGGACATTGGTTTCGTGCCCAATGGCTATTCCAATAGTGATGGAGGTTTTACCACTCTAGAATGGAAGATATAGGAAAGCTGTAGTCCTGGTCTTCATCTTCCTCTTCATCCTCTGGGTCTTCATTAATGGCTAGATGGGGGAATACAGGGGAGCTGTTGTTTAAATAAGGACAACAACAGCGCAGAAGCAGCTCAGTGCATGTTTTCAAAGCCCTCTGAACAGCCATAATACAGCGTTGCATTTTATGCGACTTGTAGTGAGATGCTCTTTGGCATCTGCTGTTATGCAATAAGGTTTTTTATACATAATCTATGAAGTCATAACTGCAGAAAGTTCTGAAGAATCAATGGCTCAGGTTTTATTGGCAGATTCCTGAAATCAAATAAAAAGCGCTCTTGTGTTCTAGGTTTAACTGCTTTGTGTCCTTCATTCAGAGTTAGTAGAGGCAACTGTGCTAAACCAGATGCCCATGTGCTACCATTAAGCTTGTTCTTTTGGACAGTTAAAGAGTTTATCCGGGTGTTAAAGCAATCAGCGAAGCACACGAGAGCAGACAAAGTAGGAATAAGTCACTAGAATTACACTCCTAGGGCAACCCCTTTCTGACAGAATGACTTGTCCTCAGAATAGCCCCAAGACCCCAACTTGAAGGTCAACTGGTTGTTGGAGATCTATCGCATTTTATAACCAAAGTGTGTGCGTGATAGATACATACTTATATGACACCTGTACTGTACCTTGAATCTCTAAATCAAGCTTTCTTATGTTTAAAGGTGTACTTCTTCATTACCTAGAGATTGCCTTCAGAAGCTTTAAGTGTCTGCAGAATTAAAAATCTCACTTACAGTTGCAAGATCCAGAGTGCTTTACTTCTAGAAGCACACCCATGGAGCAGGCTGCCTCTTTCATGGCACACTCGCTTGGGTAAGTTGTGTTATCGCTGGCACAGACTGCCTCGTCTGACTTGCTTTCAGGGCATAGCTCATCGCAGAGGGCGCACCGACCTCTGCCAACCTTAAAATCCCACAAGCATTTCTTCCCAGCACTGCATTGAATGTCTTCACAGGATTTGGCTTCTAAAAATATACACAGGATACTAGAGGTAAGTGAAAAGACAAAGAAAAAAGAAAAGCAAACCCAAACAACCCCAAACTCCCTTTCCCCTGTGAACTGTGAACAGACAAAGCTCCGACACAGTAGATGTGATAATACTTGCTGATTTTGCTCAAGCAAGTAGTCCCTTGGACACTATTGCCTGTCTGTATGTGGGGGAGGAAAGACAGCTGTGCCAGCAGAGTTTGGCCCTGGGAATACAGAATTACATTTGCCTATTGTACATGACTTTCCTGCTCTGTTTGAAGTAAGTGGAAATTCAGCTCCCCAAATTAGCGGTAAGTACAGAATTTGTCAACACATTGAGATTTCTAAATCAATTATTTTTAAACTAGCACACAGAGTAGTTGCTACAAGATTGGAAAAGGAATTCACCTTAACGTATGCTAATTTAAAGGAGCCTAAAACTCCCCCAAATTCCCCCAGTAGTTTTGGGTAGCAAAGGCTGCCCTGAAGATGCTTCCTGGTAACACACTTCACTATTGGTCCTTTCTGGAAATCACCATGCAAAATGTCAGGATGCACAGGGATTATTTGCCTATCTTCACCCACCAACTGTCTCAAAATTCTGCAATATTTCTAAAGAGGAAAAAGTGTTCAGTTTCCAATTAAGTTAATGCAAGCTTTGCCAAGACCACTTGAAGACAATTGTTTCCAGGAATCCAGATCGACTGAATATCGAGACCTTGTTACACTGTAACCACGTCATCGTCTATTTTATGGCAGCTACTTCTCCATTAGATACTGATGTCGGCGCCCACAGGAATAGCAAGGGAAGAAAGATCAGGCCCTCTACTCCCTCATGCCTTTTGCAATCTTTTCTGAGTCAAAGCTCACCCTGACTCTCCTTTTCCAGGAGGGGAGTCCTAACCCAGGCTGTTGGAAGTCTCTCCTCATCTCCAGCGCTAACTACATCCATCCAGTTGCACACTTAACACTCTGAAACAGCTGACTGAGGAAGTTCCCCCCACCCTTACCCTCCTACCGAGATACCTACTGATGCATTTTCCTTCGTAGGCTAATCCAATGGATCTGCCTAGTAGGCAGGTAGCTTTCCTCAGGTGGCAAGCACTGGCGTAAGTTATGCCGTCATTCCCGCAGAGATACTGTTCAGGGGAGGTAGGCTCTGGGCAAATTCGATTACACATCACACAGTAGGCATTATTAGTTTGGTCAACCACACATGTGGAGCTGCCTGGGCATAAAACATCCCTACAGGTCTCTGTAATAAAGATGGAAACACACAGTGATTAATAGGAGATCCCAGAGCCTCAGCACGGAGTGAATGGGTGGCACAATAAAACAAATTATCAGGTAAAAGCCTTTAGCAGCTTTCCTCATTTAAGGGCCGCTGGAGGAAACCTTCCCATCTCAGGGTAGCTGGTGGGACACAAGTGCTGCTAGACTATGGGGAACTCCCAGTGCAGCTATGTCCTTGTCTGTTGCTCGTGGTTTAGTTACTGTCTCCCAGTGTTTGGAACATCACCCTGGTTCCTGTGGGGCAGTACATCCAACAGCTCCTCCTCCCTACACTCAAGACACACACCCTTTGGCATTTGAGGGAGATCAGATTAGATTTGCAAACCTACTTTTGCATTTGCCCTGATACTGGACTTCAAGTTCGGGCTGTTCTTTACATCTGGCTTTGAGAAGGGCACACTCGTTCCTGTAGGTTTTCCCATCTAAGCCACACACGGGACCCTTCCAAGTGATATTAGAGCAATCCGGAGCACAAACACACCGAGGTTTGTTCTTCTTGTTCATTTTACATTTCTTCCCGGGTCCACAGTCCACGTTCTCGCACGTTTCTGATGGAAGGAAAGAGGCACCGCTTTAGTACCGAGTGGGCAGAACAGACCTGGTGTCAAAACTGCTTAAAGAAAAAAAAGACACCGTGACCCCAGAGCACAGAGAGAAAACACCTTTCCCCCCTTCCAGGAAACACCACTCGAGGGAAATCTCCCGCGTCAGTCAGGGCCGGGGCAGGGCGGGGGGGACGACGGGGGACGGGGAGAGGAGGTCGGTCCCCTCCTCTCCGCCGTGTGCATGGTGGCCGAGAAGAACTGGGGGTCCCCTCACCGATCCCAGGGCTGCTACGAGGCGCCCCTCAAAGCCCCACCGAGGAAGGGAGCGGGAGGATCGCGCTGCCCCCCTCCAGCCCCTTCCCCGCTCCTCCTCCCCCCGCCCAGCCCCCGCCCGCACCGCGCCTCGGCGAGAGCAGCTCGCCAGCACCCCCTCACCTTTGCACGGGATGCAGTTTGGGGCTCCCCCATTAAAAATCATCCACTTAAAAAGAGTGTTGTCGTTGACGTCCTCTTCCGTCCACGAAGTTGTCAGGCGGCCGGTCTTGCAGCACTCCTCCTTGCTGAGGTCGGTTTTGTAGAGGACCTGGCAGCGGCCGTTCCGCGCCTGCCGGAGCCAGCAGTTCCCAGCTGCGGGGGAGGGGGGGACGGGGACACCCAGCCGGGTCAGTGGCAGCCACCAGTGACCCAGACACAACACGTGCGCCTTGCAATGACTTCTACTAGACTGTTTACTTTTATTTGTCCCATTTCATAACCCGCAGCTACTCCGGCCCATTTGGGAGCGCAGTTTAAAAAACCAACAACCAAAACAAAACCCACAAACCATCCAACCAAGCAAAAAAACCAACCCAACAAACCAAAATGCGCACACCACACCCCCCCAATAAAAGCCAGACCCAACAACCAAGAAACCCCCAAAATCACAAAAGAAAAAACCGAAGGGGGGGAAAAAAAAAAAAAGAAAGAAAGAAAACACCCGATCAAAACAGGACGAGGCAGTTTTCGGAGGTATTTATTCCATATGTAGAGCAGAAGGAGCACTGCCGGCACGTGACAGCGACTTGAAAAGGGTGTGCATTTAAAAGGGAATAAAAAGAAAATCGCGCTTGCAAATTCCATCCTCCTCCCCCTGCCCTCTCCTCCTCACCGCGGCTGCACAGCAGCATTGTTTTAGTGCCGCACAGTTTCAGTCCCAGCCCATTTTGCAATCTGCACGAACTGGGAACATTTGCTGTTAGCGAAGTCTTTCGAAATCTCCACATTTTGCTGCTTCTGTTGACAAATGTCTTTCCTTCACTAAAATAAGTCAGCAGAGCTCCAAAAAAGTGCGCAAAGTACATAAAATGCAAGGCACATAGGTCCCTTGTAGCAAAAGGAGGTCCCTACGGAGTTTTACAAATCGATCAAGCTGGAAAAGTTATAGGTGCCGTCTCTCCCGCAAGCATTTCAGAGGAAAGTACACTGTCCTGAAACCGGATAGAGTGGGTTTTGTTGGTATTTCTTTTTGTCCGTCCCCGTCCCCCCCACCGTCGTCGTCGTCGTCGCCGTCGCCCCCCCCCCCCCCTTTTTTTTTTTACTAGTTTCCCTGTTATTTGTGGAGTCAAGCCAAGAACATTAGCCCAGGCAACTCCCCCTTCTTTAGCTGGAGAGTTTTGGTTGGGATGAGTCTCTCGTGAATAACCAATGTGACTTCTCCAGAAACTCAATACCAATTGATTCTGGTGCTAATCCAGCCAGGGCTCGATCCTGCCTCCTTACTCCGATGGGAATGTACCACAGCGAGGGGTCAGGATCGGCCAACCGGGATGTCGCTGGGCACGGGGGAAAATATACTCCTTCCCCCCCAATCCCCACCCCACCCCCCACCCCGCTAAAAATCATTGAGCAAACAACGCCCTTAAAAAAAAAAAAGTTTCGCGACTTACAGTTCTCTACATTAAATTAACTTATGCTCTATCTCGGTAGTGGGGGAGAAAAGGAAAAAGAAAAAAAAAAGAAGGAAAGAAATTGTAAAACAAGCAATGGTAAGACATCCAGGTGGTGGCTGGAACACGGTCAAGATAAGGGAAAAAAGCCCCCAAAATAAAAATCAATATTCCCTTGTGTCTAAAGAGGGCTCTTAAGAGTTGTCAATTTCAGGGTCGGGTTTGTTTTGTTCGCATGGGAAAAAAAACCCACCCCAACTTATTTGAGCATATTCTTCAGTGCAGGAGAATTTATAACATTAATACTTATTCACACACACACAAAAAAAAAAAAAAAAAAAAGAAAAAAAGAAAAAAAAAAGGAAAACAAAACCAAAACACACCACCAACCAAACACAAAGGAGGGGGGAGGAGGAAATCCCAATATTAAGGGAATGTCCGGAAAATGACCACTTGTTGGTTTCTAAAAATGTCAGCTGTAATCGCGGGGCTCCCCATCATCACCTCTCTCTCCGTCAGGCTGGCGAGATAAAAATCTGAGCTAAATTACCAACAAACTTTGAGCACTCACTCGGGAGCCGAGACAGGGAAAGTTCCCTCGCGATGCTGCTCTTCATTCATGCTGCATAACAGCAATAAATACCAAGAATCATCCTCATCTGTCCTCTGCGCCTATGCAGAGCAGTGCGAAGATCCGACCAAAAAGGAACCTAAGTGACACCTCTGCACCTCGGTACAGAGCAGCCCCATGCCCACATTAACTTCTGTCCTGTTGGACCTTGGAGAGAGGCGTTTAACACCGCAAGCAAACTAAACCGTGCCCGAAAGACAGAAAACAATAGTAATAATAAAGAAAAATATCTGCGAATAAACAGTCTGGTCTTACCCTGCACTGTGTGATCTTCCATGAAGTGGCACAGAAACATCAGGAGTAAGAGCATGCCCGGGTGGATTCTCTGATTTAACATCCTCAGTATAGCAGGGAGTGAGAGAGACACAGAAACAGCGTGAGGGGGAGTAGGGAGAGGGAGCGAGCACTAGCCAGCCTCCTTATGATCGCTCTATTGAATGAACGTCAGGCTGTGAATGCAGTCTCTCTTTAAATCTATACGGGGGTCCTAGCTGTCTGCGGTGGGCGGTCTCCTAATGTGTGTGTGTGTCTGCTCGGGGGTGGGGAGATTTAAAAAGTTCAGTGTGAATCAGGTGACATTTTCCACCTTCTGGAAACCCTCTCCAATAATCCGCTCTAGGTGCACGCACACACAGGCGCGCACCGGCGCGCACCCGCGCAGCCCCACGCCCGCCCTGCGCGGCGGAGGCGATGGGGCCGCCGGCTCAGCTCAGCAGCGGCGGGCAGCGCGAGCCCCGGCCGCCGCGCCTGCGGAGCCGCCCGCGCCCGCGCCAGCGGAGAGACCCGCGGGGGCTGGAGGAGACCCGCGGGGGCCGGGCAGCCCCGGTCCCCCCGACGGCGCGGAGCCGGGCGCGGAGCGGCGGCTGCCCGCCCGGGGCCGCGAGCGCGGGGCGCAGCCGTCCCCCCGCTGAAGCGGCCGCTAAGCATGAGCACCGCTCCGCGCACCTCCGGCGGGCGGGAGGCGGCTGGCCAGCTCGCCCGGCGGGGCTCGGCCCGAAGGAACCCCAAACCCCCCCCGACCCACCCCAAACCTAAAAAGAAAGCACACGAAAGACAGAAGGACCAGATAAAAGTTTAATACCTAGGGCTGCGCCCAAGTGACAGCCTTTTCACTGGGAGCCCGGGAGGACGAGACGGGAATGGGGGCGATGTAGGCGGTCTCCTCTCAGAATCAGGGAAGATTGCAACATCGATAATGAACTTCTAGGGCACTAGTTTATTAAGCAGTCTGGCATTATTCTCCCCTTAGAGAAGTTGGCGGTGTCTTATTTATAACATTTTTTGGCACCGCTGAATGAAACTGAGTAGGCGATATTTCCTTTTATACAAAACGATTACTTAACGGAAAATGGTATTGTTTATTCAAAAGCTGCCTTTTTAATTTCGATTCTTTCGCTTTTCTGAGCCACCAAAGCACAACAGACTGCGAAGTATGCAGACAGGAATGCCCGGACAGTGCCGGGTCAGGGGCCGGTGCGCCGCGGCCGCCCGTGCCCTCCGCCCGGCCCTCCCCGCACCCCTCCTCCCGCTCCCGCCCGCCCCCTCCCCACAACTGCAAATAACTCAGCGATAACAGATTTTTTTCCACCAACTGCAGGAGATAGTGCTAATCTTTTAATAAAAGATCCCATTACAATGGGATCTGTCTGGACAGACTATAATAGATTCAGAAATACAGCCGTGCTAATATTAGAAGACAGTTGTTTGGGTGCCTCAGACCGGGCCCTGGTCCTGCTTTGAAAGTGGGCATGAATCACAATGTCCCTCGGTACCACCTGCGGTCACACGCATTAAGCAGCAGGCTGGTAAATGATTGACCTCGCTGCATTTTTTTGTTTTTGTTATTATTATTATGATCATCGTCCTGAGCAGCGCCCGGGCATTTTGAGCACTTCAGAACCTCCAGGACTCCACATCCTTTTTAATCTTTTCCCAAATTGGTGCCACTCTCCCTCCGCCCCGCGCCCTCCCCCCGCGGCCTCCGCGCTCGCCCGAGCAGTAGCAATGCGGGGGTGCGTAGTGCCCTCTAACGGCAGACGGCGCTAACAGCCGGCGGCGGAGCCCCTCACCCCCGAGCCGCAGACGAAGGGACGGCTCCAGCCCTGCCTCTCCCCTCACGGAGGGGCCGGGCCCTGGGCGCAGGGTGCGCAGAGGCCCCGCGGACCCCCGGCCCCCGCGGTGCGGGGCAGCGCCTGCCGGCTGCGGCGGCAGCGAGCGGGGGCGGCGAGCCGCGGGCGCGTAGGACAGATCGAAGAGCCGCCGCGGCGGGGGGCGGCCTGGCTGCCCTCGCCGCCCCTCCCGGGCGCCCCGATCCCGGGGCCGTCCCCGGGTCGCCCCGCGGGGCTCCGGCCGCGGCCGCGGCGCGCCGCCGGTGCGCGTCTCGAGGGGCAGCGCCCCCCCAGCCTCCCCGCGGGGAGCGCCGGGCCCGGCCGCCTCTTACCCGAGCCCGGGGGGCCCCGCGGGGTCCCGGCGGCGGCGCGGGGTGGGCAGCGGCTACTGCCGAGAGGGGAGGCGCCGCACGGCCGCGACACCGGGCGTGCTGCGGGGGGCAGGCTCACCTTGCCTCAGCCGGTCTGTGTGTGCTCGTTAACAATTGGCCAGTACCGTGTTTATCCTGATAATGTTTTCAATTACAGCGAGGCATTTTCAGGCTGTATTCCTGGAAGTGGGATGCTGGATGGGTCGATAACGTTTGCACATGTGCTTCATGCATGCATCATCAGGAGATCAATATGATTGTGCTAGTATGGAGATTTGTATCACACCTGTTCTCTGACATCACATAGAAACAGCTGCTGTTTCTTTTATTTATCCCCCCCCCCCCCCCTTCTTTTTTAAATGCTAAATATTGGATATGTGTGTAACAACATGCCAGGGATATATTGTATAATCAGAAATGCTTTCTTCTTTCTCACTGTGTGCATTCCTGTATGAATCCCCCACCCCTTACTGCTTTGCCAACAATCACATTTAAATTGCCAGAAAAACAATAGGGTCGATCTATAACTGAATTGTCAGGCAGCACACAAAAAGAGTGTTGTTCTCAGCCTGACAGGTTTTAAAACTTCTTTCTCCCAAGAAGTGTATGCATTTTAATATGTGTTTTTGGATGTGAATCCAGTCTTTGCAGCTGGCCCTGATCTTGTAATAATAAAACCCTGTATGTACTAACATCTCAGACTCTCCGAAAGTTCACATTTAGCTCTTAATTTACATAAAATGTATGTCTTTGTCCTATCTGTAATATTGCTGTAGCTGCAACAGATTCCATAATCCAAAATATTAAATGGCTGGTCTCTGAGGAAAATTGCAGCAAAATACTGAGTAGGAGGAAAAACAATACCCAAGTGTAACCTCATGTGACATGCATACATACATACATATACCCACACATGCACACATACATATACATCTGGGTAATACTTATTTTGTGATACGTCAGTACTCATTGTAGTAGTATAATGTATTTCCTTTTTGCTCTTTTCCCCTCACTGTGCTGCCTCTCAACAGAGGAGTGGTTGCTTCTATCAGGAATGGACCACCTCAAGACCCTTTCTTCGGTAAGGAGCATGTCTGCATTAAATTTTCTGAGGATGTGGATAAGACTCCAAGCAAAACCAAATTATTTGGAAAGGATTTCGATGTTGGGCAAGTGAAAATGGGAAGGCCTAGCCTGGCATTTCCCAGCCTAACATTCTAGTGAAAGGAAAAGAGACTCAAACACCCTCCTGTGGTCCTGGATGTATGCATCATCCGATGCAGTTTCTCACACAACTGGCTTCTTCCACAGAACAAGTACTCAAATAAAGGTAGAACGTCCTCTTCTGGTAGGAGAGAAGACTTGTTAGCCTCCTGTGTTCCCATCTAATTTTTCTGATTATCACAAAAAAAAAAAAGGTCCTGTTTCTGGAAAACTGCACTTTTACAAAGGTTCCCTCTTTTGCATCTCAGATACCAGATTTAAGGAATTTTTTTTTTTTTTTTTAAAGTAGAGGGCAATACAAGCCTTTTCTGTAGAAATTCCATGTGCTGTTTCTCAGTGACAAGTAGCATAAAAATTTGGATTAGAAAGGTTCATTTCTTGATTTGGTCAAGACTTTTCCATGAAAAACAAGCAAACCAATTTCTGATAAAACTATGCTCCAAAATATATTAACTTAATTCTAATATTAGATAGTAGATTTCTGTGCTATTACACTGAAACTATTCCTACGTGAGTGAGACTGTTAGACATAGAACTTGTATGCTATTGGTGAGTGTTGTGCTAATTAGATGAACACAGATGTGTTAAACAGTTATTTTTTCTTTAAGTTGACCTAAAAGTGGATGTCTGTTTTCAGGTTGTGGACAATGGAATGAGTTAAGAGGTAGTAAGGATCTTACCTAATAAATACCACTGGTAAAAATTGCAAAGGGAATATAAATTTAACCGTCAGTAGATGTTTGGCAAGTCACATCTGAAAAGCTGTCATCTCTTTTGACCAAGACAGCTGGAAACAGGTACGCTATCTGAAACTTCTCCCTGTGGTTCAGTGGAAGGAAGGAACTGAACATCATCAAGCAGTCCTCTTGTAGGTATGCAATCTGTAGTTTTAATAATCCACCCTGTGATAGGTGCTCACACTGTCTGGAGGCTACCCTAAAGATTTAGCCTGATTCATTGTGGTTCACGGGAAGGATAGGAGGACAGTATGATAGGGACAGTGAATCAATATGGAAAGTTTCAGGTAGCCTATGGAGATTTAGCAATTCTCTGTGTTTGTGGCTTTGTTTGTACTGTAGAAAGGGCACGTAGACAGGTGGCATTCACATTTTAGATCAGATAAAATTGATGTATATGTGGTATGAGCCAAACCGACCTGTTTCCTACTTTTTATTCGTGATTCAAGGGAGTAATAGCAAAATTGTGTATCCCTCTACAGTCTGGTGAATATTTTCCCCTTGTTGTAGGCCAGAACAGGACAAGCTGTCTTAGACACTACAAAGCTATTTTCTTCTCGTGTTGGCAGTACCACAAACCAGCACCTAGGAAGTGCAGCAAGCCTTATTATTTAGTACCCACTGCAAACAGGATGTGATGTGGTAAAAGAAAGTTTAATGCATGAGTGGAATGAAAAAAGTTGCTAAACCAGCTAGAAAAGCTTTCCAGGTTATTGAAAACTTGGACAAAAGTACTAAATTCCAGTAGAAAATAGGAGTGGAAAAAATGGTAAGGAAAATATTAAAATCATTAACTGTCTGAGGAAGTTAAATGAAAATGATAAAGGAGTATACTTATCTATTGCTTTACTGATCTGATCTAGCGATCAGATACTTTTCTGTATAATTTCAGAGAACAGAAAACAACTAGAAATGTGCACAGCCCATGGAATTTGTAGGGCAGAAGAGGTCCCTCCCCTTGTTGGGACTGCAATTTTGTCAGCAGCGGCAGGAATTCTGACATTGATTCTAAATGAAATTTTGGAAAAAAAAAAAAAAAGAAAATGTAGTTATTGGTGAAAACCTGCTTGCTTGCTCAAAACAGCCTTTTGGGATGCTAGTGTTTTAGAGGAATGCCTAAATGCCAAAAAGGCAGTACCACCAGCTCTAGATAACCCATTTCCACATAAACGCTTAAGAAGTGGTGTAGTGGGAGGGAGCATGGAAAGAGCAAAACTCTCAGAACAGCCCCTGGAAGGCCATTTCAGCTTGGGCAGCATCAAGCTAACCTTTGGCTGTCTCAAGACATGTGCTCAGTGCAGAATGGCTCTTGCCCAGCTTCCTGACTGGCAAATTGCCCTTTCTACTTCCACAACTCTGCCAAGTGGAGCTATGTCATACTTGGTGATAAAACTTCGGATTTTTAAGTTATAATTATAGATGAAGAGCATGGTGCTTTAGGAATGGTGGGGTTATGTGTGGTTATTGTACTTTTAAGGTCTGGAACATTTTGTATGGCAAGCTTCAAAAAATGTGCTGGTTGGCAATCATTTGTAGCTGGAACAGGACTGGAGACTAAACCCAAGTTTCAAGTGGGGATGGATATCGTTTGTAAATAACTACTGTCAAAATTCAATTAAATTTTGCCATTATTTTATTTTTCTTCTTGTTAGCTTGATTCTATTAAAGTTAATGTGGAGGGCATATCTGATTCATTGGGTATGTGAAGTCACATCATTTTCTAATCCAAAAAAGGCTTTGTTCAGCTGTAGATCCTGGCTTGGAGCTTAAATGGAATCAAAATCACTGTTAAGAGTGATACCCATAGCCAGCTGTGACAAGTTGAATATAGCATGGCAAAAAGGGTAACAAATGGACAATTTCCAGCTCAGTGCATATATCTGGTGACATACTGGATCTTGTTTCTAGACTGAGAGAGTAGGTGCTTGAGAACATCAAAGTTACAGCCTTGTTAGGGACAGGTCATTAACTTCTTATTGTGAGGATTGTGTTTGCTTTATTGCCAATCAAGGAAGAAGATCAGTTTTAATGGGTAACTTTCAGAGATTAATGGAACCAAATGGACTTTAGACTGCTGTTTAGTCACTGTCAGCTTACTGGAACATTATCAGAATTGTCCTACATAGTACATATTGATAAACTCCAAATGTCATCGAAGTATAGCACGTGAGGAAATGAATGAACTAGACAGAGCCCTCAGCAAAAATAATAATCTAAATGAGACAGATTGTGACAAATTTATGCTTTCTTTTGGGATGTGTTGCATACAGGGTTTTTTTGCAGTGGCGGCCCTGCATGGACTGACTGCTCAGCGGTTGCTGGCTCCACAGTATGTGCTGGGAGAATTGTCTCTCTCCAGCAGCACAGAAACCGGCTTATGTGCTTCTAATACTCCCCCAAGAAAGGGGGTCTAGGAGGAGCCCCGTGGCACCTGTTCTGTCCACTGACTTGATTAGTTCACATATGCTTTCTTTTACACTTGATCAAGAGGTGACTTGAGGAGCCAGAAGCCCTGAATCGAAGGATTGATATCCAGCCTGCCAGTCCTTAGGGCATGTAAGTTCCCTTCCTCCCTGAATGCCTGGAAAAAGATGAGACCGTGCATCTTCTGTGGACAGGGTAGCGAGTTCTCATCTCATCTCAGGGTATTTCTCTGGTTTCTGAGATGGCAATCCCGTTTTCAGGTCTTTCTGCAGAACGATGACACTTTGCAAATAATCTTGTAAAAAATGAAAGCTGAGATTCTGGTAAGATGCCTGGATTCCAGTAGCTAGTGTTTTAAGAAGAACATAAAATAAGTCCTTGGTAGAAACACTAGAATTTCCAGCTGGGAAATTTAGGCCTGCAAAGTATGGGGCCGTACAGGCCTTGAAAGGTGTGAAAGCACAATAGTAAAAGTGCCCTACTTTATGAAAAAGTGGTTATCAGAGAAAGACACTTTCCTTCATATTAATTTACAGAAACTCAAGAGCTTTTGGTGAAGGGTCAGAAGAGAAGGAAGGGAAAGGATAGTGTAGGGGTACATAATGGAATAATCAGAAAATCCAGAGAGGATTCTCCAGAGCAGAGAATCAAAACAAGGCTGATTTATTAGATTCCCATTGCTGTTCATGGTATTTTGGAAGAGAAAAAAGAATAAAATAAGGATCTTAGCAGTGAATGGATTGTAAGGGAGATTTTGAGGAATAACTTGAAAATCTGAAAATACATTGATTTAAAACAATGTTCACTACTCCAAACTGATTTACATCTACGAAAAATTCATAAAATAAGAGAGACCTCTTGAGGACTAAGGATGAACTCCATTAGCTCCATTCTTCTTAGGTGTCTTTGACTTACACAGAACTTGCTCATCTATTGGTAAAAAAAAAATTAAAAAAAAATGGAATAAAGTAAAGCATTCCTGAGAAGACCTAAGTCAAGGTGGATTTCACATCCATTAGGTGGGAAGAAAGTGTATCCACAGCCGCGTGAATGCTTTATCCACAAAATTTTGAAGCATGCTTTAGTAACCTGCTACTAGTAAGACACAAATCCTTGAAAGAATTCATTCTGAAGTATCTCAGAGGTGCAGACATAACGAATCTGAACAGTAAGAGAGTTGTTTAAGCATCAGACTCCGTGTGCTGTTTGACTCAAACTGCAACATATCAAAATTTGATACTGCAAGTGAAGTGACTGACTCTTTTGAAGAAAATAATAGCATATCAGCTATGTAACTTATGATGTCTGGAACCACTTACAAATTAAATGAAAGTACTTTTTTTACTCTGGCTTGTTTAAATATGCACATAAGTTTTAAGGGCTTCTTTAAGCCTCCTAAAAACTTTGTTAGCACATGCTTATCACTTTTATCCTGCAGCAGGACAGTTGCAGGCATTTTTTGTCTTTTTCTAGTAAGTTCTAATAAAAGTGCAGTATGAGGGTGTTGACTATATTAATCTTGCTTAAAAAAAAAAAAAAAGGATAAAAACTCCAAAGTGTACTTGGAGCTTCTCAGGAATAAAATTATCTTCACGGAAAAGGGAGGTAAAATATTGGACATGTTCCAACCCCAAGTTAAAAGAAGTTACAGTTTGACACAAAGATGAATGATCACAGATGAAAGTATGTCTGGATGTGGGGAGAGAAGGTAGATTGTAAGGGTTTATTTGCAATTTTTTTTCTTTACTACATTAATATTTTGCTTAAAGTGATAGGATGTTTGTGATTCGACTACAGCAATGTCCTTTTAGATGCAGAACCAAGATTATCTTCAAATCTGATCTCTCTTTTTTGAACATTCCTGTTCAGGCAAGATATACAGGTAGAGGTGATTCCTTTTATCAAACTAGGACCCATCACTTTCACAGTTACATGGTTATTATGCATGGCTTGTTATTTAAGCCAAACTCTGCTGCAGTAATTCCTTTTTTATGCTGTAAACATGCTTTATCTTTGAAAAAATTGTTCTTTTGTATCTGGAGGAGAAGAGGCATCCTTTCACACCTTCTTTTATCTTAATATCTTACAGTCAGGCAAGTTTTATTGTTCCATAGACTCAGCCTGAGAAAGATTTGTACGTGGAGCTTTGAAGGCTCAGAGACACAGGCAGGGGAAAAGGACAACACTTAGGGTTTTTTTGCTTCATAAATTGCTCCTGCAAGAAAAACTAGTGGTGTAAAGTAGAGGCTGTACCCTGTATTTGGACAATGGGAATTAGCACCACATTGAAGCAGAGCACACTGGCTTGCCTGTTGCTGCTGCTCCTGCTCAGGCTTGTCCTTCAGGCATAACCCTCTAGTGGAACGGGATGGGATTTCAGTCGCATGTGGGAAATGTCTCAAGTTTTGCAAACGGATGCTCCTCCTGAGACCGCTCTGATTGCATCTGAGCTCCGATGCCCTGAAAGGGGGCATCTGATGCCCTGAAAGGCCGTGCAGAAGGAAGATGTTTATTGTGCAGCTATCCAGAGGAGCATTTCTGCCATGCTCCTTGAGAAGTGTTCCCACCAAGCCCATGGGAACCCTATGGTCTGGGGTCTGTGAGGTGTGCTGCCCTTTCACATATCCTGCCTCTGCCCAATTAACTTATATCACATGGAGGAGTACACATGGTTGCTCTAGATTCCCTCAGGAAGCCTCACCTGCTTTGCTGTTGCCTTCTGGGCTTTGGTGGCCATTCTCCTGTGGAGAAAACAGAAAATAGCAAACTTTTATTAATCTGAATTCCTTGTAAAGTAAGCAAATAAAAATCATCTGCAGAGATCCCAGGCTAAAAGGAAAATAGAAACTCCAGGGTTTTTTTTAGGGACATGGGTGAAGGAACATCTTCAAGATCACAAAACCGATTCCTTTTAAGTTTAGATTGTCAGTAGCTACTTCTTTTGACTCCCTTCTCCATAAAGTTCACCAGATGACCTTTTCACACTATGATGATGCCATCTCATTTTGTTCCTGGAGTGGCTTTCTTTCCCCAGGTATCTGCTTTTAGGGGAAGGCAGAATTTGACGTAAACAGATCAGTTGCTTTCAGGAAATAATTGTTACCACTGACTGGGTATATTAGATGCTGCCAGATTTAAGGGCATTATTTGTCCCATTAGAAATAGTTGGGAACCAAAGAAGCAGGTTCCATTTCTCCCGGGTCTTAGGCAGTTAAATGTTTTGCAAGAATACCTTCGGGAGTCCACTGCTAAGCAATAAGGTATTGGATATAAATAGACTAACATTGTACATGTAAGGTTAATTTGTAAAGGAGAGAGATGGATTTGGGATTAAAATAGAACACAGCAGCTGTAAAATCACTACTGGTCTTTCTTGTGTCATTCTGCGAGACTAATACTGTTTTGTCCTAGGTCACTGTAAATTTACGGTAATGATAATGTACCTGCATGTTGTAATCTGAGCCCAGTTATGAATGACATATTTGGTCCTGGGCTATTTTGAAGCTCTGCTGTCAAATACAGAATGTGCCTCAGGTAGCTGCAGGGAAAATGCAGTCACCAGCACTGGGATTGCCTGTCTGATAAAGCAGATGAGGGAGGACCCGCCCGTGCTCTGTGCTGGAGGTGGAGGGGAGCCTGCCACTAGGGAGGGGAGGAACATGCTGCCTCTCAACAACATGCCATCTCTGCTGTCCCATTCTAGTAGTCCTGGTGGCATGTGCTGAAAGAGGGCACAAATGGCTTCTGCCTTGTGACTCTTTCCTTCCACTCCTTGCCACCTGTGGGGCAGACGGGAAGGGGAGAAGGACAGGTGTCTGTGCAGGTGAGGGTACACACCAAGTAAGTGGAGGCATGGAGCAACTTCCCTTGCTGCCCCTGAAATCAGGAAAGACCATGGCTGTGCAAGCAGCTGCACCTCTGCTCTTGTTACTTCTACTCCTGAACAGTTCAGTACTAGCACCAGTTGTTACCTGTCCCAAGCCCCAGTTTCATGTCCACAGCTGCTTTCGTTCCTCTTCAGGTGGGATACTCATGCCAGGGTTGTGCAGAGCATTGCCTCCCAGTCTAACTTAAGCCCATATTTTCAGATTTCAGGGAAACCTTGCAAAGTAGCTATGCAATTTGTTCTTAGCATTTGGGGGATGTATGAATGACAGACTCTGAGTACCTATGCTGTCATCTATACAGGTGTGACAATGAAGCTTCTGTAAAGCTTCTGACATTGCCTGCTTTAGCAGGGGGTTGGACTAGATGATCTCCAGAGGTCCCTTCCAACCCTGATCATTCTGTGATTCTGTCATAAATCACCCATTTTACAGTAGGTCAACAGCTTGAAAAAAGGCAAGAAACTTGGTCAATGAAAAGATTTTACAGATGCAATGCATAGCCAGGCATGACAGTTAAATTAACATTTCAGCATGACATAGCCACCTATATATTTCATTAGGCAGAACTTGTAAAGGGCCTTGTGGAAGCACCATCTGCTGATTTCCAATAAAAATGCAAATGCCGTGGAAACTTTCTGCGTTCTATGTTGAAATGGGCTCACTGCTAAATGCTAAACCCAATGTGCTTCCAGCTTGGATCCAGATTTGAATCAGAATGAGTTGTTTATGTTGCTCTGTAGTCTATGGAGTGCTTTTTCTTTCCTATGCAAGTTGGTGGAGAAAAACTACTACAACCTGAACTTCTCCTCTGTGCTTTCCAGACCATGTGATGTATCATCTACAGCATCGTTCCTAGTACTTTTAATAATGACTCTTCATGATATTTATAAACATCCTTGGAGATTCCATTTCCTGATTACTTACATGATAATTATACAAAAACAAACCACCTAAGTCTAGTACAGGGCCAAGATACAGTATGCCAGCTGAACACACGAGACAAAAAGCAATGACTCATTTCTCCACAGTCATTTATAAACAAAAGGAAGAAACATTGTCAAGGAAATAGTGATTGAATGGGTTTTCATAATCCTTTGTAGGTAGAACAACATGGAATACATGAAACCCAGCAATTGTTAAGGGGATGTGATATTTTACTATATTGAATCACATGTGAGAAGAACCAGGGCATCCTATTGCATTACCAGATTTCTTGTTATGTGTGGGCAACTCTCCTTCATCTTACAGGATTTGGTCTGAAGAGCTCAAGAGAGGGACATGCATTGTGCTTCAAAGTTAATGAGAGTATTGCAAGTAATGGTGAGAGCTGCCTCATAATGCTGCAGAATGATTTTACAGAGAAGGTACAACATGACTGTCTTCCTCAGACTAGTTATATAAATGAAGTTTGTGGGACTACTCACATAAGCAGAGTGAGAAATATTTGACCCATGATCTTACATATCAAATATCTTTACATATTATTAACAATCTATGAAGCTGGACATAAAAATGTGACTTGTTAATGCCAAACTTATGTCATGTGGAACAGGAAGAGAAAGAACAGAGTCTTTCCTATATGGCTTGTCAAGGCCTTTTTCAATAAACTTGTGAGTGGCCCATGGCCATAGGTGCAGATTATAAATTAGCTTGGAGGCAGGTGTTTCCGTGGCTGCAGGGAAACTAGTGCCAACATGAATTCACAGACTGTATCCACAATATCCACATAAAAGTATGTGTCAGTGCTTGCAGTAGACAACAAATAGAAGTAAGCTTATGATGCTGGAACAAATTTCCTATTTACTGAAACTAAAACTGGAACCATAAATACTACAGCTGGAAGATTATTTTTGATCTCTGCCACCATTAAGATTCCCATCTCAGACATTTTGCTTGTAACAGTTCTGTTTCAATATGTAAAAACATGAAAGGTAACAATTTTTCCCTCTCTTTGATTTGTTCCTTTCTGTCTCTCACACACATGGAGATAAAGGGTAAAAGAAAGGAAAGAAGTTTCAGTTCTTTATCTGGGACACAGAAATGATGAAGCTGAGTGGACTGCTGCCTGAGCACAGTAGACTTTGACAGAGATCACCTCTGCCAGAAGCCTCTGAAAAGGACTGAGAAGCCCCAGGGCAGACAAATATGGAATAACGTGACCACAGGGAAGATTCTTCATTGTGGTAGTCAGTTAGTGGTTAGCTCTGTGTCTGAAATGTGCATTGATGCTCTTGCTCTTAAAAAGAGAGGGTCTGTCTGCCATATGCAACTGCAGTGGTTTTGACCTGTCACAGAGTCTAAGCCTTTTGAATCCCCCTAAATTCTTTGCCTGGGTTTTTATCTTGTAGCAATCAGTTTAACACTTAAATAAGCAGGTCTTTTCATCACCCCTAAAAATAACTCCTGTTCTGATGGAAATGTGAATTAGAAACATATAATTCGAGACCACAGACATTTAGATTCTTATCTCTGATCATTTTCCATTGAATTTTCCAGAAAGGAGTGTGGAGAAAGTTATGATGTACAGCACAAAATGCTTGGAGTATCAGTTGGAAACATTTGGAGCTCTGTGCTTCGGTGCTGCTTTTTTTGTCACCATGAGCTGCCTGAGATGGCTGTGTGCCAAGGGCGGGTGGTGGTGATGGAGGGAAGGAGTGGGAAAACTTCAGCCCCACTTTCTGCACCTGCAGTCCCTTGCTGTCTTGCTTGCCAGCCTGTGTTTGTGTCAGTGTTGTGTCCAAAGGTGATGGGAGGCTGGGCTGCAGCTGGGTAGGGTGACACACCTCGGGGGGCACAGCTTGCTCCTGGATGGGTTGCCTGCTTGGGTGAGGAGAGTATGCTTCCCAGGGGTGCATAAGCCACTGAAATGTCGCTTGAGGCTACGTTAGATGATTATTTCCTTTTTAATATTTTAAATGTGTTGCCTTTTAAATTTAATGGTCTCCTTGTTGTTTTATGAGGACAAAGGGTAAATAAGATTGTTTTTGTTTGTTATGGGATTGCCTAGTGACCATCTGTGGGCCTTATTGTGGTAGCCATGGTTCAAATTTAGGGTAGTTCCTAATTCTCATATCACAACATCTGAATAGACCAGACAGATGAAGGGTAAGAAAAGTGGCAGAAAGTACAAGCAAAATAGGAGTATTCGATATACATCCTTCGTACCGTTTTGTTTTACAGTATATGCTTGCACAGTGGCTGCTGGTTTTATTTATTTCCAAGCTAAATAGTCCTAACATTTTAAGGCTATGGAATCCTTCTCATGGTTGTAACATGCTTATCAGCTGTCTCCAGTCACTTTCTATTTCTGTTAAATCCTTGCTTAGGTGGAGTAATCAGAACAGAACATAATATTCAACATGAGGGCATACCACTGATTTGCATAACAGCATTCAGATATTTTCAGTATTATTCCTCATTACTTGCTGACCAAGGCAGTTGGAACAGATGTTTCCCCTGAGCTGTACACAATGACATCTAGCCGCTTTTCTTGAGTGTATAAGCAATGCAGAAATGGTTCAAATTATGCTTGCTATTGTACATTGCTTCCTGAATTAGTGTAGTAATATTATTTATTATCTGCTCACACCCTGCCAAAAAACCTCCCACTTTTCACAATGGGCTATGTAAATGGGGATGGTGCAAGGCTTCCCCTCTCTAAGACTTCAAAAATTGTGCCTTTTTGATTAATGTATTATTATAACTTTTCTTCGCTGAATTTTTGGACATGGAGAAATTTCCAAGAGCTAGGAATGGCTGCAGAGAGCCAAGACTTGGGAGGTTGTGTAATTACTACATACTCCTCATCTTTCATAAGACAGGCTTATCTACAGGCTGCAATTCTGCATGAGCTGAACACTTAGGCTTGGTAACTAACTTTTGCTGCTTCCCTTTCCCTTTTCTGGAGCTCTGCCTGAAGGATAGTCAGCCACACTTTCTGTGGAGACTGCTAAGGGGGACTTTCTTCCAACCCTTTTTAAACAGACACTTTGAGTATTTTTAAATATAAATAATTTAACAGAGCCTAGCCAGAAGTTCCTAATGTTAATGCAACCATAGCATCTTGTTTGTAAAATAACAACCAAGCCAAATGCATTCAGTCCTGAGGCTTTTGCCATGACGTATACATATGATTTAACAACCTCCCCCCCGCCCCCAAATGATGCATAACAAAACAATAGCTAACATGTACTTGTGGGATAGTTGTATCTGTAGAAATCTAGAATACAGAGTTTCACAAGTAGTATAGCACAGACAACATTTATTGTCACAATATTTGTGCTTTTGATTTTTTATAAGAGTAATTTTGTGTGTGAAAAGGATTTGTCAAGAAAGTGAATATTATGTTGTTTCTTATGCCTTATTGTCAAGTAACAGACTCACATGTTGACTACTGCACCTGCATATACCCTTTGTTTTATGTTTTGAGGCATGAAAAGGAACAATTCTGTGGTATCCCATATTGAAACGTATAGAGCTGGCTTCAAGATGGTGCAGACCTGTATGAAATGAGAAAGTTTGAGGGCTTTGTGAACTTTTATGGAGGATCAGTAGAAAGCTGTTTGGCACAGGTGTTTCTGTAATTGTGATACACTGGAAAAATTCAGCATGTTCAAGGGCACTTATGCTGTGGCTACAGCTGTTCTAACTCATACTTCTGCATGGACGATGTGGTGTTTTAGTGTTAGCACACTTGGTTGTGTAATATAAAACAAGTAGGAAAGGGAATATTACTTACACCAAAGTGGTGCTCTTTTTTTTTTGTTGTTGTTGTTTTATGAGTTTTTATCCCTTCTTATAGAAATGCCATTGGCAAAAACTGTGTCATGACAAAGTGACTGGGATGGAGAATGCCCAGATATCTCCTAACGCCTCCACTTCTCCCTGCTGTTCATCTTCATGTATCGCTTGTTTTCCCTGAGCTAGGAAGCATAAGGCACAAATGCAGAGGGAGAGACCAGGGTGGGGATGTTTTGAACCTCTCCTGCAGCACTGAAGTATGGCAGTGTAAGCTCTTCTTTTGCTCCCTGGCTTATCGTATGTTCCTGTGCACTTAAAAGAAAAAGGGTCTTGAACTCCAAGGTGATTGGGTTGCACTGAATTGGTTTCAAATCTGTCAGGGTTGTACTGTGTGCATCTGGTGATCTGAATTAATTTCATAATAGGCACTGGCATTATCTTTGCTGCTAGTATCTAACTTTACTATACAGAGCAACAGGTTTATTTTGACAGAGAACGAGGGTATGGACCTTGCCTAAAGGAGAGTCCAGGTTGTGCTGGAAAAAGCATTTATGCAGCGTACACTCTGAGCTGGCAGTCTGCTGCTGCTGGGGTGGGTGCTGGCTCAGGGAGACCTGCCTGAGTGGCCAGTCTGATCCTCTACCTGTCTGGCTTCTCTGGATGATAGGGAGGTTATTTTGTAGTGTATTAATCGTAAAATAGGATTGTGCATCTGTAGCCACTTAGGCATTTGCACAGCCGTTGGAGAGAAATTTAACAGCCGGTGGTAGACTTTATTCCTAGTAGGTCTACAAAAAGTGAAGCTACTGAAATACACTTTCTTACAGAGCAGTATTTTCTGGTTAGATATTCCCTAGTGTCCAATAACTTACAGACTCATGCCACAGCTTTTGCAGTGACACTATTTTCTCATTCCGGCTATCTGTTTTCACGAAGCTCACAGAAACCTAACATCTCTGACAATAACTCTCCTCTGCCATGTTTGTTAATTAAACTGGGTAATGGCTTCAAAGGCTTTGAAGGATGGCCAGACTCAGGGAGAGAGAAATACACAGATGCTTAAGCATGTGCACAGACACACACATACATGGAATGTTCAACATAATTAGACAAATAATCTTAATTTTTCTCAAAAAAAGAGTCTTAGAATATGAAAAGAGAATAAGGAACAAATCTGGTGGAACTAATGGGGAAAATTCTGTAACATAAACAAAAACTTTGCTTGAGTTAGATCTGATTTCCCTGATGCTTCTGGTTCTTTTTTTCATTAATCTTCTTGTGTCTATAATGATTTCAGTGTCATTCATTGTCTTATTCACAGTGGTTTGAAGTGAACAGTGAATCAGGCCCAGTGGAATGAAAAGAAAGTCTCTTGGTAAACGTTTCTGTTGTAACTGTCAGCAGTGAGACATACAGGAGGGGTACTCTTTTGGACAGTTTTAATGTAAAATTCACCATTGTTTTGGAAGCCAAACCTTTTGCAGGAACTACAGTGGAGTGATACCAATTTATGCCATACACCAAGCAAATGAAGAGCTTTAGCTTATGTATTCTAACATTCACTCTACTTGTTATAATTTTCATCATACCTAGAGTGACACTTGACAAAGTTCTTGCAGTGGTTTGAATTACCATCACCTGACTTCCATTTTAAAAAAGTTAGATGTTTAGTATGCATTAGTTGGCTAGCCTCCTGAGGGAAAGAAAGAGGAAGAAGGCAGTCATTTTAGTGATGGTTTTGGGATGGAAGAAATTGCATTTTGGAGGTACCTTTGTAGACAGCTTAGACTAGTAACTGAAATTAGATGCACTCCATTTGAATCGCTAATGGAAGGTAGGACAAATACTAGCTAGAACCTCTGCTGACACATGACACACAAATATGTTGAAAAGGTCTTACCCAGAGACTGCCATGCTTAATATGGCTTGAAACTTTTTACTACTTATGCAGTATCTACCTATTATCATGTGCTTAGATATTTTAGTTCTTTTCAAAGATTTACAAGTTGTTGATGATGGAAGAATTCCTGTTGTTGGTGTTGGTTTCATTAGGAACAGGTTCATGGTGCTAACATGCTTCTCATGTATCTACATGGTAAATTTAGTATCACCCTTAAGAAGATATTCATGGTACCCAAGTGTTTCTAGAGTTCTATCATGTTATGGCTACGAATGACAGCACCATTACTTTTCCCAAAGAACAGTTCTGCAGTGGGGAAACTTTGAGAAACTGTTTTTTGTCATAGTATTTTCTCTCCTTTAAACAATATTTCTTATTAGATGGCCCCATCAGTCTTCTTGTGGAAGGGTGATAACATCTTAACACACAGAAGCTAACATCCATCTTCCATTTCTGTCTCATGATTCATACCTTTTGTATTTGCAGTTTCAGTGTGGTTAAAAGTTGACAGGTATACAACTGGACTTTTTCCAGAAAGGTAGTGAAATATATTATTTACTTAAGTAGGACAGAATGATATTGTGTTTATTTAATAGGAATTTCTTTCAACAAATCTCATGTATTTTCTCTTAAAGAATCATATGGATAATCAAGTAAAATTGTAACTTACACACAATTTATAACTTAACAAAAGTTAACAATAAGAGCATATCACTTATCAAGCCTGCAAAAAACACAGATGACTAGTAATCTTAATGATGATGATAAATTAAGTTTTCCATTTCTACTACTACACTAATAAAAAAGAAGAGTTAAAGACCAGGCAACTCTACATGGGTTAAATATTTTACCCTTTCCTGGACTGGAAATATGTTATTTTCTATTCTTATTCCTTTAGCAGACATGCATATAAAAAGGCTGCCTCTTACTTTATGAATGTACGGTTGGTGCACACATCTGTTCGTTTAACTGTACTGTACTGTTGTCCTACAGCTGTCTTCGGGGCATTACATTAAAGCAAAATCAGTCCTGCAAAAACAACTTATCCATTTGCTTCTTTCCTTTCTCTGAGTTTTCCTCATCTCCTGTACATATCTTCTAGACTTATTGGATTGTTTAAGTTCATTCAAAGTTGAACTTTATTGTTACATATTTTTGGGGTACCCTACAACAAAAGTATCCTAGTGTATTTTAAATCCAGATGAACATGACAAATTATCATTTTATTTAGTCCAGTAAAGTTATGTATCACTTATCACTTTGCCTGTAATGATCTTTTCCTAAAAAAACCCAAAAAACCCCAAAAAACGAAAACAATCAGAAGTTGTCTTATCAGACAGTAAAATAAAAGGTAACTGCTCTGATAGTGGGTTTCTGAGGATTCAGAGATATATGCTGTAACATGCCAATCTAGTAAACAGTCACAATAAATGCCTATGGGCCTTTAAAAGAGATGCAAATGTGGCTAACCTTCTTGTCTCCTTTTGTGCTAACTGACATACGAGAAATATTCTGGAGGAATCAATGAAGTGAACAGTAATAAAGCTAGGAAGCAGACACCTGACCTCAGAGATGATAAGCATGCTATGAATGCTTCGAGAGGGAGGCAGACAGAGTTCAGATATAAGACTTCCATGGAAGAAAGGCTGCAGGCAAAACTGAAAAGAGAATCCAAAGACAATTAGGAAAGAAATGTTGTCAGTATTGACACTGAAACAGGAGAGAAGGGAGGAGAGAAGCTTTTTCTATGGGGAATGGAAGGGATATGAAGTCCCGATGCTGTGTGTGAGATGTTCAAATTAGGCTGTGAACTATGAGTTGAATATAAGATAGAGCTTGGATTATCTGGTGTCCCAGCAATTACAGCAGTTGTAGAAGATGTTGGCAGGTGTTTTGCCAATGGTGTGTGAACAAACAGGATGAAATGAAGAAAGACAGGAATGAAGTGATTCTGCGGTCAATAGGATTTTATAGGGAGGAGAGAATGATATTTTTTTTCTTCTGGTGCACTATTGACAAAACACAAGACATTCAAACAACAATTACTGTTTAGAGAAAACTGGACAAAAAAGAAGTGAAGATGTTATAGTTCAAAAAGCCAGGTGATATGAGGGCAAGAGATGCATATTACAAACATCTTATTGAGCCAGCAAAGAGCGAAGGCAGAGAGACATCCAGAAGGAACAAAGTACAGCTGAAGACAATGTTTCTAAAAGAATAGCAAAGAGGGAAATTACTGTGATGTTTTGCCCCTATAACAAAACATACTGAAGAAAAGGTGTATGGTGTGAATTGGGGTCTGAGGAGGAACAGTCTTTGAGACTTCAAATTTCCTTCCATGCATGCGTTTACCTTGATCCCAAGCTGCTGGGTCTCAGGTTGTACTCAGGGGCCCAGATTCATCTTGCTTAAACATGAGTAGGAAGTATTTGTGACAATGCCAAACTGACGTTCTACATCAGGGATCTCATCACTACATTCTCTTTTCAGTCAAACTAAATGAGAGATTATGGTTAATGGCAATGGCAATAGATTAGGGTCAAGGTCTCAGTTCTGCATGGAGAAGGCATGGACAAAACTTGGGATTGTGCATCTGCCTGTCATTTATGGAGAAGACGAGATCGTGCATATGCCCATCATGCTTTATTTAAGGCAGATCGGGATGTTCAAATCTGTCTCGTACTTTAGTTTCACTGTAATGATTGAGTTAATTTTATGCATTCATGTCATAGATGTTGAATCTCTAATTAATTAGAAATGACAGAAAGACAATATTTCACTTCACAAATTCATAAATGCTGGAAAATATTTTAAACTGAAATCAGCAGAAGGGGTGTGTGGGGGAGACAGGAAGGAAAATATAGAGAAATATTTCAGAAAGGAGTAAGAAATAAACTACCAGCAACATAGCCATGAAAAAAAAAAATCTGTCCATGGTGAGTTACCAGGGTCCTGCATTATTATTGAAGGCAAGGAAGAATAACTATAATATTACACAACACATTTGTTTTCACATGTTTAATTAGATTTTGTAGAAATGGAAAAATAATTTGTTTTTATGGAACTACTATCAGTCTGTAATCCAAAACTTCTTTCAATATTTAAATGTTTTAATATAAACCATTCATACTAGACTAAGTAAAAAAATATGTCCAAAATGGAAATAATCCAGATAATATGGTCTGCTTTCTTTTACAAGCCTCAAATAGCTTCCATTTTACTAACAGTTTTATATCTGTATAAATGTAGGTAGGAAATGTTTGTAACATAAAGATGTATGGCCACTTTTTACATTGCTGAATGGGTTGTATGCCAGCAGTATGTTAAGCACATTATACCTCAGTCTGACTGACTGTGGTGTTGATTTCTTTGTAGTCATCAGAGAGTTACAGAAAGACATCTTCTGAAAGCCATCGAGGATTACTTTGTCATCAGACCAGTTGGATCTCATCTGGACTGCTTGTCATCAGCCCGCTGCAATCGTTTATGGTGTTGTCACAAGCATAGGCAATCTTTTCTGAGGTTTGGCTTTTAGCTGACTGTGTAGCATTCTCCGTTAATCCGGCGGAGGATTGCGAGAGCGCTCATCTGAACTAGTAAGCAAACAGAGATTTGTGTCGAGGGGAACATCAAAAGTTAAGGATGCGCTAGGCACGATTTTGCAAAACTTTGAAAGGTCTTTCTTTGGAACCTCTCAAATCACAAGTCAAAATGTTTAAAAAAATTAATTAATTCACCCCCCGTTGAACATCATTTTACACTGAATGTTATTCCATGGAAACAAGTGAAACTGTAGGGCCAAATGCAAGTGCTATAGAGCTGGTTGGTGGGAGCTGTGCAGTTACCTATGCAGCACTTCTTGAGGCCTTTGAATTGGCTCTTACAGCTCTTGTGGGTGACACCGTTGTATCCTCATCCACAGCATGCATGTGGATTCACATTGAAAAGCATGCTCAGAGTCCTGAAAACATTGCTATACAACATTATTATGTTTCAGAAAAAGGAGTTCCTTCTGAGCACAAACAGTATTTTTTTATTTTAAGTCACATATCTGACTTTTTGGCAGAGGTCAGACTTGCTGAACCTACCAAATGAATATCTAAACCAGACATTTTTTATTTAGAAGTACAGCTGCTATCTACTTGTAATCCACTCCCTGGGTACATGCAAGGCTCAACAGTAATAATTTTCTTGTCAGTTTGGGTTGTCTTGATTATCCTTATCCCTAGACTGGGTACTAATATTAACTTCCTGAAAAATTAATAGTCTAAACCTGAGGCATTATTATGAGTTTGTAGGAGTCAATGACTGTACTGCAAAATATCACACTGTATGAGGAACTCTACATGAAAAAACCCCATGTTGTTAGAAAGGAGAAGCCAGAGAAAGTAGGTGCATGAGAACAAAAAGGTGCTTAAAAAGCCTCTCCATAGAAAGAGGCTTTTGACTGCAGCCTTGACTGACTGGAGTCTCAGATGGTGATCACCAGTAGAAAGGCTCTCCATCAACAGTGCCTCAGCCCAGGAGGACCATGGTAGTCCATGCAAGTTGCACACCAAGAAAGGGAGGGCCATTCAAATCAGGTCAACAACTGTGACAAATGTTTCTTAGTGATGCTAAATAGATCTCAAATCTTGATATGTCCAGATATTAACACTGTCTTCCATCTTGCTTCTTTCTCCTTCAAATATTTTTACCCTTAGAACGAAAATGCATCTAATGGCAAATGTTAAACCTTCTCTGAAGTTGAAGGGAAGGGTAACTTCCTCATTTATCTGATTATAACAGAGTGGGTAGGAAGACCAGGAAACCTGGAAGGATATAGTTTACATTCTATTCAACAATTTTGTTAAAATCAGTTTCGAGGCAAAACTTACAGACCTCTACAGGAAACAGTCTTCTATTATTTAACTTAACATTAACTGCAACATCTTTTGAGATCTTCTGCAAAAAAAATCTCTATTATAAATCATTTGAAGTGTAAATCATGATCTTGTGTTATTACTACATTTGAAATATCCCAGTTATTTAGTGACATCAGTTTAGAAACACGTTTTGTCTTTCAGTTTCAAGTAGAAGATATGATTTTATGGAACATATTTCTTTAACTGGTATTATCTTCAGAAATTTTTATTTTTCTTTGTCTATGCTTTCAGTGAGGGAGGGGAGGGAATAAAAAATGATTCATACCATTTTGGGATGTGCTGCTTTATCTGATGACGTCTGATTACAAAGCTGGGCCCACTTGTTAGCAAGAACATCACAGAGGATGTTTTCAGTTCCATCCTCTTATTAATCACTTCTTAGTTCTTGTAAATAATCTACGCAAGTACATCCTTAATACGTCATAGGCCTGCTAATGAATAACTGGCAGTTCAGCTTTGAGAAATGGAGCCCAGAAATTTTTATATGTATTTTCTCACCATTGTGGCCCTTTTCTTTCCATTCTATTTAATTTGTCTGAGGCAATTGTTTTGAATTTTAGAGCCTCAAATCCAAACACTTATTTTTTGCAGTCATTTTAAAATATATTTCCACCCCCAAAAGAGAGGCTTATTCAAAGAAGCAGGCTTTTAAAAATCAGGAAACATGTGTAAAAAGAAATCTATTAAACAATGTTTGTCTGGATTTCCACTGATATTTTTACTGCAATTTTTAGAAACTGTTGGTATTTTAATGAGGTTTTTTTACACCCATCTGCTTCTTCAGCTTGATTTTTGCAGAAAAGATATAAATCCTGCATTTATGACATCACAGTTTGTTGCCATGAAATATACTATGCTATCACAAACACACTGTTATGATTACATAACAGTATCAAATCAGACGATAAAATACATTCCAAGTGAGAAAACATCTCTTTAAGTCTAGAAAATATAAATGGGATAAAAAAATCACTCTGCTTAAGTACTGAGCACCAGTGTGAATCTACACAGACACAGAATGAGGCATCTTTTTATTTCACAGAGCTCCCAGCCTGATGCAGGCAGAGGCATTACAGAGGAAGCTTGCAATATGCCTGGCATGAATATAGACTTGAACCAGTCATGAGACTGACAGTTGTTGCAGGTGTGCTGGAGGAAGGGATGGGTGAAAAAAGGCAAAAATAGATTGGAGAGCCACTAGGGTGAGTTCATATTTACAAAGGCGAAGTTGCTTCATCAGCCTAAGCAAGCGGCTCCAGTGTGGGATGTACTTCCAGGCAGTTGGAGATGGCGGCAAAGCAGTCTGAGGAGTCTGGGCAGGGCAGAAAGCACAGGGAGAGAGTCAGTGGATTTTAGGACAGAGGTGTAACCACAGCTCTGTTGTGCAAACTCTGAAGGGCTGACTGCAACCTGGCACAGAAGGGGTAGTGAGGAATTCAAAGGGATGAGCACTGCGTTCTTGAATAGTGAGAATAGGAAACAAGTCTGGGCAAAATGAGAACAAAGAGAAAGAGGGTAAGAGAGAAAGATTGTGGAAGTTGGTATAAAGAGTGACTAAGGCACAAGTAAGGCTTTAGTGGCAGAAATGAGAAAGAAAGGATAAATGCTGGAAGAACACAAAGGAAAAACAATAGGATTTTTCAGGACTTCGGCTATGAAAGGAATTCAGGTAGACACACAGAGAACATGAAACTTCTTATGCAGATATGAGCAGAGCTACAAAGGTATAAACTTACTGAAGGCTTGGGATCCTGCCTGAGAATCCAAGAGAGAGGGAAAAATAAGATACTGATTAAACTACTGGGAAGCGTGAAAGCAGTGGATGGAAAACAAAGGCAGGCTGCGTTTGAGATGATAACTAGGAAATAGTCAGGGAGATACCAGCATGGCAGTGGGCAGAAGTGGAAATGCTGGGAAACCAGGGAAGGAGGTGCCTGAATAACTGGAAGAGGAGCTGTGGGACGGGCCACCCTCCCACCGATAAAGCATGATGTCTGTGTCATTTTCTACTCTGTGCTTTTACTGATGTGGCAAGTCCTGCAATTCCTTTGGGGAACAGAGTTCCCAAGTAGCAAGTTAAAAATCTACTGAGTATTGATACAATTGAAAATAGAAACAGTAGGACAGTACTGCATATATACATTGTATGTACATTACATGCACATACACATGCTAAGGAACAGGGTATTTCTTTCCTCCTGTTCTTAAGTAGGTTTATAACAAGGCTTCTTCCTCTGTGTCAGAAATTTTCCACCGTGGTGCTAAACAACCTTCATTAGTGCAGAATGATGAAACTATTTGCTAATACTTTTGATGCAGCCAATGCAGAAAGCTGTAGTCATTTAGCATGAATAAACCAGGCTATTCTTGCTTAAAATCTCTGACTTTGTTTAAAGTATGAAGCCTACTTTACAGTGGTAGCCTTTCCCCAGCTTCATATGGTAGTGGGTAGTGACACTTCCACAGCCACATAGTGACAGCTTCTTGGGGGCTGTGAACTATTTGTTCACCAACTTCAGCTAGTCAAGTCAAGTCAAAACAGGAAAGAATCAGACCCACTGTAACTATACATTTATATATTTATGTGGTAGGACACTGCATAAGCTGCCTCCAACTATGAGCTCTTGCAGTGTTCAGTTCTTGTAATGCAGTCTCGAAGAGTTATCCTGAAAACTCACTGGGCAAGATGCACAAAATTAACTTGCTTGTCCTTTCCCCCAAGGATGGTAATACATGAAAAAGAGTTATGTGCTTTATCAATAACGAAATTCAGACATTAAGTTTTGCAGGGCTGTCTAAATACCTCTGTAATACCTTTTTTTCTTTTTTTTTTTAAAAAAAGGCAATCATTATACTTGGTCTCATGTTAACAACACATTCAAATGCTGGTACAAATTGTTATTAATTCCTTTGGTGTTTTTGTAAAAATGTTAACCATGATGAATTCATTTGGTACCAATATGGATGTCATAAGTACTTTATCAGATTTCCAACTCAGTTCATGACTAATTACCTTTACCATTATTTTAAGGAGTTACCCAGATGTGCTTATGATAGCATTAAGGTAAACAATGTCTGATGCTCAGAGGTTATGATTAGAGCAGCTCTACACAATTTGACAAAACCTCATGTGCCTTTCAATATAAAGCACCTGCCAAGCCACATCTGCAACAGATTTCTCAAATTCCTTGTCACTCATTAATGCAGATGTAGCCCATATTTTAAGTCAATGTGTAGAATGGAGATTTTTATTTATTTATTTAAAAAAAAAACCCAACAAAAAAACCCCAGGCAGGCTTCCTCTTCAAAACCCCCAAACTCTGTAACTGAAACTTTTAGTGACCCACTTGTTTGCTGGTTGAAATACTGTTGTCATATGATCCACATTTTTTCCCCCTCTCACTTCATCATACCACTTCAACACAGAAATAACATGCCTAAAAATGTATTTTCACAAAAAGGTACAATTTAGATATGAGAAAGGCCTATTACCTTGTCAGGTTTTTTCCTACTTTAGTGTTGTGGTTTAACCCCAGCTGGCAACCAAGCACCACACAGCCGCTCGCTCACTGCCCCCCTGACCCCAGCAGAATGGGGAGGAGGATTGGAGAAAAGGTTAAACTCGAGGGTTGAGATAAGAACAATTTAATAATTGAAATAAATTAAAATATAATAATAATAACAATTGTAATAAAAAGTGGAGAGAGAGAGAAGGAAAGGAGTAAAATCCAAAGAAAAAAAAAAAGTGATTCACAATACAATTGCTCACTACCCACTAGAGTGATGCCCAGCCAGTCCCTCAGCAGTGATTGGCAGGCCCTGGCCAAGCCCCCAGTTTATATATTCAGAATGATGTTCTGTAGTATAAAATAACCCTTTGGCTAGTTCAGGTCAGCTGTTCTGGCTGTTGTGTCCCGTCCGTTGTCATTGTCCGTCCCCCTCTGTGGTTGTGTCCAGTCTTGTCTGTCCATCCCTCCGCCGTTTCTTGTGCCCCTCCAGCCTTCTCTGGCAGGGCTTGAGAAACTGAAAATTCTTGATTTAGTATAAACATTACTTAGTAATAGCTAAAAGCTTCAAAGTGTTATCAACATTATTATCACACCAAATTCAAAACACAGCACTGCACCAGCTACTGAGAAGAAAATGAACTATCCCAGCCGAAACCAGGAGAAGTAACTGGGGTTTAGTTCACTCCAGTATTGAAACTCTCTGAGAAGCCTAACCACTTCCCCAGGGGAACTATTCCAAAACCTAGTACATCACAATGTCAGTACATAATTCAGCTTAATCACTGCATGTTTGGTTTTCACGTCCATTGATATTTGAAGATGTTCATGATGGTTGTTCTGCTTCTTATTTCTGCAACCAAGTGGGTAGGAATTTGAATTAATTATTTAATAAATATTGGACAAGTTTGTTTACATACTATGTGGACATCATTTTATACCCTTTTGCTAACTACATATTTGGGTTATGTAGTAAGAAGGTGGGGGGAGTGGGGGATGGGGGTGGGGAGGAGGGGTGGCAGGGTGGGAACCCTACCAGGCGGTGGAATGACTGGTTTGGTACATTTAAAAGGGTGTATCCAGCTCATCAAAGAGTGAAGAGGAGAAAAACTTTCTTTGTTTACCTTGGCCTTTAGTCCTGGATTTCAAAGGTGCAGGAAGTCTAGACTTTGCAGACTGTCTCACTTGAAAGGACTGTGAACACAGCCCATCTAGAAACCTGGCCATCATTCTCATGTTGTTCTGCCAGGCAGCTTCTATTATGAGGAGTAAAACATGGAGAATTAGGTGCTTTTTAAGAAACAAATGTTGATCATGTGAGATAGGAAAAAAATTCTCTGACTAATAATGGCAACAGTCCTGATTGGTAGTTATTGGGAGCTCATGGTGATCCAGGACTTGATCTGCATTCTATCATGTATTATTTCTGCTCACAAAGTGTTATGTAATTTCTTTCACCTAAAATCTTTAGGTGATCCAGGCACATAATTTATCCATGCTCAGAATACCTGCAAAGCACTTTCTGTCTTTGGCTGTGCCTTGTACAGAACCACAGAATGACGAAATTCTTTGGTATAATGTTGGACAAGTGTATGGGGTGGTGAGCACTGGATGTGAGTACTAAATGAACCCATATTTACTCCAGTGTTCTATTCTATTCTTTCAATAATATCCAGGACTTATGTGGCACCCATATCTAAGTATCAGTTGGGCTTACATGCTTTGATGCTTTGGAAAATCCTTTGAATGCACTTTTAAATGCTTAAAAAAGTAAAAATTAAAAAAAAAAAATCACACCTCAATAAACCTTACTCACATTTTTTACATTCTAATCTGTTATGATTTCTTTCTCTTCTCAGATTATTTTTTCCTTTTCCCCTTTCTTTTTGCAGTGTTTACATGGGCAAAGGTAAATTGGAATAAAGACATTCCACAGGAAAGAAGATTGTTCTGATGTTTCTGCTTTATATGTCCTTTCCTATTGATGTGCTGCAGTATTTTATATTGTATTAAATGAAGCAAGTCAATCTTTATGGAGACTTAAGTGATCCATAAATTACTTATTCATATTTTAGCTTTTAAATGTAACAATTTAGCTTTCAAAATGTAAAAATACTGTGAAAAATTTGAAAATACAGTATTTTTCAAATACTGTGTTACAATACCAGGGCAAGGCAATTGCAGTTCAATGCTTCTACATGATTTCATGGACAGTATGTTACCAAAACTATTTCCAAACAATGTCCCTTCTAGCAAATAGCCCTCAAAAACAGACTTCTTAGGGCCCATCAGAAATGGTAACATAAACATGACAACATTGGAACACTGCAGCAACTGGACTGTCTATTTTACAAGAAATTTTGTCACCTAGAAAGAACTTTGCCCTAAAAAAACCAACCAGCCAAATGTCCTGAAAAATGAAATCCTGCTTCACTGTGGGTGCTGGCAGGAAGGAACTGAGAGTTTATTTTTGATTTACTATGTCTTTTATTCAACCACTTATTGTATAAAAGCTAAGGAAATGCTGTAAGAAAAGTTATTTCAAAGTTGTGCCTTCTGGACTTAATGTCCCTCTCACACTCTTACATATTTTACTTCTGTGTAACCACTGCTTAAGACTTTTACCGGAGTAAGCATGAAGAGAATTGGGCTGTTTGCTTTCAGTGATTTTCAGAAATTTTACAAAATACTGTAGTTTCTTCAGTACTGTCACCCCCCCCCCCCTTTTTTTTATTTATTTTATTTGATAGATTTACAAATATGTTGTCCTGAGGCTTTGCAAACATAGAGCATTTAATTTTGTGTCTTGTATTAATCTCTGGGTTTAGATTGTGGTCCTGGTGAATTATTCTCTTCTTGCTCCTTTCTTACACAGTTCTGTAGGTAATGTTAGATTCTGTCCTTGGACTGGATTGTGCACGTGTTGTTTGAGGTCTACAATGGTGCTCGCTGCCTGAAGCCACCAGTAGCTCCCCCAGCGCCTCCTGATCCTGATGCCCACTTTGCCTATGGACTTCTGAGCAACTGTAGTGCCTGGATATGCAATATTTGAAGGACTAATGGGATCTGGCTATATGCTTGCTACTACCCTTCTGGGCAGGATTACATAAACCTAATACTTACTTAGCTTGGGTTCTAACACCCCCTCCGCTGCCCCAGGGGAACAGGCCAGGTGGCCTGGTTTTATAACTCCTTTACATGACCTTGTATCTTGCTCTCGTCTCATTAAATTTCTTCGTTTGTCCCTACTTTGTATTTAGCAAATGCTGTAAACTTTTTAAAATTGGAGATTGTACATTTCTGAACAATACAAATGGTCTGATTGTCATTTTTCCACTTCAGCAGTTTCTATTTCAGCTGTTCCTTAGCTTATAACTGAGATTTGGAAGTGTTAGGGTATGTTTTGTGCCCTGATGGAATGTGGTGCTAATAAACCACCAAGGAATGGATGTGCTGGGACTTGCCCCATTGCTGATGTTTTAAAACCTAAGCAGCTGTTGAGTCTGTTCACTGTCCCATCAGACTCAGAGCTGGGCTTGGGGCATTTTATTGGTCCCTTGACTCTTCAAAAACCTGCTTAGTTGGAATTAGAAAAACAATAATACCTGGATTGCCAGGTAATACTTTTAAAACCTAGATCTGGTCCCTTTTTAGGAATTTTGCTACTATTGTATCTTCTTAATTTCTCATTGGGCACCTTTTAAACCAGTTAAGTAGAGAGGGTCATCATAATGTAGTATCCAAAGATCACCTTTACAGTTTGTGATGAGGTGTGGGAAGTTAAGGCAAATAGAAGCATCTGACAATCCAAATTCTCCCCTCCAAGGACTGCAGATGTACTAGAGATATATTGTGATCACACTGTCTTACTACAGTTCTCTGGCTGGCTCAGTGCCATTTGGGGTGGCTGCCTGCCAGTGAGGTCTGTGATCTTTTGATTTTCCTCTCAGTGTGAAGCATTTGCTCCTTAAGTCCTTGCTGCAACTCAACTTTTTTAGCAAGTTCAAAGTTGGATACACCTTTCTCAGCCTCCTTTATTTACCAGGAAATCCTCTCATCCATATCACCTACATTGCTGGTCACCTTTCTGATTTCTTTTTGCTACTCCATGATGGGAGTGTTGTTATGCTCTTCCTAATGAATTCAGACAATTTGTCACTGACAGACTGAAGGTTTTTCCCTCCTTTTGAGTTTTTCTCAAAGTCCTTCCTGGTAAGTTTCCAGATGATGTTTTAATTCCTTTTGTGAAGGTTCAGTCTCTGACTGGAAAGTGTCTTTGGCTATCTTGAACATTAGGATGTTCAACAGGAATCTCAGCTCACAATTTCTTCCCCTGGGGAAATCTTTGGTTTCCCTCTTCAAAAAAGATCTCACTACTAACACCATTGTTACTGTTTTTGTGGCATGGGCAGCCAACATTCATGGTTTGGCAGATTGTTTCCATTATGACAGAAGATATATAATATAGCCGTGTATTTTCAGTGTGAATCTGTTTATTTACAAGGTGTAGAAAGTAACATTCAGATTCCAGGAACTGAATAAAGGTTGAGTAAGAGAAAGTATTTTCTTTGCTCACAGATACAAGCACTTTTTCAGCTGATGTTTTAAAACCTAAGCAGCTGTTGAGTCTGTTCACTGTCCCATCAGACTCAGAGCTGGGCTTGGAGAACAGAGTTCTCTGTTCCCCAAGTTCCATGACTTGGCTTTCTTTCAAACTCCCAAGTATTCATCTTGCTGGCTGTTTGGTGTATTTGTTTGCATCTGGCTGCCTCTGCTCATAAACACACACGCTTTTACCGATCTGTACGTAGTTTAGATGAATTTATAGGCATCTGCCAGGTAAAGTCCTTCACCATTTAGCTCAGCTTCTGATTCAGCTTGCATATGGCCAGAGTTTTGGGTAGTGACTCATTTGCTTCAGCTGTCTTATGTGCCTTACACTAAAGAGGTCTATAATTGCTTCGTCTGTTTGCCCTATATGAGAAAGCCTGTTAACAGCATCAATGTCATCTCACTCAACCTTCACTGTAATACTAAACCTGTGCAAAAGGAGGACTGGATTATCCTGCAACACATATCAGCTACATAGCCTGCCGTAAAACTGCAGCATAGTTTAATTTATTATCTATATATATATATATTATATATATATATTATATATATATATATTAACCATTTTCACCCTACTGGTTTTCTCAGAGCAGTCCTCAGAAAAGGAATTTGGTGGCATCAGGTGAACAGGAAACACTATCTCTGAGTTAAAGGTCACATTTTACTTGTTCTTGTTACCCGAGACATGGGTTAATGGACACAACTGTTTCTTGTTCAGTCGATTGCTTGATCAGTCAATGAGATGTGAGATTACCAATAAACGTAGCTTTGTGCTGTTTTATTTCATCATTTCCCATGTCAGTAAGGTATTGTATTGGCTGTAGCTGGCCAGGTGTTGTCAGCTGGGGGCTGCAGGGTGGCCTGTGTGGAAGGAAACCAGGGGCTGCCCCATGCCCATCAGCCAAGCTGGTGGCACCTCTGGGAAACATGTTTAAGAAAGGGCAAAAACACCATATGGGCAGAGGAGGAAGGAACAAAAGAGTGAGAAACAGCAAAGGGAACACCATATTCCTGAGCCTAAATTCATCAGACCAAATCACACCTACATGCCTGCACTAGAGACATCCTGTTGGCTAGAAACTCATCTGTATAATAAGGCATGGTTGGGGTGCTGAGGGGTGAGCTGCCTTCTGCCACGCACTTAGAAACAAAGGCTTTTTGGCAGAACCAGAACAGCTGAGTTTCCAGTTATAGCTCTGCATGGTTTACTTCCTGCAGTTCTTCTGGATTTGTACTGGTGAAAGACAGAAGATAATTGAAGATAAATAAATTTTACCTATATGTATGCTACAAAGAAGTAAGTTTTCAGTAGGTGTAGAAAACACATTTTCTCCTGTATGTGTGGACAAATAATTTTTGTAGGAGGACCCTGGCCAGGATGCAGGACATTAGTGCTTTCCATCTGTGGAAATACAGACCTATTGATCTACTTGCCTTTTTCTAATTTTTCTAATGTATGTTGTAGTTATAACCAGTAAAAAAGAGGTCAGAATGTCAAATGCAAAAAGTTTAGCTGTGACACAGAATAGACTGAATGTGACACCCATGCTTTAAATTAAAAATAAAATTCATGTTATATGTTAATCAGCAATCACGTTCAACAAAAAATCCTTCCCAATAAGATGACATTTTTATTGATTATTAAGACTTAAAAGTATATTTGAAAACAGCTAAGTAATTAAGTGTTATTTATGAAAATATACACATTCTTTTTCAAGGACTCTGTGTGGAGCATCCTTGAAGCTTTACTGAAGCTGCTTTCCTTCTTTCTCTTCCCGAACACACACATTTATTTGTGATGCTTTCCTCCAACTGCAATATGATTTGGCTATCACTATGTAGAATTCAATTGCACAAGTTCAGTAGGAATCTTAATGAACTCTCCCTGCAGATGGAATAGTTCTGAGAATGTCTTTATCCCTTGAGCTGGGACACTGGCCTATGTAATTTTTTGAATTAAGTCTGTTTACTTTTGCTTTAACAATTCTGGAATGTTTGTTCAGGCCAAAACCAAATCAACGCTGTTCAAGCTTTTTTTTTTTGTTTCGTTTTCTGATGGTCCTGTAATAAAACAGAAAAGGCTTTTCAAAAATCTGTTTGTTATTATAACTTCACCCTAATTCCTCCCGTACAGGAGATGGATCTCAGTGTCTCAAAACACAGAAAATTCCTAAAGATCTCAGGGATTTAAAGGAATTAACACTGCTCTTTAAAATACCTAGCCAGCCTTTCTATACAAAGAAAACAAAAATAAACAGAGTGCTCTAAGAAGGCTATAATAAGAAGAACCTTTTTTTTTCATTTGTTCTTCCTTCATCCAAACTTTATCCTATTTCTTCTTTCTGAAAAACAACTGAAAGAACAACATGGAAAATATTTGTGTGTTACCTTAGCAAACTCCAAGCAACATACCCAATCCAGTTCTACAGAGCGTAACACAGTGTAAGGCATGGAACAAGAGTTCAGTTGTGCTATCTGTTTTTTGGTTTTTTTTTACTGTTAAAGCTGCTTCCTGACTCTATTTCCCCCACCTCACCTTTTGTGTTCTGCCACTATCAAAGATTTTTATCTAAAATTAAGAGACACACCCCAAATAAACGATCAGGAATTCTACTATCACTGGGCATCCATGGTACCATGATTGTTTAGTTATCCATTTAATACACCTATCTCGATAAAATATGCATCAGTCATCACAATACGTAAGACAAACAGAATCAAATGATGGCAGACAATTTAGAGAGCCACTTTAGTGATGAGACATAAATAACCTGCTATTTCTTCCATCATCAACACTTCTGGTTAGAACACTGATAAATCTGCCAGTTTTTCACTTCATGACAGATTGGTCTAAACATTTTAACTTGTATTTTACAAGTATTGAGTTACAGCAAAAGCCTAGTGTGCAATAAATGTTGAATTTTATTAACATTTCTTTATTAAAAGCCATATGACTGACTCACAAGACAGTTTCTAGGTTTTACCTAGAATGGAGAATGATCAGGGGAACTGATTTAAAAGGCTTTGTGAATTTTGTGGTAGAGCTCCTCTGAATTCTGTGCTTGTAGTTCAGAAAAGTATATCCTTGTTGCCTGCAGGTTTTGTTCACATTTTACATGTCCAGTTGTTTTAACAAGAAAATCACAACTGCACAACTTGATTTGGTGTGATAATTTTAAACATGGTTTCTATCTAAGTCACACCAGGAGGTGTCAAGGTCTTTGAATATTCATGGTCTAATCTATCCTTACTTAGTACTGTTGTATGGTCCTCAGGTAATTTCATGGTAACTTTGGTTTTCATGTTACTTCAAAAATTTTAGGGTAGAATTTTGCTGTTTTTCATATTTAGTTGTGCATCACTCCTAAAGGATCTCTATTTGTCATGGAGTAAGGTGGTATCCAACAAGAGTAATGGCAAAAGAATCAGCCCTGAGCACTGAAAACAGTAATATGATACAGACCTAGTTCATATAACTCTAGAGATATATGGACACAATATTAGATGCCATTGGAGAGGAAAAAGCCACCATTTAATTCAAGAAAGTGTAAGAAGTATGAAATACTATAAACTTCCAATGTGTCTGTCTTAAGCAGCTCATGCTGAAGACCTTATCTGTAGAAAAATAAATAAAATGTTCGAAATTCTAAAATAATTTAAGAATAATTCACCCTAAAATTAACCAAAAAAATTTACCCCAAAATAGATAATGCTATTTGTGCAATGTTTACCAAGAGAATATCTTCATCTCTGATGTGGCTGGAAATGCAATTCATTAATAGAAGTAAATAGGTTAATTAAATGTTATTTTCATATACATGACAAGAAGGTAGCATCCAAAATCCCATTAAAACTGGGACATATATAAAATCTGCCTATGTTGCAGATAATACAACAATCACTGTGTTTTTCCATCACTGTTGAGGTGCATTAATCTAATAAACTTCTACCTGACTGGCCTGCAAGTTTTCTAGGTGCCTAACTTCAGTTGTGCACATTTCTCAGAGGTATACTAAGGACATATGTGTCCATGTCCTGCTCTAACTCCACTGCTGTATAGGCTCCAGTGGGGAGGCTGCCTACATTTTTCCTAAGTAACCAAAGAAGTCTGGTAATTTTTCAGGGCTTTGTGGTTGATCTCAAAAAGTATCTTCATAAAGTGACTTCTTGCTCAGAATGTTGTTCTCGTGGTCTGCTGATCCTGAGAAGATGTGAACCAGTTGAACACGTAGTAAATTGCAATTTTTTTTTTGTCAAATTGAAAATGCACACATATGCGGCCAGAAGAAGATCAGGGTGTAAGGCCCTAATTCAAACTTCAGAACAGACCAAGGATTTTGATATTTACTCCTAGCTGGATTCTTCTGTTTTATTTCTGTACATACCCAGTCTCCCTTCTGAGGGGAAAGCCCTTTATCCTTTTAGCCCATGTACTTTTGCATTATTTGAAAGGTGGGGAGTGCATGCCAGAACCTGCTGGGTAAGTGACTTGCCTGAGCCACGGGAGCTGTGACTCAAACCTGTCAGACTGACAGAGGCCTAGGACCTTCCTGATGGTCCTCCCTTTGGCTGGGAACAGCTCCTATGAGATCACATTTAGGGTCTCTACAGGGTCAGTGAAGACACAGACAATTTAGTTGCACTGAATCCCTTCCAATACGCCTTCAAGACCCCAACTTTTCCCCATTGATTTTATGGGAATGTAGGCAGTTAATTTAGAAAGACAGGCTCAACCCTCCTGGAACTGGGTGACTAAGATGCAAGGCAGCTCCTAAGCTGAGCACTTATCACTGAAACCTGCCCAGTGCTAACACATTAGTAGATCTGGGAGCAAACACTACTTTTGTGGGGTTTTTGGTGTGACACATTGCATCGCTATCACTAACTCACAAATGGCAGTTTTTCAATGGTACCTTTCAAAAATCTGGTTTCCAGTTTAGCATTGGTTTATGATAATTTTCCAAATAATTTACATTATTATTTATTGCTTTATTTTCTTAATGAAGATAACAGGTGGAAATCCCTCAGCTGAGTTTAGCAGTGCTATTTTATGATGAGCTTAAAAGCTACAGTGCATATGCTTCAAATGACAGCTTTTCCAACGCCTCTATTGGAAGTAAGGGTGGTAACTGAGTGATGGGCACAACATCACAACAGGTCTGACGGTGAGAGTCATTCCCTGCGCTGTATGGCACGCAACATGTTGCGTTGTCATACTGTGTGCTGTCTTTGATCCTCCCTGGAACGTGAACTCCCTTATGGAGAACACCCAGATATGATCATCCAGCCTCCAGATTTGGATCTGGGAAATTCTTAATTAGGGCAAAATATTCCTGTGTGTCCACGCTGTGTGATGCAGCTCTCACTGACACAGATAGGTATTGCATATTTTAAATGCCTGTTGCCAGTGAATAAGGAATGAAGTCTGAGCCCCTTTTCCTGGCTACCTTCTTCAGCAGATACCCAGGCTGCTGTGTCACACGAACAGACTGACTCAGCTGTAGCCTGACCTTGCATTGACCCTACAGTTCCCAGTCTGAAAGAACTAGCTAAGTAATAACTACAATACACATAAAATGTATCTACTTACTGTATTATTTTGCCCAGATTTCCAGTACTTAGCAGCCATCAAGTATTCTACTTCAACAGAGGAATACAATTATAGTATTATAATTAGTAGTGAGGGATCCTTCTTTCACTACCTGTATATGATTTTTCCCTACCGTTGACTGAAAGGGACACCAGAGGAGCAGTCACTGACTGGCTGCCATTTTTCTTTCGGTTTGTTATGTGGACTTTTATGGTTTCTTTTGTGTTGGAATTAGGCACACTGTGTGGAGAGACCAAGGGCATCAGGTCCCTGCTGTGTTGCCTCCTGCCCACATGAAAGTTATGGTGGCAGGCAAAGGCATCCTGCACCATCAGGCAGCACACGGATGGGAGCAGGGGAAACTGGTCTTGTCAGACAACTGGACTCATATGGGGGAAAACATATGCTCTTAGCATCAATGAGTTGCACATAACATTTCTTTTGGAGCAAAAACTGCCCACGCCTGTAGGATTATGGACTTTTCGTTTAGCAAAGGCCGAATACACACATACAGTGACCATGAAAGGCGGTACAGCTGCCTTTCCCTGGGTGAAGATATACCTCACCAAAATCAATGCTGATATTTGCAGCTATGCAGTCTTTAGCTGACTGACAATGGGCTTATGGCTGCTGCTCTGGACACTTGATGGAAAGTACATTTTCTGTGCATTCACACACTTACAGACTGTAGCACTGCAAATCTTTCTATACTTTCCTCACCGTATGTGTAAGCCTTGACTTGAAGGAGCTGGATTTAGGGGTTACTTCATTCACCCCATGCCTGCCATGAGTCTGTTGTGTGGCATTTCTGCTGAAACTGCCAACAAGAACACAACTAGCTGTGTGAATCATAATGACGTGACTGAAAAGGGTGTATTCTCACCATAACAGCAAATGGGTTTGTAGTATGGTCGTATGTAAAGTGGGCTGAATTGCCAATTTATTTCATAAAAAGCAGCAATGATTTGTATTCATCATCCAAAATCTGCAGAAGCCTGAGTGAATGCATTGATGGAAATGCTGCTGCCAAGCCACTGAGCCATCAGTGCCTGTGGCTGTCTGGACTGCTGCTGCTGTACAGGCCACTGCCAGCTGCTTGATAGCAGCTGGCACCCCATGGCATGTGCAAGGCAGAGGCAGCCTCAGTGGGGCATGGAAAGGTACAGGAGGTCACATCTCGGGGAATGTAAACGTTCTTTTTTCACACCATTTAGGCACCTACCTACTTGCCTAAGCACTTCTCCCTCATTGGTTTCAGTAGGAATTAGGCACTTAAGCATCTATTTGTGTTTTAGCAGCTGAAATATTGAAAAAGGCAAAAGCTTCTTATCTTGCAGTGATGAGCAGGTTGCCTGGCTTCCCTGGGGGGATCCTCTGATACCAGTAAAGCTTCATGTAGACAAAAGGACCTGCTTGCTAAGTATGTCTACAAAATCAGGGCCTCTGAGGGGGAAAAGCTGAAGGAAAGGACTGGACACAGTACCAATAGGGAATCCTACTCCCAGCTGCCAAAACGGCAAATCTGGAAGCATTATTCGTGACTCAGAATTACTCATTATCCAGACGTTCTTCACATGTGCTGTATATTGTATATACTCCTAGGGTGGAGGTTTTAAAACAGGGAAAGGGAAACCTGAACATTTCCTGGGGGTCATTGGAAAGAAAAGTTTTTTATTTAGTACACAGGTTTTATTTATTACTTTTGAATAATACACCTTCGGTGAAAAGTTATCCTTGAAAACAAGTTACATGCAAAGAGAAGATAAAAAGAAGAAAAAAAAAAGGAGAGGGACCAGCTGAAAAATGTGTAGGTCATTGCAGCTGTGTTGGAATCAGAATGGTTCTGTGATGGACTACTGAAAGATATGTGAATAATTCGTTTCATATTTATCTACTTTAATGTCATGTACAACATCTATTATAAGATCTGAGCTCCTCACAGTCTTTGTTGTATCTTCACATTTCCCTTGTCAGATCCTATTATTTCCATTCTACAGCTGAGCAATCAAATCAGCCAGCAACCCAGGGAGGATTTACCCTGCTTTTATGCCATTTATAGCACCTAAGTCAGAAACTCAGCCCTTGTGAGGGTGGCCTGTACTCATGAGGGAAACTCAGGCTTTGCCAGAAAGTGCTTGAGGTGTACCTCAGTTTTATGACCACCCAGGACAGCCTGTCTCTCTAGTCCTCTGAGGGCCGTAGGGCAGCTGGACTCCAGGGAAGGCTCTGTTAACTGCTATGAGTTGGATGAAAGTGAATCTCGGTTATTTGCCCACCATCAGGCAAGATGCTTGAAGCAGGCCATGAAAACAGTGCACCTTCCTAGTTACGTATTGCTAACCTAGCTGCTTCTGCTAGCTGCTTTCTAAGAGAAATACGTCCTTTCATAAAACTCAGCACAATTTATACATATTATCAGCTTGCCCAGATGCCTTTGAATTGGCACTGATACAGAGACAGAGAACATAACAAGTTCTTCTCCAGCTAGCAGACTATATGCTGTTGTCAATATACGTTATTCAGTACAATGCAGCATCTTGGTACAGCTGGAAGCCTGTTAGTGGCTTGCACACAGTGTGTGTCTTTTTAAAGACAGATAAACTGTAGGCTGCTCAGATTTCATAGAGATGTTTTCTTCTTCCCAGCTGAAATAAAAGCTGGCCAAAATTCAGGCTTACAGAGTACCGATTTAAGTCGCAAATAAGTCTTTAAGCCATGTTAGTTCAGATTTACATGCATGTAATCAGGAGCAGAATTTAGATTATTATGCTTGATCTATCTCAACTCTTACTAATTCTTTCCTGGCGGGAGGATATTAAAGCTTTCAAGAGTCAGTCTTTGTTCCATTTTTTTGGTGTACCCATGGCAGGTTTATAATTTTTATGTTTCATCCAAGTGGAATGACAACCACATGCTGCAGGATTTTTCCCCTCATTACACAAACCTTCACTGTGTGCTCTGCTGAGAATATCTGATCTTGTATCAGGTGAGTAAAACTTAATGAGTTAAAGTATAAGTCCCGACCTGCTTAGACTGATTCAAAACCCCTTTTTTCAATTCATACACTGGCTTTGCCATTGCTTGTGACTTCTCAAAATTTCTTAGGGGTCTTGCAAGGCTGAACTGCTTCTCTTTACTACTTGCACTGATGGCTTTTGACAGATTAGGTTTTTGAAAATAAAAATCCTTTGCATGAGTATAGCTCTTAAATTTTTAATGTTCTTAGCTTAGCGTTTAAGTGACTTGCCCAAGGCAACAGAAAGAGTTAGAGACAAAACTGGATTAGACACAAAAGTGTTTCTGGCTCATTGACTTGGGCTCACACCTCTAGACAAGGTTTTTCTTTCCAGAACAGTAAAATTGCTCTTTCAGTATTAGAAAAGAAGTCCAGTAGGTAAACTTCCAAAAAATTGTGAGCTGAGATCATTGAGATTTGACTTAGAATTTCCCAGGTGGTGATATATAATGCAGCACTTTGCTCTTATTTAATTTGTGTCTTTTTCCTGTTGTCTTCCATGTTTTGTGTGACACAGAAAGAGTGATGTTAATATTTGATTAATTTTGCTAAATTTTTGCCGTTTTAATTAGCTTCACTGGCAACAGTGTGTTACTTTGTTCTGAATTTCTTCTGTTTTAAATGCAACCTCTTACACTGCTGTCTGTTAAACTGAAGAGCTAATGGCTGGTGGTGTGTTATGGATTGAGAGAATATGATCAGATTGACTCTTAATTTTCTTTTGGCTAGGCAGAACAGGGTGACATCCTACACTCCCTCACTGTAGTTTCCCAATTACCTATTCCTTCTCATGGTTCTTCCTGCAGTCTGTTGTGAAATATCTATCTTTTTTCAGAATTGTGTACACTGAGTAAGACTACATTAGAAAAGACACAGTGAGTGGGAGCAAACTGACCAAATGTGAACTACTCACTCGAGGGCCTATATATCACTGAAGAGAAACAATCACTTTCGGGGTGGAATTAATTGGATAGATTTCAGAAGTCTGCCCTAAATGAATCACACCACAGAAGTGCCTATTTCTCACTCATTACTGTAAGTAAACCCAAGGTGAAGAATTCTGTATGGATGACCTAAGTTAGGTGATGAGTCCTACTTCATACTCTAAAAACCAGGTGCACTCATTTCGGAAGAAATAAAATAAGTTCCAGCTGGAGATTGCTTTAGTAATACATGGAAGGGTTAAATTACTACTTTTCGTATTGCGGGGGAGCTCAGCCCATGGTTTGTGGGGTGTTTGCAACCCTGTGGGATTGCTTCAGTTCGTGGCCCTCCGTTGCTTTCTCTGGAGTGACTTCAGAGCTAATTGTAGGCTGGGCAAGTTGCACTGGCAGGAGGGCAGCGTGTTCCCTGTTCCACCTCTCCAGGTGGCCCTGAAGCCGGGCAGCCATTTGGTACGGGGCACACAACCAGGGCTCAGCCAGGGAGCCACCGGAGGAGCCTGACATGCTCTGCTGTGTTCACAGCTGCCCAGTGCTCCCCCGGACTCCAGCTTCTCGTGTCTGCCTGTCTCAGCTACCTGCTGTGCACGCGTGCGCCCGTCCCCACCGCTTGGCAGGTCAGGCTGCTGCAGTAGCGGTTCTTTTCTGTCATTCGCAAAAGGTATGCAGCCTGCCCAGGCAGGTAACTTGGATGTTGCTGTCTATCCCAACAGCTGATTTTCTTCCAAGATCACACAGTAGCTTTTTAAAGTTGTTCCTTACCAAGCTGGAGTCTCCATCTCCTTTAAATATGGCCTATGTTCTTTTCTTCTACATACACGATTTTGTATTTGGCTGTATACATACAGTTTTCTAGCCCAAGCAGCACCAAATAATTCAGAATTTATTTGCACCAATTACTTATTCCTTTCTGTCATTTATCAGTGCTCCAATATTTGCATGGACTATAAATTTAATGGTAGGGATTTTATGTTTCACTTCAGGTTAATGATAGAAGATGTGTAATGAGAGAGGAGCAAAGAACAGACTACGGTGATTTCAGAAGGAAGTGATTCTCTGATTACAATTATAGATTAATGCTTATCAGTTAACCCATTTCAATCTGCGTAGGCCACAGTTACTTGTTTTCTCAATCATAAGTTTATGTAGCAGCATATCAAACATCTACCAGAATTACCACATAGAGCTTCTATGTTTTAAACAATTGCTTGTGAAAGGAAAGCAGTCAGACATGCAAAATATTAACATTTTCCTATAATTATTTTGATTTGGAGGGAAAAAATGTTCAGTGACTTTTAATAGACAAATTACCATGTTTTTTTACAACCAACTTAATAGCATGCAATTATTTAAAACAAAAAACAAACAAAACCTTCTGCGGTGTAGGCAAAATTCAGGTAATGGAACTGGTGGTTCAATTTCCACAGTCAGGCTGGTACAGTCATCATGAAGAAGCAAGGAGTGAAATTGTAGTGATAGACATAACTTCATTTCATATTCAATAACTTGAGTCCTCTGGTTTACTGAGATTATAGAATATATTTGAACCCTTGCATCTGTACTATTTTACCTTCTGATTACATTAATAGAGCTGCTGAATTCAATTAACATCTGAAACTATTTGGCTAGCCAGACATTACACAAATACTTTCAGTGAGATTCTGTAGTCTTCAGACAAATTGTACTTCAGACTTGTTCTTCCTAAAATGCAACAAAGTGTGTCCCATGCCTCTGATTTCCATTAGCTACAGTGTGAGTAAATCAAAGTCCTTACAGGCTTTCACCTACTGCTAAAAATTTCCGGAACCGTGTCCTGTAAGTCTGTCTCCCATCTGGGCTGGAAACTGAGCAGCTGAGTTGAGGACTCACAGACATCTTTATTTTTCTAGAGGTTAAAATCTTTGTAAACATTCTCCTCTGTTCTTTTGCCTTCTCTGTTGATGTTGTAGCTGGTCATTTTATCAAAGTCTGTGCATCTGGAAAAGTTATATATTCTACATGTAACAGCATAGCCCTACCATTCCTAATGATATTGGAACTAATCAGAGCTATTTCCCAAAAATCTCTGAGCATGATTAGACAGAGCACACTGAAGAATTTTTCATGCAGACTGGGAGACGGTTCAAAGCACTGTCAAAGTAAAGCTACTCCTTCAAAAAGAACAGATGGGAGATGTCTATTTGATTTCCACACAGAATGGAATGAGGAACTGAGCTGTCCCTGGACCAGCCCTAAGCTGGAGGCAGGATCAATAGCACTGAACTTCCAGGTATGTCTGTCTGATCTGCTCATGCTTCCCCTATCTCTCCTCCATCTGCAGTGAGAGTGCTAAGGAGTCTGGTATTATTTACAGTATGTTTGCTACACCTGTCATAGATTCAGTGGAGACTTAATTCTAATACAAGCCAGCACAGGTAGAATGTAAACAGGAGAGAAACATTACAACTGCTTCTTGTTGACAGACAGCCTCCAAGTGAATTTAGATAGCTGTCTTAACTCTAGCCTCATCCACTCTGTGCCAAAGCTCTGCAGGGACGCACTAGTAACACACTGTAAGGAAGAAACAAAAAGAGAGAAGCAAAATCTAGCAGTTTTGTCACTGTGCTTATTATACCAGTGAACATTACGAGGCAATTGTTCATCAACTCAAAACTTGCTATGTGCAAACTGGTAGCACTTTTTAAAGGTTGAAACATGGTTTCTCTGCGCAAAGGCTTTGCAGAATCAAAAGCCCTCAGTGCACAGATGGATATAAAGAGGATTTAGACGTTTGGTCATTTGGGCACTGACAACTCCCACTCTTCTCTTACTCCTCTTTCCCTAATTGTCCTTCCCTGGAAGTTGCAAAAGTATGTCCATCACAGTGCTAATTTTGCATCTTTTGGCAGGATCTTATATGATGCAGTCTACACTCCAGAAAAAGAAAAACACTGGTATTTATAATTGTAATTTTGATGAGCTGCGTGGCAGCTAAAATCATTATGGGTGAAATCTGATCTCAGCTTTCAGACCACAGAAATAACGTGTCTGCATTTAAGTAGGGAGGGGAACACTGATTCATATAAAATACGGCTTGAATCATACAAGAATGAATGCTTCTTGAAGGCTTACGAAGTTAGGTTAATTATTCACTTTTACTGTGCGTTTTGATTTCCCGCGGGGCTAGGAAAATGTAGCAATACTGTCCTAACCACAATAATACTTGTCTTCACCATGTTTCTAGCCCACAGAAATGCAAGAGATCTCCCTGAGAATCCTTATCCCATCAGACTTCCAGCCTTGTTTCCAGAGAGACTAGAGGGCAGGTAAGTCCGGATAACTTTCAGTTTGTATTCATGTCGTAACCAGCTGCAAAATACGTAGATCATGTAAATCAGCATAGTCCACTGATTTAAACAGAGCTGCATCAACATTCAGCAGCTGAGAATCTGGCTCCTCATCCCAACTCTTATCCCAGACATGTGTGCACTAAATTATTTCACTGTATCTTTCTGACAGTAATAAAGTTTTTCCTTTTACTCTGTCTCTCACTATACTTTCTAAAGCAACTCTCTTACATGTGTTTGTACTTAGCAACTATCATTTCCATATAATACCCATCATTTGTATTTTTACTATCATGCCATTTTTAAGAGTACATAAGAGTCATTTAGCTGAGGGCGAGGGGAAGTACCATACCAGTTTGTGTTATTGCTTTTGACACTGATCTACAGCTTTAAGTTATGTTGCTGGTATGCTTTCATAAAAAAAGAAGTGGGTAATTTTTTTCCTCCACGATACATGAGTGTTTTCTTAAAATGTAAATAATTACAGCCTAATACAATTATATTTACCAACTGGCCAGACTTTGGCATATCAATAAGCAACTTTCCTTTAAAATGTCTTCACAGTTTCGAAACACACTTTTTCTCAGCTGGTGTTACCCCTGTGGAAGACTAACTCATCTCATTCCATATTTCCATGTTCCAATACAATTTGGATGGAGTTCAGGAACAGATTCCCATTCTTAAGATCTGTATCCCAGAGCAGCGCTCTCACATTAATGTGAAGCATGTGGCTAAATCCCTTGAATGACTCTGAAAACTTCAACCATCATATTTATTTTCCTTTTTATTTTTTTTAATATTTTTTCCCCCTGGCTCAGCTCCTACTGTTAATCAGAAAAAAATAATATATATATTATTTTTAAAAAATATTATCCTTTCAGAAAATAAAGAATAATGTGAAATCTAGATGAATGGGATTCCTCTGATAGTGTTTGGATTCTGTTCTTCCAAAATTTCATTATCCACCCTTAAGGCTTTAGCCTGTACCCAACTCTACACTACGACTGCATTGCTAACTACATAAGCTAACTCAGTTAAAGCCAGTTCAGTTGGGTTGACAAGCTTTAATATCCCACTTTGACTGTAATGTAGGCACACCCACAATGTGGGAGAGGAAACAGAAGTAAAGCAATATGCCCAAGATTACAGAGAGAGCCTGCAGCCAAGCCAGCAAGGAACTCAAGACTTGTGGCTTCAGGACCAGTGCCTTTTCTTCCCTTCCAGGAATCTGTAGGATGTATTCTACCTTCCAAATTTCAGACATAATGGGATTTATGATTTTAGAATTTATGATATATTGTGTTTTGATTCCTCTCATATTCTGCCCTTTATTTTTTTAATTCCATGAAGTGTTTGTGCATATTGCCTGCCTAACTTCTCTTATCATGAACTGGGGATGCCAGATGCCTGCAAAATTTTTTTCTGCACTTTTAAAATTGTATACATAGTCAAGACTGAAGTTTTCTTGCTGGGTTGTTTTTTTTGCTTACTAGGCCTGAGGTATCACTGCACTACTGTAGTTTTAGGTAGTAAATAATCCTTTCCTCCATTTTCCACCCTGAATAGTGGATGAGAACCAGTGTTTATGTGCAATTTTAAAAAAAGAACTGATAAAAATAAAACAACCTATAGTTGCTCTTGAGGCTAATAAGAAAAAGTAGTAAGGAATCATCCTCAGAGATTGTTTTAGTGTGATGTAATTTTGCTGGTACTCAGACACCATGGGAAGGAAAACCTTGGAAATACTTAAATATAAATCTCCAGTTGATTTTAAGAGAGATTGCACATTAGGGTGGAATTTGGCCTTTTTAATTCACAGTGGTCTTATGATCAGTCTCAGGCTTATTTCTGCTCCAGCTACAAACTCTCCCTCTCCAAAAGCTTGCTGCCGTCATCCTTTCCAGAACTGCACAGGAGGGGCATTTATAATGCAAAGCGAGGCAGTGCAGCATGGTTTGCTCCCAGAGCTGCCATTGTCTACCTGAATGACCTCAAACAAGTCACTTTACCTCCTGAGTTTTTCTATCTGTACAGCACTTTGAGATCTGCAGATGAAAAGTGCTGTATAAAAGTGAGGAATTATTACGAACATGGCTTAATGAAGTTATTTGTTTACAATCAGTTGCTTGTATCACACAGCATGTTTATATTGCCTCTTTACACTTCACAGCAACGTTTTCACTCTCATCGGTACTAAGAACAGGGAGGACGTGACTAGGAGGATGACTCATATGATCCTCTAGGATACAGAAATGATATCAATTATGCCTGCTAATCCTCATTATACCTGTCTTAGCCTTCCGGGAAAGAAAACGCTTGTTTTAGTTGGTCTTTTCTTAAGCAGTGGGAATTTCCCAAGTAATGTTATTTAAATACCATCTCTAAATATCCATGTAAGTTCCCAAGACTGCCATTTGTTCTGAGGGTACAAACAGCCCAGCACATGCATTTCTCTGGATCAAAGCAAAGAAATGCCTAAAGGTTTAGTTTACTGGCATTACCTAGGTGGTTCTGACTCTCCGGTTTCCTTGGGGGGTTGTACTTGCAGCAGGCAGACTGCCTGGGAGACCACAGGATGTGGAAATACAAAGTAATGCTATCGCCATGCAACAGTAGTCCTCATTACTTTCATTTAGGGATACTGGGCAGGCAGTTTTAGGGGGCAAAGCATTCAGCCATACACCTCCTCCCTAATCAGCTCACAATATGGCCAGCAATAGCAGAGCACTGAAAGAGATTCTACTAGCTGACAGATCTTATTGAGAAAAAGAAAGGGTGTGTGGCTCAGCAAAAAATAAGGCCTTCATAAAATTATTTTGTTTGGATCCTTGCCTACAAAATCTCAAAAATAGTCGATATTCCCAGCTGTCCCTTTGGTCACTAAGATAATATCCAATTTGTTTAAAGTTGTTCTCACTGGGAGAATGGTTTTTCTCTCATCCCTCAGGGGATCATTTCACAGTCTGATACACCTCATTCTCACTTTCATCCTCCTTTCCTTTTCTTAGCATTTTGGTTGTCCTAAAATAATTTCTTTTCTATTAGACACCTTTTAAATATTTACCCATGTGATCTTTTTTTTTTTTCCAGTTAGCCAAATTTGACAGATTTAATACTTAATCTTACCTATTAAAATGAATTCTCCACACCCCTGCTCTTTTTTATTGTTCCTTCAATGCTCTCCAATACACTGATATTTTTTTTTTTCAGTACATAAGTTCCTAAAACATAGTGGTCTGTTGTGAATGGAATAATACCTGCAATGCTCAGGAAAGGACTTTTGCCATCCTGCTCACTGAGGTTGTTATCCTTGCCTATGCAATTCACAGCAACACCCTTTTGGATGCTATATCATGTTCCTAATGCATGTCTAACTTCCTATCCACTCTCACCTCTTGCCTCCTTTAAAATGACTGTTTTCCAAATTCCTCCCTTCCTTTGAATGTGTTTTCCCTTATATTCATAGGCCTCTTTAAAGACTGACCCTGTATTTCTTTTCTCCTGTTAATTTTTCAAATCTCCCCGAATCCATTAATGTTACTTGATATCTTCAATATTTGCAACACTTACTTTAATATTTCCTGGGCTTATATAAGGGTTCCAGAAATGCCTGTGATCGACAAAACCCAAAATAATTTCAAGTTATAAAATTAATCACAATGAAAAATCCTAATTATGTTATCTTTGATGAAGATTGAAAGTTTGTAAAGCTCACGCTACAAAAATCAGTAACATCTTTCTTCTCACTACATACAAGAACACTGATATCCAAGAAGCAAATCCTCTGTGAAATTGGTTTGAAGCAGAGGTATTTTTCTGACTAATGCTTTCTGATTAAGAAGTGGTTTTATGAACATGCAGCTCTTGCTAATCTTCTTGGGACACTTCTCAAGCTAAAAGCAGTATGGTCAGACAGTTGATATGTCAATTACATTCATATTGAGAGATTTTAGCTTCTGGATATTTCCAACATTTCCAAAACCAAGGAACAGTTCAGAAGTCCTTGTTAAAAAGATTTGGGGAAAAGATCACATTGCATGGAGCAGCTGTTTGTGTGGATTACCTAGTCTAGCCATTCTGTCAAGGCTAAAAAAAATACTGTCTGAACTGTAGGAAGAAAACAAGTCACTGAAATATCAGTTGAAGTAAGAGCGTGTTACAAGCAGCATGGCTGGACTTCCTCAGGGGCTGAACTCCAGCTTGGACAAGTAAGTGGGACAATTCTAAACAAAGACCTTGCTTGGCAGCCCCATTTAGAGGCATTTTTATAAATGAATAAACTGAAATTAGTATTTCATTGCTCTGCAGAGCCTTCAGAGCAACAACATGTGTTGCTTTTCACTATATGTTTATGACCAAATAGAACAAATCTACATTCAAGGCTTAGAGCTTCATGTTATACAATGGTAGGACTTGGCTTGGCTTTGATGGGTTCTCTGTGATCTCCCAGCAAGTTTGTTTCCTTCCTTCCTTCTTTTGCTCCTCCTCATAGAAAAAAAAAAACCCAGCAAAAGCTGCTTAGAGGTGTCTTTCTTTACTCTTCTTAAACCTGTTAAAATGCATAATTATCCTCTGCACCTTGATCTACTCAACTCCAAAATGGAAAGGTTTTGTTTTTTCTTGAACCACTGTCTAGCACCTTGGTTTCCATTTCTAGGCAGTGACTACTCTTCTTGGGAAAAAAAACACATTACAAGTGATCACAGGATTTCTGCAGCAGTTCTAGACCATCTGCAGTAATGAACTGAAGATACAACAATGACAAAGCAATAATTAAAACATGCCTGGTGACAGTCTGGTGACCTTAGATTCAGCATCATGGAGCATGTGGGAGAGTTTTCTCTTTTGTATTTGTTCATTGGTCAGAGATATTCATAAAAATTAATACCTACTAATGAGGATTAAGAATCTGATGAGTGGCTTTGATTCAGACCATTGCTGTTTATGTTCTTTTATTTCCCTTACTTTTTTCATTTTCCTGTGGAATTATGTATTTCATAGTGTACTAGTTGCGAACACTCTTTACTGAGATAATGGAGGGGGCATGGCTCCCTGGAGATCAGCACAGTTTAAACCAGTCTTTGCAAGTTTTGTTCTTCTTTTAACCCCTTGCCAGACTCTAAGAAACTCCTCATTCACTCGAGTCACTTGCTCCCCTTGCACAGGGAGCTGCCTTAATTTCTTGCAGAGAACACATAAACACAGCTCACTGTTAAGCCACTCAATGCTACTTCTAAACTGGTTGGAGGAAAGACAAAAACCCAAGAGGTGCTCCTTCCATCAGAATATGACTGCATGATATAATGACATGACAAATCAGACTGATCTCCCTGTATGGCTGTCATGCTGTGGAGCTATTTAGTCCTGAACCCCCAAAATGGGAATAGTTATATCAGATCTATCAACAGTTTAGTTGGAGGGAGGAGAAGGTACAGTCATTTGTCTTTTGCAGGGTTTAGTAAGGAAAACCTACAGGTATCATCTACCAGCCACTTTCTGAACTTGAGTTATCTTCAGATCCCTAAAAACCTTAACGAAGAGGCTGCAGCACCAGAAGAAGTGGCAAGGGCACTGCTTTGTGCAGGAGCAGGAGCCAAGGGCTCCAGTCTTCTTTACCTACATATAAGGAAGAACAATATATATTGCCTTTCTCACATGGGCACAGTTAATAAATGCAAAGATTTGTCAAGTTTAGACCAGCCTTTAAGCTTTCTGAATTTGCAGACTCCTGCAGATTTCCCAGTGGACATTCAAACCCTTAGCAAAAAATCGATTAATAGGTTTTTGAGTCACCTAACAGAAGGCTTGTTTTTCATATCTGCCTTTTTTGGACCCCTCCCTCCATCCCAAGAGTCCAGAGGCAACAGTATAAGCATGACTGGATGCAGAAAAATAAGTTAATTCCCTCCCTGATTGTATCTGATTTTAGGTACTGGCACAATGCTGTCAGTGAAAACCAACACATTCTTTTCCTTCTTGTCTGAGCCTCAGCATCATGCTCAGGAAATTTCACATGCCTAGAAAAAAAATTATCTTCTTGAAACACTGATAAGTTGTATGTACAAAATCAGTTATTTTCTTAGAGGTGCATTCTGATCAACTCCCTTCCTGAGGTTTTTGGGGCACAGATCATTGATGTCTCACTAGAACTGTCAGGACATGCATAGATTTCCCTCTTATTGTTCATTACAAGATAACATAACTCTAAATTGGGCTAGTGACTCACCTTTCCCTGAGGGGCTGCAGTTATAAGAGAGTTAATTATTCACCTTCCAGTTGTGGAAAGATTCCATGCAGCTGTTGGTATTGGTCTGGCTTTTCTTCACCCAACCACACCTAATGAACATCAAGGAACTTACAGGGGAAAGAGGCTGGGTTTTTTCAGGTTTTTTCTCTTTTTTTTAATTTTTTTTTCAACTGACCAGGCAAGATCATCTGTCTGTGACTCAACAGCTCAACTATGAACTCAGGTTTCATGAATGTGAAGAAATCTCACTGAACTTTCACTTACCTCCCTGAACTTATGCTCCCACTCCCTGTTTTAAAAGAAAGCAAACAAAACAAAACATATTTTGCACTGGATGTGGCTAACATTCCCTGATCTAATCTGGTCTGCTGTTCACCTTTTGAGTGAGAGGCATATGCAATATTAAGCTCCACTCAAGGCTGTAAGGTCTTGCATTACCCCTCCCCTTCCCCCTCTTCCGCACTTCCACACTAGCTGACCACCTAACAACTCACCAAGTCAATAGTAGGACACCCTGCCCCCCGCCCCCATGTTTTAAGTTAATTTAGATTACACAGCCAGCTCTCCCTGCTGAGCCATTGTTCAAAGACACAAAGCCCCTCCATTCCGCCTTGGCTTTCCAACAGCATCACACCAGTCCCAGCACAGGTAATATCCCCCCCGTATGCACACACACATGCACACACGAGCCCTGCATTGTTTCATTCTTCCCATTTCTGTCCTTGTCAGCTGTCTCTGCTTTCACTCAGCACTTGGGCCTTTCCCCGTCGGCACCAAACCTAATGATCATTTAACGGCAAGTACAGAAATAGTCCTGGGAGCAGAGGTCAAAACCTGTGACTCTCCCAGGCACTGGGCTGCCGAAACATGCTTTTTCTTGTGCTCCACCTTGCTGTCTGACTTTGTCTTAGACCCCTTTCAAGTCTGCTTAGCAAACAACAGCTTTGTGAAGACAACTATTTCCTTCCAAGTGATTTGCAGTTTAGATCAAGTGACTAAGGTCTTGTGTGAATATGGTTGCCATCACCAGCACCTTGAGAGATCGGATGAAAGCACCTGTCTGGGAGAACAAGTTTTGGGGAAGATGGTCACAATGGGAATAGGGGTGTCCTAGTCACAGGAAACATATTTACCATCTCCTGCTGGCAGACCCAACCTCAGCAGATGTTTACCTCTTTGAAGCCTGTTTCTGGTAGTTTGGCTTTCCCTGATCTGTACCGGCTGTCCGATGTATGCTCCTGGATGTGGCACGGGGGGACAGGCACGTATATGGTTGGTGTCTCCCACCTGGGCTGTGTCTGGCCCCTGTGTTTCTGCTGTGCTTGTCCCCTGGAGCAAAACCTGTATGGGCTGTATTCCCCACCAGGACATAAACCGAGCATAAAGAAGGAAGCTTAAAGGGTTTGTTGGAGTAGGACAACACTGCGCTGAGCTTTAAACAGAGCAGGAGGGGAGATGAAGACCGACTGTAGCAGATCATCAGATACTTCCTTGGAGTCTTATTCAAGCCCTGCCTCCCAAATGAAGAAGAAAGGATTTAAGAATTAGTCTTCCGCATTCATACGGAATGCAATTAAGGTAACTACATTAAAGTGTTCAACCATATCAGCCAGGTAGAAAGTCTTGCTCCTGGCTGCCTTTTGCGTTAGGACGATCCCATCCGTGTACTCTGAATGTAGCTGTCAGCTGGGCCCTGCATAAAGGGAATGAGGGAGAACATTTTTAATGCTGGGTTGAGGCAGGGTTCAGGTAGCCCAGAGACATCAGAAGTTTTACAGCTGGGCATAGCCCCACTAGGTGATTAGGCACCTGCCCTGGGACTTTGAAGCCTCCTGTGATACATGCGTATTATACTTGAGTGCCTAACTTGGTGGGAAAGTATCAAAGTTTTTGGTTTTGTTGTTGTTTTTTTTAATCGATTCCTCAGAGTCAGATTTTCAAAGGTATTTTGGTACCTGAAGAAACAAAAAGGTCTTTCAGAAACGCCAATTAGGATTAACAGTTTTGAAAACTCCATCATTAAAGGAATTGCCTAAAACAGCTGGTGGTCACAGAATATTGTTGTAGTGGTAGAGAATTTGTTAAATGGTGTTTCCGAATGCTGTTAATTCTGCAGGAGTTTATATAGTATTCTGTTTACACAGGACCTACACATGACTCTTCGCCATTCTGGTTTTATTAGTTCCAGTGTAACCTGTGAGGAGAAGCTGAATGGTCATCTAAACTGACTGTTAAATACTTGTGGGAACTTTATTATAGAACACCCTTCTAAATTCACGTTATCTCAGGACACTATAAAATACCACGTGGCAGCTTGCTATTCTGGTAACACAGAGTATAACAAACAAAGATGGAGGATAGCATAAGTTGATTCCCATAAAAATGTGTCTAGAGAACTTAATACCCAAGTTGCCATAAAACATGTTCACACTTGGCTTCAGTGTCATCTCATTCTCTGTTCCACTTATAGAGATAGTAGTGTATTTTTCTAAACAAATAGAAACGTATATATGGAACATATGGTCTGCTGGGAAATATAACTATAAATGATGGTATATGTCTTCATTATTATTATGCTTTCGTTGGGAAGTTCAAACCTCCAGAACAAAAGTGCTTATAAGATAAATGGATAGAAAAATTGAACCTTTCTGCTCCAGCTGAACTTTCAGCTCTAAATAATTCTGGCCCCCATACTTTCATCATCTGGATCAGGCTAAGGATCTGATTTATCAAAATACTTCAGCTCTTGACTGTCTTTAACTTTGTGAGTAATTCTATTGACTCCTAAGGAGCTACTCACAGCTATATATTTGTATATACATGTACATATGTATAAATGTTTATATATATATACACACTCATAAAATGTATATACAGTATACATATATACACATATTTAAATCTGTGTATTTAAATATATACATTAATAAACATCAATATACATTAACGTATTTGCAGAATTTGAGCTTTAAAAAGCAAAGGAAATTGATATTGCATTTCAAAAGGAGGTGTGTTTGTTCTTAGAAGAAAAAAGAGATTCCCAAACATTATAGACTAATGGTGAAGGTTCATGATAAGCATTTCTTGTAGAGCACAACTGTTTTTTACCACAGGTACCGAAAAGGGACCTCAATACATTTGCCCAATGATTCTGACTTTTCTAAGCGACAGCCAGACAAAATTGTTGGTTTGATAGTTTTTACTGTTTGATGTGATTGCAGACATGGTAGAAGATGGTTTGGAAACTATGAGTATAAAGGCATTTAAACCTTGACAGAAGGCTCATGTGACCAAGTGGAAATGGAATTTGTCTTACCAGATATGCACAGAGCCACTATTACCTGTTCTGAATTTCTCCTGCTCTAACAACTTCTGTCATAGCAGCAGTACGAACTGAATCTGTTGATGATGGTTTAAGAAGATGACTGGGAGACAGCTAGCAATTTTTTTTCTTCTCTTTTTTACAGTAATGATTGAAAAGTGCACACTGGTTTATGAGAGTGCTGTTTCACTGCATTTGTCTGAATCAAAGAATTTAGGAGCAGGTTGTGCCCAATGCACATTAATAACAGTCTCCCCACTTCGGGCAGGTAGGTTTCTTAACCTTTCTTAGTCAGTCTTATGTCAAGGGGATAAACTTGCTATTCTCTTTCCAGTAGGGTCCATATATGATTTAGGTGCTCATACAGAGCTTCTGACTCAGCCACTAACTGGCCTGTGCAAAGGTCTTACTCTCCAGAACTGGAATACTAGTCCCTAATTCAAGCCCTCTGTCAAACAAATAGCAGTGGTTGTCTGAAGTCCTGCCCAAAATGCACTGTTCAACAAAAAATAAAACCAAACTCAGCTTGCTTCAAGGTAGCAAGTGGAGATCCTGCACAACGTCACTGCCTGGCCAATGCAGGTTAAAATATTTTTCCTGACATCTTTGTTTACAGATAAATACAACTGTAACAGTATCTAGGGATCAACAAATTCTTCTGATCAGAGACTTCTGCCATGTTTCCTCTAACTGCCTCCACATGTAGGCTGAATAAGAGTTGTGCCTTTTATTCCCTGCTTTCTTCTTATGACCAGTGACAGGTTTCCTATGAATTGATTGTTAGAGACTTCCCTACCAACCAAGAAGTGGGATCTGCACCACAGTCATCTCTCTACAGTGACTCAGTCTTAGCCTTGATGTGTTATTATTGAAGAATACTATAATAAGTAATAATAACAACATAGTGATAATAACAGGGCTGATAATAATGATGGTAATGATAGAAGCAGTATTAACAAGAAAAAGAAAACACCAATAAGCAATAAAGCACCAGCTCTGGAATAATATTATTGCCAAAAAAACCCATATTTGCTTGACAGAAGAAACCTATTATTCACAGTCATGCAAAGAATAGCAAAGAACCTGCCATTTACTGAAAATAATAGCATAACTGGAACCAGAAGTAGTCAACTCAAGAGTTACCCATGTCCCAGGCAGACAGTAGAAAATATGAAGCACTTTAAACTTGCTTTTAATCACAAGATTTCCTAGTAGCTCTGTGCTACCATACCATATGTTATGCTCCAGAGGTGGTACCATAGAACCAGCGTAGTATGGGATGGTCATTAAGACCTGAACACAGATGGACAAAGGTAGATCCATGTTGTTGATCTGCAAGGCCAAGCATGAGTTATGACAGGTCTGATACAAAATTTTGGGAGGCCTTTTTCAAAGCAGAAGTAGAACATTTCATGTATCTCTACTCTGAATACTAGCAAACATAACCACTGGGCTAAATCTTAATTATGATGGTATGTTTCCCCCTCACATATATGTTATGTTATTCCTTTTAATGATTTTTTGAGGTGGATGGGGAAAAACTTGTTTAGATTAGATAGACTGGTTAGATTAGAGATATCACAAGGTCGTCCTTGGTTATGGGAGATGGCAAGCAGACAAAATCAATCTTTCTTGACTTACGAGTAAGTTTGTATTGCAGTCAGGATGTGGAGGCTGTAAACATACATATGGAACCAAACCTAAATTAATCTGGTAAGCAGCGAAGGTGTGCTGACACAAACTTTAGCTTAGGCTATGCAAACCTGTCTGGGACCTTCTGTGCTAGCTTGAGTGTGTAACACATCCTGAAGTTAATGATGCAATGATTTCACTCCTATTGGTTCAAGTAACACACAGTCTGTCAGCCAGCCAGGGCATGACAGGTTATGGCTGGGGAGCACTGCACCCCAGTGATCCTCAGACAGCATAAAAAGCTGGTTGGAAAACAGCAGCACTCAGAGAAGCCCAAAGTTACACTGCATAATAAACCCGTCTCAACAGTCCCAGAGATCATGGGAGGACACAAGTGTCTTAGACTTATTATTAATGCTGCCTCTCTCTTCTCAGCTATTTAATTCAAAATCCAAAGTAAAAGCAAGTTTATCAGAGCCCAGAACCACTGTGAATCTTCGTAAAATCAACTGAGAATTAAAGGTTCCAGTACATTATGTGAAATACCCTCACTGAAACCTGATGCAAGTTTCTTAAACTTCTGTGTATGCATCATTTTTCTTCTGCCAATTCTTCTTCAAGATTGCAAACTAGCAAACAGTGCAGTGTTAAAAAGCAAAAAGTTATTGAACACAGCAACACAGGGTTAGTTTGGCAGATCTGGGAAATGTGCTTACACACAACACATTTCAGCCTCGCTCATCCTGTGCCCCCTGCCCCAACCTCTTCACTTCCTTTCTTACACTTTCACAAGTTTTCTGCCTACAAAAAATTTCTTGGTTTTAACCACAATATATATTTGATGAAGCTTGGACAGTCCCAGTACACTTGAACATGGTAAACAAGGCATTTCGCAATGCCTTCTGTGCTTGGATATAGAAAACATGGTATTTCCTGAAAAATGGGTTTCACTAAACTAAACCGTGTGGAGTACTACAAAAAATAGATGCAAAGGCCCACAGAAATGTAAGTCAGGCTGAGACCTTTCTATTCCACTTGTTATTGCTGGAAGTTGCCCTCCTTGCAAATAACTGGTTTTGTCCTGCAGGGTAAAAAGACATAAACCAGAAATATAATAGCCAACACATTACTGTTCTATAGGGAATTTGGCTTCTGTGCACATCTACAAGGCAACTGTGAATCATGTATATATTAATAGGCTGTAAAAAAATTATCTTTTTAATTGATGTTGTGTTCTCAGTAACAATTTCACAGACAGTTGTTGAAGATTGCCATGTTTTGCTTTGAGGAGGCTTGACATAAACATTCTCTTTCTAGTCTCTGAGTTTCATTTCAGTTTCTGTGTTTGCTCAAAGTCACGTCAGCCAAAACCTGCTGGATTTGTCTGATATGAAACTGAACCAGTGAGAAACCTCTGAGCTTTGTGGAGTTACATGCTGGGAGAAAAGTGCGAAGTGCTCTTTGCAGTTCAGCGCAGGCTGGTGCTCCATGACAAGCTGGCCGGGTGCCAGGGCAGTCAGCCACCATGCACCTTCACTGCACCACACTGGTCCCGCTTCGTTCTGGCAGCTTTCTCCCTTGAGCAGCACACGGAGTGCAATGCAATTTAAAACCTTTTGTTACAGATAATCTTTGTCCCATGTTGTGTGTTTTGGTTTCTTTTCTTACTGTCCTGCAGATCACAACAGCATTACTTTTCACGGCCAAGGTGATTACTAAAAGCTGAGATCTTTCCCCCTAAAATGAACCTTGACACTTAAAAATTCCTCTGTACTTCCTTCTGTAAAGCAGGGATGGGCACACAACTATTTGTAGATGAACATTTGCCTCATTATTAGGGAATAGTGCTAAATGCAGAATTGATGCAGATTGTTGCTAGTCAGTAGTCACACTAGCACTAGTACTAGTGTAAGCAGTCTGTATTTAAGAGATTGAAGCTCTAGGAATGTAACAGTATGCAAAAAGTTACAAGAAACGGGAATATAGGCCAGGACATTCATGTAGTTTTATGGTTTTTAGAAAAGTAAAACCTTGTTATATTTCAGAGAATGTTCCTAACCAAATGCTAAGCTTTCAAATCAGCAGTTTAAATACATAAGAATGGGTAAACAGATCAAATGAGATCAATACAAAATATGAGGTGTGTGCCCACATAAAGCACAGTCCGTATTGAACACAGCTTCTGAAGAAGGGATGTACTTGGATAAATGGTGCTTACATGAAGCTGGAGGTTTCCTGGACTACCAGGGAAGCCTGCACACCCTTCCTCATTCCTCCTTTGTCCCTGTCCTTCAGGTTGCCGTGCTCTGCCCCTGTACCCCTTTGGGGATTTCTTTCTGCCTCTGAGGCAGGTGGGCCAAATGTAGGAGACAAAGACCTGATATGAGAGAAGCCCTCATGTGACTGGATGCTTTTTGTTCTCCTTGAAGTCTAACAGCACAAATTTATTCCTAACACACTGTATACCATAAAACTTTAATAATTGTTTGCAAGTTACATGTTTTTGTGACTGCTGAACAGGAATTTGGCCATGGCCTTCATAAGATCTTCAGAAGAGAAGGACCCTTTCTGCCTGCTGAATCCACAGTCACCCTGAGACCGAAGGCAACCAAGTCCTATAATCCCTGGTGTATGTTACTTTAATTGAAGAAAGATCAAGTCTTAGGCACAGGATACATGTCCTAAGAGTCTAAATATAATTTCAGATCCCCAATCCATCCCCTTCCAGACTGCTTAGAAGGCTTTTCATGCATCTGTATTCTGACTAGACTATGGTGATTATTCAGGAGTAGAGCAGTAATACAGTGCTCAATAGTTTAAAACACCAAATAAAATGAAATAATGCATACCCAGGCAAAATTTCTGGGAGTGTTCAGCTGTCAGGACACCTGCTTCCAGACTTTGCTGGAGAACCCAGATGAAAATCCATAGCTAAGCTGATGAAAATACCAGCAGCATTGCACAAGACAGTTCTGCAAATCTGGGTGAAATACATTTCAAGGTGGAATACCATGACATTTTTTGAAAATCCCCAAACTGTAGTTTGCCTCAGAACAGAAGTTTTCTACATACCTCAAACAGCACCGCAGTCAAAGCAGAGCTGTTCTGGTCCCACAGACAGCAGGCTGAGGGCTCAGACTCCTAGGAGAAGGTTAGGCTGGGGGATCACCTGCCATTCCCCAGCCTATCCCCTCCTGAACTTCCAGCCAAATACAGAATGGCCTGATCATTCCCAGTCTACAATGCTAATCACAAACGTAAAAAATGACTATAACAGTTGGATTCTGGTATGCTTGGTGTGTGCTTGGGCCTTTCTAAGCATATATCCACACACACACCTGGCCCCAAGGCACTCATGATCAATAAACCGTGATGAGACAGAGTAAGGGAAAATCAAGCATCATTAAGGAAGGGGCAGGGGGCAACTCCTTGAGCCTGTCCTTATTTACTGATAATCTCTAAACAGAACAGTAGGACACACAGTGTGCAGGAAGGGACCATAAAGACAGGGAAGGTGGTAGCTTTTCCCTTATCTTCCTCCCTGCTTAAAACAGCTTATCCTGGTACACAGGAGCGATGCCTCAGTTTCTGCTTTCTTTCTAAGAAAGAAGGTTGGCTGTTTCTATTTTGGCAGTTTGTGAGTTTTTAAAAAATAATCTACATCAAAGATGTATCTTCAGAATGAAAGCAGTTTGGAGATTAGATTTGAAAAGTGAAAAAACTTGGAAAAGGGAAAGAAATATTGCTGTGTCCTTGTTGCTGATGTGCTCCTGGGGGAGCACTTATTGAAGGTAAACAAGGTTTTCCAACATTGTACATTGTGCAGCTTTTGAATCCACTGTTGAAAGTGTCTTGGCAATGAAAACTGACTGTGGGATGCGTTTTAACCTTTTTTTTTGGAACAAAGTACAGATAAGAACAGTACCAATGCATGCTTTGAAGGCAGAACTGTTCCTCTCCTTTTGTGGCATATCTGTTGCTGGAGGTCTGCCTGGAGATGGAATCTCCTCTGGATTATCAGTAAAGGTATCTAGTGTACAACCTACATTTATTCCCATGAACCAATATGTACTTCCCAAGATGCTGAGCCCAGTTCTGTTTCTTTGGAAATCTAAGGAACTCCTAATAACGTTTTGTATTTATCATTCTGATCTTCATTACAGTTTCTTTGCCAAACAAAATATGGACCCACAGAGCAATGGAGTTAGCATTGAATGATAAATCTTTGTTGACAACCATCTAATACATTGCTTCTTTGCAGCTTTGGCCTCAACCAATTTAAATAACATATACCTGATCAAGATTTTTTGAGACATAATTAAGAAAACCTCTGGCAATAAAGATGAGATTATTTGAGCCAGGTTCTTTGGAAGCAAAAAAAACCATAGCTGAGAGATAGCAGGTAAGCAATAGGACCTAGGAAGTAGTTTAGGGGGGTGGGGGGTGGGTGGGTTTGTTTTTGTTTTTTGGAGATCATCAAAAAGGAAAATGCATCCTTTCAATTTGGAAAAAAAGAGATCTTCCAAGGCTCATGTGGGAAGGCTTTTGTGATGTGTTTAACTAATGTTTTTTTGACAATGACTTGAAGAATGGTAAGTGAAATCCATGTGCCTCACTCTGAAAACAAATTATTTTAATTCTTAATACTTTTATTTCCAGAACAAGCTGGTAGAAAATATGAAAACTGAAGTAACATGCTTTAAAGACTGATAGCCAAACTTCCTCATGCAGACTCAGATACATATATATCACTGCAAATTCTTGAAAGACCAGTGGATTTAGCTATGTGTATAAGAAATGTCTGGCATCTACTAGTATCTCAGTATACATGCCAGATGAAGGAAAGAAGCCCAGACTACAGACAAGGAAGTAAAATACCTAAATTCAGGCAATGAGCAGGGAGTCAGAAGATCAGATTTTAAGTACTGCCTAACCTAATGGGCCTTGATCAAGGATGGGAGCTCCAGCAGCTTTTCTAAAGCAATTAAAAAGTGACATAGATGATGACAGGAATCTCACCACACAGGACGATCAGAGCAATCTGTTTCCATTGCTTGGGAGCACAGCACCAACAGCCTGTAGGTTGTGACGTAAAGGTAGACAATGTACCTACCTGACTACATACATGACAGGGAGATGTAAAAGCACTTGACAAAATGTTCTTTTGGCAGCCAGATTATTCTAATGAGGCAATCAAGACTTCCTGGTAATGGTGAAAACATGTCAAAGCCAACTTTGTGGGATAGAATATGTTGGCAAAGATCTTACATTGATTTTGCACAAGGGGATTACCAATATGCCTAGCTGCAGTTAATGTTTATTCCAGACAACCAAAGTGGTACGTATGACAATGATTTTGGCAGCTAAGACAACAGAAAGTATACATGTTGAATATGATTTTGCATAAGAAAATGCTTATGTGATTGTGACAATCATTTGGAATGGTGATTTTTTTGTTTGCTGAGGAATATAAGATTTTCCCCAAAGGTCCCTGCCAGTTTCACACACAAACAAAACTCACATAAAGGCATTAGCAGAGAAATACAGGTAAAGCCCTTGAAATACTGCAAAATTTCTTTAGTTTAAAGGTCAGTACCACAGATCACTGGACAGAAAACATCATCAGAATGATTTTCAAATTACAGTACTGATTTAGTTTTATATGATAAGATCAGATGCATCTAAAAAAAGAATAAACCAACAACCAACAGATAGGAAACTGACAGAGTAAGAAATACTCTGAGAAATTAAGTTTATCAGGGGTAAGTAAAATATGAAATACTTTATTGACCTGTTGTTACTAGGTAAGGGAGATCTTTTCTTATTTGTTTCTTAGACAAAGGCAATTTATGGTCCAATTCAGGGCTTAATGAGACTGCTAAACAGAAATACTGACATCAAATCATTGCTCAGGAGTGTATGCTGTGGTCAACACAACAATTGCTTGAGAAACATGAATATTCAAGTCAAAACAAATCATCTAGCCATGGACTAGTCTCCTAAGAAATCACTTACAGTATCAAGCAAGCAAGCACCTTCAGTACCCATCACAATCCAATTAAACAGTCACATCCTTCACAGCGGCTGCAGCAGAAAGCACTGATTTGGAACAGCGGTCTCTGAGAGTGAAGCATTCTCTTTTCAGGAACTTGTTCCTGAACTACTTATTGAAAGTGATCAATCTGAACCCAAACTGACGGTGTTTAGATCAAACCATAAACGGTTCCAGGAACACATTCCATCCTAGGAAGGATCTCTGTGCATAAATTCCATCAAATTAAAGACTGCAGAATATAATTGTTCATGCATGACTGTACATACCGCTTAAAAAAGGCTATTGGTGGCTAACAAATGCCTGAAAGTAGTTTGAAAACATTGAAACTGAGAGAAATTATTTCCAAGTATTCTTTGATTTAAATGCCCACATAACATTTTAAAAATTGTAATTAAATTTAATTGATTTTGTAATGGTTATAATTAAAAGATTTCTCATAGTGCATTAGCTGAATCAGTCCACAAACCTCGCAAAGATACTTCATATTCTTCCCATTCATCTGCTTCTTAAAAATAACCAGAACTCACCTATCACTGAACCTGTCTAGGATTACATCCCAAGCCTTGAGTGAAAGCTGTCTGGTGATGTGCTAAAGAAACACATGAACCTCAGTCCTCAACAGCCAGTAGGCAGGTTTGCAGACAGACACTCCTTGAGAAGAGGAGTACCTTACCTGGCCTTTTATCTTCCTTTCCTCCTGCAGGATTTTGGCTCCATTGCATCTTTGGTGCAGAATCTCCTTCGTTGTGGCTTGGACTTCCTGAACTCACACTTTGTTTCTACTGCTTTATATTACACCATGACTGCTTGTAAGTCAGTGTGGAATGAAGCTGTTATTAGAAAGAGACGCTCTTTTCATTTAGCATCGCTCCTGCAAGTGGCTAAAAGCAGACATTTAAATGTGCAACAGATGAATGAATGTGTCTTGGGATAAATATCTTATGAACTGGAAATTATCCTGTCCTTTCCAAACAACATTTCTATCTGCTTATGTGGTGAACTCCTGTGGTTTGTGGGCAGCTGACTTGGTAGGAGTTACAAAAGCTCACAGATAAAGTTAGCATTTAATCTTCTTTGCCTAACAGCTTTATACAGATGTTCATTCTTGCATGTTGCGTAGATATATGACCAATGTACACGCAACATTTAAGACCAAATGGCTACATAAAGACTGGGTAATGAAGATTATATTCTGAAAACAATTGACACCTTACAAATGTTAAATGCGAATGTCTTAGACTGGGAGCACAACTTCAATAGCAGGCAGATGCTTTAAGTTTTTATATTCCAGTATTCTGGCATCTCATAGATACTTTATTTTTAATAGCGTTACGTTTTGTGGCTTTTTGTCCCAACTAACCGGTTGTTGCAGGTATCCATATGCCTTTGAGGTGCTACTGCTGTTGTTTAGACATGTCCAGATCCTGCTACAAATTCGTGGATGTGTATGGACAAATTGCTTAAAACACAATTTTCAAAGGCTTTTAGACACTTATAATTGTCAAAACCTCCAAAGCCAGTTTAGGGTCCAACTCCCATTAGATACTGAGTCCCATTATGCTGCACATGCATTTTTAGGCATTTGCCATTCCCTGGCCTATCTGACTCAGCCTGACTGCTCTTACGGGGACTCCAGCATGAGCCAGAATGGGGGGACATTAGCAACGCAGGACTGAGAGTCACATAAATGCTCAGTCTGGTTCACTGCCCTGGCAGCCAGGTTCATCGTGCACTTCCATGCATTGTGCGATTCAGTTCATTTATGCATTCATTTTTTTCCAAAAGGAAAGAGGAGTAACACAGCAAATACAGTGTGTCATTATTGTATTTACTTAACACTAAACATAGACTTCTGTTAAATTGCATTATTTGTATTGTATTGTATTGTAGTATTGATATCAAGCTGTAGAATGATATTATAATGATTCCAGTTTCCAAAATAAGTAAGGAAATCATTAGCTAGCTTTTTACCTTTGACCTACAAAACATACCTTGAGTTGTTTTACATGTCCTTTAATTAATAAAATTTTGGATCTTATTTCTTTGTTAAGAGTGATTCATACTTCATACTTTGAGTCAGTTCTGAGAAATGAATACTTCTCTAGTGCTTTGTTATGAGGCAAGGTATCAACCACTGTTATGTCACATTAGTGATTCATTAGTCAGACTTCTGATGCTGAAGCCAATCTTGTAACATTTGTATGGAAAACTTCTGTTCTTTGTTGGTACAGTAGCTCAAACAGTTCAGTACACTCCCGTTTACATGTAATGTAACATTAGTGACTCATTTGTTTTTTCAGTTTTAAGTCTGTTTGTCAGGAATTCATGAATGGTATTCTTCTTACCTGGTAATTTTTTTTTTTCTAAGCTGCTCTCTGTCTTCCCAGACAGTGGTTGTTATATTCCAACATGAATGTCTGATGTTGTGTTGGAAGGAAACCCACCGTTTACCAACCCATTTGAAATTGGGGCAGATGAGAAGGCTCAGCAGCATTAAGGAAGCAGCTTTTTATTTAGATGCCTGGAAAGTGGTTTATTGGAGTAGCATTTTGACTACAGTCCCACATATTTATTAAAACATAGAAGCTGTAACATCAAGAAAGGCAGAGCAGGGAGTCATAAAGACAATAAAAAGAAAATGCAAGTTTCTAACCTTCAGAGGTCTTTTTGGTTCAATTTTCTTCACTCTGACTGCATGAAGCTGCTTCTCTTTCTGTCAGTGCAGAATAGAGGAAGGGAAAGACACATCAACACAAATGCAGTGAAAGAGAGGAGGTACCTCGTGGACTTAAAAGGCTCAAAAGTAGTCAGGGAAAGTGCCAGAAGGTCGACAAGGTTGTATAATTTTGGTGTAAGTATATCAGAAGTACTAAATGCAGTCAATAGCAGTTCATGGCAATCCATACAGCAGCATCTGCCTTATAATTTGGACTTTATTAAACAGAAGTTCCAGGTGTTAATAATTGCAGTGTGCCAGCTAATGCAAAGTATTTCACTCTGATCTCTCCAAAGACCAGAAAAGAGAAAAGTCTAACACAGGGTGTCAGTCACCTGTGGATTGTACAACAGAGCAGAGGATATTTATTTCGCTCTGGCTAGATTTTGCTCTGATTTGACTTTTTCAATGGAGGTGTTAGAAAGTGTGATACCAGTATTTAGACTGTCATTAAGGGTGGACTGACTGAAAATAATTACTGACACAAAGGTTCAATAATTCAAAGGTTATTGTGAAAAACTGAGATGGAAAAGACTAAGAAAAAATTGAGAAAAACTGAAAAATAAGATTTGTCCTCCAAAGTTTTCCAGACATGGAACCCATAAACCTAGAAACTTAAATGCGCTTTTTGTGCTTTCTCTGGCATTATATAAAACATAACACCAAATGTATTTTATATTATATAGTTCATCCAAAATACACCCTAAAGCAAGTCATAAAATGGAATGCACTTAGACACACCCAATTACACTATAAAACCAGAATGCTATATAGCAATTAATCCAAGGTAATTCATAAAACTAAGCAAAACCACTGAGAATAAAGTAAATTAAACATGATAATTTTGATTTGGCATTTAAAATATATTAAAAATAAAACATAAAACTCTAGGGCTACATTTTTAAACTCATCCTTTTACTTGTACTTGTAAATTACAGAACCAAGTCTCTGTAGTAAAAGCAAAGTTGTACTAAAGTAAGTTATGTCACAAACATGTTTCTTTTGAATGTTTAACTACTACGCTGTGCTGGCATATCAAATACGTAGATGAGTGAACAGCTTCCATTGCAGGGGCTTTCTTTCTTGATGATTTCCATCAGGAGAAAATGTAACTTTTTGACATTGCCAGCCTGCATGCACCTGCAAATCAGAGACACTGGAAATCCCAGAGAGCTGTGTGTTTGGGCCAAAGTCCACTAGAGTCAATGAACATGGAGCCATTGGCTTTTACAGGCATCAGGTCAAACTACAGGTGACCTAAATGGCAACGTCACATCACTCTGGGAGCAGTGTTGCAGCCAGAACTGGTGGCTGTGCTAGCGTGGTAAATCTGCACAAGCTTCAAAACTTTCCCAGACACCAGGACATGGACACAGAAGTCCAGGTCATGAACCTGGCCTATCCACCTCACGCTCTCCTGAACAATTCCAAGGCACAATTTGGGGCTTCAGTGATCTGGGGACTGTTTCCAAGAGGCAGTCCTCATGCAGCCAACCTGTTTTGGAGGCAAAGACATAGTCTGGAGCCACTTGGTGCTTGTTGGTTTTAGTGCCTGGAAGGCTCCCAGGCAGAAGTGTCAATGGAGCTGCTGCAGGTCAAGTGAGTCTCACAGAGGGTACGATAAGGTGGCTCTGGCCCAAATGTTTCTGAGTACTGTGTGTCTCAGGGTCATACAACCAGTGTCTCAGCAATCTTGGCTAATAAATTGAGAAGAACATGCCACGGAAATACTATCCCCCTCAGTGCAAAAGATGCAGTAAAGAAGTATATTTAGAAACTGAAAAACGTCATATTGAAATGTTGTGTAACGTGCTTGAACGAGGGCTGTTGTATATCTACATATTTTTATGAAGTATGTTGAAAATTAGCATACAATAGTTTGTTGGTACACAATGCAGCATATAAAGATAAGAAAGTATGCAATGCCTGGGAAAAGCTGATCATCATACATCTGTTAAAAAATGGAGGAGGTCTGTCTGTGTAGTGCCGATTCAGCTACATTTGCACAGTCAGAAACTTGGGATAGCAGCAAGTTGAACTGAAGTGGCCAAGCTTACTTGTTGCAAAAAGCAAGCAGGAGTAGCTCCATAGTACCAGGCAAAAACTCCATTTGGTGTATAGATGTGGTGGCTTGACACTGGCTGAACAACTGGTGCCCACTAAAGTTGCTCTATCACTCCCCTCCTCAACTGGACAAGGGAGAGAAAATATAATGAAAGTCTCATGGGTGGAGATAAGGACAGGGAGAGACCACTCATCAGCTACCATCACGGACAAAACAGACTCAACATGGGGAAATTAGTTTAATTTATCACCATTCAAATCAGAAAAACATCTTCACCCCACACCTTCCTTCTTTCAGGGCTTGACTTAATTACTTAATTCCTGATTTTTCTACCTCCTCCCCCTCGGCGGTGCAGGAGGACAGGGAATGGGGGTTGCAGTCAGTTCATCACACATCGTTTCTGCTGCTCCTTTCTCCTCACACTCTTCCCCTGCTCCAGCATGGTGTCCCTCCCATGGGGCACAGTTCTCCAGTGTGAGTCCTTCCCATAGGCTGCAGCTCTTCATGAACTGCTCCAGCGTGGGTCCCTCCCACGGGCTGCAGTCCTTCAGGAACAGGCTGCTCCAGTGTGGGTCCCCAGTGGGGTCGCAAGTCCTGCCAGCAAACCTGCTCCAGTGTTGGCTTCTCTCTCTAAGGGTCCTGCCAGGAGCCTGCTGCAACATGGGCTTCCCACGGGTCACAGCCTCCTTTGGGCATCCACCTGCTTGGGTGTGGGGTGCTCCATGGGCTGCAGGTGGATATCTGCTCCCCTTTGGACCTCCGTGGGCTGCGGGGGGACAGCCTGCCTCACCATGGTCTTCACCATGGGCTGCAGGAGGATCTCTGCTCCGGCACCTGGAGCACCTCCTCCTGCTCCTTCTGCACTGACCTTGGGGTCTGCAGAGGTGATGCTCTCACATAGTCTCACTCCTCTCTTCTGCTGCTGCAGATGGTTTCTTTCTTCCCTTCTTAGTACGCTATCAGAGATGCTACCACTATCGCTGATTAGCTCGGCCTTGGCCAGCAGTGGGTCTGTCTTGGAGCTGGCTGGCACTGGACCAGGGGAAGCTTCTGGCATCTCCTCACAGAAGCCATCCCTGTAGACCCCCTGATACCAAAACCTTGCCACGCAAACCCACTACAATGTACACACCACACAGGGCAATCCATAAGTATAATTCATTAGTCTCTCTTATTTTCATCTCTGGTGCCTTTGTGTGTGTGAAGTAACATTTTGATCACCGTAAGGAAGCAGCAACACAAGCAGATTAACACATTGCTTTGACTAGTAGCCAGAGACCTCTGTAAGAGGCCACTCTGCTCACCTTTCCTGGGGTTGCTCACTGTAACCCCCAGGGAGGAGGCTGCTCTGCTGCGGGTGTCCGGCATGGTGGATGGGGTAACCCCATGGGCTGACACCATCAGACCTTGCCGAGCTCTGCAAGGGTAAGGCCAGGCCTGCCATCCAGTGTGGTGTCTGCAAGTGCTTTTGGAGAATAATGGGTCTGACACGGCAAATGCTGGAACTGAGTCACTTAAATGGGCTTTAGAGAGTTCAGCACTTCACCATGAGAAGGTAATGACTGATTAGGTTTGGCCAGAATACAGGGAGCTCAGAAACAGAGCCAGATTCACCAAAGGAGATGCTGAAGGCAGGTATTTCATGATTCCCCCTATTTACATATAACTCCCAGTTTTTTTGACAAATTCATTAGATTATTAGGATATGGGCCTAAATAAAAACGTATTTCTTGGTGAGTGGTTGGACATGGGTAGAAAAACACCTGACTGACATCTGCTATATTTATTTTGGAGAGTGGCTCAAGAGCACCCTGCCAGATTCTGATGCTGGCTGGCACTCAGAGGTAGACGTGCCAAAAGGAACAGAACAATTTTGTTTTTTGGGTTTTTTTCAAAGGAATCTTGGCAGTAGTTGGAGAAAGACAACACAATAAATTGCCTTTTAAATTTGCATGATCGATCCCACCTATTGCTTTGTTCAGCAATGATACCCTGAGTGTTCTGACCAGGTAATATGATAAGAGGAACTAATAGTGCTGTTGGGAATACAAAATCATGGCTGTCTGCATTGAAACAGGTGGTATAAATATGTTTCCAGTAATTCCATGGCTGTATAAATTGTAATGTAATTATAGAGTCCTTTAAATTGTCACAGCTTTATGAACTGTAATCTGTGGATTCATTTAAAACAATTGCCTTCCCCTACTAAGGGCAAAATCTTCTGAAATAACCATTAAGCACATATGTCTGCTGGAGTCTGCAGAAAATTAAGAGACTGGGGGGTTGTGATTACATAGGTGACTATTTTAGCATAAGCATCAAGCTAAAGTTTTGACATTTTGCAGCTGACATCAGATCTCTTTGTATTCTCATTGCCATGAAAAGTTGCTGAGTGGTGACAATTCAAAATCACCCCTGTGTCTGCAAAAGAAGAAGAAAGGGAGATGAAGCATCGCTGGTAACTGCTTTCTGGATACCAGGTATCATACAGCATCCCCACCTTTTCACAGAGCTTTTGTCCTTCCACAAGAAGCATCTACATATTAATTACTTAAAACCTACATCTGATGTGGTTACTTTCTGAACCATTTATAAGCTGGTGATGTGCTAGTAAAGCACACAAATGGAAGGGACAACAGTTTAACCTAAGCTAGGACCGAGGGAGGCTTCAGGGTGGTCCTAAGTGGTTTCAGCACTGTCTTATTGCCTTATGCAGGCAAAAATGGGACTGTGCTAGGCTGTGCTGTGCTGGTGTGATTGACCCCTGCCTCACACACAGGTGTAGCACCAATCAGACGAAGCACCTCTTCACAGTCACTCTTCTTACAGCCGCTCTTCAGCATAGCTTCTTATTTAGAAGAAGCAGGTGACCTCATGCTAACTCGTATCACAGTGAAATTTCTCCATCTCTGAAGTAACTATAAGCACAGAGGGCATTGACATGATAATAAAAGTTAAGTTTTCAGAAGTAAGAGTTGTTCAGAAAGAGAAAAGCTGCATCTAATCTCAGGAAAGAGCCTTTGGTGACCTGCAGGATCCTCTCTCCAATCTAGCAATGTTATCTGCTTTTGTCAGAAAAGGTAAAATAAGGTCATACCTCCCTGCTACTCTTGCTTTCCTTTCTTCCCTCTCTTACCCACTAACAGAGGAGCTTTTGCCAGCTTTAATAGAGACACATTTAGTAAAATGGAAATTACCATCTGGAAAGCAGATAATTGAATCTGACCTATCGTTCCCTTAAATGCTAAAATCAGACCCTGAGTATTTCATTTAGCTTTCTAAATTGCGTTTGCTTTATATTGATTTTGCAGTGTGGCTTCAGGGTTCTTTATACATGTAGATGTCATTAACTAGTCGACCGATACGGAAAGAAAGGAAACACTCACTGTTTTTGTGGTGGCTCTTTGACAGATACATACACAAGCTGCTGTAACTATCAAAAAGGACAGCAGATCCAGTCAGGTCATCAGTCTTTGGCTTGTCTGGGGGGTATACCTTGTAATGATTCCAGAAGAGGAAGCTTTTAATTATGCTGTCCCTTGTGAGTTAATAAAGTAATGGGCACATATTGTAAGGAGGAACTCATGGAACAGGAAAAGGAGAACAGAAGTGGGCATGATGCAACACAAGGGCCACCCATCCCCTCTCCACGCCTTACAGTAGGCAGCAAGTCCCTCGGTTTGGTAACCCAAACACTGTCGGCAGAGTCCTAACAAATGCTGCAATATGGATTTCACTGGATCACCAGCTCAATACCAAACCACTAATTACCAAGGGTTTGTTTTCACAGACATGAAGCACACGGGTGTCTACCGCCTACGCTGCCCTACATATCTCAAAGCCACAAAAACAAATATTCAATGAATAGGCCAGAAAAGAGGTCAGAGAAAAGGAGGTCACTGTAAAATTACCTTGAAGCACAGTGTGATCCAAAGATATGGCAAATGCGTATGTTTGTCATGAGTAGAGGTTAAAGACCTGGACATAGGACCAGAATGTGTAAAAGAGACAAAATCAAAAAAAAAAAAAAAAAAAAAAGTGGAGTGGGCAACTAGTACCAGCTCTGTGGAGAGAAACAGGAACAGCAAGAAGACTTCTGTAGGAAATGTGGGGTCACAGGGGACTGAGGAAGGGGCTTTTCACAAGAGCCAGGTGGAAATGCCTGGCTGGAGCCATACGCAGGTTGTGATTTACTCAGACACAAGTTATTTGGCTTAATACAAGGGTAACTGAAGGAAGTTCAATGGTCTGTGACATACAGGGAATGAATCTAGATGATCTAATGGTCACCGTTGGACCCTAAGTACTACGAAAGAAAAAAGTGAAAATTTTACATTTCTGTATAAACCTTTTATCTGGGAGAATATCAGATATTTTTTTATTAATCATAGCAACCGTCATATTTAGCACTTATGGTTTTCTGTGTGTTTTTAAAGAAGCATTTAAACGTGAACTCTAAAGTGTGTATGTTTATATGTGTGCGTGTGCCTCTGGAAGTACCAGAGTTACGAGTTAACCGAGACATTGGGCTTAATGCCCAACATTTGATTCTCTTTCAAAGACCGATCTTTAATGACTTCAAAGTAGATCAGATCTCTGTGTTGCATCTTGTCCAGATGAGATATGGTGCCTCCAGCATGCAATTGTATGAGTGCTGTAAGACATCATTTCAGCACTGAATCACTGACATAGCTTCTCAAATCAAAGATGAACAGATCTGTATGGCACAGACTTCTTGCATTTCATTGCAGTTCACATAGGCTGGGGGTGGGAATTATTACCAACAGGTATTTTTCTGGCCCCCACAATAAGAATGTAAGTTGCACCCTGAGGTAGCAATTAAAGAGATGAACCTATGTGCAAAACAGAGACCTAGAAAGGACTGGAAGGCAAACTGATGTTTGTTTATTTATTTTTGTGAAGAAGTATAAGCCAAGAAACTTACCAGAGAAAACCTGAGGACCAAATTATGTTGCCTGGGATTCCTCTCATGTATGCAGGCAACACAAACCAAATTATGCTCAGTACTGAATCCTTGGTATTAATAAAACAGGCATTGAAGGAAATTTGTAACTGGACCAATTTACTAAGAGCAGTTTCAGTAAAAGAGTGCAAAACACCTGCCTTTTCCTCCTGACATCAACAGTACCCCATGGGCTGAAATACACATGTCAACCTGCACCTCTGTAATGGTGACATAAGATACCCAGTCACTTGAAATACAGGAAAAATCTCTGCATTCCTGAATGAAAAGTTTGAAAGGTCTGGCTCTAGGAACAAAGTCCAGGGACATTTTATCTATTACAGAAGCATGATGGAAACAACTCTTAAAATTACTGTTAAAAATGCTTGTCAAAGAATGATTTTTTAAAAAAAACTCTTACATGTCTTCTTTACTGTGCCAAAGTTAATGCTGCAGTTACTGGCTTGCTTTGACTAGGGTGGGAATTCTGCTACTTTTAGCTAGTTACATATAGCAAAATATTCCTATATATAGTTCTTATTACGCACTTCTTCGAAGTATGAGGAAAAAAGAAGCTAGTCCAATCTAATGCAATATTGTGCTGCACAGTTGTATAAAGAAAGCTGGCCAAAAGATGCACTATCATGTTAATTAATGAATGTGAAAACAGGTATTTTAGCTACATAGTCACTTAACAGTTCATTTTTCTTGGATGCTATGTGCTGGAAAACAAAAATATGTAACAGAAAAATCAGTCACATGTCCCTGAGAGCCAACAATCAGAAGTGAATGCTGAATAAATGCCTTCTGGATTGTGTTTGCTTGCTTCATTATACTGAAGCACACTGAACAAGCTGGAATATTCTCTCAGGTCTATGTTGTTTTTTTCACTCCTAAGTTGTTATTTTCAACTAAAAAATTGTGAAGCATCTCTCCTCCGCCCCCGCCCCCCCCCCCCCCCCCCCCCCCCATCAGGCTGGCTAAACTGGTCCACTGGTCTTGTAAGTGTAAGGATGATAAACACTGAGTAATTCCTCCAGGGTGATACCTGACAGGATTTATCTTTTAACTCAGGGCATTCACACTGACATCAGAGGCGATGCACACAGCTGACTGGGGACTTTAAGGAAGGCTGCAGTGGGGGGCTGCAGTGCTTGTGGTAATGGGGGGAGGTCCACAGGCTGTGGAAAGATGACAAAAATCAAACTGCAGCTGGGACCGCTTCACAGAACCACAGAGCTCAGGGCAGTGACTGACACCGGTGAGCCCTGTGCACAGGGCAGGCGGCTGGGGCTGGTCCGTTTTCAGCTCTGTCCTGGCTGCTCGGAGAGCAGGTTGGGTTCCAATGAGGACAGCTCCTTCATGTCGAGGGTTTGCAGTGGTTTGAATGCAAGTGGTTAGTGATGTTTTTAATTAAGACCAAATAAATTAAAGTAACTAAATTAAGTAGTAGAAACTATTAAGCATCAGACAAGTCTTACTGATCTTGTATTGGTGTGTTAAATTGAGCATGAGGTGTACTTGTTTGGGAAGAGACTTCATCAAAGGGCAGGAGATAGCTCACCAAAAATTCAGTTCTGCACTATGCAAGTGCAAAGTCTAGCACTCTCAGCCCACCAAGAAGCTACTCCAGCTCTTCAGGACCTTCAGATTTAGGCCACCTGGGATGCAATCCTGTATCTGTGCATGTATCCTGACACAGGTTACCTAAAGAATTAATTAGGCTATTGGAAGGAAGAAAGTTATTGGTCTCTGCACACAACATGAAGAAAAAACAGGACCTACGGTGCAGGAGAAAAATGTACAGCACTGTCAAGAACAAAAGCCAACTTGGGGAACACAAAATACAATTCAAAGTTTAACTCAAAACAGCAGCAAACTGCTTTGTTACTGAGGAATGAAGGAACACAGGAGTGCTGAGAGCTAATGGGAACACTGATGCACACAGTTGAAAGGCCAAAATTTAATTAAAGAAATCCATGATGTAATTAGAACTCTAAGAGATAGAAAACACAATAATGTTAATCATTCTGGGCCTTCTTTATTTCAGCGTTGTCCATATTGCATGTAAAATTTACATATAAATTTCTGCAACAGAATCTAATGTACCAAATTTTAGATTTAGTGTCTGGAATAGAAAGGAAGTATGGATACATTTTACTTTTTCAAATAATCTGATTCTTACCTTTCTTGTGAAAAACAATTTCTAATGATTCAAAGATACTCAGGCTTAAGTTCAGCACCTGCTTTTAGTGTGAGTGGTTGTCCACACTATTTCTTCAGGTCTGTTATGTTGCCCAGTGTTTCCAGAAATAGCATCTTTCCAATTTGTCCTGACAGATGTTTCTTACATTGTTTTTTCCTCCCATTAGGAAGACTTATGTTTCTTTACTATGCTGTATGTCAGGTCCTTGTGACTTTCTCACTTAAATACACCATCAAATCCCATCTTCACAGCTCTGCTGAAGTACCTAGTATTGCGCCTGATCCAGCTCTTCACTGAAATAGCATAATGATTTCTATAGACTCAATAGGCTATAGATCATACCTACAGGATGTAACTGCAGATGATTTTTCCTCCGCAGCATACAGAAGATCAAAGCAGCATTTGCTTTCAGCTGGCAAAATATTCAGATAATTTTTTAACGCTGCATGATGCAAAATTTGCAGCTGGTATTTTATGATTTTCGTCTTCTATAAATATAAGCATAACATTGCTTTTCTTGTCACTTCATAATCATTATTCACTTGGTTTCACATCTCACACATAATTCTGTTAAGGAAAAGCAGTTTGCTGTTTCTTTGTTTTGTTTACATGTAGTAGGAATGAGAGGATATGTTATCAGTGAGATAAAAATAGTGTTGCAATATTTGTGTCCAACAAATTGCTTTTAGACAAGGGGTGTTACTGTCTGGATGGTAGTGCATATTCTTCGTCTGCTGTGGTGTTGTAGCTGAAATTGAGTGGTCACACAAAACTTGGTTGTAAAGTCCCATTTAGGATTGTCAACACCCTGTCTTTATACAGGACAAAAGCTGTTATAGGGCTGCTGTTCTCCATCTGAACACTCTTAAACCGGTTATATCTGTGCTTTTCCACCATAACCACTGGGCTTCAGAAGTAAAATCGTTCCTTTTTTTTTTCCTCCTTTAAAATGTAAGTTGATGTTGTGACAATAACCCCAGAAGAACCCAAAATACACACTGGAGGAAGGAAAGGGAAAGGAAAAGCATTTAAGTGGACTGCTTTGTCCAAAACACAGATGCATACACATCTGGCATCAAGCAATTTAGTATGAACTACAAAAGAAAGTTTTAAACATTTTGTTATTCATGTAATTTCTGTGAGACAGTATGGTGTTCTCCTCTAGCCTGGCCTTGAGTTCTGTCACTCCAACCTGAGATAATGTTTTTCTTGCCTTGCCACAGCAGAAGATGCCAATTATGACTGCAACACAAAATAACTGTGATAGCATTTGGGGCAGATCCATTATACTAGTGCTTACAGACCAAACTCAGTGTTAATAAGATCAAGTGCAATTCATTTCAAACAGTTGTGTCTCCTTAGCTGCAGTGAAAGCATTTTTAAAAGTATTTGCTGATGTATAGTTTTCACTCTCAGCCTGAAATAACAGAATACTTCTTTTCACTCTTCTAACAACATTAAGAGTGTATAAAGTCATATTATATGTTACATGAACTTCTTCATGTCATTAATTCAGTTACAGTTCTTACCTCTAAATGGCAATAAGATATTAATGACTATTGGTTGCTCCAGTAGCATAGTCACATACAACAGGTTTGGTGTTTTACTGTATACAGCTTTTCAGTGTTTTCAAAAGTATTTGTACAGTTGATATTTTTCATTGGTAGTCATATTTTTAAAGAATTTTATTTCCTTGTTAATAACAAGTACTGGCATTTGTCTTTTTCTTGGCTCAACATGCTGGTAATGCAGTAAATAGATATTTTGAGAAGTTCTAACATCCCTAATTTACTAAGCTGTTATGTCTCAATACCAACAAATTCAAAAGAAAAAAAAAAAAAAAGGTCCAAATAGGAAAGCATATAACTTTTTAAAAATTATTTAAAATAATTCTTTGGAAAACTTCACCCCAGACATACTTCATTTAAAGAGAGAACTAGGGAAAAAAGGGAAAGAAAAAAAGAAAAGTGTCTACACAGGGATCTCCTGTTCTTAATTTTGGTTGAAACCATGCATACCCCTTTGAAGTATTGGCTCTGGTAATACACACCTTATCCCTCTCTGTGCCAGCCATATGAACCTATTTACATTGTAAGATTCAGCCAGAGGCCAGGAAAGAGATATGTACAGTAATTCCAAACACAGTCTATAAGGAAGTGCCTCAAAGATTTTCATAAAAGTCAGTGACACCTATCAAATGGCATTAGAAACATGTAAGCAGGCATGGCCATGATTACCTCAAACTGACATGATAGTACCTGTCTCAAAGAAATTGCACTTTATTGAATTGTCTTTAAACATTTATATAAAGTAACAAAGTCAGCAAAGTAGTTTAAACTTCCACCAAAACAGATGTCAAAGAGTGACTATGCTTTGAAATATAAATGAAGTCAAGGGTCTTCTGTTGCTTTTGAGTAAGACAAGCTGACTGAAAAGCAAAACAATTTAAATGAAAAACATTGTTTTTCTGTTGTGGTACTTTTAGCCATAACTAACTATCTGTCTGTCTGTCTGTCTGCCTGCCTATCTAATAAAAGTAGTCTGTGCTTTTAAAGGTAAAGAAACAAGACTGAAAATGCACTGTAAAGCCAGCCTTTAGTACTTTGGAATAATGGGAGATATTTTCCATCCCTGGATCCTTTTTCAGAACCGGGCACTGCACACCCTTATAAGGAATTACATACATTTCAGCAGAACTTACTGAGTACCATCAATGCATGTTCTAGGTATGATGCTAAATATTTCGTAGATTACTTCAGCTATCTAGTTATGAAGAATGACAGTCTGGTGTATGTCATAAATCTACAGTAAATCATGAATCTGACATAAATTATCATAGTAGAAGGGGAACAGAGATAAAGCTGTATACAGTCAGTGGTAACAGCTTTGGATCATCACAGAACATATGCGTGTGCTTGACGTTAAGTACCGAAACCATCCACATTCTTCAAGGGAAATATGTGCTTGGGTGACTTTTTGCTTATATCACCAAACCTTTGGAAAATCCGTGTTTTTTCAGAATTTTCCAGGACCAAATTTTCCAGCAGGTTTTTTTCACATTATACAATATTGACAGCATTTGTCACTCTGTCACTGTCAACAACTGATTGGGCATAGATCCCTGAATACTCACACTGCAGCACTTCTCTATCGTGATCTCAGTCTTTGTATGAGCATGTGTTGAACACATTAAAATGAATCATCAAAAGGCACCAGGTGCATGGAGTGAACAGAACCATACAAAAAAGCAAAGAAGTCTTAAGTGCTATCATGCCTTGTTTTCCACAAGACAAACAAGGGAATACTGTGCCATTCCATATTTATTATGGTTAAGGGTTCATTTAGCTCCCACAGTAATCCAGAACATACCTAGGGCAAAGAGTTTCGTGTACTAAGATGGGGGAGATGATGGAACTAACTTTCAAAGTGCTAAATATCCATCAAATAGTTTTGCTGGGGGCTATGCCTATATGTACTTTGTAACCCATTCTCAAACTCCAGAATTATTTAACAGTGTTTCTGCTTACACTACCGTGTCTCCAATTAGCTAACGCTTTTGTTCTGGAGCTTGACTCCTGGTGTTTTGGCATATTTGGCTTCCCCCAGGTTCTGGCCATTACTCACATTCCTGAACGTCCATATGGACATGAAAATTGCCAGACTTCACTTCCAACCAGGAGCATCTCCTGCTTTTGTTCTGCACACACTGCTGGATTACAGAGAGATGCGCATGGTTCTTGGGTCCTTCTCTGGGTCTGCATCCCTGTTCGTTCAGCCTCAACTTTGAGTTCAATCTGGGCACTGGTTGCAGTGAGAGGATACTCTGTGGATTCTCTGCAGCTCTGGCCAGATCTCTGTCCTTTCACAGACGATCTCACTCAGGTAACTCACCTGCTCTAATGCTGATGTTCTGTGTGGAAGCCAACCAAATTCAGAAGCCAAGCTCACAGGGAAAAAACTCTTCCACCAGACTCTGTGCTAATTTTGCCCCACCTGACAGGGACACAAGTTCCACTCTTTATGCCAGAAGCTCTGGAAGTGGTTTTCCAGGCTTTCTTACTAATTTCCTGTTTACTGCCTCTAGCATTACTAAGAAGCCTCAAATACCTAATCAAAGTAAAAATTAGAAATGCAAGACAAATTACTTCCTGAATCTTTTCTCCAAGTGTAAATAGTAAAGTGTCTGGCAGTGAACAGCAGTTTGACATTTCATTTGCATTACACTGATATGAAAATCTGCTAAAAGTAACCAAAGAAAACGTGCATTTGTTACTACCAAAAATGTTTTTCCATTAATGCTGGAAGGTTAGGATATACCCTGTTCACTTTCCTGGAGGCATAGTGAAATTTTCTGTCACACTGAACAGTGATTCTAAGAATTCTGTAGAAACAAAATACTGTTCCTTCTATTATTACTGTCAATTATTCCTGTTACTATTATTACTGTTAATGCAATATGTTATAATTAACAGCTGATATCATGGGCCTACCATCCAAGTTCATATCATCGATAGCAGAATTCAGAAGTGGCCAACAGTTCCTGGAAATTCCCTCAAATTCTCCAGACTCAGCCCTCTGTACACACACCACAGATGAACTGTGTTGGTGGTCTCCAACCTGAAATCAGCTGGGAGCTGTGTAACCTTTGCTGGATAGATGGGCAACAAATACCAGCTGGGCCATTCAGTCATTCATAACAGGAGCTTTTCTAGACAGTCCTTATATCATTCCTGCCTTTCTTTCCAGCTTTATGCTGTCAGGTCTTACTGAAATGTTGTCATTGCAGTTGATTACCTGGCAAATGCCTTAAAAAACTGTTTTCTTTTCTAAAAAATAAAAGGTGAACCAAGTCGCATCCTCACAAAATGATAACACAAAAGCGGCAGCTCACATGAGGATACCTGGAAGCACAAAAGTTAGAAATCTTGCCTTTCTGTTGGCAGGCAGCCACTAAGATCTGGGCTCGGGGAGGGGGGGAAGGGCAGGGATCACAGTCCCGCTGCTGTGGTAGCGCAGCCAGCTGTTTGCCAGCCTACTTGCCAGTCTGCCAAGCTCCGTGTGCCTTGTGCAACCAAGGGATTTGGCAGCTCTGCCTTGTCTATCTGCACCTCCAGTGCAATATTGAAAAAGGGTAACCAACAGCCTTAGAGACGAGGTGCTGAGCTGAAAACATAAGCTTTGCACTTTACCTCTTCAAAAGGCTGACAATAGTCCTGTGTGCATCACTACCATACTTTTGACAGTTCTATTTTTTCATATCCTCGCTAGCAGACAGTTATTGTTCTGATCCTTCCCCTTTGCCACAAGTTGCACAAGATCACCCCACCCATTCAGGGCGCAGGTCCCAAGCATGGCAGAACCAGATCTTGTCCCTGTTGCTTCTCAGAAGGAATCAACCAGATCCAGAGCTCTGGTTACTCCATGCACATTGACAGGCAGGGACTGAACCGAGACATCCAGATACGGATGCAACCTTGTCACAAACAGCCATGCAAACTAGCCATACATGCTGGTCCAACGCCTGAAAGTGGGAGGATGCCAAGGAAAAAAGTCGTCTTCTTCTGTCTTCTGTAGGGTTGTATTCTGTGTTGTGCATCTTCAGATCTGGGGTTTGAGGGGACAACATTTGTAATCTGATGATGAAAGATAAATAATAATAATAGATTGCAATTGTAATGGACCACTGTTGCATGGCAGCCTTTCCTCAGGTCTGAATCCATTTTTTAAAAGCCTAAGTGTGTCTGCAACCATAAAAATTAGCTCATTAAAAAATGGCTTAAAAGTCAGACAGCAAACTGCACAAACCTGTGGCCATTAGACCCTTTTTCTGCATGACCCTACCAGTTAGCAGGCAGGGTTGAAGCAAGCTTGTTACAGCCCAATATTAAATGAACAGACAGAGTCTGGTTGCACTAGGGTGCACTTTGGAAAAAGAATGTGATAAAGAAGTATTCTTTGGCAAATTTCATTTAAACGGGCTTCAATGGAAATTTAAAGAATTCATTGCATGTCGGTAGCAGAAATACAAGTGCTGTATTCAGTCGTACACCTCTCATTATATTTCTATTTCTAACACTTCATTGTTTCTCAGACAAAGCATTAGCATTTCTTTCATTTCTGTAATAGTAAAACACGATATTTATTACTAAGAGGTAGAAAGTAGAGACAGAAGGTGTGGAGCTTTCATCCAGGGAGACAAGACAAGTGCTCTGTAAGAGCATTACTTAATGTGGAGCCGTGACTCACATGCAATGTCATTTAACAGCTTTCTGTGTTTAATTTCCTTTTCCCTAACCAGTAGCCTAACACAGCGGCATTCAGACTGCGGTCTATGGACCACCAGTGGTTTGTGGGGCTCTCCCAGGTGGTCTGGGGAATTAAACATCTTGGGAGCTACGCCATACCTGACAGATCTTGGGGAAGGGAACTGAGTGCTCCACAAGGTGATTTTTTTCTTGTTGTGCAAATGGTCTCGGGAGCAAAAACTCCTGGGAAGCCGTTGGGTTGGGGAGCCCTTTTACTTTAATTTTTGTGGGGAAAAAATGCTAACGGTTGGGTTTTGGACACTGGTTTACATTCTCAGTGTCTATACCAGTCAGAAAGCTTTAAGCCTTTGCAAGTGAAGACAAAACAGGGCTGCAGAGTATGCAAAGCAACATGACCAAGGAGTTTCAGATGGGGCTGGAAGCCATGCAAGTTTTATCTGCCTGACAGTTTGGGGAGATTTTGGGCAGTCAGATCTCATTACTTAGGCCAGATTTAATCTTGGCTTCGTGCCTCCCAGCTCCTGTGAGGTCCCAATGTCCCTAAGGAAGAGCTTCCCTGGATTTCTCCTCTCCTGCTCCTTCAGAGGTTTTGTTTGGCAGGTGGCGGGTAGCAGGCGGTGGAGCTCATGGTCATTTCCAAGCCAACATGGTGTATCTCCCACAGAGAGACTGACTGCATGGTGGCATGTCTTGATAATGGACACACTACCAATAGTGTCCACACTGGGCTCAGCAGCCATGATGTTGACCCCGGTAAAGAGAAAGGACACTCGCCACTCTGCTCAGGACACTTGTGGACCTGGGGGGCAACTTGAACTTGGGCTGCATGAGTGGATCTGTCTGGCGCCTGGCAGCTGTGTTTCGGGGTGAACTCCAAAGGAAAGGGTGCCACCTATTGAACTGCCATTCACGATTCCCACAGCACCCAACTTTTTGGAGATCCTCTCCAGTCCTTGCTGACCTAGCCTAACCTTGCCACAGCTTATGAGATCCAGTGAGCTCGTTGCCTAAGGGGGCATGGCTACAGGCCAGATAGGAGAAATGTAATACTTAAATAATGCATCTGCTTCAGTGTTCCAAACTGTAACAGTTCGGAGAGGGTAATGAGGATAGGGGGAAGCTGGAAAGCTGTGTGCATGTCCAAAATTAGAGCTTGCACCAGAAGCAAGGAAGAGGACAATGTAACTAGTTTACAAGGAAATAACACTTCCAGTAAGGTTCATTTAGCCTATTTCTAGCAGTGAAGTCTGTCCTGGGAATTTTCCATTGCATTATGATGGGTTTAATTAGAATTATTATAATCAAATAAGTGCATTTGGCAGAGCAGTGGGAAAGGAGAATGCTACCATTGCAGGGTTAGCTGTATGCTCGTCTTATGCTCACCCTGTCCAATGGTACCTGCTTAGATGTTCGGCTTTACTTTTCCTCAGGTGCAATTCCAGTGGTTTCCTAGGCTCAGAATCAATTTGGGGATGTTCAGTTCAGAGCATTAGCCCCAAATGCCCAACAAATACAAGTCGATCTGGGCCATGTATGTCTTCTACAGGCTCATTTGAAAAAAAATAATTAAAATACAGAAACATGTTCTGATTACATTATTAGGTCATCAAAGCCTGTTCTGTACAGTCTAAACCCTTTTGCTGTCCCTAAAATATAGATTGACTTCCATGGCATCATTTTGGACCCTAATGACTTCCGTGAGATTAAATTTAAGCCTCATATAGTGAAGTCAGGTCTTGCAGTATTCCTGGGAATCTTATAACTGCTCAAGATTGCTAGATTAGAGTCCAGTGTGCCCCTCTCTTGCATCCTCACTCTTGGTTTCTCTCGTCTCAGAGATACTTGGGGAATGCTGGAGGCCAGAGGGAAGAGGAAGTAGGAGCAGCAGGAAGCTGCCATAAAGAGGCTTAGTCTTTTTGAGAGGAAAGCTTCCTACAACTGTAAGGTAATGATATTTTTGCCTGTTATGTTATAGCAAGTTTGACAGAAAGACTAAGGCCTCTTTCTCTTCTTTTTAGAGCTTAACTCTGCAAATGTCTTCAGAGCTACAGATTCTATCCATATTGCTAGTGTATCTTGCCTGGAAACACTCAATGAAACAATAATTCTACTTTCACAAAACATATTTCCTAGTAACACTGAATCAATTATTCAGAACACTTTTTTCTTCCTTCAAAGTGACTAAAAAATTGTTCTATGTGAAAAACAAGAAGATCTTAAGAGCAAGAACTAAGGGCCAACATAAGAATAGAATTTTCAAATGTATCAAAACAATCAGTTCTAAAAAAAAAAACCTCCCCAAAAATCAAATGCTAATTTTGATATTTCTCCTAATTTGGCACCAAGAAGCACCAAAATGCCTTCCCCCACCCCTGCCCACCCCCCATCCCCAATGGAGAGAAGAATTAATTTTCTTCTGTAGCCTTTCAGTAAGTGTTGAGGATGCTGAGCATCTTACAATACTATACTCTGTAACAGCTCCATTGCAAGTCAATGAAATGATATGCAAAACTGGGCTAAAAAGGAGAATGATGTGTATAATATACCCAGGGGACTCAGAAAGTTCCAGTTTCTTTGCCATAGTCTTACATTACTTGCAGTAGTATCAGCGCCATGGATACCTTCAGAATGTCAATTGTTAACAATAAACCATTTTAATAGAGTGATCACTTTAAAAAGGGTGTAAGACCAGGTGAAAGCTCTACAATCAGTAGATCAGAAAATAACTAGTCAAAGAAACTAGGAATATTTCACTTTTGGCTTCTGGGCTGAGAATTACTTTTTTTTGCCAGATTTCAAATGATTTTATTGTAGCTACTAAACCGATACACCACTAAGCCACCAAAATTATATTTTTGGAGTGAAATGAACTTTCAGTAAAATTTGATACTTCCAAAGTACTGTTTGTAATCACTTGAGAGATATTTATTTTAAAAAATCTACTTGTGAAGTAAGAGGAATGTGCAAACCAGTATGGGCTAGTAAAGCATATGACACAAAGTTTGGCTCTACTGAAGTCATAATTGGATGAGACTATGATCCACCCACAGAAATAACACAAATCCTTTAACAAGAGACTTAAGAATAGTTAACTAAAGCCAACATAGCAACAAACTTCCCCTGAAAACACACCTTATCTCAGGAAGTGAAAACTATTCACTGCCTAAATTTCAATTAACTTTGTCACGCTTTTTCAGAACCACAGCAGTTGCAAGCTTGATTCACGTTATGATGACAGGTAATTGCTTTTACAGGTCTGGCTTGGTGGGACTGTGGAAAAAGGCTTGCCAGACTACATTACATGAGTGAAAAACATTAAATAGACAGCTAACATGTCTCATCTCTTCCTCTACCTCTTCTCTCTCTCTTTTTTTTCCTATCTTTTGTAACCTCCCATAGAAGTTTATGTGTGTGCATCTGTATGTGTCTTTGTGTCTGTGTCAGTAAAAGCCCAAACATTAGATCACAAGTTCTTGTTTATATAAGCTTCAATTTACCCTTCAGGCAGAAACTTAGAGATTTCCAAACACACAGATGCTTGCCACTATCCAAATTCAATTTGAAATGCTCTGCACAACATCTCCTTTAACTTAACTAACCTTGTATTGTTCAAATACTTCATAATGTGTTTTGATTGCCAAACATCATTACTAACTTTGCCATTGTTAACAAAGCTAATTGAAATACAAATAAATGGAATTCCATAAAACAAATCTTCGGAAAGAAATGTATTCATTTTATTAAACACACAAATCTGATTTTACAAATACCTATTACGCAAAGTTATTATGGAAAATCTATCACAAAATCAAAAGAAAATGTTGCTATGGAAAAGCTGTTCCAAAACCAAAAGAAAATGTTGCTACCTGGTATGATCTGGACCCTGAAAGAGACCCTACAGGAATCTGTAGGAATGGACCATCATCTGCCAAGAGTCTCAGGACTACAATTTATTCATATAGAGCAAAACCTAAGGAAGGGAGGCAGAAACCCCAGGAAACAAAGCAAGGTTTACTTAGGGAATTGCCAAAGAATGCTCCCCTCAAGTGAAGATTTGGAAGTCTGTGGAAGACAGAGGGAGAAGGGCTGAACCTAGCACGCTCTGGGGAATGTAAAGTTTTCAGACCCTGACATGATGCAGTTTCTTTCCATGGGCACACTCTGGAGGCAGCAGTTCTGCGCTCTAGAAATAATTGAAATAGGAGAGATTCAGGAAGAGAGAATTAGTGTCGCTAACTTCCAAAATAGCTCACACTGCAAAAAACATGGAGAGTCTTCAAGATCCCACCTCTTATGAATTAATTTCAAGAAATACACAAAGCAAATGTAACTTAGTTACAGACAAGTGAAGCAGAAAGTTTGTCATTATTAATCTCCATTTTGCCCCCATGCTGCAGGAAAATAATGCTGCTTCAACTGTGCCTTTTTTCTTTTTTTTTTTTCTCCTGTAGACACAACATGGTCTAGAAAGTGGCTGCACATAATCCACCCAAAAATCATGAAGATCTGAGTCTGTAGCAGTGCCATTATCAGCTAGATTAAGTGCTGAATCAGAAAGTGATATTCTGCGTGATGTCCTCCTGCTCCTGCTTCTCCCTGATCCTCCTGTGTCTCCCAGAAAATGGATGTGGGTCTCCAGCCTGCAATTCCATCCAACGGAATAGACATGCACAAACTCTTCATAGCAATTAGCTGACCCAATTTTACTGTTGTTAATTTTTCTCTAATGAGCTAGCTGCTGCAGAGTAAATTTGTGGCAAAGCATTTACCTTGTTACAGTGGACTGTGATTCTGCAGTGTCCTCTACCAGAGAGGATGTTGTTTACATCTCAGTAAAAGATTGACAGGATGCCCTGCATACACTGCATATACAGTAGGTAATAGTAAGTGCATGGGATGCTGTGCCACAAACGGCTGAAACGCCACAAGTTTACTTCCTAATTTAGCCAACAGTAACTTGCTCATCTACCTATACATGTTTGCTGTATATTGAAAATATGTTGTGCTATGCCCACAGGAAATCCATATATTGTCCCTTTCTGGCACAACATACATCTATTGCAGGAATTGTTGCATAGCTTGAAAAATGTAAGCACAGTGCGTTCTCCAAGATTCATAGCAACATATGTCTGTGTATCTTGTTCGGAGCTGTGCCTGAAACACGTTAATGTGCGTGTACAAGTAACAGCATGTAAAGGGGGGGTTGGTTTTGGCACATTTTACCACTGGATTTATATGGGCATGAGGTAACACCTACTTTTTTTTTTTTTTCTTCAAAGAGCTAATCCACATGCATAATTGAAACAAGTCCTTATTCTGCTCACTATAAATATGTACCAGATGTATCTCTTATAAATGTTACATTTTGTAGTGTGGTAGGATTTGCTAGTACCTGTGAGTTATGTCAACCTTGATCCAAAGGGAAATATAAATGAAGAGCATTGCATTGTAGGATATGGTGTGTCCTAGACATGGTCACAGGCAAGTCTGTAAGTACAGTAAACAGCTACATTATCACCCTATTGATTTACTCTGTGTAACATGATGGCTTGATTGCTGTAAACAGGAATCATGCCACTAAAATAACAAACAAAATTGATTGTACTGAAGCACACACATTGTAATTTCCACTGGCTTTTAGGCTTGCTGTGGTATACACTCACAGATCATGGGGTTATGATTAGCTGTTCTTCATGGTCTAATGAGAATAAAGATGTGAAAATGTGAATACACTGCATTGCATCAAGAATTAACTTTAAGTATTGCACTGCTTACAGTTTAAAGGCATTTTAAAAGGACTAATCATGTGACAATGGCTTGGCTTTAGTTAAATAAACACTCTGGGACTTCCTTCAAAACCCATCTGATACAATACAATTCAACCCTTTTAAAAATACAGACAAACACAGAAAAAGTTGCTTCTACTTTGGTTTCACTGAAAACCTTATTTATCTGAAAAATGCTATCACAGATGTCAGATATCGACCCTTTTCTCACCAGGTCCAGGTGACCCAATAAAAAGGCTTCACACCCATGTTCACCAGCAGAAAATCCTGTCTGTAGTCCAAGAGATACAAAAAAATACTAGAGAAAAAAAATGAAACAGAGCTTCAAAGCTTTCTGAGATGTTTATCCTCTCATTTGTGCATCTGCTAAAAAGTCTCTGTTTTCACTTAATATATTAAAAAAATACAGAAAAAAAAAGAAAAGCAACTGTGAACCAATTACTAAGAAGTAAAAGTATAACAGATGCAAACAATGAGCTGCAGTATTTTTTACCATATGTTTCAAATCAATCTTATTCCTTCATCAGTTGGAAACAAAGCATAATGTTGTGGTTCTAACAGTAACTAACCTCTATCTATCAAACCACAGAAAAGCTAGCAGTACTTTGACAAGCCATTTGTTCTATTTATCATAAACAATCAATAGGATTAACTAAGATTCAGTGTTCATTTCAAATTATATGATCTAATTATTGCCATTTCAGCTTCTTTTCTAATTGCCCTCTGGTGTTCAAATTCCTTTATTGCTCATTTACTAGTTTCTGCTCTATTCAGTTGGCATTTTGTTTAACAACCTCCAGTTTGCAATTCCAGGTACAGAGGTCTGGAGGTGAACATGGTGGTGATGGAGAGGAGAACGTGGGGAAAGGGCTGTGCAGGACTGCAGCTGCTTCCCCCTCACACGCCACAGACGGTGCAGAGCACCGGGGAGCACCAACGCTGTGGCTACAGTCCCTGACATCCTCCTGAGAAATCTACCCACACATACAGGCACCTGCACTCATGGCATTTTTACCATCTTTAAAACAAGCCATTCATCTTGATGTTAATAGCAAAAAAAGCTCCACATGCTTTGGTCACAGGAAGACTACCTAAGAACATCGACATGCATTTGGAAACTAGAGGATCCTTCCTGAACTCTCAGTTCCTCTCTCTTTTATTTTTTTCGTTTAGGCATTTATTTGGCTTTTGCACCATCCAGCCCAAATGGTATTCCATTCCACATCTTTGAGTCTGTCAGTATGCAAGGGGCCTGAGAAGACAGCAAGACTGAGGCACTGCAGAGAACCCCGCAGTTTCAAGCTTCAGGTGGGAGGTGCAACTGGATGATCTCTAAAGAACCCTTCCAACCGCAGTTTCTATCATTCTGCCTTGCAGCTTCCTCATAAATGCACAGAGATACAGATACTGCAGGTGTGTTTTTGTCACCTGTCTGCACCGTGTGCCACAGTGACTAATACCGTGCGGAGGTGCTGTTGACATGGGTGTTAGGGTCTCCTTTACCACCTGTAAGCAATCAGCTGCAGTGCCAGGATATTGCTTGCTGTGCTCACAAACATCTTGCAGGTTTGTTGAAGTGCAGCTCCCAGGTTTGTTGAAGTGCAGCTCCCTGTGCACACCACACTTTAAGCAGTGCTAGCAGAGGGTTCCTCAGTGTCACAGCATTTATGGGCATGCTGTTACCAGGTCAGACTCAATGCTCCCTCCTTTGCTTTCCTCCCACCTGTCTGCACAGAGCTCTGCTCAGGCTGGTGCTTGGTGGGGGCAAATATAATTTCTCTTGCTTTGAGGATGTATGAATTGCCAAAACCAGGTCTGCCAGATTCCCAGCTCTCTGAACCATTTTACCTTGTGTTTGCGAAACTGTCACGATCATTGGCCTATGTTCATGAACTCAGTGAACTTTGCACCCAAAACTAAGGTGAGAAGGCAGTGACTTTTGATATAAATACTACTTTCAGATCTAATCATGACTTTGGGCCAGCTCCAAAAGAGGACTTAAGCACTTTATTTGGGATCTTGGAGCTTAAGTCCAAAAAATGACACTAAAAATACCTGCCTACTCCTGGACAGACTTGGGGTTAATAAGCAGTTAAGGTTTTTTTCCAAAAAACCCCATTTTTTTCCTCCAAAGTTGCTCAGCTTGTGTATCTACACTGATCTTCTTCTTTAGGAGATGATTCAGAGTTCTGCCTCCTCCCTTAGAGAGAAATGTCCTGACACCAGACTATAAACCAACCCGGGCAGAAGTATGGTCCACCACTATGCCACTGCACTGACAAGACTTCAAGGTTTATGGGGCCAAACACGATTCAGTCGTTCAGTGGTTAAGTGGCTCAGCTCAATAGGAAAAGTTCCGAGTTCTGGTGTTTGCTCCCAGGACAGTGTCAGCATTTTAGCTGAAATAGATAAAATACAGGAATGAACATGGAAACAGGCACCAGAACTGTGCTCCCTAGCTGTATGCCCGGCCACTAGACTGTATAGTCATGCTCTGCTTTTCTCAGTCAGTATTTCATATTTTCTGCACAGCAGCCCTGTTTTCCCAAGGCAGTGAGAAAGGTCCCTTCTTACCTCCTGCCTATCAGGATTAGGTAACTTCCTGGTGATCTCCGTCTTCTGGAAAGCAGGAAAAGAAGGATTAAAGGATTTTGAGGTAAGGAAAGAAGTGAGTCTGTTTCCCCTAAGTGCTGTCACTACTTCTGAAGGGCACAGCACAAGTTCTGGCTACATTTTGAAAGAAACACATGAGCCCTGCCTAGTTCTTTAGTGGCATGTAACTCCCTTCCAGAGGGTCCTGGCTGTATATATCAAGTGCATAAAAACAATTTCTTGCAGCCCTGAGTAAAAGGCAAGCTCTAAGACACATAATTTCCTTGGGGTTTCTTTTTTGGCTGGCTCCTGGTGGCTGTATGCTGACTGACGTAAGGTAGCTCCTGGCTTAGCCTGCTCTTGGGTTTTTGCTGTCACTCTAAGATGCCTAAATTTGCCCAGACAACTTATAGACAACTCATTTGGGGGTCTGGTTTTCATGCTGGGGTACCAGATGTCTGAAAGGTTTTGAAACCCCAGGCTGGGTATTAAAAATGCATCAAGCCTACAGTATGGGAGTACTAAAATTTCTTTCCCTTCTTGGTCCCTCCAGCCTTTCCTGCCCCTGTCCTGCCATGTGCCAGTGAGAGGGAGAATGTAGGCAAGGCTGTGGCTCCAGACAAGTCCCTTGGTCTCTGCCCCATTATTTTTTCCTTCATTTTAATATTCATCCCTCTCCTCCCTTCCTCCCAGGGATGGCAGCTGAGATCACGTCAAGAGAGGCAACCCCCTTTCTCCTCTCCTCATTTGTGTTCACCCTGCTTAAAACACAATGGGTAATGGTTCCACAGTGATGTCACCCAGAGGAGCATGTCCCAGCCCCACCAGGTGCTGGCACTGGCCAGTGCACAGCCAGAGCCTTCGTTATGTTAGAGCAGGGGTCCTCAAACTACGGCCCGCAGGCTGGATACAGGCCCCCAGGGTCCTCAATCCGGCCCCCAGTATTTACAGACCCCCCTGCCGCCCCCCACCCCACCCCCGGGGGCTGGGGGGGGAACAAGCAGCCGCAGATGACTGCCTGCCACTCCATCCACGCGCCGGCCCCCTGGTTAAACAGTTTGAGGACCCCTGCGTTAGAGGTTCACACAAAGGTGAACTTGCTGTGTCTGCCCCTGCAGGCAGTGCCAACACTGATGGTGGCTTCTGGTGGCCAAGTCACCAGAAAAGCCCTTTTCTCCCGGCTGGCTGAGCAGTGAAGGGGTAGGTAGGCAGATGGACTAGATGCCTTGTACAGAAATGAAACTGGTTAAAACATACACACGGAGAGACTGGGTTACAACCTCCTTTTCTGTTTGTTGTCTAGTCAGTATTAGGCAATCAAAGATCCAGCAAGAGCACCATAACTATCCAATTACTCATTATAAAATGGGACCATTCCAAGCACTTTATGTCTCTACTTATTGATGTCATCCTCGAACTGAGGCCCAACATTCTACTTTACAGAAAAACAAACCAGTAGCAGAAGAAACCTGGTTCCTGGGTTTCTTTGCCCATGTAGACATAAAGGGGGTGGCATTACAATACTCCCACTGGTGACTGGACATAACTGCTTGCTCAGGCTGCAAATGGGGCACAAGGTGGTCATTTTCCCTCCTGCTTATGCAAGGACAGTGGGTCCCTCTCCAAGGAGAGAACATTGGAGCTTAACCCCATGCCTTCGCATGCATGCTATCCTTGTCCAAGGCAGTTATTACTTCAGGTTCTTTTCTGATTCAGCAAGATGTAGTCAGATCTTCAATACTTAGAGTAAGTTTTTTTCACAGCTTTTCTTTTCCTGAAATAAACCCCCCAAATGTAATACCATGACTGAAGTTATTGGCTCTTAACGCCAGTTTTAACAGGCACCATTATGGACATGTGTCATGGTTTAACCCCAGCTGGAAACTAAGCCCCAGGCAGCTGCTCATCCACTGCCTCCTGGTGGGATGAGGGAGAGAATCAGAAGAGTAGAAGTGAGAGAATCCGTGGGCTGAGATAAAGACAGTTCAATAAATAAAGCAAAAGCCATGCACACAAGCAAAGCAGAAGCAGGAATTCATTCACCGCTGCCCATGGGCAGGCAAGTGTTCACCATCTCCAGGGAAGCAGGGCTCCATCACAGGCAACAGTTAGTTGGGAACACAAAGCCATCACTCCAAATGCCCTCCCCCCACTTCCCTCTTCTTCCCGCAGCTTTGTATTCTGAGCGTGACATCCTATGGTATGGAATATCCCCTTGGTCAGCTGGGGGCAGCTGTCCCGGCTGTGCCCCCTCCCAACCCCTTGTGCCACCCCACCCCCCACCCCCCCCGGCCCCTTGCTGGTGGGGTGGGGTGAGAGGCAGAAAAGGCCTTGGCTTTGTGTAACCACTGCTCAGCAATGACTAAAACATCCCTGAATTACTAGCACTGTTTGCAGCACAAATCCAGACTGTAGCCCCATAGTAGCTACCATGAAAAAAACCACCTCTATCCCAGCCAAAACCAGCACAACAGCTCACAGGACCATGCCACAATCTGTGGGTATCTGATCTGCCTTGATTCTATCATTGATCTATTACTCACCTTTAATTGCAGTCCTTGATGCTGCCTTTAGGAACAGAGAGCTCCATAATCAAAAGCAGGAGAGTATCAGGTCTAAAAGGTTCATTTTTTTCCCCAGATAGAATGATCTCATGCACATACAGGCTGCCCATCATCACAGCACTTGAATTTCTGATTTCATGTTCCTACCTACAGCACAACTCCTGTGGTACCAAAAAGGAGATGTGTCCCACCATGTGCTCAGAGGAAAAGTATTCCAGCTAAGTGTCCTTTACCCTGGCCTGACAGTTTCTCACTGTGTCTTTGACTGGCCAAATCCAGCACAGGACAAAGCTTAGAGTACTGGCTGCATATGAACTTTTACATACCTGAATCTGTCATTTTCAAAGGTGGGCTTGGAGGAAAATTATTTTTATTTATCACCTTGCCATGACACAGTAAAAGCCATGCTGTACCTTCCATGGTTCAAAATAATGCAAAGGGATGACTATAATTTGCTGAATTTTGGACACAAAGGGCATTGAGGTCACAAAACCACGAAGTGTCCCAGAGTGATGCATTTTGCATTTGGATCTCTTTGAATGCTGTTTAAAATTACCGGCAGGCAGACAATTTCCTACTGAATCAGGAGATACTAATTTCTATTTCCCGTTCCTTGTAGCAATGTGGGTTACACTGTTCTCTTCAAATATACTGCTGACACTGTACTGCCAGGAAGCAATAGCTGCTGAGTACGAGTAAACCCCAAAATATTTGATCAGAATACCTTTCATTGCAGCAATGTAGCCACGTATCAAAGCAACATGATGTGGATGGTTTAAAGCAGAAATAGCAGTAACCAATGCATGGTTTCACTGCTGGGATAGTGGTAGGAATTGATCTTTACAGTGTTGATCCCAAATCACCTTATAACCACAAGTAAGAGCAAAGCACAAGCAATGTGAGCCCAGACGGCTCCACTGCAGGGGAGAAGACATTGATTTCCTGAAAACATAAACATTTTTGCTCATCAGGATTCCTCCAAGGTAAATGTTTGTGGTTTCTTTATCCCTTGACCAAGATACATGTTACTTAAATATACTTGTGCCCCAACTCAGTAAATAGTAGATACATGCTGGAATTACTACTCTTATTAATAGACTCACTAATTTGAAAAACCAGGGGTTAGGCTATTTAAAAAAATCCCTACGATCATTTATACTATTTCAGTAGTATGAAAAGGACAAAAACCTGTACAAAAAGTCTTTGGTGTATACCACTAAAAAGGTGGAAAACAGATATATGGTGCTTCTTTATTAGGAAAATTGATTTGTTCTTAACCATTTTGACATACTACAAAATCTTAGTGAAGACAAGGCAGCTTATAGTTTTCACACAGTTTTGGTAGGTTGTGCAGACAGCAGGAAAATATAAGGGTAATTTATGGCTAAGCCACCTCATGCTAGAAACAGAAGCTGGGTTGCCTTTAGCAGGATTTTACCTTGTGTTTATTCTGGTTCTTGGTACACGAGCAACTCACTGCAAGCACGGTGTGGCTATAGGGTTGCTCGTGATAACTGTCCTGGCGCTTGCTCTTCAGGAAATTCACGCCTTAATGGCAGCAGGAGTAAGTTACTTTGTACTTACTGGAGAGTATGGTGTGTGAGGAACAAGTCCAGAGCCGCCAAACTAATGCATCACTCTGTGGTAACAAGTTCATGTGACAATGTCTCAGCTTAGGTAAACTCGGGGAACTCACCTCCTTCCTAACCGAGACAAAACAACTGCATAAATGTGCAACGGGTCTATCCATCTTCCAGGGTGGTCTCCCTGTTTACACCACAAATCACTCTTTTGACTGAAGTACAGCTCATTAAGAAATCAGACACCATCTATTACAAACAATAGCTCATTAAATCAGTGCCTGCTATATTGCTTATCTTCCTTTTAACTGTTGAAACTGTGATGTTTAAGAAACCTGTAGCCAGGGTAATCCTCTTATTTGAGGAGATAAAGGAGAGCTCTGTTACAGCTGCTGAGGGTGAAGAGAAGGTGGCAGATCCACCTCTTTCGTTGAGGTCTTCAGTGAAAACTCCTAAGCCTTCTTTTACAGTAACGGGCATTCCCAACGGTAGGAGTAAGTATTTGCAGGAAGTACTCAAACACTGCAACTACTGCTAATAAAGTTATGTCCAAACCTCTCCAGAAAATACTTTCAAAAAAAATACAGCTTTCAAGGATGCCAAGTACCTTTTATTTCAACTTGGGTTGTTACTAGAAAAAGCTATACTTTAATGTCTAAATTCTGAACTGAATCAGATGGTATTCTCAATAGAATATATATCTATTATTTGGATGCAAAAGAAAGAAGGATATTGATGTGACTCAGAAATTACTGTAGTTGTCCCTCCACCAGACTGTGACTGTTTCTATATTTCTGACCATTCTATGGCACTGCAATATTTTTAATGGTTTGGTTCTTTCACTTCCAGAACCTAAAACTCAGGAGTAGTAACACTTGCCTACTGCAGAGAGGTGTTGTGAGGTTTTAGAAATGTTCTGTATTGAGAAAATGTAAACACAAATGTAAAATATAAGAAGCCAGACTGTCAAACCAGAGAAGATCAAATTAAATAACCAGTTCCCTATTCAAGCATTTAGCTATGCCAACAGCTACAGGAAACTAGTGTGCACCTGTAGCTCTTGGTGAAAAGTGAGGGACTTCCAAAGTTGAGACTGTTAATTTGGGTGCTCATAGATCGAATTACATTTTTTAAATTCATAGAGACGTGAAAATGCAGAGCTTATTTTCTCCTTTTTTACACAGACATGTATTACCGTGAATACATATTTAGACATATATGTGATACATCATTTGTGCATTCTGATCCTCCATGTCAGTACTTCAGAAATTCTCTCGCTTCTTGGAACAATTTGCAGGTGGCTGCAGCCTGTTTCAGAGCACACTGTAACATTAATACAAGCTGACTACATGTTGTTTAGTTTGAAGCTGGACTACTGTAAAAGTCCTGAAGCTCAGTGTCCTTCTGCCATTCCATCCTGCCATCACTCTTACAGGTTCCCTCCTCAGGCCCATTACAGAATCCTTTCCTGGTTTCAGTTTGTACTACAAGTTTACTTTAGTGCAGATGGTATTTGTCCACAGGCAGAAACACTTCCCAAGAAGTACCATAGCTCAATAAATAAGTTCAAAAAGCAACTTAGTGAAAATAAACAGTCAAATGAAATATTGCTTGGATCAAAACAGAGATTAGCAAGTATGAACCCCTATAAGCGCCATAACTAGCCCCTTTTCACCTTCCTCCTCTTAGTTTTAACAATCTGATTTGTACACAAGTATAAGAAATAGAAAATTGATTTCACGACTATATATATATGATCTAATGAGACTTGGTAACTTGATCTGCCAACACCTGTGCCGCATTAAAAGCAGGATATTGTGTGTCTCTCTAAACTATACCAGATAAAACTGTTCACTCAGGATGTAGTGTACTTTGCATTGCACACGCCTCTTATCAAGGACAGCACAGAGTCCCTGGTGAAATCCCAGCCATGGCTTTTTCCATATAGGTGGAATTTCTTCTTTCTGTGCATGCTGTTGATTTTACTTAATTTGCCTTCATTTTATTTTTGCATTGATACACCATGACAAGCATAATTCCTAGAAAAATAAGTCACAGTCTCTTAGAAGGAACAACGGTAGGAAGCAAAAATGAACTATTTCCATTATAGCTGAAAGACACAGTATGAAATGTTAATTGACTGCGCACTACAAATTTTCTTTGTATGAATGTCCCATTTACCTGTTTCTCCTAGTGGGCTTTGAGAATACGCATTCATCCCTTAGCATTGGAGAGTTTATACCACAATTTGGCTTCTGCATGCATTTGATAGATTTGAGAGGAGCAAAGCTGAGATACAACTGTAATGAATAACATGGATTCAACTCGAAAGTGAGACTGCTGTTAACGTGTACTGCCACCAAACGGCCGACTAAATGAAAAGCACCGGTTTCCCCTGTACACTAGGCAAAATGACCAGTATTTCCAGAAATTACTGATGTGGCCTGTTAGAAAAACATGTTTTTATTAATAAAATAATAAATTTGATACAGTATTCAGCATTTCATGAATAGGAAACAGGAAATTCGGTGTTTCAGATCCGAAGAGGATTTATTGGATTAAGTAACAATGCCTAACCTTTTGAAACCCCTTCCCCTCTCCTACATTCTTTCACTTCTACTCTTTATTACACCATGCGCTCACCAACAGCTGAACATCTCCTGTCTGAACTGGGATTTCCCACTTCATTGCTGCACCAGGGAGCTTTTTTTCCCTTCTAATATTTTTCTGCAGCTTTTGTTCCCCACGTCTATCCACATTACCTTGCTAGGGATTTCCAGTCCCCTCATTATGGCAATAAAGAAAAAAACCTAACCAAGCTATATGTCTCCCCCACAGTCTGCATGGCTTTGTCTACTAAATTATTCTTATCGACTTCAAGTTCTGGTTCAGGACTTGCTCTTGGTGCAAAGTCTGCAAGAGACTGACACGGGCTAACGGCTGATGATGGAGCCACAGCAGGCCACTGACCGATGCTCTTCTACATCACAGAATTCCTGGTGCATGATTTAGTGCTGTTCTTCAGTGAGCAGTTCTAGCCTACAGCAACTGGTCACCCTGATGCCCATCTCACCTTGTTTACAATCCTATATTTGCTTCCTAAATTAAATTTTAAGTTCTGCAGAGCAAAGCCTGTTTCTTCTTATATGCTTGTATGGTGTTAAGCACAGCAGGACCCTGATTGGGACATCTGGGTACTATTACAAAACAAAAAATGAATCATGCCAATAATAACTAGGACTTACAAAAAAGCAGCAAAACTTATGGTCACATTTTGGCGTTTGCAGCATGGGAATGTAAGAAGTGCATCTCCCTTCTCATGGTCTCATGCACAGACTGTCCCAGTTTTGGTACTTGAGCTAAATTAAAAAACACATGGTAAAAGAGGTGGACTTATTTGGGGTGTGGGCTACTTGTGTATGGTATTTATGTACAGTACAGTGCATAGGAGCTTGGAGGGACTTGCAGGCATTGCCCCAGTACAAAAGTGCTACCACCCGCTCTGATACCTGTGCAATGAGATGGAAAGGTCAAGCCTTGCCTGAGACACTCTTCTGCACCAGACGTGAATGCTGAGCCATGGGGAAGAGCAGGACTCTGCTAGTATGTCACAGAGAGCAAAACAGTTAAAACCTTCAGCCTGTGTGGTCCTCTGGGCAGCGCTGTGCCTTCACATCTGCCTGAACAAGATTTATTTATCAACACCCACAGGTGTGTTAGAGCTAGAGCAGAGGGAGAAAGCTGCCTTTGGCATGAACCCCTCACTCTCTGCGTTTGGATGGGAGAAAAAAAGGGAAAGCAGAAGCGGTGAATGAAGAGAAGATGGAGGGCAAGATAAAGTGTTGAGCTTGCTACTGGTTAGAGATGGCATGACCAGCTTGGGATAATGTATTTTTTATTTCCTGGCACTACTCCTCACAAAAGTAAAGCTGTCACTTTAGACCATGTTTGTCAGCCTGGGAGATGGAATAGTGAAGATGGAAAAAGGTGCAGTGGAGAAAAAGATGCAGCTGAGATCTGAGATAATGTGAAAAACTGTATTTGTGAGATGAATAGGGTATCAAAGCTGTCACTGCAGGAAGGATAGAGGAAGATAACATTGCAAAAAGAGCAAGTTTAAGTGCTCAACAAACAATTAAAATGGCAACAATAGAAGAAAAAATATCTATAAATCCCTTTTGTCATTATGCATACAATAATTTGTAAATATGAAGTTAATTTTCTAATGAAAGGAAATGCCAGAATATAAATACCTGTGGCCAGAAGACAGGTTCCAGTATGCCAAAACCAAGCTCTGGTACGCTGTTCCAGACAGCTCAGTCACAAAACTAGACCTGGGTTAACACAAATGTTAATGAATGTGCTTAGGCATTTGAGCACACCTTAATTTTGTAGACTTATAAAGGGAAGTTAATTCCATTCAATTAAAGATAGTTATGAAAAATTATATCCTGGAGGGCAAGACATAACAAATACTGAGATCTTATCATATACTTGTCTGTGGCAACAACAGAGAGTTAAAAAAGAAATCAAGTAAAGGGGAGACTTTACAAAACCATGGAAAAATTAGTCTCAGTTTGCATATCCTCTGGAAAATTTATTACTGTGATGGTTCAGGATTAATTAGAATTCTGACTCTGCTTTTAAGATAGGAAGCCAAGTATCAGTAACAATAAAACAACAAGCATTGTATATAATGTGATTACCTCAAATAGTCACAACTACTGTAATGTTCTGAGAGGTGTCTTCCAAACATTTGCTGCCCATCCCACTACACACATATAACCAGTACTTCTGCAGCTGTAGCTAGTAACATAGGCTTGAGCACCAGGACCTCGTCCATATTGATTTATTGGCCAATGAAGCAGTGCCTAAAAAGCTGGGGAAACAAAGCCTCCCAGAGAGGACAATAGGTTTTCTTTACAAAACATATGTGCTGAATTTGTTGGTTTCACTCAAGATGCATTGCAAGTTAATTGCTTTATCATTTTTCACATACAAATATCACCGATCCTGAAAAATAATATCTTCTAGATTTTTTGAAATAACAACAAGCTTTTGTGTTAATTGAAGAGGGGGGAAAAAGAAGAAGGAAAAAGAAGAAACATTAGTTGAAAATGAAAGATTTGTGCTAGACAGACTGGATCTGCATTTGCAATACCCTTGCTTCAGGGTATTTGGATGTATCCACAGTTTTGATTCAGACCATCAGAGAGACAGAACCCAACTGTAAAACGCCGAGATCTGAGCAATGCTTAGAGTGTATTTGGATATAGAGTTTTGGCTGACCTATTTGAAGGATGATGTTGTGCAAGCGATTACTCCATAATCTAGGCAAGTGCCAAGACATATTTAATAGAAAAAAAATAGCCAAGACCTAAAGGTTTTCTTTTCTTTATAAAGACTGAAAAAAATAATTATATACCACACTGTATAGTTTTGCAGATATCTTTCTACAGAAGTCACCATTCCTCCTAAAAAAAACAGCATTCAGATTAGAGGGGGGCAATTTAGGATTATTTCTGTAAAATAAGACGGATTTACTGTGGCTCTGAAACAACTGTAACAGTTTCTTTTCCATCTTAAAATTAAGCCGGAAAAACTTAGTTAGCTACTGCTAAGTGATCTGTTTGGGCAACTTCACCCTACAAAGAACCAAAACCACGGCCTGCTGTCATGGCTGTTCTTTATCTCTTTTTCAGTTATTTTGTCCTCTGCATAAAAACCAGGAGAGTTGAGCCATTATTATTGTAGTTAGGTTCCTCTGAAAACTGGAACAAAACTCAAATGTTGTAAGAAACACTGTATTGCATTAGCACATGGAAAACCAGGATAAATTAGCAAGAAAAAGGCATCATCTCAATAGCAGACAAGGAATCAGGATTTTAATCTGCCTTCTGCTAATGATTTCTTTGTGGCCTGGAGGAGTATCACATATTCTGTCTGCCTTTGCTTCCACATCCTAGCCCCTCACTAAGATGATAATGATCTCAGGGTTTGTTGTAAGAATTAGCGAATAACAATAAGCGTGTTGATAAGGTCAACTAGCAGTTTTGTGTAACAAGAAAGTGATCTTGAGCATGAATGAGTCTTTTCCTGATGAAAAGCTGGTTTAAAGAAAACAGATTTAACTAAGAAAAAAATGCCTTTTGGTCAAATCAGTGTTGAAAAGAGAAAGTCGATTACTGAAAAGAAGTTCCAGATTAGAAATGAGACATAGTAGTCACTGGTAAAAAGCAAGGCCCTGTTTGTAAATATTTGCATCCAGCCCCAAATTCATTTAAGCACAGATCCTGTCTAGCCTTAGAAAACAGGTTAAATTTATAACTGTGCTAGCTAACGTACACATGAACAGTGCCAGACATAGAGGATCACTGCTAAAATACATTAGGTGGGCTGGCTGATGGTGAGATGCTTCTCATTGTGGGATGACTTATTCATTAAATTCCACCCATGTTTGCAAATATGGTAATGGTAATGGGCTTATTTTCATTTCTCTTCTAAGAAAAACATCCCATCTTCCCATTGAGATCTTCAACTCTAGTAAGCCTCAGGGCACACCCGGAGACAGGAAAAAAAAAAAGGGGGGGCGGGGGGGGGGCGCAGAAACATTCCAGGAAATTACATTTGGAATTGAACTTTATATGCAATCAACTGAACAACATCTATGTGCAGAAACCACTAACTGTGGAAGTCAGTTTTGGGCAGACGGGAGAGCTGGGAGGCTGGTGCTGGGGGAAGCTGCGGACTGCGCTGCTGTCCCCGCTGCAGTGCCACAATGCCTGCCTTCTATTAAACTCTCTTCCCGGTGGGGTGGGAATTCTTGTGTTCCTAAACCACTCATGGACAATTCATAAGCATAATGGAAATTAAATTCATTGAATGAAGCATTTGCTGTAAGTTAGGCAATTGTCTCTAGCACGTCCTCTGAAAGCTTTGTCCATTCAACTGATTCCACAGACAGATAGATGGATATAACTTTTGATTTCCTCTGGCCCTCAGGACTCTCGTGTCTGAGTACTTTACCATCTGTGGCGTATTTATTCTCACAAGACCTGTGTGATGTAGAGAGGGACTATTAAATCCATTTTAAGGATGAGGAATGAAAGCCAGAACAATGCTAGTATCAAATAAGTGATCCGGGCTCGAGTAGGGTATGAGTTGAAGCCTTCCTGAAAAGAGACTAAAGCCTTAATTACTTTATGTTTCCCCCCCTAATATTGTCTTTTTCAAGCTGGGGAATTCTGTAGAATTGGCAAAAATTCTATGAAAAAGATTTATTTCCTTTTTTACAGTCTACAGGGCTTTTTCCCAGAATGGAAGATTGGAAGGAGCTGGGAAGTGAAATCTGAGATAAGGGGAATAGGTTTACAATCATAATGTGAAGGTAACTTCTGTGATATCAGTGAGACAGAAATTCAAGGGAGGCCTCAAGGAGGTAGGGGATGCGATAATTTCCCTATAGCAGCAGGCCAAAAATCCACAGAAGTGATGCTTTTCACTGTTCAGATTGCATCAAAATTAAGAGCCCTACATGGCTACTACCCAGCACAGTCAGCTCTCCTGTCAGAGCTGCATATAGGTTTAGTTTTTCAACTTGATTTGTAACTCAGCCTCTGCTGCCCCTTTACTGCCTTATGTTGTTCTTCTGTGAATGTCTAGCCCTGAAACATACTTTTTATTTAGGCACTAGATCACATTACACATATCTAAACTGCTGTCCATTGTTACAACCTTCAGTTTTGCTAACTTCCAGAAATTCTAGATATTCTAGTTATATTAGGTTGCATTTTTTCAGGCTGAATCACAGTTTAATACTTCCAACCCATATTCCTTACCTCTCATTGTGGACTTTATTATTACTCCTGGCCTCCTTCATGTTTACTTCACTTCCCAAACCTAATTACTGTAGTTTTACAATCCTTTTCCATTGAATCAATATTGACATGCAATAGGACTAATCCCTATGGCACCATATGGATAATTCACTGCCAGTTTGACCTACTGCTATTAACTGTTAACTCTTCATTTATAACCCTTCAGGTAATGAGTGCACAGATCACGTGCTTATTCACTTCCCAGTCAATTTACAATAATTTTCCAAGTTTTCAAGAGGCAAAGAATAAATTCTGCTCTCGTATCTGGCTAGATATACTTCATCTACAGTATCATAGAAATCACTGATGCTGATCTACATGCTGCAGGAAGTATAAATAAACAGAAGATGCTATGATCCCTCTCTCTTCCTAATGATCCTGAATAGTTTGTATTTTTCAGTGACTCTCTGCAGCAGAAGCACATGATCAGGGTGCAAAGTGTCCAGCATATTAAGTGAGCCCACTGATGCCTAGTGCTGTTAGCCCAGAGCAAACAGACTTAATCCGCAAAGGAAAAAGTTTAAATTCTTTTCAGTGACTGCTGAGAGAACATACATAGTCAATTACCATGGCTTGGATGACTTATGGCAACTTAATTGTATTTTTGAAATCAAAAGTGATAAATCTATACTATAAATGCTCATAGCTCACAGTTCCATTGGCTTTGGCATTCTCAGTACCAACATATGTGTATGTATCATGAACCACTGAGAGCAAATATGACATCAGTCTTGCCACTGCCAGCATTGTGTTGCACTGAATGACACCCTGACTCAGATTCTGATGTGACAGGATTCTACCTGAACATGCTCAAACAGCTTTTTTGTTTGAATTACACCAGGTGGAAGAGTTAGAATTGTCCAGTACTTTTGGGATAAAATAGGGAATTGGGATAAAATAGGAGCATTTTGAAGACAACTTTTAGTGACGAAATGGCAGTTTCTCCTCTAAGTAAATTCTGAAACAATTCTTAAATAGATTTTTCTTTTTCTGCTTCGTAAGGTGCTGTTTCTGAGAAAAGGAGAAATTAAGTCATAAGAACTTGTGGCAAATGAAATGTTTATGGATGCCCATATCCCTATTACTGATTCATATATTTACAAGAAATCCTCTAAACATGTTGACCAAATGCAAATGCTAGTAATTAGATCCGGCCTCCCTAAATATTCCCATTATTGTTTCATATGAAGACATTTTTCTTAACTTCCCTTACTCAAAAAAGCTGTTATTCCTGGCATGGTATGGTTACCCTATTCTTCTCCAGCAGTAACTGCATTTCAGTGGTGGGTGAGGAATGATTTTTATACATACAGTCTGTAAAACTCTTTGGGATCTGTCACGATGAAAGGTGCTCTGTGTACAACACTATTATTAACTTACTGTATTTCATCAGGTTATTCTATTTCACGTCATGTCACTCCACTGAAAAAGCCTTGCCAAAAATAAAAGCTGTGCAATGTCATCAATGGAGAAAACAGACTCCTTCAAGAGGCAATGTAGCATGCAGATAGCATGGAGTCCCCAGGAGTTTGGGCTGGCATTGCTATAGCATGTAGGGACATCTGCAGTTTCAACGAACATTAGGTATAAACCACTGTGTTTTCTAATATACAGAGAGATGAAGGATAAGAACTTGATTAGATTGTGAAGAATGCTTAATATATCAGCTTTTGAATTAATACCTCTTCAGAACTACTGGAAATGATCATTTATATTTTATTAGTTTATGCAGATGGATGTAATTTGGCAAATTCTGAAACAGTTTGTTAAGCGTTTTAGCAGTCCTAATAAAAAACATCTGAGTCTTCTTAAACGGAAATCTTCTATTCAATTATTCATTACTTTAAACGATAAAATAAAACCATTTATTATTCCAGTTTATTTTACTGGAAAGTTAACGGCTATTACCTTTAATAATCCTCTTTTTTTTTCCTAGCTAGTTCTTTGTAATGCTATAAATGGTATAATGTATTTTTTGTAAAATTTATGGAAGACCATTGCAGCTAAAGAACAAATACAGTGAAGATCAAACTTAGGTTCTGAACAATTTTTGCTAAGACTTGTGATTGTGACTCCTGGAATCCTAATGAAATTCAGGTATCTCCTGTCTTTCTAGACCTATTTCAGAACAGCTCATTTTAAAGAAGGAAACAAGACCCAGAACAAGACCTAATGGATTTCAAGTAAAAGAAAATCACATCAACACTTTATTACTTGTTTTGCAAATCTTTACACAAACAAACAAGTACTACTGTGATTAATTTATTGTATTCCCAAGGCCTCATAAATCTACAGGCATTCTGTGACAATATAATAAGAAGTTTTGTTTTGAAGTTTGTAGCTAATATTCTAGCTAACAAACTTGCCTTTCCTTAAGGCTGAACGGTGGATTTGGTCCAAGCCCTACTGCCACCAGCAAAGATGAGGGCTTGAGATTTCAGGAACCACCTTCTGCTTTGGCCACCTCAGTGAAGTGGAGGCAGGGATTACATCAGGTCTGTGCCCCTTAGAGGGTTTAATGGGAGACAGGCCAGCACAGCATGCTGTCACCTCTTTGCTTTGCACTTCCACGCTTCCAAGCTATCAGATGGCCCTAAATTATTATCCCCGTTTTAATCAAAAGGAAAAGAAAAACTGTCAGAGATGGGACAGATTCTCTTGTAAACCATGTTGTTATGGGCATAAGGGAGTTAAAACTGAACTAAGGAGATTCTTCTCTTCATCTTCCTAATTCTGGCCTATGTCTGAAAGTGGTCTTCTCTTAGCCCAACTCAAAACAGTCCAAAGATGGCTCAGAATTAGAATAAGCTCTTCATAGGCTGCTTTCTGGGGAACGAACTAGCTAGTAAATGCACCATGGCCATAACCTCTGCAGCTGCGGACTCCTTATCAGCAGCTCATCACCTACATTGGAATAAGAGTGGTATCCAGCTTAAAGTTGTTAATGTTGCTGTATGCCAAGAGGCAGGCTGTACTCTCTTCACAGCTCTTCTTTAGATGCATAACAATGCAGTGTTAACATAGAAATAAAAATGTCTGTTAAAGGAGCATAGTATATGTCAAATTCAAAACTAAGGTTTCTGACTTCAGAAGCAAAGGCAGCTATACCAGTATATTTTTACCACACTTTTGTTAAAATCTCATAGGGTATTATTCTCAGCCCCCTGTGGTTGTAAGCACAATGGGTAGACCAAGCATTCGCTCTGCATATGCTGCTTGGCTTTAAGTCAGACTTCTTAACAGTATCTTAGTGGCATTTTCCCCAGGCCAATTTCCCTTTGTTGGTGGGGTTTTTTTTGTTTGGGTTTTTTTTGGTGGTTGTTTTTTTTGTTTATTTTTTACAGGAAAAGAATATATGTCACTGAAGAACCACATGAGAAACAGTCTTAAAATTCTGACATATCCTTCATCTCAATGGAAATATCCCCAGTGTTTCATCTTAATGAAAATACTTTAGGGCTGCATTGAAATGTAACTTCTTATAAATAAATGCAAGCAAACCCAGAAAAAAATATACTCACCACCTTAGAGTGAAGCATATTAAACTCCACTACTTCACTTTGTTAGAAATGACTGATGAAAGAGAAGATCAGCAGATGAAAAGCAATAAGGAAGAAGGTGAGGAGGTTTCAGCAGGAGGCAGAAGGACATGCTGTGCAGAGGATGTTGAACAGTTGCCTGCCCCAGTGCCTTGTATGGAGGGAATAAAGGTGGTTTTAAGACATCTGTCCATTCAAGACCAGTAAAAGAAGACATATATGACACACTTCATTTTCCAAAAAGCTGGGTTAAGATAACCCATCACAAGCTTTTGCAAATTGCACTGACTGTGATCTTTTTGGTAAAAAAATGGGTTCTACCACTTTGCAGAACTGCTATAAAGAATTAACAAATTTTTTTTACCTTTAAATCAAAAAAATCTGCTAGTAGCTGACAATAAACATAACTGACTAACAAGCACAATGTATAATGTTAATTAAAAAAATGAATAAATTCCATATACTCATATTTATAGAGCCTCTTTCAGATCCTGAATGTACTCTTGGCTTAAGGCCTGCTTACTTCATGCTACTTCTAATAAAGTTTTAACCTTCTGTTAATGGTCAGACGTTTGTTTTTCGATTGTGACAATTACATGGTTTTTATGGGTCAAGCAAGAGGTCTTAGGAAAAATGCTGGGATGGTAGGGAGGGGGAAGTGCTTTGAATGTCGATGAAGAATTAATTCAGAACTCAGTTCTTCCAGGCCTTTAATGATGTTTTCTTTCTGGAAAGACATTAGAGTTATTATTCATATGACCTCTATGGCATTGAGGACAATGCTTTGATTTTTTTTTTCTTTACTATGCTTTCTGTTTTATTTTTTTTATCTGTTGCATTTAGAGGTCTTTGTTACTTATCAGAAGTGATATTTAAACTCTGATGTAATTACTGGCTTTTTTTCTTTCTCACATTCAGTTTATTAATGTTGTTGCTCACATCAGATTGTGTATTTTGAGAACTCTTTAGGGATTGATAGAGGGCAATTAATATAACTGTTGATATTCCCTTTACTTCCCCCCCCCCTCCCCCGTGCTCCCAAGATCTTATCTTTAATCCAGATTAAAGGGATGGAAGGAGAAGAATTAAAGTAATTTGGATCGGGATTTAGAATCTAAATGTCTTCAAAGCTCTGCTCAACTGTTTTGGTTTAGCCTTCTGCAGTGACAGGGACCATCTGAGGACTTTGGATTTGGATCCAGGTTTGGATTCCTTGGAAATGAGCCTCACACACAGAGGCAAAGATAAACACACAATTGTACACACAAATGTTCTGGCTGGACTGGGCCCACCTCTAGTCTCTTATTTATAAAATTAATACGGTATCATAACAAGGTTAATAGTGGCACAATCATAGACAAGAATAGATGGTCAGAGACAAACTTAGAAATCTCTAAGACAAAAACCTAAACACTACTGCTAGATCCTGCTCCCTCTTCTATCAGCCAATCTGACACGTAAGGCCAGGATACTAATTTCATGGCAATTTATGGATGAAGCAAAATGTCTTCTAGAAAACAATGAAATTTGAAATGTTAAAAGATGTTGTCTGTCTCTAATGAGATACAAGATGAATGTGGACTCAGGAGTTAAAAGGAGAGCACCAGATCCACTGCATTTATTCATACACACAAGCTTCAGTGGGACAGAGAGTCCCAAATCACTGCAGGACTTGCTTTGCAGCAGATTGAACTCTCTTCCCAGAAAAAATGTGGGCAACACCTGATAAAGCTGACAGGAGCAAGAGAAAGCTCTCTTTGACCCTGAAAGTGTGGGAGGCTAGCGAGATGAACCTGGCATTCTCCAGTGAACAATTCAGTATTGCTGGAAATATCTAACTAAGAGAGGAAAAAGACACTGATACAGAATCTGTGGCACATCAGCTGTAATTCCTCTTTCCTCTCCAGCCAACTTCGCATTTCTTCCTTCTTTTTAGGTTCCTCCTATTTCACCTTTTCTAAACTAGTGTATCACTTGGGTTGGTGGGATCAAATCCAAATCAGGATCCGAAACTCATGGATAATTTTTAACCTACTGCTGGACTCCATTCTGTAACAGGGTGGAGGACTGGAGCACAGGGCAATACGCAAAGCAAATGTTTGCACCAAGACAGACTTCACACAGCTGTGGCCCCTGCCAGAATTTACGGGTTCTACATTCACATTCTTCCCTAAAGCTCAGATGCATATTCTCCTAACCCAAGACCTTCTACCATGCCCTCATCTACCTCTCTTCATCTTCCTGTCTTTCACCTCCACAGTTCAGCACCTCATTTTCTCTCCCCTCTGCCCACTGCTGTTTTGCCTCCCAACCCCCTCCATGTGCCTGCTCCCATCCTCTCTGGCCTGTGGCACCTGCTTGCAGGCAGGCTTGGACCTTGGGACATGCCAGGTAGCCTCCTGTTGCCAACCCCTCTATTAAAGAATGAATTATTGTGGGGTAGGAGCCCACACACTGCTAGTAAGGACAGTGCCATTGGCATACGATAACTGAAGGACAGAAAAATGGTTAAACAGGCCAGGTGTGAGGGGCTGCTAGGAAAATAAGATTGCTTGCACTGTTGGGGATTAGGAGTGGCCTTGTTAGCAATGGTACTCTCGGTGGTTTCATTCACCAAACTCCAGGTAGCTGGCCAGGTACCTGAAATTAGGAATGCAGTCATTGTTAGCTCCCTCTTGAAAGTGAAGGGAAAATCTTTCCAGTGCTCTTCAGCTCACCCCTAACTTCCCCCTGAAAATGTCTCTCTTTCTTAACAGACTATTAAGGCAGCCTAGGGCAAATATGCTTCTCATTTAAGTCCCTCACTTAAAACTGGGTGAATCGGACCTTTACATTCAGCTCATGACCCACAAACCTAATTCACATGCATAAAACTGAATTAAGAGGAAAAAGTGTAGAACTGCAGGCAAGAAAGTGATGCAGCTGAATCCTGTGTGACACTTTTATTCTGTCAGTAGCATAGCGCATGCCGTTGCATGAGCTGGCACCATGCATTTGTGTGTTGGGACATATGGTAAGCAGAGAAGCCACAGCACTGCTCAGCGCTACAGGCAAAAAACTTGCCGGTCTTTGTTTCTTACATCCCCAGACGCTCAGCTAGCAAGAAACAAATGTGGAGAAGTCTGAAAGAAACCCGCAAATATGGGTCAAATAGTGGAACCAGGTTTCCTACTCTCCAAGGAAGATGCACAAATAATGACTTTTTCTGCAACTGAACAGTTTGCAATGTGATAGGTTGAGAAAAAATCTAGGTATGAAGAATCCTGAATGCTGGGTTAGTTCCAGCTGTGGATGAGCATTTTCTGTTCCAAACCCAATACCTGGACAGAAAGCAAAAATCTAGACTGTGCCTCAGCTGAATAAAAACATGAACTTGATTTTTTTGTCTTAGGTCTGACTACAAACTTTTAATACCACTGACCATGTGAAAATGCAGTCAGAACAGCAAGCACACAGAAGTATTTTGGCATCCAGCCTATTAAGAAACAATGACCTGGTTCTGATCCCAAGAATATATAGATTAGCATCAACCCCATTCAAAAAAATTATGTTAGCCTGCTAGAAAGGTAGTTTTTGTGAAAAGAAATTCACCTTCTACTAGTGGTGATTAAGATTATTCAGTTCTTACATAAGTTCCTAAGAAAAGTGTCCCAATTTTAAAATAACCATTTAATCTGTAAAAATCCTCTGGCTCTCATTTCCTCCTCCACAGTCAGTTATTTTATTTTTTTTATTTTTATTAATGAGGGCCCATTTATGGGCTGACAATTTTGAGAAGGCAATAAATGTGTGGTCCTGAGCACAGGGATCCATTGAGAACTGAAGAGCAAGAGCTGAAGCACTCAGCACTTGCTGTGGAAGTCCTCAAAACAATAGACTCACAGAAGAACTAGCCCTGGAAGGGAGCTTGGGACAACACTGAGTCCAAGCACTTGCTCAGAGCAGAACTACTTTCAGTGTCAGGTTAGGCTTCGCAGTGCCCTGCTCAGTTGAGTTTTGAATGGAGACTCCACATCGCTTCTGGGCAACCTGTTCCAGCGCTAGCCCAATCCCATTCAGAAAATATTTTCCTTAACATCTTCAAGGGGTAATTCCCAGAGTAAGAGCAGGCGTCCAATTATCTTGAACTGATTCAGATAGAGGTCCAGTGCTTGCTTTCCCCATCTACACCCCCACGCCCACAAAAAAAAAAAAAAAAAAAAAAAAAATCTCAAGTCTTGCCTAAGCCTTTCCTGGAAGAGATGAAAAAAAGTATTTTTTTTCCTGGAAATCTAAAAAAGTAATGTTTACAGAATTATTCTTCTTCCTTTTACCCCTTGAGAAAGTTGTTCTTGGAAGAGTAGCCACTTCAGAAACTGCTATAGCTGGAAACTCTAGAGATGCCATAGCAAAATGAAAATAAAAGGGGCAGATGTGTTGCAAAGTAACCTAGAGTTTTGTGTTTTACGCTCTGTTGTGTATTGGAATTAGGACAACAAACATCAAAAGAGTCTTCGTTGTCATCTACAACTGCACTCCTGGCAGTTCATTCTGTTTCAAGGCTGACAAAACTTTCAGTGTCTCAATCCAGCAGGAACATAAACAATTATTTTAACAGTCACTGGCTGCACAGCCTTGTGATGAGACCATTGTCACGGCCAGTTTAAATCAATTCTGCCACTGACCCCTGTTTCCCAACACTGTTTACAGTGACTATCCTGTTCTTGCCCCATGACTGAGTGTAACACCGATGTAATGGTGAATACTATTGTTACACACCAACAGGCAAAAGGTACGAGAATTACTCAATTGCAGATTTTACCAACCAAAAGTACTGAACTTTGTAGCTGGAAAATTTGTGATGTGTATAGTTGCATATTATCAATACCTGCTATTTTCCTGTCATATACTCTGCACATTTATCCTTCCTACCAGAGAGATTCTAGTCCCCTGGGATTGCTCAGTGAAATGAAGCTGGGGATCTCCATGGTCATCCCCTGCTTTGGGGAAGGCTAGTGAATTCCCAGCACATCAATGACCAAGGTGTGCAAGATCTGGGACAGTTTTGCAGTGAACATGAGTGACAAGCACACATCAGTGAATATCTGTTCACATTTCTCACCTACAGAGTGGTGTTATACTTACATTTCTTCTGCAGAAATATGTATGCTTTACTTAATAGCATGGACAAAAATACTGGAGTGATAATGTTTTCCCTTAGAACACCTCTCAGTATCACACCCTCCATGAATGCTAACAGGCTCTGTTGCTTGGGACTTTTGTGCTGTCATGCCTTCTTCCCAGCTTGACATGTTTTTAAGTTTTAAGATTATGGTGATCTAGTCCACTTTAGTCTGCATGGTAACGAAATTATATAAATTGGTCTTAAAAATAATATTTAGTAGCATCATTTTATGTATTTTAACCATATTTAAAGCTTCCTCTTGGGGTAGCAGTACTGTGAAAATTTTCATATGCTGTGAAATATTTGGTTTAAAAGATTGTTACTCTATTAGAGGTACTTCAGTTCATACAGAATGAAGTACAATCTGTTCTTGATAGTTTATATTATTTCTCCTCTTATTTATTTAATGCTGAGATACCTTCCTCCACATTTACTAAGGTGCAGCATTGTCTCTGAAGCCCCAGTAGTCTGACTTCAACAGTAAAACATCTTTGAGAGTGGTCAAGACAGAACTAACTTCCAAGATGAATATGTAGGAGCATCGGTTATGCAAAGTCTTTGAAAGATAACTCTGCTCTTCCATCACAGGTCCTACTTCTTGGAGGTGCTGCTCTAACTCATTCATGTGCTGGTAATACGTGGTGTATCTATATACAGTCCTTTCAAATATTGGTCTTTGAATGTGAGGACATGACTTTTATTTCAGAGCTGCCAAAAGCAAAGTGCTGTAATATGCCCTAGCCTCCTAAAGAAACCAAAAAGAAGGATCCACAGTTAGAAGAGGCAAAAAGAAAAATCTCTGTTCAGCAACACATAAAGGCAATGCCAAAATGAAGTCTTCAAAGCTTGCATGTATAGCTAAAGTGGTGCTGTGATTTGCATGAAGCATTAAATGTTTTTTATCTCTGCTGGGTCAAAGAGAATTGTGAAAAGCTAAACCAGGGACACACAAGGTATAAATGATATTAAGACTGGTCAGTAATTACTTGAAATTAATTCTCGCTCTGTTACCTTCAGTTTCACAGTCTCTGAGAGCCTGAGGTCTACAAACCAGACTTGTCACATTCTAAGAGCAAGAACTGGACAAGACAGTAGAAGTGATTCCCAAACCACAGTTCCTCACATACACTGTATTCTTTGTCACACATGGGTTGTATCATAAATAACAACTCCTACTCACTTTGCTGCAGAGAAGCATCATCACTACATTGAGCAACAACTCTGAAAAAGAAATCACAAACAGCTCCATTCTCTCTCTGTTGAAATACAAGGGAAAGATCCAAAGCAAAAGCTCAGACGTATACAGGCTTGCAAGCTACAGGTTCCCACTGACCATATTAGACCACATTAATTTATGCATGGATGAGTGTGTGCATTGTCCAGTCTTAGTAACAAAGAGGCTAAAACTGGACATGACCAGTTTTAAATTGGACTGATGCCGGAGCTGTGTGAAACTAAGATGGGAATTCAAGAGGAGAGGTCTAAAAAGAGGCATTTTCCCTCAGTCCTGAGAAGCATTCCCAAGATGCTTTTACCAAAGGAAAAGTAGGAACAGAAACACTGAAGAAAAGAGTGATTACCTTGGGGACACTGGAGGAGGCTGTGTAGCATTTAAGCCCCTACTGGGTTTGTTACAGCTCACATTCATTTCCCAGGTCTGAGATCTGTGTACTGAGCCCAAAGGAAATTCCATATCAATTTCTACTTTGAAGAGTTCACTTTTACAAGGAAAGCTTTACTTCAAATTAGTTGAGTAATCCATAGGCCCCCACTTAGGATGATCTAGAGATTTCCCCTTGTTAACTTCAAATACCACTTCTTTAGTCCACCTAATCACTTGTGAGTTTTTAATTTGATAAACCAAGCACAGAGTCTAGACTTATTCTCAAAATATAGGACAATTTTATTTCCAAGGAACTACCCCTAGGTCTGCCCACAATTGCAGCCTATGTCTGGGGGTACCAGCACATTGACTCCAGTCATATACATCAGTGGATGATGTGCATGGACAGCAGATGAAATGCACTAAACCTCATGAACTTGCACCTTCATTTCTTTGACAAAAGCATGCCAATCTTTATGCATATTTTTTTAAACTAAATGATGTATTTTTTAAATTCAATATTGAGAGAACAATTATATTCTGGTATCAGATACCTGAAGTTCTTCCGAAATCTGGGTTTACTTTCCTGTTCTTACATTATGAATGGTTTAAAAAAAGACTTTATCAGTGCAAGTTTCTACTTACATACCATTGTTACATTGGCAACCCTTAGTCAGTAGACCCATGAGCAGTTGATTTTGGCATAAACCCCACACTGTTGCTGAAATAAATGATCCCATGTTCCCACTGCTTGTTCCCACCTGTACCTTCTCCCCTGAGCTGGCATCAATGTCCATGCAGCTGCATGGTGAATTGATACACTTTCTTTGCAGGTTTTTTTGGCTGGGGCTAGACGGCTTTCAGCAGTTACCATATTTGAAGGCAAGGCTGGCTAAATTAGCTGAAAGTGCTTATGGAATTAGAAATACTACACATGTACACGCTATGGCAACAAGTGCCTTTGTTAGCCTTTTAATAGAAGGATAGTAAGCATTATCATCAGGTTGTTTGAAGTGTATCTGCTCATTATCAAAAAAGGGGTAATGACTAACCAGTTATCTGCAATACTTTAAGGGTATTATGAAATTTGACAGGACTTGTACATGCAAATTCTTCAGAAGAGACTGTAAATGTCCTCATTGGAGAACGCACATAAAGCTGCAAGAAACTCAAGCCTGCAGATAACCATGCTGTGTGTTTTAAGCATACACGGTATGCTTCAAGCTTTCCAGCTATTATCACTTCTCATTGTTTAGATACACAGGCTTAAGAGGAAGTGACATAGCTATAAATTCTGGCCAGCCAGGAAAACCTGAGTTTCAGTAGTGGTTTTACCCCTGCATCTAAAATGGAAAGGCAAAGAGATTTTTTTTTTTAATTTTAAGCAATATTCACTTTCCATTTGTATGAATCCTGTGGAATTTGATTGAGGGACACCAGCTCTCTAAAAAAGACCCACGTCTGTAATTCCCAGAACCCTACAGAGTTGCTGTACATCAGTACAAAGTACGTGTCTCTCAAGCTGCTACGGGCAGCACTTTAACCACAGTCAAGCATCCTGCAGTGTATCTATGCTCACTGCAAAGGTGGCGAAAAATGGGTTGCTTCTTTCTGACCTTCAGAGCAAACACAAGTCAGGAGCCAGTAGGTCCAGGTCCTGCTGCTGCATGGAAAAAAAGGCTGTGGTTCCCTGGCTGTGGGTGTTATATATTTATTAAACAAAAATGTATAAATATTAAAAATAAAAATCTGAGGAGGCCAGGAGAAGTCCAGACTGAGGAAGGGGAGGCCAGAGGACTGCCTTGAGGCTGAAATGTGCTGGGAAAAAACAACCGGGATCTGCCCTGAACTAAAAAGAGAAAAAAGAAAAGTAACAGCATAATTCTACTCAAATACTCAAATATAATTCATACTAGCAATGTTTGTCTTTACGTGGCAGTTGGAAAAACACTGTCATTACTGCAGTTTGCCCTAAGATCTTTACCAATCATATCACTACTTGATCTCCAAGGCAGAGATATCTGGTAAGTCATCTGAGTTAATCCATGGAAAACATGGTAGTGCTTCTGCTCATGAAGGATTATTCTTTTAATAAACAGATTGTTGTTTTTTTCCTGTTAATTTTCATTTTAATTATTGAATAGCATTACTCCAAACACAGCACTGGAAAAGCAGGAGCCTTTTAGGAGACTTTAGGGCTTGTACCATGCAACTTTCATGTTGTTAACACATTTGGATTCAGTTTATTAAATAGTCCACTTGAACTAATTTACTTTATTTGTGTACTGAAGTGCTAAGAAAGCAAAACTATTAAAACTTTCTTATTTAGATTTATAAGCCATGCAGAAATTATCATCATTCAGACATGAGCTACAAATGCACAATGCCACCTACAAATTGATGGGCCTACTTCACTTAACTTTAGCTGTCTAAAAGGTAAGTGTCTAATCTAGTCCCATATGATCCCTCTATAGTCAGTGAAGCTACATAGACGCCTCTAGACAGCAGACACCTTACCCAGGGTAAGTATCAAAGTCAGACTAGTGTAAAAGACCTGAACCACTTACTGAAGATGTCTCTGCCTCTTCATTAACTATAAAAAAAGCCTAGGCCACAAATTAAGGCTCCTTAAATAACCCTTGAACAGCTAAAATTAGATCAAACGACTCCCATCCTTTCTGAGACTTCAGCTCAGAAGCTTCCCACAGAAATCACTGCCACTCTAGCCAGTGCTGCCATCACTATGCACTACAGCTTCAGTTTATATTCTTTTATTTGTTGTCCTTATTTCAGTTCTCGTAGTTCCTGTGATGCCTTCAAAATCTCTGAGTTGTCAGTACCAATTAGACTTGAGACGCTGTGACTCAACACACATCAAGTGGATCGTGGCACACAGAATGTTATCACCTTCACAATTCGTTTCAGGTACGTGAAGCTATAAGCTCCTATAGCGCTTAGGGTACCAACCCACTCAGGGTTCTACTAAGCAACAAAGCTACATTTTCTGCATTATTTCTGCTGTCTCAGTGTGCATGCTGAAGTCTCAGGTTCCCTGTTTTGCATCAGTAGCCTTACCATCTCCCAAGACACCAAAATTTTCTCCTGTATTGTCAGCTATGTTGAGCTATCTTGAGGTCTCACCTACGATAAAATCAGTCACCCAGAACCTTTAGAAATCTTCCAGAGCCTCCAAGGCATCAGGCCTTTCAGTTGATGAATATGTATTCACCTAATTTGGGCTTCTAGAGAGCTGAACAATTACTTTATGGATCAACCAGGACCTCTTTCATTGTAGCACAACACTTAATGGCTGTGCTGCTCACCTCCCCTCAAAAGTACTCTGAAAAAAAGCAGTGCAAAAAGACAAACAGCTCTAATTCCCCTCTGCACCTCCCCCAACATACATCTGTCACTGAGATACCAGATACTTGCTGGGGCCTATATCATACAAGTATCCATAGTAACCTGTTGCATTTCTCTTGGTAACAGCTGAAGAAAGGAAATAATTACTTAACATAGCTCTGGTGCCAAAACAATATCCTGAAATACAGGTCCATATACCTAAATAACTTTACATTTTCTGGCATGCATCTAATTTATATTTAGCGGACATGAAACACCTGCATGGAGAACATTTTTTTTCTGTGCATAGGTGATGCAGGGAGAGATCTTACAGGTATGAACTACTTCTTTCCCAAAAATAGTCACTTGAGGATTTTGGACCTAGAGTACTTTTGTAAATTTTGCAAGACTAAATTACTGTGCTAAAGGGAGGATATTGTCCTTCCAAATTACCATTTTTTTTTAGAAAACAAAAACCAAAAGATTTTTAAAAGTCACTACTTTCCTTCAGGATTCCAGTAGATTCACATCTTCAGAATTTTATAACATCTGCTCCAATGCTCAAGTTTGTTCCTATGCTATGAAACATGCTTCTGCCTGTGTTGCATTTGTGTTGCAATAAGAACAGAGGATAGTCCTCAGCTCAACACCTTTTCTGATGTTTCAAACTCTGTGTCTTTTGGCTGAGAAAAAATTTTCCTAGGCTTTCTCCACTCCAGAGGGATATACTGTACCATGATATCTCTAATCTTTAAATAATGGTATTTTGTTTCTCTGTCACTAGGAGAATATCCACTGAGACCAAGATTAGTCCCAAGAAGCCAGTTTCTCTAGACCTCCCCAACAGTCAATGGAGAAACAGGCTTTGGCCAGGGACAAGCAAGAAAAGAAGTTAATTTGTTCTTCTGAATCATTCTTTGGAAAAGCCTATGGATTTCCACTGCTTAGAGTCTAGGGAAATTAGCTTCGTTAGGCTAAAAGAGCTTTTTGCAAATACCGTCTGGAGCATTTTAGAAGTTCCTGACAAGTTTCTCTCTCCTTAAAAATGCCATCCAGTTGATTCCAAAGAAAAATACCTTTTATATCACTTCATGCTGTGTGCAGTCACCTTTGTCAAATAACCCTGCAGTCTGCCTGGGTAACCTTCCCCATTTAGCTAACATACTGTTACATCCTTCTTATAGCATGCAGTCTGTCGACCCTTGAAAAAAGCCTCAAGCCTTTGCAGATTTGATTGCCTGATCTTTGGGAGCTGGGAGAGGAAACGTGATTGTTCCTGTACTGTATTTATGTTGGTCAACATTCCTCAAGTTCAGTGGGGGAAGTAAGAAGACAATCTCAGTCCTGGATCCTCAGCCTAACCCAGAGTACAGGACCAATTCATTTGCTTTTTTTAAAAGATTGTATAACTTGTACAAATGGAACAGGTATTGGCTGCATATTTTTGTGGATTTAATAAAAATGAGGTTAAAACCTTGGGATTTTTATTATCCTTTCAAAACTAAGAAGTAATAAACTTTATCAACTTTAATGAGAGTTCACTTACATAACATTATGCAGCAAGGTTAAAAAAAAATTAAAAAAACCCTTAACATCCTCACATCTCTATGTAGTTGAAGTTTACTTCAAGATTTCTGTTGAAAGTAGAGTTTACTGAAAGTAAAAATACTGTTGCCCTAAGAATCGAAAAAGAATAAAAAAAAATTTGGGAGCAGTAACATTTACGAGTTCAATCTTTAGCTCTGTAAGTATAAGGATGGAGTGACCATTGACTGACATGTTCATTTCACAAACAGCTTACACACTGGTCTGAAAATAAGATGTCAGCTGGTGCCCTCATGTGGATGTGTGAGCCTTTATATATAACAGAAAATTAAACTTCTAGTCAAAAGAAAGCCATAGAAACTTTAGCATCTCAATTTTGCACACAAAATTTGGACAGTTCATTTAATACAGGCTTTCATTATTCACTTGCAGGGCCTTATTAAAAAGTAAAAGCTATCAAGTGGCTGGCTTTCAGAACTAAGCATAACTTTTTTCCATGGTTTGGAAAAATTTCAACAGAATATAATCTTTCTTGAAAAAATGCCTTTCTTACTTACAAAGAAAGCATTCCAGTTGTCAGCCAACACAGAGGAGAGTTGAATATGCGCAGGGCATATAGGCTGGTGGAAGTAAATCCAGTTTGATCAGCCTCAGTGGAAGACATTGTCAAGATCTACCCATGTTTTTCTGGAAATGTGTGAAACAAAAGCACACAACACTTCCAGTAAGAATACTGATTCAGTTTTATATATCAACTGTATAATGCTGAACATCTGCAGACTGTCAGCAAGGGTCCTATGTAGATGGCAAAGGGGTAGGTATGGGAACACAGCGCGATGTAAAGCTGTAGCCAACGCCCCAGCTAGGGTCAGCGCAGATCTACTCCTAGTGTCTCTTGTGCCACTGTCTCTTTGGAGTGCTTATAAAAGTCTATGCTTTTTTGACCCTATTACTCAAAAACGCTAAACTTTAAATGTAGAATTAAGCAGAATGTTTGAACACAAGCCTAGCATTCTACAGAATCAGGTATATAATCTTTACATTTTAAGTGTAAGGGAAAGATTAAAGGCAAACCAACTAGAGTAATCCAAAGAGTTAACTATGTGATAAAACCAGAATCTAAACCTAAGCTAGACTGCCATCTGCAGAATATCCTGTCACAACTGTACTGAGTGTGCCCCCAGAGTAGGTAAACTTACTTACCTGAAATACTGCAACAACTTCAGCAAAACTTCCATTCTCAAGCTAAGCAAAGCAGCTACAATGATTGTAAAGAATTGCTAAGTAGAGTAGCTGCAATCCAGGAGTCTGACATACAACTGTATACCTCAAACCCCAAATTCTCAACTGGTGGGTGAAGAAATTGATTTTGCTTTCCTCAGCCACCCACAGATCAGAGGAACTCCTGTGGAATTCCACTGGCTTCAGCAAATCCATTATGACAATTAGAGGTCAAAGGATTTAACCTGGGAATATAAACTAACACTGTATTATGTTATACATAGGCCAGAAAAGCTTACAAGCCAAGTGAAATACTACAGATGAGAAATTTTATCTTTTCAAACACGGAATCAGAGACACGACTTGTAGATTTGATAGATTTCAAAATTCTTCGCACTTACAACTCTTCTGTTGCACAAATTCAGGGTCTTTGCAGGAAATAATGCTTTTTTGCTATTACAATTTTTTTCCATAAAGATACTTTTGGTATTTTAAATATTTAGATTTCTAGACCTACAGTTTTGATATTTAGACCTAATGGGGGCCTACAAGAGGTCAGGAGAGGGACTTTTCACAAGGGCATGTAGTGATAGAAGAAGGGATAATGGTTTTAAACTAAAAAAGAGGAGATTCAGATTAGATATTTGGAAGAAATTCTTTACCGTGAGGGTGGTGAGGCACTGGCACAGGTTGCCCAGAGAAGCTGTGGACACCCCTTCCCTGGAAGTGTCCAAGGCCGGGCTGGATGGGGCTTTGAGCAACCTGGTCTGGTGGAAGGTGTCCCTGCCCATGGCAGGGGGTTGGAACAAGATGATCTTTAAGGTCCCTTCCATCCTATGGCAAACCATCCTATGATTCTATGATTATCCAGATCAAATATCAGCCAGGTAGTCCAGTACAAGACACTTTAAAACATGAGATTCTATGGGTTAAAACTTGTGTTTTCCCTTGGCATCAAGGGTTGCAAGAACTGTTTTTACCTTATCATCATCACTGAATGCCCTAATACCCTTTTCCCATCATTCTTCAGAGCATGTGTTATACTGCTTAATGACCATCAAAAACTCCATAGCTAGCTTTATTTGAATGATGCTGGTGTGCATACTGGTTTAATACAACTTCTAGCTGTCCTTTGGGGCAAACAACAGTACGAAAGCACATCAGAAAATGAAAGAAGTCATCTCTTTAGGAACACTGTAGCTGTCAACAGAAAAGGAAAATACTATACAAAACCTACAAATTTATGGATATTTTAAAATCTTATTAAAGAAGTTACATATTTCACTTACTGCTGTTGCTCAATGAAAATAAAAAGCAATTCTTGTAGAAAAGACTTGCCCATAAATGAGACGGTTGAACAGAAAGGGTTGTGTGCCTATAAATTATAGTTCCAGACTGCTTATAGTCTGCCTTAAAGCTGTGTATTCTTTCTCTGTACTTGCGCAATGCATTTATATTGGAAGGCCCTCTTAAAACTGGGTGATCTATTGGTTTAGGGAGCTAAAGATTAATTCCAGATGTGGTCATGTTCTTCTAGCCCTTCAAAAAGTAACTACTGCACCATCTGTTTCGTAATAGACAATTTCAAAGAGTGCCAAGGGGAATGTTAAAGACATTGGTCAAATGGTCACATATACCTCACACACAGGAATCCTAGAGTTCACAGTGCCTCAGACAGATTCATATTTTCACTTCTTTGTCTCCATTGTTCCACTACGGAAACTCAAGGAACAGCTCTCCTTCCTCCCAAAATAGGAAGATGTTTTCCGTATTCTTACCAGTGTTGACATGTATGAGGCCAAATTCAGACCTGAATTCATGGAATGACTGGAATTCATGGTGACATCTCTCTTATACCTGCTCCACTTTTGGATCCTTATAGATTATTCCAAACAGCTTGCTTTGGTTTTGTTTTTTTTTGGAGGGAGGTTGGGGTTTTTTTTTTGTTTTGGTTTTTTTTTTTGTGGTTGTTGGTTCTTGTTGTTGTTTGGTTTTGGTTTCATTTTTGTTTTAAAGGAACTCAGTAGCAGGAAGTTAATGTTAAACTGATTTTGGATCTGCCTGGCTGCCCCAGAAAAATGAAGGACGCAAGAGGTAATGAAGGGTTATTCCACACAATGATGATTTTTATTTTCCCTGGTTATTTCAGGAAGCTCAAAGTAAAGCAATTGCCTCTGATCTTCTCTATTCAGGGTTATGCATCAATATCTACACCTCAAGTGTATAATAAAAATGCACTCAGGTCTAGCACCAACATAACTTAAATTCTCCACAACAGTAAAACCAGAGTATAAGAAGTTCTCTGAAGACCTTCTAAGTATAAATCAGGACTTCAGAGCAGTAACTCATGATTTATACCAAGTAGTCCTAAGAAAAGGTCTAAAATGAGAACAAAAGGAAACAGAAAATCTACTAGAGATTAGACAATCACCATCTTGTCCAGTTCCAGAGAGTAATTTTTTGCTGCAGGGACATTAAGTAAATCATTGGTGAAAATAAATCAAGATTAACAATATTTCTCCAGTCCATTCTTCTGGATTTTCTAATGCATACAGCCATGTTTTATACCAATTCTTGTAATAAGTTATTACAAAAATAGCTGAAAACTAGCAGGCTACTGCACCCACCTAAGTTTTGTTGACTTTGCTGTGGTTCTCTCCATTCAATAGCACAGTGCAGAATCAGTGCCTTAGATTGTAAGCTTAATGTCTGGATATACTCCAGCTAGATCTTGAAGTTCAAAGTTTGCTGCTGGTAAGTAAGAAATAAATTAATAGGAGTAACAGCTCCTCACCATTTGCCGCTCCTTAGTATTACTGGAATTGAATTTCTCTTAAGCCATGGTCTGTTGGTCTGTTTGGATGGTGAAAGGGAATTTCATACAGTAAGATCTGCACTTTTACAGTATTAAACATTATTAAAACAAAGAAAGGCTGGAAAGTGGAACATGCTGCTTTGGTGGGCTTCATCACAGTTTTTAAAATTAAGAACATTTAAAAAAAAAACAAACCACAAAACAAAACACCCTGAGAGGCTAATATATGTATCAGTGTGGAAGGATGCAATACACACCTGTCACCTAAAGCAAAAGGCCTCATGGCTTAGGACAAGACTTAATTCAAAATACTAGACTCAATAAATAACATTTAGAACTAGACAGACATCGGAGCTACTCAGAATTACACTCCAAACCAGAAACTGCAAAGGAGAAAATGGTGCCTGAAAGAAAAGGCCAAACCAGAAAATATTTTTAGGGAAAATCACGTGGAGCTAGCCTATAGGAATCGCTGAGAACTAACGGTATTGAAATCTCAGGTTTCTACAGAACTAACGTTATCTCTTCCAGAGCTACAGAAACATCTCTCATTCCATCTCATGTAGTATCTATACTCTGCCAGACAACCTACAAAACAAGCCAAACAAACAAAAGCAATACAAATAGAACTCACTCCTGCAAACCAAGCGGTATAGTAGTCACACCACTTGCTGGTGTGATCAGAACAAAAGACCTCCAGAATGAGGAGGTATTTAGGAGAGTTTTAGACATTCATAAATTCCTGCTTCTGTTTAAGAACTTTTAACCTCTTTCTTATCTGTTCTAGACCATAGTTAAAAGATAATCAGTCACAAATCCTACTCTATTCCTGTGCTTTCTAGGTGCAAATCTGCCCTTAACTAAGTCATGCAACACAGAGCTGAACACTGATGCATCCTTTGAAAAATACTCAAGAATTTCCTGGGGCAAGTCAGTAGCTGAAGATCAAATAAAGAAAATCCAGAAATTCAGTAGTAGTAACTCCTCCCCCTCTCTCCTTTATTCCACAGTGGACCTAATTCTACCAGTAAATCTTTGAAAGCTCACTGTTTTCTGGGCTGAGAGGCTAATTTGCTCCAGATGAGCCCAGCACTCACCTACTTCACTCTAAAGACAGACACCTGTGGCACATCTTTTGTGTGGGAAAAATGTGCCAGCCACTTGCTAGCTACTGGCTGGGTCATACGTACCTTGTCAAAGTGATCCATTTAATTTAAGATGTGTAGATGCAAAATTACACAGCCCAGAGAAAAAAGAAAGCAATAATTTTATTCACTTGACACATGCTGTCTTGAGGAGAGTTCAGCTTGTAACAGTAGTTAATCATTCACAAACAAAACAATACGATTAAAAAAAAAATACTACTTGCTCCTCACAGCAGAGGATTAATACATGGTGTACCGGGTAACTGGTACAAAACACACGCTCCACGGAAATAACTGCATTTTTATTGCACATTTTTGGGAAAACTTTATCTCTTTAAACTTTCATTGTCTTTGTACCTCAGAGGCAAAAATTACTACATAGAAAGGTCTCTTTCCTTTCCCGGCCAGCTTTTTAAATGACTGGATAGTAGTGGTTGATTTAAGGGTGGGGTTTTTTTGGTTTTATTTTGTTTTTTGGGGTTTTTTTGGCTGATGGTATTGCATCCAACTAGGACATGTGTTTACCGCTTGACCACCTGCCTGAGTAACAGTAACTGACCACAAACTCTGCATTGTTAGTAACAACTGCAGAGTTTCCTTGGGTTCGCCTGACTGAACGAGCTCTTCCTTCATCGTTGTGAGGTTAAAAGCATGGCAAACAGCACAGACGTTAACACTGGCCACCCATGAGGACTGGGCTTTGGGGCACAGTTGTGCCCTGTGGAACAACTGCCACGTACCTCTCCTTGCCCACATCGCAGTGCAGGAGGTCAGCCAGCCTCTGTCCACCACACTATCCTTCCACGAAGGCAGTTACTGAAAGGATACAGTTGTCCACGGGGAGACAGATGCCACGGCAATCTCCACACGGAAACAAGACACATCCTAGAAACCCTGTGTCAGCATTTTAACACCACGTATACCGATTATGTGCACTTGCAGCGGCTGTATAATGATGGCAAGCGCCTGATGTGCGATGTTTGCGATCATTTGCCATCCCCATGCACTCTGGGGACTGAGCCCACGTGAAAATCTGGCTGTTAAGGTGCCGTCCCCAAACTTGCTGGCAGCGTTTGGCGGGCAAAGCCACAGCCTCTCACCTCCCGCTCCCCCACCGCTTTCCGAGGGCCGCCTGCCGCCTCCGTGATCCACCTGTGGCGGGGAAGGGCCCCGAGGCATGGCTGCGCCCAGCTGGGCCCGGCCCGCCCGAGCCAGGCCTCCCAGCCCCGGAGCGGGGCCGCGCCGCGATGCCGGCCCAGGCCGCAAGGGGCGGTCCGGGCCCGGCGCCTCTCTCCCGGGCGCAGGCGCCGCCGTGAGCCCGCGGCTGAGGGCCGTCCGCCTGCGGCCGGCGGCTCCATGCGCTGCCAGGTAGGTGCAGCCTGCCGGCGCCCCCGGGGAGCGGGGCCCGGCTGGAGGCGAGGCGGGGGCCGGGGAGGGCGACGGGGCGCCCTCAGCGCCTCCCCTCGGCGGGCAGAGAGAGGCGCGGGGCGGGCGAGGCCTGGACGGCGGGAGCGGGACGCGGGCCCTGCGCCGGCTCACCCCCCGGCCTCGCACCACCCCCCCGCGGTTTTTCCTGCTGTCCTGACCGCCGGGCAGGAGGCACGCCACGGCGAGATTCGGCGTTAACGAAATCCAGGGAAAGCCTTTCCTCGCCCCGGTTTGGTTTCGGTTGCTTGCTTGGTTTTCCCGGCGCGTTAGGCGCGGGCGGCTGCCTTGCGGCAGCAGGCCCCGCTCCCTGACGGCGGTTCTTCGGCAGGTGTCGGTGCTGTACTTCGCCCGGAGCGCGGAGCTGGCCGGGCTGCGCAGCGAGGCCCTCTGGGTGCCGCGGCAGGTCACGGCGCGGCAGCTCTGGGAGGAGATCGTCAAGGCGCACCCCAGGTACGCGGGGAGGCTGCTGCTGAGGCGCACCGAGCTCAGCCTGGCTGGGGCTTCTCGGTAAACACGGATTCAGCATGTAAGGTTGAGCGGGAACACGTATCAGGACTTTGATACCGTAAAGACAGTGACATTAACCTGCAGCGAGTGTTTTGGCCAGCTGGAAGTGCTGTAGCTTTAGGTACGCTCAAGGAAAGACTGGGTCCAGTAAACGTACCCAAAAGTTGAGCCTGAGGGGTTCTTCAAGAGGTGTGACCCATTGCCCAGAAGGGCTACGGTGTGATCACTCGCTGCACGTGAAAAGTGAGCGGTGCTAGTAACCAGCAGAGGAGGTGGGATGTCTCCAGGAGGGGTCAAGGACAGTCAGGGCAATAAATAAGACATTCATGATAATGTGCGGGTGTTTCCAACCGCTTATCTTTATCTGTACTGTTAGCCTTTGGTCTGAGCTTGTGGCCCACTCTGGAAGGCAGGTCAGGAAGGGAACTGAAGCCATGCCACAGGCATCCAGCCAGGCAGCCCTTACTTGAGAATGGAGATCAGCCACTTCAAACCTTCTCCGCTTCCCCACACAGTTGGTTGCATTTCATAGGGAGTCCAGTCCTAGAGAGCGCTAGGTGTGCGCTGTAAGGACCCCTGCGGGTGCTGGTGCTCTGTAAGGTTGTCAGCAGAAATTCACCCTGAAGTTAAGGCTGAGGGAAGGTGCTCAATCCTGTCAAGAATGAATCCGATAGTCAAAGGTGCAAAGTGGTTTTGGAGAGGGGAGTGAAAAAAAAAGAAGTTATAACAGAGGTCAGGGTCCTCAGGGCTTAGTGCTGAATGCACTGGAATTTTCATAACTTTGGACTTAGATGCTAAAGTCTTCCTTTAGGCACCACCCTTCTTTATTAGATCTACTTTCAAAGGCTATGACAAAAATTAACTATTTAGCAATGGCATTTTTTTCTGAATGAGAAGTTCTAACCAAATGTTAGACCAGGGGCCTTTTCATCACAGAGAATTGAGACCAAGTGTGTTTTGGGGGAGGAGGCAGTAGGGAATGAGCGTATTTTACTTTGCAGCCTGTTACTTGGTGTCAGAAGTAACAGCAGTAGCACCAGCACCATTGGTTGGTTTGCCGTAGTTTGTCAACTTTGTCCTTTTATGAATGATGACTTGGGGCAGTACGTTTTGCATGTGCAGTTACTTCACAGCGGCCTTCTTGGAAAATGCTTGTGATTCTAGCTTTTCTGGAAAAACTCAATGTAATTGTAGGGCTTTGACCGCAGACTTTTGTTCACATTGCTAATGGATATTCAAACTGCAGCTTGAGTGTACTTGACAATGCTCTTCTGTTCCACCCATTTTACCCAATGAATTAACTTGCAAGTGACATTAATTAGAACCCATCCTTCCAATGGGCACTTCAGTTTCATAGTTGCACTTGGTTCCTCAGTGGTTTGCTTTACTTTGATACAGTCCCTCTCTTCAGTCTGCCCTCTGAGTCAATGCTACTGTGTTTTGCTTAGCTTGTGCCTTGCCCACGGTTGTCGAAATAGGATTTTTACTTGTACCCTTTTGGTGTGCGGGCTTGTTTCTAGGCACTTTCTCCGCTGTCTGTGTCAGATCTTGTAGTCTCAATAATGGTTATCATGCCTGTACCTTCTAAAGTAAAATGTTGGCATTCTTTTTCTGTTGTCTTACTCTTGCTGCCCTCATCTTTACTGTGTCATTGCACTTAGTCATGGAACTGCCTCCCTGCCTCATGGTATGCAGAGCTGTGGATTTTCACATCACAGCAACATCTTATAGATGTGAAATCGAGTATAGAAGGTCTACCAGAAAATGCACCATATCTGCCTGCTTAGTTCTGTAGCCGTGCCTTATCAATAGCAGATTTCAGACCTGTAAGTACAAAAGGCCCAAAGCCTGATAACTGTGAAGCTGCACAGCAAGAGCAACACTGACCACTTCATGAGATATCACAAACAGCATCCCTCAGTGCTTCTTGCCGTGTAACAGAATAGCTTCAGTCCAGCCAGACTGAATCAAGGGAACTTCTAATTCCAAAGTACATGGCTGCTGCCTCTTGAGTTACCTACTTCTTCGTTAGAAGCTTCATTCTGATGTAGGCCTGTAACAAATCCAATTCCTGACTTGTGAAAATTACACTGAATTGGTTTCTCCTTAGCCACCACAAGAAAATTCAAGAGTAGGAGGTGGGTGTTTCTTGCATTTTTGAAAGTGTGTTGGAAGCAGAGTTGCATCAGTCTTGGTGGTATTTACCTCAGCCGCCCTAGACTGTGCATCAGTTTGTTATTTAATGAAATCTTATGGTTAAATGCAAACGCTTTATTTAGAAACCTGTTTGTGCTCCTGCCAATCCCCCTCAGGCTTGCTGTCATCCGGGATCAAGTGGTTTTTGCTGTTCGGCAGGAGTACGTGCTTCTTGGAGATCAGCTCCTGGTCCTGCAGCCTGGAGACGAGGTTGCCATCATCCCACCAATTAGTGGAGGCTGAATTTGCCCAGGCTGTGTTAGGTAGGTATCACTTCTTGCTAAGTTTCCTGTGCAGTGTTGTCCTGTGCTAAAATATCTCACGGATTCTGTTTAATGTTCCAATAATATTTTTTTTTCTTCTTCTTTTCAGGTTTAGGCCCAGAGGTGTGATGCAGTTCTCTCCCTCCACTCCAGTCATCTTTTATGAGAGCATAACTTGCATTTCTTGCTGGAGAGGACCATTGTGCTGACCAGAAACTATAAGCTCGTGCAACAATAAATTATTAACACATATGCAGTAAATGTAAGAAAATTGACAGAGAGGTCAGGCATTGTTTTGGATTTGGGTTCATTGTTTTGAATTTGGGTTTTATGTCTCTATTCTTCCATAGTTGTTTCTGGCTGCCAGTAGATTTCCAGCTTGCCTAAATAAGATAATAATGAGAAACCTCATGCAACTTTTTGGCAGAAAAGATGATACAGAGAAAGAATTCACTGCTGCTTAAAAAAACCCCCTTTTTTGTTTGGTGCTGTCAAAGGAACAGGTGTCCTTAGAGTAGCTTTATTTCTTTGCATGCTTTCAAGTGCCAGTCCATGTATTTACTGCAGTTTGTTCTATTGCTGATGCTCAAAATACTTCTTTTCCTCCTCATTCTTAGATGAACTGATGACTGGTTTCTACTCAGAGAAGTTAAATTTTCTGCTGTGTCACTGAAACAGACTGATAATATGAGGTCCTTAAGGTTTTTGAGAGCAAATTAAACTTCAGGATTAGAAATCTAATCCATGTTTATCAGAACTCATTGTTTCGAACTGTGTTTGATTTCAGGGTAAGATTAGGAGGAAGGGCTGACAACCTTACCATAGATTTACTAGCACAGTGGTCCATGATGGTTGATGGTACTGTTCAACTGGGGCCTTAGACTAGTTCTAGTTTTGTCCTACTGGACCAGACTTTACTAGCATGAAGGAACCTGTATGCATTAAAAATCAGGTCATTGCTTGATATTTGCAGTTAATACTCTCTCAGCAAGGCTGCTGAGAAATGAATTTGCTGGGGAGACTGGCCTCTTGGGGTAAGGAAGTAGTAGATGGTGCATGTTTTCTGCATGAACTGGGGCATCAGCACTGGATATAAAGCATTTGGCCAGTGCTAATACCACCAAAAAAACAAGACCCTGTTTGATTTCAGCTTTTCTGTTGAGCTATGGGTGAAAGTGAAGAAGTGCCAAAAGATTTTATCAAGCTCAAGTCTGAAAAGCTCTCTGTAGATGAAGTATCAGAGCTGGTCATTTCACCATACTGTGGGGCAGTGTCTCTTTTCATTGGTGAGTTTAATATTTCTGAGCTGGATCTCTGGGTGTGTTAATAGTATAATAAAGGGAACTTAGGTTGTCTGCACCCCAAACTCATGCTTCTCAAATAAATAAATTCCTGGACTGAACCCAGGATGTTTATAAAACACATTCTGAATTATTTAGAACAACATCATAGCAGCATTTAAAAGTTGCACTGGGACAAAGTGGTGAGAAGCTTCCCTGCTCTTGTGCCTGTCACAGGACTGAACAGAACAGCAGCTCCAGAGTACAGGACTGCTTGGGAGCTATTCGCCTCCCCTTGGACACAGCTTGTTCAGGGTGGGAAGTGGGATGCTGTGGCTATGCAAACTTGTATGAAAGCTTCTGCAACTCACATCTTGGTTGAAAGTAAAGTACTGTTTTACCCATGGGCTGGTGCAGGTCAAGGCTGATAGCTCTTGTCCTGTTGCTTAATGTGCATGGTACACATGCTGAAACCCCTTTGTACTTAAACCTTAGTGCCACTGGGCTCCTAAATACTGAGCACTTAAACATTGCATGGACAAATGCAATAATAGCGCCTTGGCAGTTAACACAGAAGATGTACCAACCTTGGGCATTACAGACTGCAGACTTGTGTAATGTGTAAACTGAATTCTTGTGTAGTAAAGATTCACTTGTTCAAAGAATCTCTTTAGACAGCCATGATTAGGTGAAGTCATTTAAATTTGCACAGGGCTGACCTTGACCATAGGAGGAGATCCTGGGTTTTACTCGGTATTTGTTTATAATATATTATTATATAATAAATATATAATATATATTTATTCATCCCTTTTGGTTGATAAATGATTTGTCTTTAGGTACTACAAGAAATAATTTTGAAGGGAAAAAAGTGATTCACTTAGAATATGAAGCATACACTTCAATGGCAGAGAGTGAAATAAAGAAAATCTGCAGAGGTGTTAGACAGAAATGGCCGTCAGTCAAACATATTGCAGTGCACCATAGACTTGGGTATGTATTGCCAGGCCCCATCCTTCTGCAAGTGGGAGTATTAATTCTTGTCTAGTGAATGGCTTTGCTTACATAGTTGAAGGACACGCAGGAGTCTTTATGAACTAACACAGCAAAGCTGGCTTCAGGATCAAACTCTTGCTGTGGAGCTAAATTTCAGAAACAGTCTTTTCAAAAATGTGTGTATTGGTAGTGTTTGCTGGAGTCCACATGTAGCCTGCAGGATCCTTGATGCCGGTGCGATGGTTTAAAAGTGGGAAGGAGCGATTGAGATTTCATTCCAGGGAAGGGGAGGCTGTTGGTTGGTTTGGTCTTTTCTTAAGCACTTTCTTTTGTCTCTCTTACATTGAAGTGCTGCAGAATGTTCTTATTGTCAAATTTAAGTCAAATTATGCCACAGGGAACCTGAAATCTTAGACTACGGGGAGGCAAGGGGCACAGTAATTGCTAGTAATAGTTGCCGGAGAGCCTCCTGTTGTTCCTTGAGTCTTGGATAAGCATTTTCTGTTGGGTTCAAAACACGGAATACTAGTGTCTGACATACTTTTGAGCTTTCACTGTTCATAAGATTTCTCACTGAAACGAGCAGGATTTGCAAAGTCTGTTGCAAATGCTTATTTCCCTCTCTCAAATTAATTTAGGAGGTGACTACAAAGGGTAATACTAGCTTTGAGAGGTATTTTTGGTAGGTTTCCTGTGTAATCAACAGAGAGAGTGATTCTCTCTTGAGGGCAGCTCAAAGCATTTAAGCGTAGATTTTTTTTCCTATGAACCATTTGCCAGAGGAGTCTTACTCTAGAGGGAGGGCTGGGAGGCAGCTTTTGGGAATTCTACCCTTATGAGAAGCAAAACAAAACCTTGTGCTACTTCTGTTAAGTTGGGAAAACGACATACCAAACAGGAAAAAATTGTAATTTGAAATCAGAATTTGTAAAAAAATGAAGTCTCATGGCAAAATCAGAAGTTTGAGGCACTTAATTTCTTGTTCCATAAATTCTTCTGCAAACTGAGATGATTTCTTATGTTTCCAGATAAGAACTGGCTGTTCCTAACTTAATGTTCATTATTAAGCCAGCTTCCAGTGAGTTTCCTATGCGTTGTTGCAAGTTAGCAATTTTCCCCTCTTAATTCCATAGACTTTGTTTAAAAAAAAAGAAAGAATGGAAGAAAAAAGCCTGTGTCTGGTGGGTTTATTTATTCTAAAGTGTGGAATTCTCACATCTGGAACTGATTTTGGTTGTGGTTTTCTGTCTTTTAAGAAGTGTATAATCTTTTAGACATGGCTTGACACTTGCTCAGTATGAATGAGTCAGGAGAGCGTGTGGCCAGAATACTGACGTGACATGGCCACAACTTTTGGGTGCTCTTGATGTTAAGCATTAGCTAAAGCTGCTGTTGTTCCTCTTCTCTCCCTAGTGTGGTTCCAATAACAGAAGCAAGTGTAATTATTGCAGTCTCCTCTCCACACAGAGCAGAATCCCTTGAAGCTGTAATGTACTGCATCAATACTTTAAAAGCATCTGTCCCAATATGGAAAAAGGTATGTTTGGGAACAAATTTGCATTTTAGGCCTGTGCCATAGTCCTAGACAGCCATGCTAAAGGAAGGTTGCTTGTGCTCTTAAAGGAAGCAACTGAAGCATCACAGGCGGCAGTTGCTCCTTACAGGATGTCAATGTCTAGCACCAGTGAGTTTCCCCTAATGCAGCCAGGCCCATCTGTGGCAGGTTGGGCACCTGGAAAGCCCTCCCTTGCCTCTGTACAGCTCCTCTTCCCCTTAATGCCATCTTAGGGTCAATGTGAAGGAGCCCTGAGCTTTCTCTTTTCAGTGGCAAAACTTAGTTCTGCGCAGACTTGTGGAAGAACTTTGAATCAGCTTTGCTTTGGACAGCATTGCAGTTTGCAAGTAAAAGTGGCATTTCTTGTGTTTCTTCCACTCATCCATGTGGCCATGGGAAAGCACAGAGCATTAGGCAACAGCACACAATAAAGGGATGAGCAGAGGTCCCAAAGCTAGTATGGGTACACAATGTGTGGAGAGACCAGCCTGGGTATAGAAAGAGCCTTATTGTATAACCACAGTGTTGCGTGCAAGTAGTGAGCATTACCTCTGCCTTCTCTCCCAGGCAGAACTTGTCATGTGGTAACAGCAATGTTCTCTGCTTTGCTCCACTTCTCAGACACCTTTCAGGAAGCTGGAGTTCTTTGATCTCAGTAGGAATAATCAGAGCTCAGAGCCCTGCTGAATTTGCTGATTAGGACTGGACTGCTCGTAGTCCAGTCTGTCCTGAAGATCTGTATTTTGTTAGACATTTTTTTTAATATTGACATTTTGTATATGCTTAAAAACTGTCCTAAAAATGACGGTACATTAGGTTAACATGCCGAAGGATGTTTGGCAGTTTCAGACACAAGTGCTGGGTACTGTACCGTTTTACATCTTTTCTTTTAGATCTGTTTCTCGAATTGACTTCAGGATAGATGGACCCGACTAAATTTAATGGGGCTCAGGCTGAGGTTCAGCATCTGCCCATGCATAAGTTAGTATGTTCTAAGTGTGCTGCCCTCTTTTCTCTTTGCCTGCCAAGTGCTGTATAGTCCTACCGTGATCAGTAAATAACAGCAGGATGGCTGTTGGGTTGTTTGCCCCGACTTGTGGCTGTATGTAGCAAGACTGACAGTATTTCCCATTCTTTGTTTATCTTTACAGGAGATTTATGAGGATGAATATTCTTGGAAAGAAAACAAGGAATGCTTTTGGGCAAATTCAGAAAAATAACTGTACTCTTAAAAATAAAGCGTTCCTAGTGAACATACTGGTGTAGCTTTGAGTTGTCTTTACAGAGAATCTACATGTTTTTAAGCAGGTGTAATAGGTGTTTCACTCTGAATAGTTCAACTAGGACTGAAGGAAATGAGTAAGTAATAATGGGGGTTTTTAAGTGTTCTTGACTTTCCTTTGAAATCATCTCTGTGCATTTGAACATGGAGTCAGTTTTTAAAACAACCTGCCCTAAAATTCTTGGTTGCAAGTATTTAGTCCTCTGTGATATACACTGCTTTAATGCCTTTACATTGGTAGTCCTTGTTCATTGTCTGCATGGGAGGTCACAGGACAACTGATATATTATTTTTTTTTTAATTTTGAAAAAAGTCCCGAGTAGTTTAATTTTATATGACTGTAGAATCAGTTTGCAAGCTTTATGCTATTTTGACATTCTTGTAACAACACAAAAGCTACTTGAAGTAGAGTAAACATTTTGGTACAGACAGAGAGGAAAATATAAACTATACTCCAGAGTTCCTAAATTTTTAGTAGTGGTTACATTCCAGTAGCTCTGCCTCACAGAAACATTTTTACTGTGCAGCTGATACCACAAGTCTATTAAATTAAAAAATATGGACAGACTTTGATTCAAAGTTAGGTCTAATACTCTACCAGCAACAAACTTGCATTAGTAGTAACATGCAAACCTGTAACTGCTTGATGCTAGCCAGAAGATTAATTTTGAAGGAGCTTTATTGGCTATTTAATGAGTATTAGTAGTTTGACTTTCGACATGTTAGGATTCAGAGTCACTGGAATTGACTAGTTTTTCAAAGGAAGTAGAGTCTGTTGAACTTTTTGCCGTTTATATATGCATTTATATTCACATTTGTGATTTTAATACAGTTTTTCTCTTGTTACTGTTTTGAAACCTAGTTAAAAGAGAAAAAGACTGACAGTATGCCTGTGCTTCCACTAGAAACAATGGACTGGTCATCTGAGTAAGATTATTTTATTTATGTAATTTTACTGTGCCATGACAGTGTTTAGAAGATAAGAATTTAAAGTCCCATTGTGTATGGCATTTCTACTAATGCTGAGAGGCAGTTTTATCTAGTCATCATTAACAATGTAGACAAGATAGATACAAAGGAAAGGAAATGAGGTAAATAAAAGTAAAATGATATGATCAAGTGTAGATAATCTTTACATTGCATAACACTTAAACCTCAGCTGTATAATCCAATTCATTGCTTCTGCTGTAAAAATCTACAAACAGCTGCTAACTGCACAATATAAATGGAGAAAAATAAGTTATGAGCTTTCCCCACCCCCTCAGTGATTTGATTCAGTTTTAATACTTAGTGATGTAAGGTGTTTAGACCTCTGTGACATATACTGCTTTAATGCTTTTACATTGGTAGTCTGTTCACGGTCTGCATGGGAGGTCACAACAGGATAATAATCTTACTTGGATGAGCAGTCCACTGTTTCCAGTGGAAGCAAACATACTATGTCAGTCTTTTTCTCTTTTAACTAGGTATCAAAACAGCAACAAGGGAAAAACTGTACTAAAATCATAAAAGTGAATATAAATGCATAAATAAACTGCAAAAATAATCCTGTGTCTGGATTAAGTAAACCCCAGTGAAACAACTTCATGCAAAAGCATGGTTAAACCATGCTTGTTAACTTACTGATACCCTTTTCCTTAGTGGAAGTGAGTGAGTCCTTCCTCTGAAGGACAGCAGCTGCTCCTTGCATGAATACGCAACCTCCAATCCATGTGGGCCCTCTTACACAGGCAGAGCTGAGCAAGTTCAAGGTTGAGTTTTCCTTTGCTTTGGAGGTTGGAGAGATGTCCTCTGCTATTTGAATGTAATTTTTACCGGGAATTGTACAAAACCCTGAGTACAGATCACTTTGTCAAATAATTATTTTTAGTTTTAGAAAAGAAAGAAATACACAAACTTTCCCATTTTTGGTCTTCATTTTTCCACATTCATGTTTACTGTTACCATGCAATTAATTATTGTATTTCACAAAAATAAATGGCTATCTTGCCTTGTAGTGGATGGTTCATGAATGAAGTAAAACTTGTGGAGTGCTTGCTTACTGGTGCTGTGCTCTGATGCAGAAAAATAGTGGTATTTAGAACAGGTAAGTTATACTTGCAACCCTGTGATCAGGGGCACTTCCTCTGTTGCACGAGTGCGTCTCTAGTGTTGCAGTCTCCTGGAAGATTTCTCTAGGGTGACCTTAAATGCACCTTCCCCATCAGCAATGCAGCTGGGAAGGAGGGTGCAGAAAAGAAGAGAAAGAATAATTGTGTACTTCCCCACAGTGACCAGGAACAATGAATGGAAGAGATGTACTGAGTCACAGCTGAGTGTTACAATGTGTGTACGCTGCCATGGTCAAAACAATGAAATGTCATTTTGTGTCCCTAGCTGTGTGTGAGGCAAGTACTGCTTTGTTCTGGAACAATGATGTATCAGTCTTGTGTAACTTTGGGTTCTTCAGCTGGCATCTAAAAGCAAAATGGAAATGCCCCTAGGAGGGATGATGTGCATAATTAGAGGTAAAATGTGTTTCACTGAAATTTAGGTCCATATTCCGAGCTTGGTGTTCCGGCTCCCTCTGTAGGGCTACCCGCTATGCTGGGGCAATATTGCTGTAAGAGGGCAAATTCCTCTGTTCTAAGACAGCTGCCTGAGGCTGTGTCTGGAGCGACCCAGGAGTGCTTCCAGATTTCCAGGTCAGGGGATGAATTCCAGATGTGTCGGACCGCATGTCAGGGAAAGATGTGGCTGCACATGTCCTGGTTTCCCCACATGCAGGACTAGGCTGCTGGACAAGGGCTACCTTGTGTTCTGGTGAGGTCTGTGAGTGGGATGGTAGGCAGTGTATATACACAGTGCAGCCGCTCTCTGAGCTGAGTCCAGCTGTTTCTCTGCCTTGGCTATAGGGGAGAGTAATCCCACCCGTCCGTGGCTCTTCCAGCAGTGTCACAGCGCACTGCAGAGGTGGTGGCTCCAAGTGCAGACAGATGTTCCCGGGAACAGACACTGCAGACCAGAGGGTCATTGTGCGATTCCTGAAGAGATCTGCCAGGTAGGGGGTGTTTGTGGAAGGGACATGCATGTCTTAAGAGCGAGAATTTGTCCTTTTGGGAAGACGTCTTGGGCTTGGCTGGCAACACTTGAATACACAGATGCATCCCTTTGTCTGACAATGTCCATGTACCAGCATTGCTTAATTTTAAGAGTTTCCTGCCCTGATTTTGAGCTTTCATTCTTGCTCTGCTCTCAAGAGAAGCTCAGCCTGATGTCTATACGAAACAGTAACTGACGGATTGTCATGAAATAAAGGGGGAGGCAGGGGGACGGGACTGTGTTGCAAGGCGCCTACCCAGGAGGTGGCAGCCGAGAGACGGCTGTGCGGGAGGAGCAGCTACCAGCCTGCCCAGGTGCTGGCTGTGCTGGGAAACAGGCACTCACTGCGGCTGTCACTTGTGAAGGTGCCACTGTCGCGCTCGGGAGTGAAGACTTTACATTGCTTAACTTTGAGCTTGATTTTTGGCTTTTCTCTTAGCTCACTTTCCCTCAGCTGTTGAAGGAATTTGTGGGTTTATAGACTAACACTTTCATTTGCTCCCTCAAAAACATTAAAAGGAAACAAACTATTAACAAGTGAAATTGTCTGTGAAAGCAGATGGTACTACCCCTTGCCCCCCCAAAAGCTCTGAAAATCAGTCTTGAGCTGTTCCATTAAATGTCCTGTGGAGGTACTTGAAGAAGGAGAGTTAAGAACAGGCTGATGATTATAAATCAGCAGTTTGAGTACTTCATGCCTGTTTTTTAAAAAGAAATGAGCTGTACAATTTGATCTTGTCATGTATTTTAAAAATTAGCATCCTGATCTATATTTATAGCAGTTTCATTTCAACTGTTTTACAAATGAGGACATCTTAAAAACTGCTACCACACCAGAGCCTGTGATTGCGTATGAATAACTGACCATAAATGAAGGTAGAAAGGTTGACTTAAAAGACAGGACTCAACTTTTCTGAGGCTGTATTATGTACATTTGTCACCTTGAAAGGCAATAAAACTTGAGGCAATTAGCTGTAGGTTTTTAGATGCATTTTCTTACCTTAATTTTCTTTAATTTGCAAGCTTTTGTTGTACCTCCATTTTGGATATGAAGGGTAATACACTGTTGTGGTTTAACCCTGGTCAGCAACTAAGCACCACACAACTGCTTGTGCAAACCTCCCCCACTGGGACGGGATGAGAATCAGAAGAGTAAAAGTGGTAAAAGTAGTGAGTTGAGATAAAGACAGTTCAATAGGTAAAGCAAAAGCCATGCACACAAGCAAAGCAGAAGCAGGAATTCATTCACCGCTGCCCATGGGCAGGCAGGTGTTCACCATCTCCAGGGAAGCAGGGCTCCATCACAGGCAACAGTTAGTTGGGAACACAAAGACCATCACCTTGAAGGTCCCCCCATCCTTCTTCTTCCCAGCTTTACATACTGAGCATGACATCCTATAGCAGGGGTCTTCAAACTACAGCCTGTGGGCCAGGTACAGCCCCTCAGGGTCCTCAGTCTGGCCCCCCGTTATTTACAGAATGCCCCCGCCCCCCCCCAGGGGTTGGGGGGGGGGGAACCAAGCAGCCGCAGATGACTGCCTGCCACTTCATCCGTGCGCTGCCCCCCTGGTTAAACAGTTTGAGGACCCCTGTGCTATGGTATGGAATATCCCCTTGGTCAGCTGGGGGCAGCTGTCCCGGCTGTGCCCCCTCCCAGCTTCTTGTGCACCCCCAGCCCCTCGCTGGTGGGGTGGGGTGAGGAGCAGAAAAGGCCTTGGCTCCGTCTAAGCGCCGCTCAGCAACAGCTAAACCATCCCTAAATTACCAGCACTGTTTGCAGCACATATCCAAAACATAGCCCCATACCAACTACTATGAAGAAAATTGTCTCTGTCTCAGCCAAAACCAGGACATACATGCAAGTCAGTGTATAAGGAATGTGGCTTTCAATTCTGCAGAACACTGAGACTTTTGGAGTTTGTGCCTTAAGATTAGGGTCATCTGGTTCTGTATTACGGGAGTGTTAGCTGGTAGCATGTATGTTCATGTATCATGTTTTACTATGCGAAAAGTATAGTGGAGTTGAAAATGGGGGTGGGGTGGGAAGGAAGCTCCATGAAAGTGGCTAGTTTTCAGGTGGCATTGCCTGCCATGACTGTCTTCCTATTTGCAGCCACATTCCCTCCTCTGTTCCTTTCCCATGGTGCTGCTGCTGAAATGCTGCGTTCGCCTTTTCCAGGGTGCGGTCGGAAGTAGCTGGAGCTGGTGTCAGACATGCTACTGCTGACCAATTCTGTAGGCAGTGGTAGTGCAGGGCAGGGAGGTGGCAGAGCACACTGTGACTTCAGATTGCAGTGGTGAGAGCCCCATGTCTATAGGAAGGGCTGACCATGGCAAGGTGTTAACACCAGTTATTCAACCAGAGCTGTTCAATTACAGGTATTTTGCATTGATGTGAACTGACTTACACGGCAGTATAGCTTTACTGGTAGTTGTCATACTCCTTACTATAACCTACAAGACTTCAAATGCAGCTTCTTTGTATACCTAACAAGAGTTATCCCCTTAGGGTTTTGTGTGCAACTGGAACAAAGACATCTCTGGCCTCATTTTATGTAGTGCTTTTTCAGTAGCATTTCTCCTCTTTAAGGATGCTGTTTAAGAATAAATGAATCTGTGTTCAAAAGTATTCTTGTTTTTATTGTAGTAACACTGTTAGGCCGTCAGGTAGGCACCACAGTGATACAGTCCCTGCTCCCATAGAGCTTACATGCTAGCTTTCAGAAGTCAGTTTGATTATAAACTGTCTTGTACATCCCACATCTATACATAGGCTCATATGAAACTATCTGATTTTGGACTTGATTCTAGTCCTGCAAAAAGTCAGCAGCTAGATTTCGAGACCAGAATCAGTCATAACTTGAGTTTGCTGAAGGTATTCCCGACATCTCTTGCTGCAAGCACAAACAAGAAGCACATGCTGAAGTTCAACATTTCAGAATATTATTTCACCTGTAACATGCTGTTTTAAAAAAGTAAAACTAAAAAACCCAAACCAATCCCTTGCACATAATGCAAAATATACATAATATTTCCAGCATTATTTGCAGCTGTGCCAACTTAAAAGTGCAATAGACTCACCCATTACAAAAACTGAATTAGCCATTTAAGTATTAATTGTAGAAGAAAAATAAACTAGTAACTTGAAGTGGTTAGGATACAAATACCTTACCCATTGCTAAGCCTTCCCTTTGTTTTGGGAAAAAGTATTGTGTCCAGGCTGGGGTGAAAAACCTGTGGTGTGGGCCAAAATAAAACCCGGTGAAGACTAGTGAGTTGAATCATTTCTACCTGATAGATAAACTGTTAAATCCCCAAAGAAGCCAGATACTGAACTGTACCACCCACCAAAGGTGGAAGAAGGAAATCTGACTGAATGCCTGACTTTCCCTTGCAAGCAGCACCAGAAATGAAAGATGCTGCCATCTGCTGTGTTGTGAAATTCCCCCTCCAGCCTGGAGTGCATGACCCTGGTTATACACATACGGGTGTAGGGTTTTGTTTTCTTCCTTGCAAGTTTAGACAAGAATTGAGGCAGACAAATTTTTATCTTTACTTTCAGAGCATTTTCCCCTCAGGCTTTATAATTACAAGTTAGGGGCTTATTCTGTAGCTTTATGCAATTGCTGTATTCCCCACCCCCCCCCACCCCACCCCCTTTTTAAATAATTGTTTTGGCCACAGACTAAGCTGATGGCAACGATCTTGTTTGACAATCGAGATCAGAATCTGGATTGTTTTTCAGAATGTTAAAAAAAAACCCTGCCCCAAAACATAACATTTCATAGATACAAAATAAATTCAAAATACATATAAAACTACACTGAGCACAATCCAGCTGTCACTGCAAATGAAACCATTATTTGCCAAAGAGATGGTTGGCTCCTGACTGATTACTGATAAAAGACTAAGTAAAATTTTCAAGCATGCTCAAGCCTAGTTTTTGAAGAATCCCCAAAAAATAATCTGAAAGGTGCCTAAGCATAAAGAAAACATGACTTTGGGTTCTGAATCAGGCACATTTGTTTTACTCTTCAAGTAAATCACCTCAAGTTGGAAACACTGTCACTTGCATGGCAGCATGCGTACGGACAACACACACATCACTTCTTGCAATTGATTATAAGCATAACTGCCAGCTACGAGAGAAAGGCAGCCAATTCCCCTTACTGTTACCAGTCGTACAGCACGGGTCTTTTTAAGACTGAGCTTTCATTAAAACCTGGCAGCATAATGGCATGTGATAAACTTGAGGTGTGTAACCAACACAAAGTAACCCAAGTGTTGTGCTCAGAGCTCCTTCCAGAGCGCTACAGTACTTTACTCTATAAAAGATAAGCTAACTTCATCAAGACATGGACATGTGGGACCAAATAAAATGTGACAGGTAAGGAGGTCATACTGAACTTTGGTCTCCTGGAGGGCACAGAGATGCTAAAGAAACAAGTGCAGTAAACCATTTACAGAGCTTAGATCTTCACTATGCCCTGTCCTAATGTGCATACTTCCTCAGTCATTATCCCCTTTAGTTCACTCCATGCTCTTAGTCTTGCAAAATCTTTCAGTACAGAATTAAAGGCAAGATCTTGACTGTCTTCCCTATTTACGTCAAAAAACAAACTGATGTCAGATGGACTGTGAGCATAAAGCCCAGCGTAACAGTAGCGTTAGGGCTTCTCAAGATGAAATCTGAAAACCAACTGTAACATTGCAGAGAACATGCTGTAAGTGATTATGAAATTCATATTTTCTTCTTGGAGAGAAAGTATGCAGAAGGCAGTTACACATACCATTTGGCAGTATTTCCCCAAAACAATGTACTTCAGTAATTTAATTGTGACCTAACTGCAAGGAATATGGTGAACTTTTGGAACATCTTGCTCATCCAGTTGTCCTGTAGCACCCAGACAGACATCTTCATACATGGTTCCCACTTTATAGATTACTTAAGACAAAGGTTTGCTGGTGCAAATTATTTCTCTAAAACAATAAGGATGGAGCTAGTCAATGAAAAAATGAGTTTTCTTCTCCCAGTCTGGAAGCAGTATTCCCCACACATTCATCATCAACTTAATAGAAAATGTCCTTTACGCATATGGTACTTGTCAACTGAATTATGAACTGATGCTGTTCCACAATAATCTGAAGTAACTCGCTCTGTTTCACTCTGTGGTGGATCAGGAGAAGGGTTGCTGGCACAATATGTTACTGTAAACTCCGGACCTGCCAGTTCTAAGGGCTAAGTTTGTTTGAAAGGCAAAAATTTACATGAAGAGGCACTATAAATCATTCTTGAAAAAAACAAACTGTCCTGCAGTTACTCTTATAATAGAGTAGAATCTGTAAAATATTTCATCTATAAAAAGACACTTTCATTTAAAATGTTTAAATGTTACTAAGCTTTAAGGCACTCCAGCTGAAGAACTGACTGGATCACAACTACTATTGGTGGCTCAGATCTCCTCTCTTTATCCATGTAACTCATCATCTTCAGTCTTTGTCCTTTGTGAGTTCTGTAATTTCATCAACATCTTCTATATCCTGTGTCATTTTCTCATACTGTCTCTTGAAGAATCCAAGCTGTGAGAAGTATTAAAATAACACCACATTGCAGTGAGTCACTGACAGTAATTTCTCAGCTAAGTTACGTAGTGTGATGGTAGAAATGCAAGTGTGCATGCACACACACACAGTATTTGATCTGTAGACAATTCCTAACTCTACAATGAAGGGAGCTAGGACTTACACAGCTGCTCGGTGCAACTAAATTCCAAAACAGCAGTGCTGAGTAGCCTGTCAGTCTATTGATAGTCCCCTTGTCAAGGCATAGGTGTGTCCATGCTGTCTTGGCGCACCAAGGAGCCCTTTGAGCACCAACGCTCTGGCACATAGATAAACTTTTCTCTCCCCTTAATCTAGGTATCCTTTGTAAATGACTTTTTGCCCTTGTCCTACTCTTTTTGTCTGTTTAGTGTATATCCTCTCCCTCTTTGCTTCTAATCCTCAACATTGCCTATGGGGAATATTATGGGAGTTCAGACCCCAGCTGGGGAGCTATGGAAGGAGGCAGGCAGTGTCAAAATGAAAATAGTAAATGCCACCGCCTTTGTTTGGAACTATTGGAAACTCATTTATCATTTTCATGTTGCCATTTTCTATGGGGACCCATTTCAGAATCATGATTTTTAAAGCCCTTGCTCCCATCAAAAGTGCAATGCCAATGCAGTATTATTCATACCACCAAACTGCATGTGTAGTTTTCTTTGGCACCACAGAAGATTCCAAAGAAAATAGCCCAAATGTATTTATCCCTTTCTGCTTTTCTTTTTCTGAATATAAACTACCACTTACTTTCCACAGAACAGCAACCAATGCTAACAGCAAGAGGAGTCCAGCCAATATACTGCCAATCACAACACCAACTGGTATCTCAGCTTTCTCATCTGGCTTCATTATTGTAACCGGGATCTAAAAGCAGAGAGATTTTGCGTTAGAGGTTAATGTTAACTGCATATAAAGTAGGATTTGTAAATTAAATACTTCACTAATCAAGCATAGCTGGACTGCATACGTTGCAGGATCCAGGCACCAGGCAATTACAGCCCTTTCACTGGTCTCCACAGGTACGTGGTTGCACCACGTCACGCGGCAGTGCCAGTTAAGGATTAGGGGCCCTCATCACTCTTGGCCATACACAACAGGCACAGAAGCAATCTCTTTGCAGCTTTCTGCCTCTCCAGTAACAGGAGTTCTTTCAGAGTTGTTCCCATAGTGCATGGACATACTACCACTAGGTAAATCAGACATGCTTATATGCAGGCAGGGAATAGCCTGGTGTAGAGCCCCATCTGCTCAAAACAGACTTCTGCTGTTATCAGCCGGAGAACTTCCAGCCAAGCACTGTCAGGGCCTGTTATCTGTGGTGGGCAGCCGTAGGAGGCAATACTAATCACGGAGGCCAGACACCATCATGCTCTCACTGCGTCTGCTGAAATTTCTCCCTTCCCGCTGGGCAGGTACTTCTGTCTCCTTTGCCTGCTGTTCCTTCTGGGAAACCACTAAGAAATGGTTAGATCTTCCCACATTAGTCTGTGTTCTCCTGAGTCAACTCCATGAATTTACTCTAAGATGTATGGGTCAAACAGGAGTGTTTCTAGCACACCTACACTTCCTAAATGGTAAGCAAGAAATACCATAGAGCTCCCAGAACAACATATGGTGTCTGGAAGTTAGTATTCAGGTGATACCCTGTCTAGGTGGATTGAGTAGACCAATTATATAGTTACATATAACACAGTTGCTCAGGGAGACATTGCTGTAAAATTTATGAACTGTCAAATCTTTGGATTTTATCTTGGAACAATATGCATTTAACATGAAGGAAGTCATGCTGGTTTACTTTCTCAGGGTTGCTTGCTCGGTGTATTTGGTGTAATTTAATCTTAAACTTTCTGGGAAACTTGCATTGGACTGACACGTCAGTGATTTAAGTCATTTCTGCTGGAAGGCTGCGATGTTGCGCTAGGCGTGGCTATGTGTATTCATTTTACTGAGGCAGGATGGCTTTGTGTATTTTCTAACCAAACGGCCATAATGATGATTATAGCAGGTTAACATTCTGTCCTCCAGCTGGCAGTTCTTTCCAACTTGGAAAAAATCTGAAAGCTTTGACGCAAAGATACCTAAGCAGCTTCCCCACATAGCATCACAAGGCAGTATTAGTTCATTTGGCTACACAGCAACCAAGCTTATCCAAACTAAAAACTATAAAAACCATATGTATATGCAGTTTGCCTAGTAATGCTTTCTCCATTAGATTAACAGTGAAGTGGTGCTGTTGTAGAGGTAAATCAATGCCCAAGAACAAATATCTTCCCTAAAGTCAAACTGTAGTCAGTAAGACACCATGTCTGGGATTCACCTCATCTAGTGTTACACCTACAATATGGTTCCTCGGCTTCCAACGGAGAAGGATAGGCTCTTATAGGGCCCAATTCACCCTACTTGTTTCAGGATCATCTTTAAGATGACATGAATTGTGTCTCAGAAACACCTATTCTTTCTATGGGTTTGGGTTTTACAGAAGGGCTAACTCTGATGTGGATGACTAATGTAGATATTAAGTTAGATGAATCCTGCCACCGTCATCTAAAATAACAGGGTAAGTAGGGAAATAAATGCAGATTGCTTCTGCACTGTCCTTTTCCCAAAGAAGTATGAAGGCAAAGACTGGATATCACTCCTGACCTGTCAAGAAGTATATGCAGTACTGGGTACTGACTCCATCACTGAAGCGTCAAAGCAAACCGTCTGCCCTAGGGAGAGTGTACTTCTACCTTTTCCATGACCTCACAGGGCAAGAGGCTATCGAGTAAGGATCAGGCCGTAAGACTCACCAAAAACCACTGTTTCTCAGGAGCCCTGTGGATAGCTTTCAGGGTCTGTTCAGCCACTGCCTCACAGTTGTAAAAGTCCTAGCTGCGGCTTTAGTGGCTGGCTGAGGAATTACCCTTTATTTGTCAACTGACTTATCAACGGTCATTTGAATAATTAAATCCTGGTTCTCCTGAAATCTCCACAGAACTGCTGGTAATGTAAATTTGACACTATCATGCTCCAACTGTGGAAAAATGTTCAGTAATACATGGTTTATGAGCTACCCCAAAAGCCTGTGCAATTAATTGCAATATTTGCATTATGTATTAGAGTTTCATGTCCTAGCAGAAGTAATACCGTGCCACAAAGCTGAGGTACTCAGCACACTTCAAATACAGGCATATAATTCTTCTGAAAAACCATGGCATTATTTCCAGAACTACATATATATTCTCTTTGCTTCTACAGGCACTGGAGGTTTCCCTGAATACAAATGGGTTTATTTAGAGGTTCTTCACAAGAAATTGAATGATCCATGAGAAAACAATGACAGAAAATAGTACTGAATTATGATCTTATCTCCACATTGAGACAGATCAATCAATAACTGCTTTCATACATCTTGAACTGAATTTTCCATCGCCTGTGAATGGGCTATGCTACACATTCTCAAGTTTGAGTCCCTTACTACCAAGCCAGCATCTTGGTCTTCAATGGCCCTGGTTATTCTTATGGATAAAAGAGGCTGGTAAATCCTGTAAAAATAAATCTAAACTTAGTATTCCAAATAGAAAAGTGTTCCTCTCTAGACAGGCCAACAGAACAAGGTACCTTTTTATTACAACAGCACCAAGTGCTAATATATTCTTTAAGTGTTTGTATGTTTACATATAGCAGGTGGAAACTTTAGAAGCATTCTATGCTAGCAGAGCGGTGGTTTGGAGACTTTTATTGAGATTACCTGTGTCCACATTGTCCATATGACAGTCACTCCAAATGCAAAAAATACTCCACATTCTTTTAGAAATGAGATTAAGTATATTTGTGGAGACCTGTGCCAAACATCTATCTAGAAACATCACACTAAATACACTTACAGAAGTAAGACTATAAATCTGATTTGCAAAAATGTTTCCCAGAGCTCATTTATCTACAACAATTAATTCCATTGCAGAAAGAGGTGCAAATCTTGATCTTTTCATGAACAGGAAGCTAAATGAATTTCAGAAGCTTCTGACTGAGTTGTGCGGATAGTCTACAAGATACTTGAGATCTACAGATTCTAATGTAAGTTGGGTTTATATAGCAGTTGGCTGAAAAGAAAACATTTTATTAACTTAAGGAAGGCTGTATATAACCAAAAGGATATATTAGTTCAACATAACTGTCATCAGAGTTTGTAATTTGCTGTGTACTCCTGGAGACATTGAAAATTAAATATTATCACTTTAACACAGTAAAATATAGAGAAGTTGAAAAAATATACTTATCTATCACTTACAGTTAGAGTATTCTCCCCAATTATAAATAACTCAGGGTTATGTGTTTCAATTTTTGCCTCTGCAGAGAGTTGTAATATCTGGAAAGTTGACTGAAAGAGATTAAGAAAAACCTGTAAACAGATCGATCAGAATGCAGCTATTCTAAAAGAATTCTTTTGCTTTAAAATGTAGACTTCAGAAACTGAAAAAAATCACAGTATTAAGAAAATTAAAATGACCTTTTTATTTTTATTTATATTTATTTATGCAAGTGAACATGTCTATGAAAGTAATGGTGTATCAGTATTCCAAACTTACTTTTGCTGTTCTTATTAGCAATGAAAATAGAAAGCTGGGTTGTTTTTTTTTTATTTAATATAAAGTTAAAGCAAAACAGGAATTTTATATATATATATATCCATTTTTATAGTTATTGCATAGCTGTCATTGCTGCTAGCAGAGAAGAGATTGGGGGTGGATGTAACAGTGAGAAAGGGAGAAACAGCTCAGCAACAAAAGACAGATGGGGCTATATCTCTTGCCTTTGAAAGAAATGGAAATTGGATGTCCTTTCCCTCTCCCCCCACCTCCCAATTCTATCCAATACTTCCGCCTTTCCCCATTTATTTTTTCCTATCACTATCTGTTCCTCTCCACTGCTCAAATTCTAACATCACTCCCTCAGCTTAAACAGAGAAGAAGACAAAAATCTTAAGCCAATTCCCATTTGAAAAGGGACCCTGTGCCAGATCCCACTTCCCTCTGTGTGTGTGTCAACGGGAGAGGAGCATGGCTGCAAAGACACTGCAGCTTGCCGCTGCTCTTCTCCCAGCAGGCATGGAGAGCCCCATTTCCTACAGCACCACCGAGAGCAGCCTCAGGTTCGTGGCAGCACGGAGGCACTTGCCACCTGTGCCAAATGCAACGCCTGCTCCGTCATGTTGCCTTCTCAGCCTTTCCTCTGTGGTAGTGGCAGGTAAAGTGGGGAATGTGAGCAACTGTGGGTCTGCAGCCAACACATACCAAATTGACTGTCCCTGCAGCTTGCAGTTATTGCACAGTTGCACTCTGGCCATCTGCCCAAGTGGTCTGTCCTGTGCTCCTAGATGTTCAGAAACCTGCCTGGGTTCAAAAGCACCTTGTTAACTCCTAAACTCATCCTTCTTTGCTTTGCTTAGCAGGTACCAGCAAGCCTGCTACCCCTTTCTTGGACGATGATCAATTGCCACTGAATAAAAAGGCTGATTATGTGCATTATCAAGTGCTTGCAAGATTATTTGCACTCACCATTGACAAACAAATAGAAAATAACAAAATGGGAGATGGGAGGAAAACTGTGGCATGCGATCTTTCCTTCCCATCACCCAGTGGTAAACAAAGTATTTCCACTCACTTTCTTGCAAGGGTAGCAACCTTTTGTTTAGGTCTCCACCTTCTGCCTACCTGACAGCACCAGCAAGTGGTCTTGACCCAGCTGGTTTGAAAAATGGAATCTTTAAAGCCAGACAGATGCTTTCCTTCACGCACTTGCATAAGTATATTACATTATCAACCTGACCTTTTCCTAGTAAGGGCTGAACACTAAAGCTGACAGCAGCCCTGCTGTTAAATGTCAATACCTGCCATAAGACTTGCCAGAGAAACTAAGTAAACTGCGTCATGTTCCTGACGCTCCAGGCAAACCCAGGACACCAAGGCAGTTTGGTTGGTTGCCTAGCTAAGAAGCAAACATGGTCTCATATCTGGTAATTCATGATGAATTATATCCTGGAGGACACATGGTGATTTAAAATGGGAAAGTCAAGACATTACTGATAGATATTTTTAAGCATCCTGTAGGTCTTTAAGCAAGGACTCTTTCCTTGACACAAACTCTAATAAAAACAAGAAATCAATTAAAAAAAAATTTCCACACCTTTTCTAACAAATATAACTGGCAGTTTCATATTTTGATGTGACTTAAAATTATCACTATGTAGACTGTAATGTTGAAAAGCTAAATGCAACATTATTTTCCAGGCTACGACGATACTGTAATCTGCTGTCCTATGTTGAGTTTTGTGGAAATTGTAGCTCCTCTTGAATTAATTTAACAGATGCAGAAAATGTTTTTTTTTTTCAGCTGTGAAGACTGCATTATCACAGCATTTTCTTAGATGTTGTGCTGGACTGGAACTTACTGGCTCCATTATGCAGCCTCACTGCTTATTAGATGCCACTTTTGATTTGGAAAAACACACACAACAATGTAAAGTAAAGGAAGGTACTTCTAGACTGAAATGTCACTTTACGGAACTCTGAAAAATATCAGGAGTTAGGAAATATTTGAGTGTGGGATCCTTCATGAAGATGCAGCTGATACTCACTGCAGCAAAGGTTCCGTTCCAGATTCGGGTGGACACATTCACAAAGTACTCTCCCTTCAGCATAATGTCTTCCAGTTTGCATGCAATAGTACTGCACTTCACATTCTTACAGTTCTTCCAGGGGAAACAGCAAGGAGAGGCAAAAGCACACATTAAAAACAAATTCAAAAAATGTTCTTTTGACATCCAAATTTTTTGCCCTTGCCCTTGCCATTCTGTACATTTACAAATTAAATGCATGCAGGCTGTGAAGTACATGCATCTCTTCGTCTATCTAAGGCAGATGCAGTATGGGTAAGAACATCCATAGGCTGCACTCCTGCACTGTGAATGAGGAGAGCCACCCCCAACACAGCTGTCCCCACAGGTACAGCAGCGGGCTTGTAAGGATCAGCTCTGCACCCCTGTCCTGTAGTACTGCAGCCCTGAGTCTTACTCACCAGTTCTCTGGAAGCTCTGAAGTTCTCTTTCGTGAAAGATGCAGAATAAGGTCTTTTCCCTATTTGCAGTGGATTTATCTGAGCCTGACAAGTAACACCTCTGGCCTAGGAAAGATGGCAGGAATGAAACTGGATGACATCACATCATACTCAGGAGTTCATAGTCATCAAAACAATACATATTTCTGGGATGAGATGGTGGCTGTGAAAGGCTAGATTGTGAATTATACAACACTGGATACTTAGGAAACTAAGAGACTGTATGTAGTTTTGGTCAGAATTAAACAGGTCTTATGGTATTTTTTCCACTTAAACTGACCTGAAGGTTTTGCCCCAGTCTAAAAATTCCGTTTTTAATGTAACCTTCACAGGAACTTGGAGAAGGACCTAGCTGAAGAGTTCCAGAGTCATATGAAAAGTCAGTTGTGGACTGTAAAGACAAGCCACCACATCTACCAAGTAATAGACTAGTGTACTGCCGACACTGTGGTCCTCCCCCTTCTCTTTATGAGGAAGGGACAAGGGGAAAGGGCATAGATTCTCTGAATCCGAGCCATGAGGGAAATTATTATTTATGGTACTGATAAAACCCCACAACACAGCAGTTTAGGTAATTCAGTTCTTTACCTGAGCCGTGGTGACTGCAGTTATGTACATCAGTGGGTTGCCTTTGCTGGTCAGTTCTGGAAGATAGATTTTTACAGATGCCATCTTTACTGGAATATTCCCTGTTGTTACCTGCAAAGCAAATAACTCACAATTAATTCAGGTAGCTATACTTACATATGCATAAATTACTTGTTATACCAAGAAAATCAGAAATCATGGATGAGTATGGAAGAACTGGACTTCTGCATCAATGTTTTTTGTACCAAGACACTACGGTAGTAATTACATTATACCAATAGTAAAGCAGAAAGTGTACTGTATAACTTCAGGTCCCTGTCTGTTTCCTTAGCAAAGCTCATATTAACTGCATGAAATATGTTTTGAAAAACAAATACTTTGCCACAGCCAATAGGCCTGTTATTGCATCCTTTAGAGTAGCATTTACGGGAATGTAAATGGAACATAATTTAACTTTCTTCCACGTTGCATATTTGGATCTAAGTTTTTCTGAGTTACATAATAAATGCTGTGATCTGGCTAGTTTTTGCATCTGGTTTGAAAGCTTAACCCTTGCCAGACTTCAAGTTTCAAAGTCCAAGCCTGCAAAGACTTGTTTTCCTTTATCAACCTGGCAAAAGACAAATACACTCTGTGAAAAAACAGTCTAAGTTGGCCTGACTTTAATCATTAACTATCTTCTAAATAGGTAAACAGTGCAGGACCAATCCCTCACCTATTCTACTTGTTCAGTAAGTGCAAATTTCATCCTGAACTTCATAAACTGTAACCATTTGTTGCCCAGCTATCTGCAAATTTTTTTTTTATTTGACTGATTCAGAAACATCAAAATCAGTGAAATCAGGAATGTTTTTTCAACTACATTTTGGGAGCAGGCTACAGGAGGAGGTAAGGCAGCTTCTCAAACCAGAATCAGAAACATTTACTAACCTTAACTGAGAAGTTGAACGTGGGGCCAATGTCTTCAGAATTATTCACAGTGGAAGGAATGTTATGACCAGAGTATACTTCATAAAAGTTGATGTTGGCAAGCCTAGTTAACAACCATAAAACAATACATTTCAATTTGGCAGCTGCTTTGAAAACATACATTACTGGATGTGCCTTCATGAAACAGGTCACAGGAAAAATCAGCCACTTGCACTGCTGTTTGAAATCGGTTAGGAAAATACACAGTGTACTGAAGCCCAGAGCTGGAGTAAGCATGTAAAGGCAAGACAGGAAGGCTGCATGAGATGCAGGCTCTGCTCGGCCTCCTGCACCCCAGGGTGTTTCAGTGCCATACTGCAAGCTCCTCGCCCACAACAAACAGCGACTTTCAGCCTTGCAGTGGCCTCCCTCTGCAGAAAGGGCCCCGCAACAGTCCCCCTTTGTGCATCCGTAATAGCAAATACCAACAGACTCTAAGGGAGATTCTGGGCCCTAATGCCACAGACCACAGGCAAGCTTGTTGCCACACTGCCTGGGTGTGGAAATGCACACAGCACCCTGCTTCTGTGCATGGTACATATCACATAGCCCTTGGTCTCCTCTGGGCCACTTTCTTTGGTATTTGGTTTCAAAATTCAGGATTTCCCAAGTAACACAAGGTGGTCACAGCCCACATGGAAGGATGTGGTGCAAGGGCCTGTGGATACTTGAGGGGCTCAGCCAGCTGGGACCCTGCTCAAAGGCAATGAAAACATCCCTGTGTATATCCATGTGCTTGCTACCTGTGAGCATCTCTGCTGAACTGTCCCAGAACTGTGTCTGCCCTTCATTGTTAGCTTTCATTAGGGGGCTAATTTGAGCAGTGAAAAAGCAAGCTGGGGAGTGAGTTTACAAAAAGCAGGGGCTATCATGATTCCTGCATCAGCTCTTCTGGCAGCACCAGGTGCAAATCTGTCCTCTACCATTGGCACTATCCCTATTTAATTTGGGTAATATTTGTGCATGAAATCCCAAATTGATACGTGTGCAGTCTCACAGAGGTGCCTTCTGATTAGTTGTGCTCCTCCATGCTGCATCGTGGATCCTGTTCAAGCCACTATACTTCCTCCCATGGGCCCTTTCCTTGAACAGCCTTCTCACAAGGACCCCTAGGAAAAACCATGTGAAGCATTTCCTGCTTCCTTATTGCTCAAATCTCCAGTCCTTCCACGATGCTGTATAAGCTTCCTTGTCCTTGCAGGAATTACTGGTAAGAATGATTCCCACCTCTTCCAGAAACTCCTATTAGGAGGTTTTCCCTAGAAAGACTTCATTTCAGGAAGACAACGCTTTTTTTCACTTTTTTAAGAGGTTGCTCCTTCACTGTATTACCTGCCTCAGGAAGGAACTGTCTGCAGATAGATACTTCCTAAGTGGAAGGCTGTAAAAATGAGCTAACTCCAAGAGAAGCATTTAAAATTGTACCTTGGTTTAATGTGTACTTCCTTTAGTTTTTTTTAAATTGATTCATCTCCAAGGACTACTAATCTTTTTCTGGCAGCAGGGATTCCTTCATGCCTTGACTTGCACATGAGATTGCGTTTTCTCACACTCATGAGATACACCTGAATTCAAACCCCTGTTTTCCCTTGAGTAACTCTTTTATAGACTTCATGCCTGGCCTTTTCTGAAGCCTTGAGCTTCTGTTCATGTTTCTCAGCTCATTAAATTTTCTGATTTAAGTCTGCACCATCCCCTAGGATCCTCGGAGGCTGCTTAAGTTGCTGTGTTAGTGATGTTCTGTAGTCTCTGTGCTGTTACTAACTTTAGTAACACTCTCGAAGCCTCATGCAACTTTCTCAGGGAGCTGAAAGAACTCGCATCGCTAACTCAAACACTTCTCTGCAACTAAAATAATCTCCATGACTCCAGAATCGAAGCACCTAGCTGTGGTGAATGCAGAGTCTCCAAATATTCTGAAACTGCTGCTGCAAAGCAGGTTATTAAACTAATCTGTACTATGGACCCTATTCCATGGCTCAGGTCATCTTTTGCAGCCAACAGTTCTTGTAGTTATGGTGATCTTTGAATATTCATTTCCTGAATTCATTGTTGCAGTGCATTTTAAAGCAGCTTCCTCTTTTTCAAATTTCTGTCATTATTTGAGTAATTACTACTTATTTTCTATAAGTTTAAATTTACAAATTTTGGAATGCCTCAGGATGCAAAAGCATTTTAACACCAAGAACTGGTGACCCAGTGCATCATCTATATGTGCATCATCTATCATGACGATATGTAGTTTATCCTAGAAACTGAGTAATTGGGAAAGATAAACAGATCTTTTTTGTGATGAAAAAATAACATACCCTATCTTGATCTGAGAGTCAAACCAGTGTATTTTTGTTTCAGTTTTAATTTCAGTTAAACCGTGACTGCGATCTTTCTGGTTTGGAACAGCAACAATTACTGTTTCAATGCATCCCAATCACCAGGAGTTTCCAGGGCTGAAGAAAAGGGGCTTCAAGGGATTAGTCTTAAAGGGATGGGGTTTTTTGTCTCTCTCCCACTGCCCACCAGCTCGCTCTCCTTACAAACTGCCCTTCCCAGGGTAAAGGATCCCTCTTGCAACAGCCCTTCCGCAGGGAGGGGAAGGGGCTGACACTAGGACACGGAAGGGGTAGGTGTGAGCTGGAGTCTCTGGGCAGGCACATGGGAAAGTGGGATGTGCCACTCCTGATGCCAACACAGCTGCAGCGAAGGGCAATCTGCCATGTGCCGCCTCAGGTTTTAGTTCAAATCGTTATCTCAAACAGCAAACAAGTGTTTATATTTTTCTCATAAGTTCAGCAGATATGTCCATAATTTCTTTTTTTCTTCACCCCTCCCTCCTCCGTCTTTTGCCTAGAGTTTGAGCTGGGACTTTTTTTTCTTTCTGCTGTTGTTCTTTTGTTTAGTTTTGATCACTTTAACTCCAGATTTGATCCAATGTCACTACACTTGAGCCCAGAGGCCCAACCCTATTATATAGTATATACTCATTTTATTATCAAAACCACCAGCGCTGTTTGGTTTTTATACCACTTCCATTCACATAAGCATCTGTAACAATTATGCAGAGGCAGACACAGATCCATAATTTCTTACTACACATTCCATAATTTTTTACATGTAAAATTATTGGAAAAACGTAAAGTTCTGCTGGTGTTGATAAGGTGGAAATTTCTTAGAACTTCCAAAATGAAAACAAAGTTTCATTGTCTTCTCAGTGGCCTTTCAAGAGTGTTGCTATATTCAAATGCCTTGGCAAAATGACAGTGACTCTGCATTATTCAGCATACCTTGTGAAGTGAATTTCTGCATCATATCGCAAAGGAATTGACAAGATAACCTGGTTGTCCGATTCTTGCTCTTCCTTACTTTCACTGTCACCGAAACACATTTAAGTCAGGTGTTATATTATTTGATACAAATAAGGTATTAATAACTAACTTGCTTTCATACGGTTATATACTTTTACCTCAATGCGTGAAAACGTAGAACTGCCACATTCTGAAGATTTTTCAGGTTAAAATCGAAACTAATATCAAAGGATACCTAAAGAAGAGACAAGGAACACAGAACAAATGAGTTGATGGTGCAACATCCAAACAAATCCTCAACAGCAACATAATCATTTGTGCATGCAACAATGTAGACTTGCCCTCTGCTTCTGAATTCTTCATCAGTTTCTGTGTAACATTTCAGTAATTTTTAACACTCCAGAATTGCTTTGTTCTCACTTTCCCCTACAAACTGGCATTGTTACATAAACAGGGACTATTTGCATTTTTAGATTATGTATAACTAGCTACAAGCTGCAACAAAAGGTGTCCAGGATTGCTTCAATTACATGCTTTGAAACACTAGCACCAACGCAAGCCCTGTATTCACTCTATTCACTCCAACAGGTCCACTAAAGGCCATTAAAAATTCAGAACAAACTTAACTTTTTATATGTAATTAGGGTTTTTTTTATTTTGCTCCCCCAGTCACAGAACCCCTGTTTCTATTCTTTCTAGCAAGTTTGTTATTGCTGCAGTTGATTGTGTTAGAAACCTTGAGGAGTAAGATATTAAATTCCATAAAAACATGGATATCCTGAGATTTATGGTATATATGTGAAAAAAGATAACTGACCTATCCTAGGGTTGTGTGGGCCACCCATCTTATCTCAGGACAATACTGGTTTCTTGGAGAGATGAGATGCACAGAGCAGGAGAGAGAGCTACCCCAAGTTCATACAGCAGGAGGGGTCTGACAGGAGGCTGTGGATGAAGCTCTCTTCTTCTGCCCCTAGCCCTCACCCTCTAGGAGTTACAAAGCTACAGCATTGTTTGAAAGACACAGGAGGGATAAATGTGCTTCAAGATCTTTTTTTTTCTTTAATCTGGCCGGGAGTTGCAGAAGTTTAGCCCTTAGTTTCCTTCTTCTAATGCCTCTGAAACCCAAAGGGAAATTAACTTGCCAAATTTAAGAAATCTTCACCAGCAGTAAATGCAGATTTGGGTGGAAACAACAACAAAAAATCAAGGTTATTTAAATACACTAGCTGTACCTGTTGTCCTGTCCTGAAAACAGGATAGCTTATTTGACAAATGACTGTACTTTGTGTTGTTCCTGTCTGACATGAGACTTCAGTCCCATCACTCTGCAGAGGAAACAGACAGAAAAGTCACGTTAGAATCATGTTTTGATAAAGCACAGAGGAAGTTCCCAGTCTGTATCTTCACCAGGACACACATTAGTTCATATAGGTGTTATCGCAATAATTCTTAGAGATGCAGCAGAGGGGTAGCAGGGCTAGCAGAGAGGCAGGGAGGTGGGACAAGGACCAGTCCCATGCGATTTCTGGTGATCTGTAATGATCTTAGAATTTGTGCTGGACTTGGAAGAAGGAATACAGGCTGGAGAATACAGGTCAACTTCAACATTAACTCCTACAGGGCTTTTTTTACAGCATTTTTACTGAATTTTTGCAGACATATTTACACAACCTGAGAGCTAGTTATGTACTCTCACTGTATAAGTTAGGGTGCAGAGAGGAACTCTACTATACTTTTTGTAGGGAAATCTTCAATACGTAAGAGTTCATTTACTACTTTGCAGAATATTTAGCATGTCATCACCCTACATCAAAGACAAAGTTGTTGATCATAGCCAATTATCATCACTTTGCAAAGAATTAATTAAAATGTACTGTCTTTTGTTACAAGCAGCCCTAGCAGGCATTTACCATTCATGAATTATGCTACAATCCCCACCCCAAAACAACACACATACATTCTCAACTTATGCTTTTCTTCCTGCTTTGAAGCAGGCATATTTTTGGTCAAACGCTTCACTTGCAGGCTGAAATACTTCTAAGCAAATTGGCTTTTGAAGCTAAAGAAAATCCTAGTTCCGGTGTGGTCTTTTGGCATGAATGGAATGAGCAATTTTGCTGCACAACAGGATGGGGAGGTAGACGTGCACCCTGAACGCTGTGTGGAGTACTTCTGCCAGTTGATTGTTCAGGAAAATGCTACTCTCGGGCAGTGATAAATGTTCCTATCCTCCTTTCCTTTCAGTCTAGGGATTGCTCTGGATTTCACCCCTAGGAGTATCATGCACCTCTCCAGTAGCAGCCTGACCACACAAGCCAAGCACTGAAGCCTGGATTTCATCCTCCATTAATTGTTTGGGAGCAACACTTGATTATATATTCACTGCATTCCCCAAAACAATGTGTATAATTCCTTTCTTTTCGCTTTTCTAAGACCAAATTCATTAGAAGAAGAGCTTCTGGTATAGCAATCATTTCAGTCTGATTAACTGTCTTGCTGGAACACATGGCCTTGGCACTAACACTATTTGTAGATCCAAAGTCTGTACTTTAAGGGCACATCATCGATGCTACATGCTTGATTTATCAAATACAGATTCCCTGTGGCACAGCAACTGCATTCAGGCATGTTGTTGGGAGTCAAGATGATGTGGGTGCCAAGGCCCAGAGTGAGGAAAAGATGACTGAAATACTGAGGTGAGGTCAAACTCAACAGGTAGCCAACTTTTATGCTGAGTTGGAAGTGTCTCTCCTTGACCTAAATAAACTGATATGCTGAAGGGAATAATTCTGGTATCCAAGAAAATAAATTGGGGGGAGAGAAGTTTGCACACACATTCTTTCCTGGGATAGGCACCACTAGAAAGAAAAAAAAAATAATTTATTTGAGAAACTAAAAAATCAGTGGCATTAACAGAAACAGTGAGGTTGGGTATCACGTACCGGTAAAGATGATGAAGCGAAAAACAAGTTGTCTGAAAATGTAGCCTGGATTCTGGTGTTATATGCATTTTCCTTTTTATTTCTCAATTTCACGTTGAACGTTAGTCTTCTGTTTTTGCTGCTGACAACAAACTGCTGTTTGCTGTTGGAAAATAAAAGTCCATTGTTGTAAACAGAGGTCCTACAACAGCTGTGGATTGTGAAAATGCGTTGCCTGTAGCCAACAACAAATAACAAGCACAGCAAGACATTTCCTCCATTCTACACACTTAAATGCTGTGCTTTCTAAACCCGTTGACATAAGAAAGTTTGTGATGGTGTTTCTTAAAACCAAATGGAATTAGTGTCTTCTCAAAGTGCAGGACCTTGATTATGTATGGTCAAAGTCACTTTGGTAAATTTTCAAGGGCTCTACCCTGGTGGGAAGGTGGGCAGAGAGTAGGCAGCAGACCCAGATGGCAGCTCCAGGAAGAAGCAGCCCTGTCTCTCTGCATACCGTATGCATGTATCTGCATATGGACTTGGAATATGCGCTGCCTGAATGGTTGACCTCAGCTTCCCAGTGGCACAGCCTCCTGCTGGAATGTCACTACAGGAGGGACCAAAATGGTTGCTGCAGCTCCTGCTGCTCTCCCAGTGTGCTCCCTTTCCTAACAGCAGCCAGCCACAATTCTTCTGAATGCTCACTGGGTCCTTATCCCTAAGTTACCAAAACTTGGGTTTGTCTAAGCTGACAAGAGTCTTACTTCTGTATCTGTGTTCCTATCACACCAGTTTTTCATTGCTTAGTTATTTAGACAGAAACGCTGGGGTTTTTTTACCCCTGCTATTTCTAAGTAGATGTTGAACTAGAAAAGCGTTCTCACCCAGAAACTCACCCAAAGCCTACAGACAAACCAACTGGTGAAAACTTAACACCCAACCCCAACTATTCCACTGATTCAGCTCTTACCCATCATCTGCCTTCTGCTGAACATTCAGAACAAGGTTACAGATACAAAGTTCATCTTCACCACAGTCTTTAATAAAAGGAATCTACAAAAATCAAAAACATTTCCTGAATGACAAAGCTCAACTTAAAAATTACGTACAGACACTAGAGTGCAAACACTTTTGAGGTGAAGCATGCTCTTGGTTTGCAGATCCTCTGACGGCCATTAAAAACTCTGACACATGAACAAGTTAACACTGAGTTACATGTTACTACATGTCAATTGATCCATAAGAACAGTGCAAGCAGGTTAAGGTTAACCCACAATAAATGTGATATAATCAAAGTGTTCAATCTCTCTCTTATGTACTCTTTTATTGTAGGATAAAGTAAAATAGTTAATCTTTTCTATCACCTGGAAGTTCACATCAACCAGCATGTTTGTTATGCTACTGTGGCTGATGTACATGTGTGTGAGCAAGCCCATGCAATATAGATGTTTAACTAAAAGGAACAAAACTTAAACATAAACTTAAGATATACTTTAAAAGGTATAAAGAGAAACAGAAGACACCTCTGCAGGTGTCTGCTTTCAGCACAGTGACTTAACTAGAACATTAGTGTTTGTGGGGCCCACACATTAAGGACATGTGTATAGCCATGCATTTTTTGATAGTTAAGTCTGCATACTTACACTGTAGGCCACAGCTGCTGGAGAATATATATCAAGGACAGGGCTGGAGCCAGGATTTGCAAGGCCAATGTCAATGCGCAAACTAAGTGAATTCACTGCATCTGAAGGTTCCTGTAAAACACATGTTTCTGATGATAGCTCAAAGCACAGCTGACAGGGCAAAACTGGTAATTCTATTGTAAATTGAGAACGCATAGTAAAAGCATACTTGCTCTAAACAAGAACAAGTAACAGTACAAAGCTTCATTTCTTGACCAAAATAATTTTGTGAGATTGCCTAGTGTGGGCTCCTCTTACTAAACAGCTTTTAGTGCCATTTCCATGATAAAACTGATTTTCTTAGGATTCCTGGAGACTCTGTTCATCACAGTCACTTCTGGTACTAAGGAACATACAAATTCTCTGCAGCTGCAGAAGCTGGTCCTCAAAAGCCACCACCAGGTATCTTTCATTCTCACCTGGCTGCAGAAGTCAAATTCCTAGTCCACTCTGCCTTACCATCACAGAATGCAGCTGGGCCCGAGTGACATTAGAACATAATATACCTCATGTCTCCTCTGTTTCTTAGTACTGGATGAATACTCTTCTAGCCCTGTGGCTCATGGCTCCACAATGGCACTAAATATGATCAAGTCAAAGATACTTGCACAGGAACTGAGGTCCTCTACCTGATCTAGCCTCATGCAGGGGGCTTAAAGCAACTCTCAAGGCTGTGTTTGGTCTTTGGTTCTAGAGAAAGATACTGGAGACTTGCTTATTTTAATTTTTTTCCGAGGTGTATACCTAGGGCTAGCATGTACCAGAAGTCTGCCTGAAAAGTTGTTAGTTTGAGAGAATACATTCGCATGTATGTCTTAGATCTTACAGAAGAACCTACTCAGAGGGAAATTAAAATCTATTGAAACTATGGACTATGGGCTCTGTGTTATGTCAGAGCTGAATTACATAATTAGGAACTGCCTCTTTTATCCTAAAAAGCTGTGCTGAATTTCACAGTTACTAGTTTCTTTGAAATCAGAATATGACTAAGTATTTTTCAGTTGTGGGGGATTTGAGAAAATAAAGCATTTTGAGTGCACCATTCATGGAATTCATCTTACAGACATAAAATTCATCAGCATACTCCTCTGATCATTTTTGTCACATAAGACTGCTTGCAATTGCACTCACCAGTACACTGAAGACATCATGAACACAATTCTCTTCATGACGTACCACAAGATCCCTCTGCATGTACCTTTCATTGTTTTCTTTGAACAATCCTCTAGAAGTCACTCTAGAGGACTGGAGATCTGCATCCAATGTTGCATTGTACTTTATAGCTACAAGAAGAGTAACAGTACATCTTTTGCTGAGTATGACTGCCCATGATCTCATTACTATACTCAACATTACAGAGTGATCAGGCTTTGCAAACCACACTATTTTACTTTTTCCATAGTCTGCTAAACACAGAGCAGTCTCAAAATGAAAAAGTTTTCTCTTGTGTTTTCCAAAGCAGTCAAACATGTTTAAATCCTGATGTAAGTTTTTATCCACAGAGAGAACATTAAATGGCAATCAATCCAGCCTCTACTGCAGATGTCTGAGCCTGCAGCTCAGGCAAGAAGCCAGTCAGCAGGGCCAGGATTATGCTAGATAAAGGGGCCATACAACAATATCCCTGAAGTCTAAAGAGACTATAAAGAATCTGCATCTTCTCTTCAATCACATAATAATTTCTGTCTTCTTCTCTTCATAATATGACTAATATGCTGTGGAAGTTCACCATTATTTTACAGCTTACAATCATGAGTTTCTAAAGGTACTATACACAGCACTGAAGCAGTCCAACTGGTGTTATCAGTGACGTTTAACTAAATAGCTTCATGAGAGTCCAGTGCTGTCTCAGAAGTATTTGGTGCTCTCCTGTCCTCTGAAAAGAAGAGCTTCTCCCCATTGACATCTGTACTGAGCCTATGGATTTTTTTTTTTTTTTCAGAAGAGAGAAGAAAAGTCTGCAGTCTGTTGTTGAAACCAGCAGGTTAAAAAAAAAAATCAGCCTCTCACTAATGAAATTTTCTGGCGTTTGTTGAACAGCAAGGATACAGCTCTCCTTTATCCTGTTAATTCCTTACTTCTTAAAGATTATGGAGCCAGCTGATGAAAGCAGGTCTTAAAAACACATTCTCAAGCACTTAAGTTTTATCCTGAGTCCATCTTTCTTGATATTCAAACTAATACATGTTTAGAATTTCCACTACTCATTTGAATAACGAACTTTTAAAGAAACTAGTATAAGACAAGTCACTGAAATACCCTTACCCACTTGATTATTTCTCTTAGCAGGTCGAAATGTAGCCTGAAAACATATTTTGACAGTTATTTCTGTGTTCTTGTTCAGCAGACTGATTTTCTCAGGTTTAAATGAGGCGATTATAGACACATTTGCAATGCTTTGTGACCTGAAAAATATTTTTAAAAAGTTACATGTGATTTTCAAGAGCACTGGGTAACATAGCAGCTGTTGTCTACTACTATCTGTTAATGTGACATTGATTTTGTATTTCCCAGTGTAAACATTTTTTAATGGCACCAGTAAAATTATTTTTCTTTGCATAGATGTGAATTTGTTGATACAGCAGTTTTCATTAATAACAATAAATAATTTATCATTTCAAATTAATGGATAATCAATGTCTTTATTCTAATATTCTAATCCTTCCCTTATGATAACAGAAAATGAAGCCTTTTTCCTGTTTTCCCAGTAAGTAACCTTATTCTGCTCCTCTGGGAAGGTAAAGAAGGGTAATTCTTCATTTTAATTAATACCCTTATTTTTCAGAACAACTTTCATGTAATTAAGATTTTGAAGAACAGTTTCAAAGGAACCCTGCATGTAAAAACAAACACTTCAATCAAAAGTGAAACTCATTAATCAGACCAAATGTCAGAATGAAAGAAAGATGAGCATCTTCAGTAATCATAACTAAATAAATGCTGGTACTCCAAGAAGCATAACTTTCTTTAATGAAAATCCCACCAGCACCAGCAGCAGTTCCATTGTGGGTCAATGGTCCAAACTGATCATTCATTTTTAATAATCTTGCTTCATTATGAAATAAGGAGCAATTTAGTAATGTTTTTCTTCTTACAATGGGAAGCCTCAAGTGAGAAGACAAGCAACAGATAGGAAAGCAACTTGTGTTTTAATTTAGCTTCTCAAGCAAGTAGTGGAAAACACATAGTACTTAGGGAGGCAGAAGATTTGGGTTCTGTGAAGCCTTTCTTCTTTATTTTGTGAAAGAACTCAGATTGCTCTGGCAGAGGTAACATAACAGAAGAGATGGGTTTCTGGCCAGAAAGAAGTGCCGACTATCACTGCTCTCTGTTCTTACCCTGCAGGACAACTCTTTCCCCCATATCAGCCTACCAGCCAGTAAAGGTCCCACAGGTTGTGTAGGAAGTGGTTTCATCTGTTTCAGGCTCAGCTATCAGAATGATACTGCAGTTACTGAAGTACAACCTGCTGTTACAAATACTCTCAAATGAGCCCCATTCCCTGCTGCTGCCCCTTCCCTCCAGACCATGTGCCTGCACAGCACAGTGGGCAGGAGTATCTCCAGGCCCTCTCCATCCCTGCCCAGGTCCCTTCCAGTAGACCCCACCACCTGGCTTCCCCCCACATGCCCTGGCTCTGCCCCCAACACTGCCTTGACTTCTGATGGTTTGATGATACATGCTTAAAAGAGGTTTAGTCTAATGCTGTTTTTCAGCTAGCTGTAATAGCAGTGATGAGGCAATAAGTGTGTTAGCTCCGAACACATGGAACAAAAGAGCTTTTTGTTTTGTTTGTTTTGCTGTTTAACTAACTAAGTGCTCAACTTGCATCTGAACCATTAAGTGCTTCCTTTCCAAATGAGTTTACCAACCATAGCAGAACCACATTTCCATCAGCACCAACTGATACATCAGTAATGTCATCGTCATCTAGGTCTCTATGGCCATCTACTGATCTTCCAAAGAATTGGAGCCGTTGTCCAAAAGCAGAATCTGACCCTAAAATTTTCTGGGAAAGAAGAGTTTGGTTACTGAGTTTGCCACAAGTGTACTTAAGTCTGTAAACAGGAGCCTAAACAATAGATTTTCACTGATACTGCCCATATACACAATGTATTGTTTTAAAAAAATGCTTTTATGGATCTTGTCTCAGATGCTTTTAAGCACTTTTTCCTCCCCTGTTGGAGCAGGCAATGGACTAGATTTTTCTGTTTTGGGAGCAGATCAACTACCTAACTGCTGTATATTAGCTAGTACTTACTGGAAACTTTTTCTATCTCACATTGAGCAACTCAATAGGATGCTTAACAAGACTTCTAGCAAATACTTTCTGCAACCAGGAAGTCTGCATGGAAAGTAGCATTAAAATTACCGTTATATTAACATATAGGATAAGCAAAGGCCCTTGAAAGTATTCTCCTTTAATATTCGTAATTTACAGAGCTGGGATTTATCTAATCTTCATCAATATGGGTACAGAATTATTAATATGGAATAATGGGTGTCAAAAAATGTATAGGACTTCATATGCAGGCACCAAAAATTGTAAGAGGCTCAGACAAAGCATCTTGCGAGTCCTTTTCCTCTGTACGCTTCAGTTATAAGCACCACAACATCAACAATGGCACGCTGACAGCTGAAGTAAGAGAGGCACAAAACGTAAAATAAGATATGAGAATAACAGTACGCCTTTAGGAGGATGACATAGTAGCCAATTGGAAGATAGAAAATCCTTCTGTTTTCCTCTAGCATATCCAAAGGCACTGAGTGCAGCATTACACAACAGTTATTTACCTGAGAATATTTGGTACGTATAGTCTTTTGATATCCATTGTAAATGTAAATTGCTCCAGAGTTCTGGTTTTCCAGTGGTGCACCTATTACGACATCGTTAAAGCCATCCAAATCAATGTCTGCAAGCGTTGCGATTGCTGATCCAAAGCGAGCATTTTCTGTACCCTGGGGACCTTCCAAGAGTTCTTGTTGATCCAAAATTCCCTTTAAAAGAGAAAAAAGAAGAAAAAGCAAAAACACAGCTATCATTGCACCAGATTAGACACAGGAGTAGTATCTGTGTGCACTGTTTTTTGTTTCTGTTTTCCAGTACATTCCCCTTGGACTGCTCAACCCTGAATTCCTTCCCCATTGTATTGCCCATTCAGTTTGCATTATGTCTCAGAGTCTTGGCAAGCATTACACAGCAAAATCAAAGCATGCTATGCAAAGCACTAACAGCAAATATGACCATATGTATGAGGCTTAAATGCTCTCACTGTCCTCATCTGACTGTTCTGAAGGTTTCACAATACATTGAAAAATACAGTTTCCAGTTTTAGATTACCAGTTTTTATGCAGAGGGAATGGAAATTATGTAACTGGACATAATTCTTTGAAACAGAAATGGAATTTCCTAACTAAACTAATGCAAAAAACATGTGTCCAAATGCTAAACTCCTGACCTCTCCAGTGCCAATGAAGAAAGACTGAAGATCTTTACAGTTAAATAATCACATTTGCACTAGCTTAAATTCAACTCTCTGGCAAATATCGTTCTCAGTATCACACTGTGCTTAACACTTTAGAAATACCAGCCAAGTTATTTATTAAAAATTACTAGAAAAATATTACTTGCACAACATGGACAAGTTGCACAAATCCAAGTTCTTTAAAAAATAATAAAAGTTTATTCTTTAATTATTCTTAACTTTTAAGTAATTTTAAACCTAACATTTGATGAAGACTAAAAGTTGTAAGGAAAGTCTTCCCATTTATTTGGTTTTCAAAACATGAAAATAAAATCCTACAATTTTTCTTCTCTTCTGTATTTTGTGTCTAATTCCACAGTCACAAAGACCAATGTCAGCTGTCAGCCATACCACTTCCAGCACCTCCATCTATCTTGGAACTGCTTTAGGGTACAGTTTCCTGTTTCTCCAGGATGATCTGACTGTAAGCTGCCACTGAAGAGGACGGTCCTTCCTCTCTATTTATTTGATTGCAATTTACCTAGTAAAAAGGCCACGTTCCGTTTTCCCTGATGGAAGGCAGGTATTAATTTAATTTGCATATCCAGACATCCAATAATTGATTGAGAGACTGTTCAAAAGTGCCAGAGACTTCACGACTGTTAGTACGGACATTCTGAAAACACCTACTACAGGTCTGAGTAAAAAATACAGTCATTCAAGCATCAGACAGATAACTAGCTTCACTGAAGAAAGGAGACAATACGAGTAAAAGCAACCATCCAGTGTCAAAGTCTATGAAACAATGCAGAAAACTGGCAGAAGAGCATTTACTAGAACTGTTTTGGGAATACTGTTGGGTGTTGAACGAGATTTGCCAAAATGAAATGGAAAAAAATTCATTAAGGAAAGCCTTGAGCTAAGTTTTTCAGAGAAATGGTCAACCTTGTATTATATTTGTGTACAGTGCCTAGCACAGTGCCTAAAACCAAGACTGGGGAGCCACCTAGAGCAGCAGGCCCCTGGTCACTAACAGTGCTTAGCTACTAACTTGCCTAGTGACTCCATTTTGGTCTGTTCCAGCTGGCTTATTCCCAGATTACATGCACAAGCAAGTTCTGGGGAAAGTTTGCAGCTGCTCCTGAAAAGCAGAATAGGCGAGATCACACTGGGAAGGGCTCCATCTGCAGTCTTCTAACCAGGCAGGCTTGGCACCATTTACCCCTGCCCTTATGCCACACTCCGGGAAAAGTACAGGCTCCACTTCTGGTTAAAAAAAATCACTTGCAATATTTCTAATACTTTGAAAAAGACACACTAACAGTGACTTAGAGGCCCTGAAGAGATCCAGGGCCAAAGGCTTTTTAGCATGCATGGGGCCCATCTGCTTTGAAAGAAGTTAGCCCTAAGCAATGCTGGTTTGAGTTAGACTGCTGTACCAGTTGCTGCAGGGCCAGGGATTACTTTTCTGATCATTCTCAGATTTAACAGAACAGATACTGCCACTAAGTACTGCTGCAGTTTGGACTGCTTTTTCCTTGGTAAAACTGTAGCCCAGGGCACAAGAGTAAATCCCTCCAGCTGCAAATAAAAGTATCATCACTTATCATAGATGGGAGGCAGGAAGGCAATTCTAGTTTTGCTACAGTGCCACTCTTACCTTTGTGATGGCAAACATGTATACTCTCCCCTCCTCTTTCTTCAGGTCATTCATAAACATTGGTGCACCCACAAGCAGCACATCTGTCACAGAATCCCTGTTAACATCCACTGAACACACTACACTGCCAAAGTAGGAGCCAATCTGAAATCAGTAGTAAGAGAGTCATGTTTGTATGTGGATTTTGTAAAGCTTAATGTTTGAGCACCTGACTCAGAAAACTTACACCTAGAAATAGTCCAATACTAATAAATGAAACTGCCCACTGGAATGAAATTACTACATAATATACTCCACGGTTTGAAGAATCATATCCTTACCATGTCTCCACTGTTTCTGTCCAGTAGCTGCTGCTATGGCTTTTACCACTTGGCAATAAGAATGCAAACAGAAAATAAGCTATGGGAGGTATATTTTTTCACATTAAACAGGGCACATGAAACAATCCAACCCCTGATTTACTGTCAGATTTGTCTTACAAACAGAAAAAATCAAAACTATCTAAACTTACTGCTTTTTTCCCAAATGAAGTAAAAGAGAATGAGCTTCCAAATCTCTCTTTTGATATTATCTACTTCACAGCTTCTCAGACAGAGTGGAGCTCACTGAGTCTCTCCCAATTAGGAGTGTTGACAGAATGATACATTAAGTGGCTTTGTATATTATCTTTTACCACTAATTGGTTGACTTCCTAAAATACTCTAGGAGTTACAGTTAACCTCATTGAAATAATCTAGTGGTAGAGAAAAGTTCAAGTGGATTCTAAATGCATTGCAAGAAAGAGGAATTTTCGAAACAAATGCTTTTCGATTTACTGCTGTGTTAATAAAAACAGATGCCTGCAAAATCTGCATTCATGACCAAAATATACTTGCCTGCTCGCCTCTCTGGGACTGCACAATTGCGATATTACCATTGCCGTCAACGTCATAAACCACTACTCTGCCAGTATAGTTGGATCTTGGTGCGCCAGCAACAAAATAGATGGAGCTCGGAGTTGAGAGAACAGCAACAGAATAACCTGGGGAGAGAAGCCAACATTTAACATGTGTAAGAGACCATGTCATCAGCTGGTTATCCATAAAGACACTGAGGGTGAGTCAATCTGGTATGTTAGTCGCAGAGAACAATGCTTCCAGACGGCAAGTTAAGTTGTCACACATGCATAAGATTCACTAGTCTTCTGGAGAGAACAATAACATACAAATCAAGTTGAAGCAGGTTTGCAGAATAGCATGGACAATAGTTCCACCTACTCAGTAAAATGTAGACCACAAAAATGCCGTGCTTGTAAAGGAGATAGGAAACAGAGTGCAAAGAGTATCCTTGGAATGAAGAAGTAAGAGAAACGTAAGATGAACATTTGGGGGTAGCCTTCAAACTAGGGAGGAGCACCTAGCTTTTGCAAAGCTTGCAGTGCATTTTCCCACAGCTCACCAAACCACAGCCCAGTGCTTTGGCTGAACAGAACAGGCTATATTAATAGTTTGTCAACTGAAGGGCTTAGGTTGATTGAGCTACTTTGAACATTTTAAACCTCATTCCCATTATTCTAACATTACTTGTTTTCAGGAAACATCTTTTAATACCTGCAAATATTTTAAACACGTATTAGCAATATACATCTAGCATTACTACATATTTTACATTTCTGTGGTTTAATTACAGGAGATTTATTTTAACAAAAGAAAACAAAATCATCCTTTATAAAGACTGTAGTTAGACTGAATAACAGAATCCCTGTGACTGGTCAGAATATGCAGGTCTTTAGCAAGCTGCAGGACAACATGAGGAGCACAGTCTAAAAGGATTATGCCCTGGTCATTATGTATACCAGTCTAATACTTGTGTTTAGACACTGTTTTTCTAGGGAGAGAACATCACTGGAGACTAGAATTTCAACAAGCAACACCAAACCAAGATTTTATTCTGCAAGTTAAGGCCACACACTTCCAACTGATACAGCATACAGCCATTTGAAGTGAGAGGGTACAGTGACAGAGGCCAGTCTAGCAAGCTGTGATGAGTTAGTTGCCCTTTTGTTTGGGCTCCCCCAAGCTGGTCAGAGAGGGCTGGTATGGAGAGTTCTTAGTCTGGGACAGAAGGAGGTAGAAGGGAAATGAAGGAACAGAAAAAGCAGTAGCATTGTTTTCTCCTAAAAGATTAAGGCCAATACTTTAAAAGTGCCTAGTGGAGAAGTGCTGAAAGGAAACGATCCGATCTTTCAGGTCTTATTCTAGAAAAGTGAGGAGTAGAAAGTCTGAAGAGGTCACACATGGAAAATGCTACTGCTTGTTAGGTTATGTTTAGATGTATTTGTTGTGTTGGATGCAAGTAATGCTAAGCCATATGGAAAAGAGCATGCTAATTGCAGAAATAGCATGCATTAAATAACTTCAAAGATAAGAAAGTCATAGGTGCTTTATATACTAGCATTCCTCAGAGATGAATGGCCAGAGCAGGCATGTTGTAGGTTTGCATAAAACATTTCAATGAACAGAGAAGACAAATCAACTGACTTTAATGGATCACAAAAACATGTATCAGAAAAATATATGTGGGTTATAAATAAGACCTCTGTAAAACTGCAGCAATATTAAAAAAACTATAAAACAAACTGGAAAAGGCCAAGAAAAGAGTGAACACAGATGAAATGATAGAAAGTCAATCAGCTTCTCATCCACATGTAACTGGGGAAGTACATATGACTTCCTGAACTGAACAGGAAACACTGAAACAGAAGGTACCCATAATGATCAGTACAATACATGAAGAAGCCTTTTCAGATCCCATGAATTGTTATGTCTCCTTGACAAAGCCTGACTTTTTTTTCAGCTTACCGCACTGATATGAATAGAATTTTAAAAATACAATAAAGAATTCATTCAATGAACTGTTGACCAGTAAGTAAAATCTTTTTAGATGCAAAATTCTTTTAATATTCTCAAATCAGTTATTAACAGAGTCTGGCTACAGCAGAATTTTCCAAGTTCTTTAGTATCTTGCTAAAGGTTTGATACATTTCCAGATTTGTATTTCAGCCCCTTACCTAGGTAAGAGCTATGATTTCTGTCCTGGAGAATCTTCTCAAACACATGGCTTGGAAAGGTGGTGACTCTGTCTGAAGACTCCTGAACTACTGTTCCACTCCAGTCATAGGCCCCAACAGCACCCAGCAGCAGAATATCCTTTCAAAAACAAAAATCAACATTTCAGAAAAAACTATTTTAGAAAAGGTGTGAATGAAGCTGAAGTCACCATACGTGTCCTACATCACTGTGTTTAAGGCAGTGATGGTACAGTACAATGACTGCAAGCAGTTGACTAGAGCTGCTTATAGTTACCAATTACATGCAGGAATTTACTGACCTATTAAGAGGGATTATCATCCCTCTACTACAAGAGGGTAAGTGACTGCTTTAGCTCCCATGGCACTGCAATTCAAGATCAGATAGGTTTATTTGAACACTGTGATAATTTCCTAAACCTGTCCACCCTGGGGTTTGGCTTGCCCAGTCTATGCTTTTCTGCACTCACGATCTCAGAAATCTGAGGACCACACAATTAAAACTGTAAGAAAAAGCCTAAGCCCCTTTTTTCACAACAAAAGTGTCAATGACAGCACACAAAAGCTGATGGAAAAAGATACAAAATTTCATCTTTTTTTAATTAAGGTGTCCTTGAGAAGACAGGTAAATCTATAATCCAAATTAATATGGCTTATTATATAGAATACTTAATACAGAAATACTTCATCTTAAAGACTGCTACACAGAAAACGAACTTAGTTTAGACTATTCATGTTATTAAAATTCTGTACTGAACTGAGATACCATTATAGAAAAAGGCAATAAAAATAGAATGTGTAATTTTCCTGAAGAACCCCCCAAATCTTTCTTAATTTTTGTCATTTCCTAGCTTCAACTGCTTGGTAAATTAAAACTTCAATTTGTGCAAATACAGAAGACTTTTAAAAAAATATTTCATTCATCTTTAAGGGCTATGAGAAATAACTTCCCTGCATTTTCAGTTGAAAACTCCTTGAGCCACAGTTGAATTTTACAAAAAGGACCTACTGGGTCAAGACAATCTTAAAACCGATCAGCATGAAAAATATATCTGATCTGCTATTCTTTGTAATTTCTAAGTGAAATATGCTTTAAACAAATACTATTAAATTTATAAATATTAGACAAATTCTTTTCAGACTTAATTTACTTGTATCTTGGTGACTGCCTAGAAATATACCAGCTTTTCAATATGGTTTCAATTCTTCGAAGTCATTCAACTGCAAAATACTAACTTAGAGCAATTGAATTTTTCATGCTACGTGAACTCAGAAATACTGAAATCATTGGATTAGAACATCTCAAAATCATTATGTGAAAGAAACTGTTACTCAACTTCACATACTAATGTATGTTTTTTCATTTCAGGTATGTACACCGTGTATTAGAATCAATTTTTGTGTTATTCAAGTAAAAAAAAAATAAGAAGGGTAATAGGACATTCTCCTGCTTGTAAAAAAATCTTAAAATTGGCCACTGTGTTTTACTGGTCTTATTTTGTTTCACTTCTAAGCATTCATGTCTATGTAATGACATCTATTTGTACCATTACATAACTACATTCACATACCTTTTTTTGTGAGTAATATGCACTGAAGCCCACCTGTGACATTTCCATTTGGAATGTATCACCTTGATCTGTACCTGGTAAAAACAAACATTCACACATGGTTAACCCTATAAGAACCACACAACAGATCCAATCTTGCTGCCTCTGAGTGTAGGTACATAGGGACTGTACGTTATTTTTTCCAAATCCACTAATTCTGCTAAAACATTGCCAACATTTACAAACAAAAGAAATATGAGAGCTGATAAGCTGTAGACCATTTGGAGGATTTAATGGCAAATTGGTAAGATGGAGACATTACGCTATGAGTCTCTTCCAAAGAAAGGCAGAAGATGATGATAAAGATGGTTTGAATCAATCTGCACAGTCTTGTCACTGTGGCTAATCCTTTTTTATGTTTCCTAGGAAGCACTAATAATACACTGAAATTAGCAGTTTTAATAACTGTATATTCACAACTTTCAAACAGAGTAAGAATGTTTATTTTCATATAGCACTTATAAATATTGTGCTAATTGTTTTGAAATATACTGTGATAGCCAGGAATATTTCCTAAACTAGATGGATAGGGCTTGGGTAATGGGAATTTGACAGAAGTACTCAGCAAAACCCAAGACAGGCAGCTCAACCTATTCCCTTGACTTGATTAGCAGCATGGGCCTGGTAAAGAAAAGATGGTAAAGAATAAACAAAGAAAGAGAAGGGAAGATTTCCCTGGGCACAGGAAGGTTGCAGCCATGAAAAGCCCCTTAGGGCAGGTCACAAGTCTTTCAAGCAAGTCTACATTTGACTTTAAAAAGCTGGCTTTTGAGAGGATGAAGTGCCTATGAGTTGCCTCTCAGCACCTTCCTCCAAAGAGTACACAGAGGACTGGGGTGATGCTAAGGATGGAGCCTGGTATGTGCCACACAGATTGCATTACTGTAGCTTTTCAGTTCTGTAATCAGCAACCTAGTCTTCTGATTTGCTTTTTAAATTTGCACTTGCTCAGCATTCACACAGGTGAATCTGACAAGCTTAAAGATACTTCTACTCCTGTTGGTAATAGCTCCAAATACATTTGAATGCTTATGGACAAACCTCCAGTAGATGCCTGAAGCCGATGACTTGACATAATTTTCAGCAGCTGTGGAATATTACCCACAAACTGCTGAAAATAACCTGAAGCTCAGGCTCCTTAGGGGTGAGGTAGCTGGGGGGAACACCTATGCAAAACAGAGCCCTCCTGGGGAAAAGGGAGTAGACTTCAGCTGCCCCTCATTTCCACAGTACTACATTAAGGTGAAACTAAATAAAATTCTTAGCTCATCAGCTGGGAGATTCTTATTTAATTTTTTAGAGACACTGAATATTTTACCTTCAATACTAAAAATGCGCTCTCCAAGCGTTCCTGCTTCTTCTAGTAGTGCAGCCTCAGATGATACGTTAAAGAAATACTTGTCTGTTGGATGACTAGCAATTCCTTTGATTTCTTTAATTAAGTTTTTAGTATCAAGTTCATGCCTGATTAAGTATCCCAAAACCTTGCGTAAATGAAGAACAAAATAAGAAGAGTGAAGGAAATCATGGTGTCACTCCATTTCCTTCTGTATTATTTAAGTAAATATTCTACATATAAAAACCCAATTAAATTACATTTATTCATACAATTGAAATGTTTATCAGACTGTATACAAGGGACCATTCAGACAGGAAAAATACATAAATCAAGGCAAAGGAGAAAACCACCAAAATTGCTCAGGTAATACTGTTTTTAATTTTTCAGCCAGTTACAGACTAGTTTCACTAGTTTATAAAGATTAATTTAACCTAGTTGCAGTCTCACCAGTGTAACAATGCATGCATTATATATAGCTTATGCACAGAACAAGCACTGTCATACCTACACAGCAAAATGACCTTATAAAAATTGCTAATATATATACATAACTATAGTATTACTTACAGCAATGCCAAATCTGGTTATATTGTCTTCATTGCATTTACCTATCACTGTTTTCAAGTTGGAGCCATCATGTGATTCACCATCTGTCACAACAACCATTACTTTTGTAGCTGTTGGACGTCCTCCCGATTCAGGTGAGAAGGCATACTGTCTGTTACGAAATAGTGAATTTATCACATGTTAATTTATAATGGATGGAATTCAGTATATATACTGTGATGAATATGTCCATCACTAACTTAGAACAAGGTGCACTGCAGTGCTTTTTTCTTTGTTAATTAACAATTTGCAGTAAGAATTTTCAGTTATGCTCCTGATAGCTTCTTCTCAAATATCTGCTCAAAGAGCCATCAGAAATGTAATCAAGGAAGAAAACCACAAGTGAAAACACAAGTGGGACTGGATGGTATTTCTGACAGAAATGTACACTCCAGGGAAAACTATATACTTTTGTACAAATGTTTCTAAATAAAAAGGGTTTTTTTGTCAGACCTATCACTGTTTTGCAACATCAGAGTAACCAGGAATTGACTCCACCAAGGGCAAACAAAATAATAGGCTCCTCAATATTACTGTAGATACTGACTCTGTCGAAGGCTGAGTCTGTTCCTAAAGAAAATTTTCAAGGCCATTTGATTCAGCATGTATTTTGGCCTAGAGTCCTATTGTTGATTCAACCACAAAACAGCATCTTCCTATTAAGAAACAGACCTGGTTTGTATACATATTCGAGTTATAACACATGGGTTTAAGTTTTTTGTATTTTTCATGCTGTCGGTGTTGCAGTGACAAACTGATAAGAGATTTTATTTTCTCTGCAATCAATCAAAGCCTGACCTGCAAACACAAATGTTACCACTGAACTCCTGCAAAAATTTTACTTCCTTCAATGGTTTTGTATCCCACCTGAAAGTTTGTGCACAGTATTTGATGCACTGCCATGTCTAGACATCTTTGACAGCCCAAACAATTGTCAGGTACCAGAATTACTTTAATATAGGGTTTAACCCAACGGTTAAAGACATGCTTTTCAGCAAGTTTAGTTTACATACCCCTGTACTGTTCTGCATAGGGAACTGTAAATGTACCTGAAGGATTCTTCCTGGTGCTGGGAATGTCATCAGAGGCTCTGAGCGCATGCACTCCCAGTGGGAATGAAATTTAGGATGTGCTTGTTGCCTTGTAAGGCAAGTTAGAATAGTTGCACAGTAAACATCAATGTGTTTTACCTTGCATTGTCAATGGCTTTGAAAGTATTAGTGAGATCTCCTCCCTTCTGGTATGTTCCCTCCATTGCTTTAACAACCTCATTCTTTGTTTGATACGTATTCAAGTTGAACACTACACGGGGATCATTAGCATACTGAATTAAACCCACCTATGCAATAAAGAAATTATGTTAGATTATCACACGTTACAATCAGTTACATAGAATCACAACATTTACTTATCAGGTTGGAGTAAAAGATCTGGAGATACACATGAGGTTATACTTTTCTTTTAACATATATAAACCAAATCGATAGTGACACGTTTGGAAAGCAAAGAAAGCTAAAATGCTCTTGCACCTTATGTCATTTATTATGGACTACAATATGTTAATGCAAACAACCTCAAACAGTAGGCATTAAATGTTTGCATGGTTACTTCTGGAAGAGCTGATGGATAGTAGTAACACAAGGAGCTCTGGGAAAAATGAGAAAATAAAAAAATATTCTACAAGCTGACAGCACCTCAATCTCATATCTTCTAAGGAAATCCCAAAGGTTAGTTACTTGACAGCACTGCAAACCCTATTTATTTTTAATACAGGTGAAGCTAATGACGTATGCTAGGATGTATATTTAGTATGAAAGAAAAAAAAAGAGAAGATGCTGAAGATGAAGTTCAGAAAGGACTGAACAGGAAGCCTTGCTTTTAAGCACCTCACTTCCAAAGTAGCCCAAGGAAGAAGGCAGCCTTTGGGAGAGAGATTTCCAGTGCCCCAGTTCTTGTCCCAGAACTGTTTATGGAAAATGGACAACTGTAAAGACAGAAAATGTTTAAAAAAAAGGCAATAAAATCTTCCTTACCATCATCACATTAAAAGGAAAATAGAACCCAAAGATCAGACAGTAACCAGGAAGAAAAATTCCTGTTTAAAAGATGCAGCAACTGGAAAGTAAGAGCTGTATGAAAAGCCCATTAAAAAATCTGTTCTATTTTTACCACATCCCCACAGACTATATTTTAATTACTTTCACAACTAATGCTTGAAAAAGATCTGACTCCCCTAGATATAATCTGTTTTAGTTGGTTTATGTTTTAAATCAAATTACTAATCCCTTTTGAAATAGGTCAGCTGTGAGATAAAATCCACCATATTGAAAGATATAGGACAACTGCATTATCTGTGGCTTTGAGGAGGAGGCACTGTAGTCACAATAAAGCACACTTAGTTTCCTTTAAAATTACTAATAAAACTCATTGCCTTTTTTTTTCTTCTGGTGTTTCTCAGAGATGTCTTTGACTTACCTGCGTTTTGTTAAGGCCTATGTCTAATCCTTGTACAAATTTTTTCAAAAATGCCCGCACTGCATCCCATGGATAAATGCTATTTGACTCATCACAAACCACCACCACATCTATGACAGAGGAACACTCTAAAACAAAAATAAAAAGTGGACATTAAATGCACTTTCAGCCTCAATAGACTTACACCTCTTTGGCTAAATCCAGAAGTGCATACTTAGGTTTCACACAGGCAACGCTTCAGATTAGGAAGGTTTTGCCAGAGTGAGGACTCAACAGAAGTATATGCAGATTTTGAATCTCTGAATTCAGAGAAGTGACTCCATATTCATAACATCATTGGATCATGATTTGTCAGGCTTTGTGTGTCAATCATAGGACTTCGCTATTTGCACACACAATTTTTTAAAAATCCCAAATTAAGTGTCTCTGAGACAATGTCCCTTGATTTTGTTTGATATATTTTTTTAACTGACTCTGTTTTGCACATGTTGTCTTACTTTGAACAGCAGGAGAATAGCTTCTTAGGATCTGGAAACTTGGACTGATTTCTGAACAGACTCCTGTTGCATAGTATTGGCTTCCACACTGCTGTGCCCACAAGGGACCACAAGTCTTAAAAACAACAAAAAGAAAACTATAAAAATAACAAATACTTGTCTCACCGTATCCATATACAAAAGCACAATAAGCAGGATTACAGGCATATAGGATCAGAGGAGCTTTCTTGGGTTATTAGGCCAAATCTCTTGCAATCACAGTGACAGTATAACCCTTTTCATACACTTTTTCACTGAAAGGATTTTCCATTCATGATCATTCTAGTGCTGCCTCCTGCAACATGGCCCCTTACAGACTATATGCAGCTATAGCATCTAGGGAGTGTGACTTGGTCTGCAAGGAATATATGCTGCTTTAAGCAACCTGCTCTACAGATTACTGGTTTAAAGTTGGGGTTGGTACTTGCACATCGCTTACAAGCATGCAGAGAAGTACTTCTATTAACCAGGAGGTGGCATCAGAGCCATGAGCATGCAGGACGCTGCTAAGACTCAGAGGAGCGTTTCTTGCAGTACGTCCTATTGCCATCTACAGTGTGACCAGTCTGAAGAGTTCTGTGATCAGTGCACACACACACATTTATTAATTTGAGAAGCCTTTTTCCCAAGGGAAATTCACTTTTCAGAAATATTTACAAGTTAAAATTTCATCATCATCTCCAGTGAAGGTACAGCCTCACAGCATGCACAGTCAGTTTTAGCTGCAGCTTGCAAGGAGAAGTTTGGCCCTGGCCTCATGTACCCCTCAGCTGCATGTTTCATTGCTTTTTCGGGAAAATAATCTTGCTTCTTTGCTGAAAAGGATCTCTGTAAAAAGAAACGTTTTCAGCTGGATCAACCAGCTGCTTGCACAATAGCCACACCTTTGATATTAGAAGGATAGGTACAAAAGTACCTAGACAAAAAAGACAGATACTGAGACGGTTATTCTGCCATGAGGGTATTTCTTTTTAAAAGAAAGTCATGATAGGAACTCAAGTTAAAAACATAACCTCTGTCCAACAGTTCTGAAAGAAATGATAACTTCATTACATACACTGTCTGATTGCCCTATGCATATGGGAGAGGCTGGAAAACAGAAAATGCACCAACTCTATTTAGAAAAAGAAGAGAAAGTGAACAGCACTATCACTCTTTTCTCAATAAGATTGAAAAAAAGGTAATTAAAGGCAGAAGTAAATGGAAAACAAGTGAAATCACACACTGATTTACCAGTAGCAGACCACATCAAACTATCCTAATGTTATTTGATAAGATGGCAGATTTTCATGACAAGACAAAAGAAGTGTATCTCTGTTATCTGATCTTGAGATAAGTGCTCTTTTTACCTGCTGCATGGGGCATGACTAGACTTCCTGGAAAAGACGGATATTTACAGAGGTGAGAGGTACAAAATAAATTATCTATATTGGTAACTATGAATCTGAAGGAGGGTTACTAGTCTTTATTTTTAATTTAAAGTACTTTTTAGATCAATATTATTTGCCCATTTTCTATTTTTCTTTTATTAATGCTAACTCATTGGAGCAGAAAATACAGATGTTCCAATAAACTTTGGCAATCTTCACTTTAAAAAATAAGGGAAAAGCTCTAATGTTCTAGAATTGTTAAAGGCAGACATTTAAGATGTATCATTAATGCAGGGGTAAACTCAGAGATCACTTATCAAGAACTGATGAACTTGAAAAGCGGAGTACTAGAAAGGGGCACAGACTTGCTCTTAAGGACTAATGTTAAGAAATGTGGACATAAACTGGGAGCTCATTGAGTGGAAGAGAGAGGAGCAGATGGATTGGGCACTGGCTGACTGGCTGACCATAAGCATGCAGCCAGCACACAAAGCAAATATGGCCTAAAGACAGGTGAAAAGAAGCACCTGCAGTTGAAAGAGGGAAATACTGAACACACTATATAGTATCCTGGAAAGACTCATGTGGAATACATAGATCCAGTCATTCGTGTTGGAGAGAGGTGCATTTTAAAAAGCACATTTCAGCCAAAAAACTATTTGTTTGTTTGATAAAGCAAAGGACAAAGGAGAATGATTGTGGGGTGTTAAATACAGAAGGGAGATTTTATTTGTAGGGAGATGGGAGCTGTTTCTTTCAAATAAAGGCACAGCACTGCCCCAACAACAAACGGACAGAAACTTCAATCAGAAATACAGAAAAAAGTTGTTAGCCATCAGTAAAATTCTTAAGCACCGTTCCAACAGGGCTAAGCACGCCTCAGAAAAATGTAATTAGCCTGCGGAAATGACTGCCCTGTACTTGGGATACCTGTGAGAAGCCATCACATGGCATCACACAGCAGAATCAGCAGAACTCATGTGCTATGGCACAGACACACCAGGCTGGGTCACGCTCTGGCCAAGCAGCGCAGGTATGCAGCACAGACTGGTGCAAGCGCATGGAGGCTGAGAGAGAAGCAGCCACTGGAGGAAGGAGCATATGAGGCTGGGAGGAGGAAGGCCTGAGCATAGCTCAGAGTCCATCAGAGGCCAGCTGCCACACAGCATCTCGGAGGAAAGTCCTGCCTGGCAGCAGCTTGTAATTACAAGCAGACACCTTTCGCTTGTTGTCTAATACTTGCCACAACTAAGCCACGGGGCTTTTGGTATTTGTTGAGGTTGAGTCAGATAAGCACCTGCGTCCAGTACCCCATTCTCCACATGTCAAAAAATACTCCTGTTGCCAGCGAGTTCATGTCTTAGCACTGAACTTTTTTTGTTGTTGTTACTTTATGCTATTTAATGAGAGTCAATCAACATATGGATCAAGAAAATCTTTTTAACTGAGAGAATTTCAAGTATTACAACAAAATACAAGTTTTCCTGCATAAGGTGTTTTAAATCACAGCAATTACTGATACTGCTCAGAAGTAGGTATGCATAACACTGTATTAACAGCAATTAAAGGTATTAGGCATAAGATATCAGTATCTTCTTAAACCAACAATCAAGCAGAGCACTGTGGCTGTACTTTGAAGTGATGATTAACTTTATTAATTCCAAGAAAACTGCTGGAAAGGTTGGAATTAGACCTACTTTAAAGTATCTCAGAGAACCACGCTATGTGGTAATAAAGATAACAAATATTTGAATACTTTTGCGATTACTAGGAAGATGAACTGAAAACCACAAAGCTTAAAGTGAGCCTCAAAGGTTTTTTGTCTGTAGTTTATTTTTTCACTTAATTACTGCATATGCCCACAATGTATGCATCAAACTGGAATCCACCTACAGTGTAGCAGTTTTCATGCTTACAGTTAAGACTGTAAAAAAGGATATTAAACTTCCTTTCAATTATGAAATCTGTTTTACAGGTTCCAAGGAGAGTGGTTTGCAGAATATACACATAGAAAATGCATCTTCCTCCAGCTCACTAACCAAATTCAACATATCGCAGATCCATGGGACTAGAAATCCTAAAATCCCAGAACACTCACTATGCAAGTGCACATGGTGGCAAAGAGATCCCATACTGTCTTTTGAAAGCATAATCAGAACTTCACAAGATTTCCTTAAAGATGTCCATGGTGGAAATACTCTTGCCTATGCTGTCTGACTTAAATTGCAGACTCTTTTAATTATATGTTCTTCCATAGCATATATAGATAATGACAAAAGAGTGAATTCATAATTTTCCTGATTTTGGACCCTAAGCAATGACAGCGGGATGGAATATTTTAAAATATGCAAAATATGTATTAATCTATGCCACATAATAAAATACATTTGGCTTGCTCTTATAAAAAAATGTGGAGAATTCTAGTTTCTTCACTCTCCTCAGGAATTTCTGTGTGTCGTGAATACATCCTCAATACGTACCAAAAATCCTCCTGTTTTTGAGTTCTGTATTAGAGTCAAACCAAGGTTCATATCTTCCTTTATCTCAGTCACATTTGGAATATTTATTAAAGCTGAAATAAAAAGAGAATAAGTCATGACAGAATAGTAAATAAGATGTAGAAGCGATTTACTAAGTTAGAATTCCTTTTCAAAAGCTTGATTTCTCAGAATCTAAGATGACTTTTCCAAATGGCTGCATACAACTGAGGCAAAAGAAACAAAAGCTAATCTTTGTCAAAAATCTGCTAACCATTAACTGTAGACATGAATTAAGTATGGCCATTTAGAGTACCTGCCCTCACCAGAGCTGAAGGCAAAAGAGAGGAAGAAACAGTTGACCTATTGAGTATTTTTGGCTGCCTGAGTAGCTGCAGCCAAGCAGCTACTGTTACGTTCCTCAGGACACCGGACTCCTGTATCTAGTATCAGGCTTTAGAGAAAAACCTGGAAGGAGTGGTGGAGGACAGAAATGCTCTGCATCACACACCGAACATAAAGTAGGCATCTCAGCACATTCCCCCACCCCGTATTTTCACTGTATCCAAAAGTGAATCCCATTTTATACTTAGTTTGGAAACACATACAGAGGCAGAAAAGGCTTCATACCCACTCACATACTTGCCCCTCACGCACTCCACATTTCCAGGTTCTCCTGTGCATACCCAGTGTGGACGCCCACCCACCTGATGCCTGGACCTGAGGCTCCCCTAAGCTGGCTGGTCCAGATGAAAGTTTGCTAGTGAACGTACACACACGTGCACCTCTTTTGGGGAAGATCCAGACACTTCCCCCCCTGCCCCAAACCCCCTCCCTCTCCTCTTGCTGCAGCCTGCACCAGGCCCCTGGGCTGTGACCCATGGTCCTGCTCCAGCTGCCAGCACAGAGCCCCTTAATGACATGGTGCCCTCCCTGGTCCCTCCCCAGCAGCTGGTTTTGGGACAGACACCATTCCTGCCCTTTAGCTGGAGGTTAAAGCTGCCAGTTGCTCCAGGAGCTGACTCTGACAGGCCAGCAGCTCCAGCAGCTGGCACCACAGGCTGGGGCACCCATACCCCAGCACAGCTCCAGCGGCAGGCACTGATTTTTGCTCACATACACATGGGGCTCACCAGTAGCTGGCACCGAGTCCTCACAACACGCTCACTCACACACCCCCACCCCCCACCCCCACAGACAGTGTGATTATGCAGAGAGATAGTTAAGAAAAGATTTAATAAGATTGATTGGCCTGGTACAAAAACAAGGAAAAACTGAACAATTGTAGCAAGACATTATTCATTACAACTTACCTTGTAAATTCAATTTTTCACATGTGGTCTTGGATGTACCAACAGGACATGCATAGATATCTCCAGTTCTGTTAGCAGGATAGCCACTCCAGGGTGAGCCAACCAACAACCTAAAGTAACAGGAGCTTCATTAAGTCATTAATGATACTGGAAAAGTTCAGCAGCATTCTTGCACAGCACACTGTAGGTAACAGGTTAAAGAGGCTTTTATCAGATATAGCACCTGAGGCATTCAGGAGTCTTCTCCAGAATTCAGAAGCTTTCGGGCATTCAGAAGCTTTACTTGCATGTTAATACACTGGATTCACCAGGGGCAAATTCAGTGGAGAAGCCTCTAGGGATTAGGGTACGTCAACTATGTATACAGTTTTTTCTGTGATATTATGTTGTAGTGTCAGAATAAATATAGCAAAGATACTAATATATACAGTTGCATACAAATCTAGAAGTGTACACATTGGGGACTGAGAGACAAAAAAATTATTGTCCTGTCAGTTAATGGTTAACTGATTCCTTTTAAGTTATTCTTTTAACCAATAAGAAGCATTTCCTACAGGATCTGCTCAGCAACAGTCAATGCTTATGTCTGAGCTTGAACACTACCACACCTTGACAACACTGAGTCAGAAAGAAAATACTGCAGGTGGTAACAGTCTGCTGCATGAAATATTTGATCCTGAACAAGAAAGTTAAGACTTACGGTAACTTGTGCCTACAATACAACGTGATTCACTTTCTCTGACTCATTCCCTCATCTGCCCTAAGGTTTCCCTTTCAACATCTGCTTCTCAAGACCCCTTTAATTTTTATCTGAAAGCCTTCACAAAATGGGTTAATTCACCCCCCTTTAATTTTTATCTGAAAGCCTTCACAAAATGGATTCATTCACCCCCTAGAAACACTGCTTAAGAACACCTACTTTTCAGCACAACTCTCTGAGAGTGAAACCACCAGGCAGTATAAGGCTGTGTATGGCTGGAAGAGATGGACAATTCTTTATAGTTTAACATGCAGTGAAATAAGGGTAAGCCAAAACACGACCATAAGAAGATGATCTCAAAGAATATGAAAAAATGGAAGATTATTAGAAAGCAAGGACTGTGGGTATTTGCTCCAGGAGCAATATGACTTTTCTTTCATACAGAACAGTCTATGGTAGTGATAAATGCATTTATGGGACAACAAAAGGGCAAGCAATGGGACTCTAGAGTACAGAACACGGAGTTTCATAAAAAGCCATCTTTTTTAGTTGGTCAATAGGTTGCTAAAAGCTAAATTGTCATTCTAAAATTTTACAGGTAGCTAATGCAAATACCTTGCACTATAAAACACATTTTATAAAGTTATTATGTTTCAAAGCAATTGCTATATATCATATTAACTTTCCAGGGACCATCTGATTTTACTGCTGCAATTTTAAAACTAGTTTCAATACAAAGGCTTTGATAAAAAAAAAAAACAACAAAAAAACAAACCAAAACAAACCAACTTTGACAGTTTTAGAAGCACAAGCAAGAGTTTGAGTCCTTTTTAGCTTTCTCAAAGACATACTGCTAACTGCATTTTTTTAGTTCATATCAATTAAACACAAACTTAAAAGCACAGATAATGTTACTCTGTTTTACCAGTTTAGATGGGGGTAACTTCAGATTCTACTTTCTATGTGTCAGAATATCTCAAAAATACTACCTTCTTCTCAATTACCTTGTTGAAAAACAGTGATTATGCAGGCAGCAAGAACAGGATTTCATGTACTTTTAGCATCTCTAAACCTGCAATTCTGGTTCATATAAATACCTCTCTATATAAATGCAGCATATGTTACACTACCTGTGAGGAGGCCTCTGATCTTCTTGTTATTTTCTGAGCCATATAGCCTTTCCTGCACAGTGGAAACCAGAACTACCATAGCTCAGGACTAAATAACCAGAACTCATGAGAAACTACTCCACTGGTCACGTGCTGACAGATGATACAACCTGCTAACACTTGCAGTAACACAGAGGGCTGGAGTGGATCAATGGTGACTGACAGGAGGAAGGCGCTACAGTCTGCCTCCTTGTTACGTACCATGGAGTTATTTACAGTTGTAAAATGCTAACTGGGGTGGATGGGAGAAAGAAAGGGCTAACAGTTTTTGTGGAAACAGAAAACAGTTTTAAAAAGGATGGCAGTACTGCATGTGTAGTACCTGAAACTTGAATTGCTTTTCAGCATTAACTAAGCTGAACGTTGCGCTGTGTACATTTATAAATATTTTAATGTTTTTCCTGCGTTTTCCATAAGGCAAATATATCTCAGAGTCCCTGCTGGAGAAGAGCTACTGTTCAAAGACTGAGCTTAATGGATCTTGGAAGCACCCCCTGCTCTACTCCATCCAGTCAGGAAACACCGTACATCTCTGCATGGCACTGGCATCGCTCTGCAGCCATGGGTTATCCTGAAGCCCAAAGCACACTGTTTCATTTACAGAGTGAGAATGAGAGGAGAAAAGGAGGAGAAGCATCCCTGAGCACTAGCTGAGCCCATATCCCAGCCTAACTACAACCCTCACCCTTGCTATTGGCATGAACTAGAGACAAAACCCATGAACAGAGTTTAGAAACTTGCCCTTTCAGCATGCATATTTGCACTCACTCCATGGGCTTTATGCTGCTCAGCCAGTCATGTGGGCTCCAACCTCAACATGAATTCCAAGGCAAACATCTATTTATGCCAAGGAACCATCACTTTTTACACCCAATCCACTTCTAGAACTTTATATTCACAATTGTATTTTACTTCCGCTAGCCCTAAAACTAACCTTGTAGCTGTTGCATGGCACAAATGGAAAAATGCAAGCCACACAAGACAAACCCTTCTAATTTTAAACACAAATATAAATGCATGCCCACTATGCCCAAAGCAAACAATTTTGTTTTTCATTTAGCTTGCACTGGTCATATTTTACTGGAAGTTATTAGACCCTTTGCTGTATTAACTTTCATTGTAGATTTGTAGGGTCTGTCAAATCTCCATATTGTAGCCATGCTGTGGGCAAAAAAATCACACTCACACAGAATTTAACACTTAGAACTGACTATTACTGACATTGTGATTTTCAGAAATGAACAGAGCTATTAAACCCCTTCCCTTGTTTGATTTAATTAGTCTAACCTGCCATCAATATGCTCCTTAGAAAAAGTTATTAACCAACTTCTGCCAAGCCTAGCCCTCTACTTTTAATTTCCAACCTCAATAATTAAGTAATTTCCTAGGACCTTTATTTTCTTTTATCCTGAGCCTTACTTAAGTTTAAAACTAGCCTTAATCTATATTAGAAATCAACGTCCTACTTGCCTTTGAAAATTAACATAAACCATTACAAGTAGGGAGTTACACAATGCTGCTCTGGGAAAAGGCATGTGTATCTTCCCAAAACATCAGAAGTACAAGAAAGCAGGAGATCTGGCTAGCATCCTGCTAACTACAAAAGTATTTTTTACTGTAATTAAACAGGATGCACATGAAGCAGAGTGAAACAGAATGTATCAGAAAAGAATGCAATAAATGAGTATTAAAATACTTCAAAATGCTGGTTTCCAAATAAACTGTTACCATGTACAGTGTATTAAGGGTCTTTTTCAGCCATGAGTTACATATTTATTTTTACAAAACTTCCTTATGTATTCTTGTAGACTATCTTTACACAATACTATAGTGATTAGCATGTAATATTGCCTCTGATTTTATTATTCAGCTCCTTAATCAGTCTCCAACACTGTATACAAAGCAATGGAACTACATGAAGTCAAATAAAGTTCAGCAGCAATGCCATACCACACAGGCTGCAGGAGTGGCAGATCAAAGTGCAACAGGAATTATTTCTGGGAAATTACACCATGACAAAGCTAGTAAATGGCAAAGTGTGACGTAGCAGAAAACAAAATCAGAATTCATGGTGAAGGGCTGAATTCCCAGCTGTTGTGAAAGCATGTTTTATATTTTCTGGTTTTCTTTTTTTTTTTTTTTCCCCATGCATTTGCTCTTTAGTGTGTTTTTTTAAACACAAAGATGGCTAATAGGAAAAAGAAAAATAAAAGCAGAAAAGGACCTCTTAATCATCTGGCCCTTTCCCTTACAATTACAGGAAGTGATAAATAGATATGAAGAAAACTCTTTGCTTTCATAGATGCTTCTCTGCATACCACAAAACACTCATCACGATCTGAAACTTTCGAACCTTTGAACAAAAGACTCAATATTTTAAAAATTACAGTGAGCTATGGCAAGAGGATTTGACTGACAAACTTAAAAGGCCTAGAAGACAGAAGCCAGAGCTGCTTCTCCAAGCAGGAAAAAGGAAAACCATAGGGCATGCAGACAGGACAGCAAAAGCATTAGAAGTGCTGCTGGCACTGAAAAGACAAAGCTGTAACAACGGCAGCATTTTGTTTAGGAAAAAAAAAAAAGTTGGCAGAAATTGCCTTCCTCATTAAAATCAGAAGGCTTTGGAAATGTATTGATTTCAGCAAAAGTTGCTACAGAAATGTATCTTTTCAGTAAAACATCTTATTGGTCTGAAGAGGCAACACACCACCTCTGGAGAAAGGCTGTTGGGCTTTGATGACCAGTGAGCAGTACGCAGTGATTTTTAAAACTATTTAGTAGTGCAATGATTATCTGATACATCAGTAAGGGCAGTGCATATTATGGTGTCATTACTGACCAAAGTATTTCAGAAAAGAAAAATCCCGTAATACAAATTCCAAAACAAAATTTAAAGATTTGAAATCCTAAGCACACAGACACCACTGAGCAGGGTGGCTGCAACTTGATACCAAACAGTACCTCAACAGCAGACAGATTTTCGTTCTGTTGTGGGATGTATCCACAGACTCAAAGACACATATGGGTAGGAAAAAAACATTTTAATAGCTACATGCAGCTATTGAATCTTATTCACCTGAGACAGATATCAAACCAAATCTCAGCATGGAGTAAATACTGTTCTCTTTGCAGAACGTACTATCAGCTGCAGTTCAGGGCATGCACATTCCAGGTGAACTTGACGGTACAATCAGCCTTTCTGAAAGATTACATTTATAAAATAACAGAATTTGGTCTCAATTTACGGTTCAAATACAGCTGACCTCATGACAGGGGGAACCAGAGCGTAAACTGAATGATGTTTGTGTTGTGGCTAATTACTTGTGTGGTGGACTGCCTCAGCTTTTCTAATTGATGAGTTTCTTTGGTGTTCAGAATTTTCCTTGAGTTCATTAAAGAGCTCCTGTTTTGAAATTCCCACCAGTCACCAGAAAAGCTTCAGCTGTGCTTGACTTGTAAGTTTGCCCTTATTTATGAGCATCACATGCCATCAATGCCCATCGATGCACAGCAGACCAGTGTCCAATTATCCTGGATCATCTGACTCTACACAAAAAGGGCTCCCTTGCTGGTTTGTGTTACAGCTTCCCAACATGTAAAATCCCCCTCTACAGCCTCCCTTCCCGATTGGACTGTCTTCCCTTTTCTCTCTGAACTCATCTCCAAGCAAGAGGGATAACATACTGCTGTATACAGTGCCATTTCTACAAAAAATCTCCTCTGTCATTTCCTATAGCTCTTACTGCCTCAGGAGGCGTATCTCCAGAAATACAACTGAATAATACAGCTGGTATCTGCTGCTTTTTCTGTATCTCTCCTTTCTGCTCTTTGACAGAGTACAGGCGGATTTTTAAAGCTGTATTTAATATAGCAACATGTGATTTTATTAATAGAAGCAAGGTCTTGCAAGTGACGAAACTTCTGGTGGATGTCAGGTTCTGGATAAGCTCTCTCTTGGAGAGAAGTGCCACCCCAGCAGCTTTTGATGTGGTAAGCAGCTCCACTGTGCCTGAACAGAGTTTTCAAGTACATCACATTCTTGATGCACAATGATGGTCCCTTCAAAAAAGCATATGGTGATAAATGCTCCCCTTTGACAGAAAGGAGCATCCAGATCTTATGCAAAGCTTGGACTGTTTATCTCACTCTTAGTTCAGCCATATCAACAAATGCTCTGCAGACAGACTGCAGCCTCTGCATCACTTATAGGAGACACAAACTACGGAACAGCTTGAGTGCTTTCTTTTTTTTAAACAATGCACACAAGAAAAACCTCTGTTGCCCCAAGAAAAAGAAAATAGCCTAGAAATGAAAAGAACAAGACAGTAAACCGTGACTTTTTTTCTAAGCTTGTCTAATGACTTCTTGAGAGGGAGACTGAAAAGAGCTTTTCTTCACTGAACAGTCTCTAACAAACCAGTTACTCAAACAAGAGCTGACAAAACTCTCCTGACTTCTGGAGCTATGGTCAGACACCATGCAATGAATGAACAAATGATGAAGTGCCTATCTACAGAAAAGCTTCCCAGATGCATAATATTCATATACTTGGGAGAAGATAGGAAAAATTAATCCATTAAGTTACTTTCTTTCCTGAACTCTACCTCACGTAAGTTGTAGTGGAGAAGTTTTTATAACAGAAGTAAAAACAGAACAGGGAAACGTAAAACATAAATAGCTTGGTTGAGTCTGGAACTTAGTGCTCCTGTTACAAGCTGACAGAAAAACTTACATGAAGGATAAAACACAAGACATAATTTCTCCATGTATGAGCCAAAGCATTCAATTCACTTGAGACAGACATTCTTCTTCTCCTTCAATGGCTTTATACAGAAGCTTTAAAAAAAGAGAGCTCTGACCTATGGATGACTAAACACATAATTAAAGCAGGCAGAAACGCAGTGAGAAGCCACCACAACGTGAGGCAAGGAGTGGGGGTAGGTTGGGAGCCTACCCAATGGAGCGAGAGGACATGCCAAGCTCTTAGTTTGGAGGATATAGCTCTGCTCTTCTCTTACTTTGCCTCCTGATCACTAGTGGTAAACACAGTTAACACTGCAGATGCAGTGAGATCTAGACAGCCTTACATCTTTGCATACGAAACCAACTGCAACTGCACAGTGTCTCTGTGCAGGGCTATGCATAAATGTCTCAGCTCAGTATTTTTTATAGTTTTTTCCAAACTTTTAACTGTAAAATACATTTTCATATGCTTTTCCATGGGTTTCAGATTAAGTTGTTACTTACTATCCATCCATCATCATTTAAGCAAACACGCCAGTTTGTGGCGATTTTGGTTCTGACACTATTTCAGTCTAAGAAGAATGACACAAATGACACATCTAAAAAGCTGTCTCAGTTTATGATAATATATATAACTTGCGTGACTTTCCACTGTAGATTTAAACCCATGTATATACAGATAGCCACTTACAAATAGCCACTTAAAGTAGTTGAGCACCACTAAATTATTTATAGACATACAGTCCTTGCCATGGAAGATGCGTTAAGCTTTGTGGTTGCTGAAGCTGCAGAAGAGGAAACAATCTGTTTTCCACTAAATGGGTCTACTCTGGGTTAATACATTAAAGACCTTTTTGAAACCAACATTAATAGAAAAAATATTTTAATAATTATTCATCAAGCCCAGTGCTGTGGCAACAGTGGATTGCACATCAAATTTTATGGCTGAAGAGATGAAGTGGACATAGATAGAGCTTTTGCTAGATTGTGTTATTATATACATCCAAATACACTGTCCCTTGAGAAGCGAACACTTAACACTCTATCAGACACAAAATGACATAAATATAAGTTCACTTAATTTTAATATTAATAACTAGATCTTGCCAGGCCTAATAATTTGTTTTAACTTCAACAATGCTAAAATGGAAAAATACCCAGCATATATGTAATGTGTTACAAAGATGCTATTGGTACAGGGAAGGAATGAAATGAGTTAAAATTCTACAGAAATTGTGAGTCTGAGGAAACTGGTGTACTGGAGATGAAAGTAAAAGATTAACAGAAAGACCTCAGTTTACACAGCATAAGGGAAAAAAACCCTGAACATGCGTAAGTCTTCTGAGTATTTCAACTTTTGTTTTAATAACTTAAGTATTTATTTGTAAAAAGATAACTCTAATATAAAAATTAATTATCTGTAACACATTTAAATGAAACATGGAATTATAAAAGAAAACCAAGTTGCAACATTTTTTCCTTAATCTTTTAACTTAAAAGATGTTCATGTAACAAGCTGTTCAAACTGCTTACCATTTGCCTTGTTCATTTATAAACTGTTGAACTGCATATCCAAACTGCTCTCTTGATGGACCAGAAAATATTTTTGCTTTTAGGAGCCCAACATTGTAGGCTTCACAGCAGTTATGAAGAATGCCTGTTAACAGAAAGATTATGATTATCACAGAAACAATTAAAGAAGAATTTTGATCCCTGTGAAAAAGGCTCTTTATCTGTGCCAGCTCCCCCGAGAAAAGAAAATAAAATGTAGCCTTTGACACATGCAAGAAAAAAAGTCTTTTCCCTGCAGTACCTATCTGACCATGCGTAATGCCTGTATAGCACTCTTTACACGCGTTATAATATTGTGGGTAGACATCAAGGACTCATTCACTGTTTGCCTTAAAAAAAGTTGCAGCATTACTAATAGGAATGTTTTAGCTGAAGCGAGGCAAGAAACATGATTCAGATGTCTGTTATCCTCCTATATCCTAAGGCATAAATTAAGCATATAGCACAGCAAACCCATAAAAGGCCTGCTGAGGTTCATTAAAATCATAGAATCACAGAATCATTCACGTTGGGAAAGACCCTTAAGATCATCAAGTCCAACCATCACACCCAGCACTGCCAAGTCCAACACTAAACTATGTCCTCAAATGCCACATTTACGTGTCTCCTAAACACGTCCAGGGATGCTGATTCCACCACCTCCCTGGGCAGCCTGTCCCAATGCTTGACCATCCTCTCAGTGAAGAAACTCTTCCTAACATCCAATCTAAACCTCTCCTGGTACAACTGGAGGCCATTTCCTCTTCTCCTATCTCTTGTTATCTGGGAGAAGAGACAGAGACCCACCTTGCTAACACCTCCTCTCTGGTAGCTGTAGGGAGGGATAAGGTCCCCCCCCCCAAGTCTCCTCCTCTCCAGGCCAAACACCCCCAGTTCCCTCAGCCACTCCTCATAAGACCTGTGCTCCAGACCCTTCACCAGCCCCCTGCCCGTCTCTGGACACGCTGCAGCCCCTCCGCGTCCCCCTGACAGTGAGGGGCCCAACCTGAACACAGGAGTCGAGGGGCGGCCTCGCCAGTGCCCAGTGCAGGGGGACAGCACTGCCCTGGCCCTGCTGGCCACGCTGTTTCCCACACCAGCCAGGGTGCTGGTGGCCTCCTTGGCCACCTGGGCACACGGGGGGCTCATGCCCAGCCGGCTGCCGACCAGCCCCCCCAGGCCCTTTCCCCCCAGGCAGTTCCCAGCCCCCAGCCCCCAGCCCGCAGCGCTGCGGGGGCTGGTGTGACCCACGGGCAGGACCCGGCACTGAGCCTGGTTGAACCTCACACAACTGGCCTGGGCCCATCGCTCCAGCCTGCCCAGACCCCTCTGCAGAGCCTCCTGCCCTCCCGCAGATCAACGCTCCCCCACAGCTGGGTGTCACCTGCAAACTTACTGAGGGGGCACTTGATCCCGTTGTCCAGGTCACTGATAAAGACATTAAACAGAACTGGTCCCAGCATTGAGCCCTGGGGAACACCACTTGTGACTGGCTGCCAACTGGATTTAATCCCATCCACCCAGCTTTTATTAAAATGAAAATGCACTGACTCTAACTGCTAATACTGTTTGTATTCTAGTGTCTATCTGCATCAGAAAACCTACATTTTTGAGGCACTTTGTTTTTAGTCCAAACAGTCTGAACAGTTGTCTAAACAGGAAAACTTAGAAATACAAACATGCAAGATAGAACTGCATTAATAAATCATCACACTTAACGCTGAAAGTCCACTTTCCTATGATCAGGGTATTAATTGCTTTTACTTGGGCACTTGCATGCCTAGGAATAAGGGTAGGCCACTCCATGCCATTTTCAAAGGAACTGACAGTGTGAACTGGGGTCTCAAGTGTCATGAGTTTGCAACGCATGAGTGACCACTGCTCATTTATAAAGAACCTGATTTCTTTCCGATCAAGAGCCGTAGGTGGACATCTAGGATAATGTCCACTACAGAAGCTGCAGGAAAAGGGCTGGAATCCTCTATTAGCCAGGAGCAGATAACTCCTCCCCCAGCTTGAAGGTAGAATGACTGAGACAACAGTGGAATCCCTGGAACAAGCTACAGCCCACCTGAGGAACACCACAGGGCTCCTGACAACCCTCCAAAAATGGCAGCAATGGAAGAAATCACCACCTATGGTTGCACTGTGCAGTTACTCCCCAAGGTTCACAGGTGAGGCAGGTTCACGGAGTTGCTCATGGGTTAAACAACATCCTTCACACTTCCCCTCCCTTCCTGTGTGCCCAGACGGAATGAGTTTTTTTATCTGCTCTACACACAAAATGTGCCTCACCATACTTACTTAGCATGAGTCACTGTGTAGTAAAGTGGCAGCCTTTATGACAATCTCTTATAACAGTGAACGTTTAAGGAGAGATGTGCCAATCTTTGGCATCTTAAAAATATAAAATTCCAAGCACATCTCTAGTTTTGATGGGCAGAGAGCTCATGATTGGTATGACTCTCTTCCAGGTCCCAGAACCAGCTCTAGAAGACAGGAACAGTGATTATACCCGCATAAAACAACCCATCACAGTAGCTGTAAGAGTAATAACAATAATGACATCATAGTGAGAACATTAAAATCACAACCGCAGGTTTGCAGACAAAGCTTACAACACGTAAAAAATTTCAATGAATTTTGTACCTTTGCCCACATAATAGAAAACATGAACATTACTAGCAAAAGACTAAATAAAACTCACACAGCTACTCCTTTTTCACCACAAACTCAAAACAGGAAATAATATACTAGTTAAATCAAACAACCACTATTTACAGCTGACCTCTGGAAAGCAAAAAATCACCCTTCCATAAAAGTACAGCTCCTTGAGAAACGTCTCTTAAGAGATAAATGTATTTCCTGAGTAATGTTTAAGATTGGAGAAGAGAATGTGTACATACGTATCACTCTGTGTTTTGCAATACTTTTGTCACTAAACATGACCTCATATATCCATAGTTCATGTCTGGGTTTTGGGAAGAGGGAAAAGAGATGGGTATTGACTATTGCCAGCAATTCTTCCATGATCTAATATACTTGCATTTTACCAAAACATTTTGCTCATGTCACATCCTAGATTTGGGTCTTTTATTTTCAAATTATATTATCCTCAGTCAGAAATCAAGCACGATTTAGCAGTGCCCCATTCTTAAGAGGCCACAGGATACTATAATGCAGTGCCATCCTGCACATAAACACAGAAGAATAACCCTTCAAGTTATGTGATGCACATGAAAATAAACCCTGGTTTTCCAATGAAGAGCCAGAAGTATCCTAGAATGATAAATATTTTCAGTCTGACCCCAAATCCAATGACATCTAGAGAAAAACTCTTGACTGACTGGACTCTTGTTACACAGTTATTAGCAAATCACACAACTACCCAAATGGTAACTGCTAAATGTCTTCTAAGTGCACTGGCCAACTTTGGTGCAAATGCATAGAACATCTTTTGAATTGTGGTCAAGGTGACTGTTTCATTAAATGCTAGAGCCAGGGCAAAAATTTCCACAGTGTGATAAAACTCAAGAGACCCGATTTCATAACCAACAGCCTGAAGGGAAGTCCTCGTGCTGGTTCAAATTCCCACAGGGCACTGTGACAAGTCAGATGCGGGTCAACACAACGCTTGCTGTGTTACGCATTGCCTGTGCATCTCCTGCCCTCTCCCGCCATGGGCACTGCAGCATCCCTCCCTGGACCTTCCAGGGCCACCCTTGTTGTCCTCCTTTTGCCAAGGTGGGGGCTGATTCCAAGGAGGAAAGACACTGCCTGGTCTAGCTCAGGGATGCTTCAGCTCCTTGCAGTTCCTCTGGGCCTCATCACAACTTAGGAAAGTAATGCTCTTTTTTTCTCCCCAGCCTCCCATTCCACCTCATCACTGAACCATTTCATCCATCTCTCCCACTTGCTACAGGGGCTTGATTTTATTCTTTTTGATCATTTGCACTACTGCAGCATCACAGAATTGCTCTTTGAGGGCAAGGATTTCTACCTGGAATAAGGGGAAAAATGTCTGCCAGACTGCAGGCTTTTTCTCAAAACTGCCTTTATCATCTGCATCTTCTGGACAGGCAGCCAGTCAAGGACAGCAAAAAGAAAAGAGAAAAAAACTAGTAAGAAAATGACTGCTGTCATTTGCAGTATTCTTAAGAATCAGCTTTGCCTCTCACTCCTGACTGCTTTGTAAGATCCATGTAGAAAAGCTGTCAAATACACCCTCAGTCACGACAAACTGTCAAATGAACCATAGTTTCAGTATATTTCAATCACAGTCATTTTAAATTCCACATTTTTATAATCATCAGCAAGGTTCTGATTTTTAGATCTACTCCACACAAACCCTACTTGGTTTGCGGCTAGCAAGTACATACTTGCATTTTCCATACTAGTCATTTTCCTGACATTTTCCTCCTCCATCTTATATAGTGCTTACACTACAAGAACATCTTTTTATCCATTTTGTACATCCATCCACAGTATTCAGAACAAGAAATTCAAGCATTTGTAGCAAAAAAAGAGAAAATGCTAAGTTTGCTTCAAACCTATTTTAAGCCTGTGCCAGAATAAGAGGGTCTCTTATGCATTAAAAGGGTGCCAATCATTGAAGCATCTAGGTTCAAAGTACTGTATATTCTAAGCTGGAAAGATTCAGTATCTGTTGCTGCCTTCAGGCAATGAACTTTGATAATTTAAGAATCCTGAAATAAAGAAAACGAATTCACTATCTGGACTTTTAATAGCTTTTAGTGACAGACTTCTACTTTGTGACTTAATGATCACAATGAGAGATTAGTTCTGCAAGTAAAAATCCACTTCCTAACTTCTGTCTGCAAATGACACTTTATTTACAGTCAAATAAATAGACCGTGTGAAACAAAGGAAGCCAGATACAAGCCTAAAGCTTCTGAAGGTCCCTCTGAAGACTTCAAAAGCAGCAGTTCTTCTCTGCCAACTGGATAGGGGGCTTAGGTGCTTTGGTTTAAATACAACACTTTCATCAAGCACGGAAAAGAAGAGTTAGTGAAAAATCCTTAACTGGATAAAAGGAACTGTAAGCTTTCCAATAAAATCCAGTACCTCTTTGAATCAAATTTTTTTGGGGGGGAATTCCTACATTTCAGGAGCTGCATTACTGCAGTGTGTACCACAGCTGCTGTAGTGTAGCAGCATAGCTTCTTTTATACTTTTATACCACCATTTTCTTGCTCCTAGTAGGATCAAAAATAATACATGTTCTGACTGTGCACCTTTGAGCCTGAACATGTGGGAATTCTTCTGTAACTATAAATGACATGTCTAACCATAGCTATAACGTCTTCTGTTTGGTGCCGTTGAAGTACAAGCTGAAGCAAGTTTATTGAAGTAATAGCTCATATTAGGTACACCCAGTTCATAACTGTTTTGATTTTGTAAGCAAAGCTCACAGCTTCAAGTGAACAAGCGGAAAACATCTCTTGGGTAATCAATCATTTAATGTCACGATTATGATAGCTGTCAGATTGTAACCTCTTATTCAGATTTATCAGTACAACAAAAATAAAATATTTCATTGGATGCAAAGAAAAAGAAATCTGATTTTGTGTCTTTATTTCATTTGTAAAATAAGTTTATGAAAGTTTAATAAAATATACTAAGAATATTATTAGTCTGCATTTTGTGTCCTAAGTGTCATAAGAAACATGTCATTTTGTTTTCAGTGGAGTAAAACTGGCTTTTCAATCACTTTATACTACATTTCAAAGGTGATGCTCCAATTCAAGATGGTAATATATGATAGAATCCCATAATCATAAAGACCCAGTTATGCCCAGTCTCATGTCTCATTAAAACACCCAGCCAAACAGAGTCACTCACTACTGCTTTTATTTATAGCTGGCATCAAACCGGCCTAGCTATCACACTATAAAGGAAAAAGAAGATGCAATGGAATTTGACTGCTGAGTCAGTAAGGATCCACCTCGTGCTAAGCATTGGTTTTACATGTATCTAATATTAACCTTGCCAGTAGGAAACTTCACACACTTTTTTTCCTTAATGGTATGGTGTTCTCTTCTTCAAACAACTATTAGTTATAGAACCTTGTTATATTTGTTGTGTCATCCAGCTAAGCAGCCGTTTGTCTTCGTGAGTGAACATTCACGCCAGTAACAATGCCAGGAGAGAGAACAAGGAGAAGCCCCCACTGGCAGCTCCCCTCTGCTCAGTAACATGGCCATGGCTACAACCGTGCCCCTCATGCCACCCCCAACAGGGCAGCGGGCCCAAAGTCACCAGCACACTAGGGGATTTGCAGGTGGAAGTTTGGGTAAGTGTGTAGTTACAGAAGAGCAGCAAGGCTGTGACCTGGCATTACGGTAAAACCAAAACAGTATTACATGCATTCTTGCATGGGTTTTTTAGTCCATGAATTGTTTTGGAAAAAAGTATTAAGAAACCCCCACTAGATTATTGTCTGCTTCCTGTAGCAGCTTCATAGATTGGCAGCCAGTAAGATGTGCACAGCCTACGCTGCCTTAATTGCTCAGTGTAGCATTTTTTAAAGTATCTGCTCTTTCCACAACAGGGTTTTACTTTGCCTTTTATGTTAATCTGCTCAAAGAGAGCCACAACAAATTCTACAAAGAAAATTCTCTCCTTGGTCTCAAAGAATTCTTCCTCCAAAGAACACACATTAGCAGAGCCCTGAAGCCTGTCAGACCTCACTGGGGGCACAGAAAAGAAAGGGGTGGGAGGGATGAGAGAACTCGTAACTCTTGCTTTCTGCTGGCTTCATCTCATAGCAGACTGCACACTCTAGTTCAAGGTTTCCCCATGACTGAAGTATTTCTCAGGGCTCTCTTTGGGGTGGATTTTCTGGTGTTTTGTATTGTGCAAGGTCACACTGCATCTCCTTAGTTGTCAGGGAATTTGTGAAAGCACTTTTGCCTCACTCTGATATCCAGCTGGTTCTTTTTTCATCCCTCTGCAAAAACTTCCTGAAATTGACTCATAGGTTCCAAAGTCAGTAAGGGAGTACAGGCACCTACAGATACCATTTGCACTATAATCACCTACTGTCCTTGAACTATTAGGCAGAAGGTGGAATGAAGGCAGGAAGGGAAAGTAATAAAGTTATGAAAGAGGGCAATCAAGTAGTATTTGCTTCATATTAAACATTTTACTACTTTTTATTAAAAGACAACATTTTGGTGTAGGAGTAAAGTCACTCCCTTATTATTCTGAACATGTGTTATGAGAGCAATAATCCAACTGGAATTAGTCAATTATTCTTACAGAATGAACAACCCATAATTTGAACAGCTTTCATAATACAACGTGTTTTGAAGGTTTTAGTCACAAGACTGTCAATACACAAAGAACGAAACAAGCAGCAGGCAGTTACTTTATTCTATTGAACTGCTGTACAGATATTATTCATTGTGACTTTCAGAAGCCACTGAGCAATTCTTACTGCAGTGAATTTGCTCAGAGAGCAAATCTGCCTTAAAAAAAGAAACACTTTTTTTTTTTCTAACACATTAGTCTTCAGCCTAATTAGCTTTACAGTTTTGCTAGAGCATTGTGTGCACGCACAGGTAACAACATCAAATGAAGGTGGTTTTTTCCCACGTAAAACAAGCAATCCTATATTGTTTGCACCGTTAGGGACTTACAAGCATAAAACACTTTTTTGATGTATCTTTAGTATACTTAGGGCTATGTGGAATCCAATGCACTTGATGCAGGGAAAATACAGGACTATTTATAATTCAGTCTGGTAGTTTATTCATTACGGTCAACAGAACTAAAATTATTTTCTCATTAGTTTTCTCCTGGATACTTACTTCTCTATTTTTTTGTTATTTTTTTCTTCAATATGCACAAAGTTATCAGTATCTACTTGCCATAGTGAGTATGTATCTTTAGCTCATGTACTGAAACAGCAGTCTTATAATCACATTTAATCTATTTTTATTTTAAATCAAACAGATTTCTTATTGAGAACAACCTTCTAAATAAAGACAATGTGAACTTCTGACCGTAATCAAGAGCAGCGAAGAATGCGAGTTGCAAGACACTGGATTTTTTGTACTAGAAATCAGAGTATTTTATAATCCTCATTTCAGTTACTTTGTTGGTATTTCATTATGTTTACAGAAGCCTTAATAGGCAAGTCTTCATTTCACTGCTTCATCTATTTGCTTTACTTTCTTTTATATTGAGACCGAAGTTTTCTTCATATGAGGTACAATATCTCTAACTATTTAATACTTAACAAAGTATAACATTTAGGGTAGAAGGAAACTGTAGGCAACCAAAAAAAAATACCAAAGACCAAACGCAAAACAAAACAAAACCAAAACACCACCGCCAATCCCAAAAAGCAATCAACACAAAAAATCCACCCAGAAGAAAGAAAAAAACCAATGCCTCATTTAGTAACAAATCCTCCCTCCCACCAGCCTTTGTTCTCTCCTCTCCCTCCCTTTAACAAACTTCCTTGGTTTAGTTGGCTGACTGCTTCTTCCTGGAAGTAGGTCAGCTTCCAGCCTGAAAGTCTCTTGAGTGTGTGAAAGCCCAAGTCACTGTCTTTCAGTTAACAACTGTTTATGATCCAAGAATCTGCACCAAAAAGTTAGCAATAACCTGCTATAAAAGCAACTCAAACATGATACAACATCCAAATTGTGAATAAAAAGTTTGAGATACTGAGATAACACAACTAGGTGCTGTCTATTTTACTGTTGTGGCACTGCTGCAGAGTAAGAAATCCAATTAAATTTACCCATGACTGCATTACCCATGGCTCTGAAGGACTTGTCTTTCTCTTGGTAACTCCCTGTTTGTGGTCTACACAGTGTCCTCCTTGGCTCCCAAAGCAGACAAATAAGATGCTCTTCATCTGGAATTAAGAAATCTCAACAACCTACTGCATACACTTTGACTGATCTCAAAGTAATGGTTAAGAGCAGTTCCAGCAGGACTGACAACTTACTATGTGTTTTTAATAAAGACAGCAAGTATTCAAGCCTACTCAAATTTATTATCATGGCATGTTTCTATCATTAAGTTCAGTGGAAAAAACTTTCTTTTACAGAAGATGCAAATAAATTTCATTTTCTAATATAAACTGCGTTTTTTCTTTTATCTTCGTGCAAAACATAGGATTGTTCCAACTTTGTCCTTAAGAGCACCACAATGTGTTCTCAGTGATACCATGGAGCAACTGAAAGTACATGAGGCTAACAAGCTGAACACACCTATACGTTCTATGTGCAGTTAGGTCACCGGCTTCACAAGTAATGATGATAAAGTAACACTTTGCATGCTTCCCTATGACAAAGACTGACTCTTCAAGCAGCATTTCACTCCAGCAAATTATCTTCTTGTGTCCACATTATCAGTTGTTGACCCTTTTTTAAAACCAGCAACATTTCCAAATATAGACAGGGAAGCACGAGCCACATTATGACTGTAAGAGAGGAAATGCATGTCATCATACAGAAGTTGATGAGACTGCTGTCTCTGTGCCCCATGTGCTGCATTTGCCCATCTCAGCTGCTATGAAAACATGTTTGTACACAGATGAAAACGCATGTTTGCAGACAGGTATCAAGAAGTGGGAAAGAAACCAAAAGTGTCTGTACTTCCCTGCACTATCACACTCTAGGCTACATGAAAATTTCAGTGTATTATAACGTATTAGTGTATTATACCACATCATTGTTCAATGTGACCTGAAAAGGCTAAATTAGAAAAAGGCTGAGGGACTCGCCATTACCATCAATCCCCTTACCACTCCAGCACTGCTGCCGACCATGTGAGGACTGCAGTGGTTAGAGAGTGACCCTGCCATCATGCTGTTCAGGATACTTTTACCCTGTTCCTCCTTCACAGATTTTTAAGAGCAAGACAGGAGCTCAGCATTCTGAGCTGTACACAGACCCAGAAACAAGAACAGCCTCAGCTGTAAAAAGTTTGCTGCATCAGCTTCCTGCAAAAAGAAAACCTCCAAAGCACCACAGGATATATAATATAATACTTGGAAGAGCTATAATTATCACAACTTTTGTTTTCCTATAGCAGACTTAACAACTATTTCCCTCCCCTGATTATAAGGGGAGCTAATGGCTCAGCAGCCTCAACAGTAGGTAGGTGGTCCCAGTTGCTCACCTGAAATTCCTTCTTAATGCATACTGAAATGATTAATTCTGGCAGCAGATAAGGCCTAGGCAGAATACGGGCTCATTAAAATGAGGGAAACAACCCAGGAAGCCCAGACTTCAGTAGCTGCCTAACCCAGAATAAACCTAAAATAATGTCACCTAGGTTTCACAGCACAAATTTGCATAAAAATTCCGAATAAGATACAGGTGTAGAAGCACTCCTGAGAGCAAGGCGTCCTCTGGCCCTGCTGTAGGCCCAGCTCTGGTATCACAGCTAGAGGTGACAAATGCTTCCTGATAAAATAACTTCTGCTCTAAATAATTAACTGACTTAACAGCTAAATAACTGATCTTTATGCACTGTCTATCTGCATGAGTAGTCCAACCTCCATGCCTGGGAATGCCACTGCGCACCCGCCCCGGGATGAGCCGAGACCCAGGTTCAGTAGCAGAAGTGGAGAGCTCTTCTCTTGCCCGGTAGCAAAGATGCTTCTGGGAAAGTTTGAAAGGTAAATCTGCATCACCATGAGCCTTAAGGGAGAACTAAGCCCATGTTTCCCAGGCAGCTATTACCATCACTTCTCAGGCAGCTACTTCTTGAAAAAAAGCTGAACTAGACCCCTGCCTCCCAAAGCTCTTCCTCACCACTGACCACTGGGGAAGGGGGCACCTCACGCAAGTACCTGAGAAAGATGGAGTTTAAACGTTCCCCTCGACCCACTGCTTAACTGCAGGAGCCTTCCTGCTTTGCAGGCAAGTATTTTTCATGTACTTTAAAGGCACCTAAATGTCTCTGCTGGGTTGAAGGCACCTAACGCTGCGCTTTGAGGTGGGGGGTACCAGGATTCAGGTGAAGTGGGGCTGCGGCAGGTACTCTCACAGCCCGCAACCGCAGACTCCAGTGTATCTGAGACGCCTGTGGTCAGGTGATGACAGGCTATCTCTAGTCAGAGTTTGGAAATAACTTACCTTTTTTGTAAAATGCAGCCATTGTACATTTTGGGGTCAGAGAGAAGGGCCCACGTACATTTAAGAAGAGTTTTCTTGAGATAATACTTGCTTCCACAAGTGCAGAACAGTTGCTTTTTGTCTTCAGAGAAGCAGAGTCTATTGTAGCTGTCAACTTCTCAGAAAGACAACTCTAGAGACTCTTAAAAGTATTTTTTTACCATTCAGTATGATGAACTGGCTTTGGGCAGTTTGGAAAAGAAAAAACAAAAAAAGAGAGAGCACAGACAGGGAAATGAAAGGATATCAGGCTATAGTCAAATGGATAACTTATTAGCAGAGCTACTAAAGGACTACCATCCAAACAGTGCTGCTGGATTTTTTTCTCCATCTATTGTTTTGCCCATATTAACAGTCACTTCATTTTCAGTCTTTTCTGCTATTCTAAATCTGACCTATATGCATTTCAGAAATATTTAAATGGGAACTCTCTTTGGTGGGCACAGTTAGATGAAGTGTCAGGCCACTTAAATGTTTTTCCACTTCGGAAAGGTTAGCTAAATTCTCATTCGAGAAATTTCAACTACACTTGATTTTAGCACCTATAAATCCAATCAGTTCTACGTGTATCTGAAGTACTGCACATACAGTACTTCTGAATTTTGTACTACACAGTAGGTGTGGGAAAATTACTTTTGGGGGGATTAGAGAAAACTGGGACCTAACAGAAGTATAGTATTATAGGAAGCTTTTTAGAGTAAGATACAGCTATTGCTTTCAGGATGGTTGGCACACACATAATCTACTTTACTATGCTGACAGGAGTAACAGAGGGTGGAACAGAGTGGAGACCCCACAGCCGGGCTCTGTTGTGCTGCCTGGTGGAACGGAAACTTGATGGTACTGCACAGCTGATAAGCTGCATAGCAGTTGTCAGATGAAGAATACATGAGAAGATGTCTGGTGCTGAGACAACCATTGTGGCAAAATTACTTTCCTCAAATGAAATCATCTCACTGTAATACTAACACACACCTCCACCCCAAAGTTACCTGCCTCCAAGGTACTACTGAACCTCGCTGGGTACATAATAACAACCAGTAATAAAAATAGGTATGACTAGATTCACTCAAGCTCCATGTAAATGTAAAGAAAATGGACTGGTCCCGAATGTAAGTTCAAAGCAGGGGGGTAGGGGGGTGGGGAGGGCAGAGAACTGTTGTCTAAACTCACAAATTACCACAAACTGATTCAGCATTTTTTTAAAGTTGTTACGAATGAAGGGACTTCTAATCAAGGGAGTCAGCCTTGGGAAGGACAGGAAACAAAGAACGGATGGGGAAAAGAACACCGTTATCTGAAGTTACGCAGAAAGAAGCCTCCAAGCGAGGAAGTTCCGGCCACAAGAAGACACAAGTCAGTAAGGTGTTGAAACCCACAGCAAGTTGGTTGAAAGCAAGACAAAGGTAATTGTGGTACTGGGAGATCGCAACCTCCAACTCAAATAGCTGCTCTGGAACAGGGCAAACCCCAACTTGGGGAGCATGCATAGCTAGTAAAAGAACTTCAGTAGTGCTGTTTGAGGGTGCATTCTAGTTTGCATTAGAAGCGAGAAACTTGTAACTTATTGCATGTATGATAAATGAATATGCAATATAAAAAGTGGACAAATGAGGAGAGAGGTTAGGGAAGACTCGATCATAACTTCTGGGATCAGTCCATGGGCTGAACCTGTCTCCCGCCCCACAGGGATGCCTAATGGCTAAGAACTTTATAACTACATCATGCCAGCTGTTATTAAGTGTGAAGTTTTAAGCTTGTTTTGCAGTCAGTGTATTATCACCACCAATTCTCAAACCTTACTCTGTCACAAACTTGTATTCTGTGTAATAAAAATCTTCAGCTGAAATTCATTTTGTATAAGTCTCCATAGATTCTGAGTAGTTGTTACAAAGGATTTGACTCCATGATGTTGTGAGCAGGAGTCCCTGAACAGATTACTCAAATCACCCTCTGATATAGTGGCCTGTCAAAACTCTGGTAGCGGTCAGGCTGGTTGGACACAAGGGTCTCATCTTGGGAAACTGACAGGCTGATCAAATACAAAGGGTCTGAGGAAACCCCACTGTTTAACATGACAGTAGGAATACCGGATTAAATTGCTCCGTGTTCATCATTAAGGCGCTATTCTTACGGTCTGATTAGAATTTACAGTTAAGAAAGCAGAATTGGTAAAAACCTACTTAATGCAACATTGCTCCTTTCTTCACTGAGCAATTACCATTCTCCTCAAATAGGAAACGGAAATAAGGATACAGGCACAGAAACATGTGAGTCATACCTTCCATTGCAATAATATCTGGTAACCATCTAGGACACACTAGTTGCCCAGGGACAAGATACCCTACTTGCTTCTGCTTCAGACAGGTGTCTACCAATGGGATTATTCTGTGTTTTACCTTCCTTCTTGTAGCATGTTGCTATTAAGAAACCAGGTCTCTAACTCTTGACACAGGTTGCCCTTATTTGGACACTTACATAGACATTTACTCAACTAACAGAACAGGACCAGCCAAGAGTAAATTTAGGCTTAAGAGTCCAGTAGTTTACTGATCTGCAGATTATGTAATGAAGTAGAATTTCTTACCCAGTATGTGTTCATGTCTCCCTTCAACTGTGAAAGCAACAGTCACAAGAACTGAGAAGTTGCAAGAAGTGACTGCTGTGTATGTGGAAGAGGTAGACAGCCTATTAGATAATCCAGCTGGTTTACATGTGGGCAGCTGCCTTACTTCAGGCAGCACAGAACAGGACACAGACGCATCCCCAAGACACTGCTGGGTTCACAACTTCTCATAACGGCATCCATCGCTGCACTAAACTCACGTGAGCCAAGCTGTGGGTTGATTGCTCCTCATTCAGGTAAGTCGTCTGATCTTGCAGACTGCTGAGGTAGTTGTTTACTGGGTAATCCAGTGGGTCAGACAGCCTGGGCATCCGCAGTCTTATTGTTACATACCGCTTTGTATCACAGCCTTAACACAGCATCAACTGCTGCCAGTTCTCTTGCTTAAGGGTTGCTATATTCGAAATAGGGAGCTAGACAGGCAGACAGATAAAAGGTAAAACCCTAATGTAATCTTTCCTCACCACCAACCCATCCCACCCCCCGACGTCCATTATTTCCTTAGGTATTTCCACTGTGTGATACGCTCCCTTCCAGAAGTGTGTTGTTAACAGTAATTTTCCTCAAGATTTCTTTATTGTCTGTTCTTTAGAAATAACCAATCACAGTCACACAAGTCTCCCTGGCCAATAAAAAGAACATCCTGTATGAAATACAGGAAGAATGATGAACTTAGAAGCAGGATTCAAAGGGTAAAATAAATCCGGAATAAGGCAAAAGAGTTCCACCAGGGCTGTGCATAACTTCCAGGCCCTTCACCCTGTCTACCAGTAATTTGGAAGGGACAAAAGAATCCGTGACATTCATCATGTGTGACATTCAACCATGCAGATGCCATTCGGTTATACACAAAATGTCTTCGCTCATCCTGCATTCTAGAAGCCTGTGTTGATCTTACTTCTTTGCCTGTATAATTCCTCTTTTAAGTCCTGAATAATACATGAGTCTCATTAGATTTTTAAAGAATATGCTGCTCCAGGAGAAAATAAAAACTGACTTAGTCCTCTGAAGATCCTGAAATGCTCCCAGCCTGATTTGGAAGTGATGGAAATGCTCACACTGATTATGCTGGCTCTACTAGATGCCTTTAGTATTTGCCACCTCTAGAAAACGAGTGCAGCATGAGGGATGCACACTCACACTCAGCTAATATAGACAGAAGGTATCATTTATCCTACAGAATTCACATTCATTTATTTTTATTATCCTTTTATCAGTGCCTTGAGAAGCGGGTATGTTCACATAACTATTTAGCATAGGTATGTGTCAGTCTTTCACCTAACGGCTTAAAAATAAAAATCTTTCTCTGTTATTTTTTTAAACCAAAATCAAAACTAAGACTGAGGCAGTTCTCTTATGTCGTTGACTAATCTGCATGGGAATAGTACAGACAACTTATTCACACAAAAAATAAGCTTATCAACTTGCTGTCCTCTTACTGTACAGGGTCTGAAATCTTAGCCCAGTGCAGTATCACAGGGCCAGACACGACTAGGCGAAAAAGAAATCCTAAACGTTAAAACTGCTAATAGAAATGTCCTAAGCCAAGCAGATAACATGTGTTGGTATGCAAGTGCATGGCCACGCCGATGAGAATCCCGCCTGTGTCCCGTCTGCATTTCGGCACGGTCACCATGGGAACGGGAACCGGCCACCGCAGCCTAACAAAGGAAACCTTCACATGAAAGCAACAACACTGGGTACACAGACTGCCCAAGATTTCTGCTGGGGAAAATGACTTGCTTTACCCAATGGAAGATACAGAAACTCCCTCTTACCTGCATTAAGCCTAGAGGAAAGTATTTTATTCACATTTAGCTGTATTGACATGAAGCCATTATGCTGGCAGTTCCAGTTATTGGCCCTCATAAAAATACATTATGTGAACTACATGCAAAAACCACTTTCATTCATTCATTCATTCAAGATTAACAGTAACGAGGAAAGACCACAATTATATAGTGGCTAAGAAACCCAACAAAACCAAGGAATATCAGTCCTTTTACTTCTTTGACTTCTTCCACGAAAATTCTGTGTTACTGAATCAAAGAAGCAAAGACCAATTGAAAAACTGTCCCAGAGCCAGGCAGCACACAGTTAAAACTTGTTGGTAAGGTCTTATGTTGATTTTGCCCAAATTATGCACAAATACATGTTAACTGTTAAGGTGATAGGAAAGTTATGTTAATACCCTGTATGCTTTCTAAAATAAGCATCATCTGTACAAAATACAAGTCCTGTAATACAGTATGAATGAGGCCTTACTTCAATGTGCAAAGCTACGAAAGGCAAAACTCCAAAAATAATATATAATAACACTCCTACTACCTGACAAACTCTCTTAGAAAGTATGAAAAACTAGAGATAATTTCAGTTTATGAGGCACTCCCGTTTCAGTCCTGTTTTCAAACAATTGCCAGATTTTTGAATGATTTTTAATACTAACGTTACTCAAATACAATAATAAAAAAGCAAGGTAACAGAAGATGAGCACAAAGAGGGAGAAAGGCAGAAGTTAAGACAGGTTGTACAGCTGTAAGTTGCTATGTGTGCAAATCCGTTATGATCACACACTACCTGTTCACCCAGACTTCTGGCTTCATTTATTGCACAAAGTGTGCTATTTTCATTTGCTATTGAGTTATCGCTTTTGTCCTTACTGCTCAGTACATGGCCCTGTACTTTTTATGAATACTATTTTAACCTACTGAATTAGCAGCTTCCTTGTGGATTAATCTCTACATACCTTGACCACAAGCACCTTAAAGTACTGGCAAGTGACAGAGAATTTCTTTTTCAACAACCGAGTGAAATGAGAGATCGTCCTGAGCCCCATTAAAGAAAAGATAAAGGTCAAAAGTACTTGCTGTTTTTGAGTATCTAGTGATACAGCTAAAACCTTATTTTTTCAGAATACTTAGCACATTTGAAATACAATTTCCATTGACTTCATTCACAGCTGTGAATACACAGCAGCTTTGCATGTCAAATTGCACTTCCACAACCAGCTCAAGCCAGTGGAAGTGCTGGCTACCAGTGAAAGGGACTCTTCCAGCTTCCCTCCCTCCTCTGGCCACAAGTTCTGCCTGTCCCCCGTGCCAGTGCTAATGCTTAAAAAAATTGCTCAAGTGAACAGGATTGGTTTAGCTCATCTCCAAAACTGACCTGGCTCAAAAATGGGAAAAAATTATTCAGGCAAATGGGTCCCTGACCTGCTCCCCAGACCAAGCCCCTGTGGTAGCACAGGGAAACCGGTGGGAACATGCAATCAGGAGTGGATGAAATGTCCTTGCAGCATCAGCCCCAGATTGAGGTCAGCTTAACCAGATCATGAAAATGCAGCTTCAGTTTTGAGAACCGAGGGCTGAGCAAAGAGAAAGAGATGAACACAAAAGCTCCAACCACGTGTCAAAGATTTGATTTAAATGACTCGCCTGAAATTGCACTCTGCTTTTGTGCCAAAAAAAGGAAAGAATCCAAGTTTGAAAAGAAAAAAAAATACAACTTCCCTTCATCCTACCTTTCTTCCTCATTCATAGAACACCTTCTGACTTCAAAACTAAGTATGGCAGGAGCCCCAACCTCTTCTCTGATCATACTACCTTACCCTGTCCACAGGCAGTGACAGCATGATGCATTAATGCACAGAAGGAACAAATCCAGGTTGCTAACTTACTTCAGGCACTTCCTAAATTTTGCATGCTAAACTCTGTTTTTTGATCACAACTTTCATCCCACTTTAAACAAAAATCATCTGAAAGAAAAAATCTATAGTGGGATCCTCTCCTATTCCTCTGTACAGCTCTACAGCCCACTGCCAACAAGGGCCCTAGGACAACAGGATGTTTTTCATCTGCATGGATCAGATATGTACCAAACAGATGAGGGCTTATATTTGGAAATTCTGATTTTCTATCCAAAGTTGCAGAGAACCACCACCCCCCAGTTTCAGATAAGGCTGCTTTCTCCTCCAGGCTGCCTGGGTCCCATGAGGCTTGAGATCTCATGGTCCTCAAATGGTGCATGTGTGGTGTGAGACCCTCCCAGGAGTACTGCACTCAGCTTTGGGGCCCCCAGTGTCAGAAGGACAGGGACCCATCGAGGGAAGTTCAGAAGAGGGCAACAAAGATGATCAGAGGGCTGGAGCATCTCTCCTGTGAGGACAGGCTGGGAGAGCTGGGGTTGTTCAGCCTGGAGAAGGGGAGGCTCCAGGCAGACCTTAGAGCAGCCTTCCAATACCCAAAGGGGCCTGCAAGAAAGCTGGAGAGGAAGTTTTTACAAGGCCTTGTAGTGATAGGACAAGGGGGAAGGGCTTCAAGCTGAAAGAGGGTACATTTAGATTAGATATCAGAAGAAGTTCTTTACCGTGAGGGTGGTGAGACACTGGCATAGGTTGCCCAGAGCAGCTGTGGATGCCCCATCCCTGGAAGCATCCAAGGCCAGGCTGGATGGGGCTTTGAGCAACCTGGTCTGGTGGAAGGTGTCCCTGCCCATGGCCAGGAGGTTGGAACTAGATGGTCTTTAAGGTCCCTTCCAACCCAAACCATTCTATGATTCTACGAAAAGGCATAACCCTTACTTAGCCATGATTTTCCACTTCAGAGTTACATAGTGCAAGGCCTATATACTTCACAGAGCGGAGATTTTAAGGATGTGTCAGAGTTGTATCATTCACATCCTTGGTTGCTGGAGGAAGGTTCATGCTGGGCTTTAATATGTAGGCCTGCTGAGATAGGTGAGGTCTTACTAAATATTATTTCCTCCACTAGACATGGTCCTTCAACACTATGACTTGAGAATTAACTCAGAAATAAATTATTTTCAAAAAATGGAGAACAAGCTGATTCACTCAGAGCCCAGGAATCAGCTAACAGCATGTAGTACAGACAATCAGTGGACCAGGATCCAGAAACAAACTGGAAAGCAGAACGCCTCAAACAACAGAGACCGCTGTAAAAATACCAAATAACATGAGAACACAGGAGAGAGTTTCTGTGTTTGCAGGCGTAGACCTAGTCCTCACACAGAAACAGCTACACCGCACTACAACTCCAACAGCAGAGGAAGTCTGACAAGCTCCACACCAAGGATGGACAGAACTTGTATTAGAATCAAGCTGATAAAAATAGATTTCTTTCCAGAGGAACACAGTTCTCCAAAGATTTGTTATTTGGCCAAATTTAGGTAGATATTCAAGACTATACAAAACAGCACCTTCCTGCCAGATTTCAAATATCTCCTCTGAAGCATGAAGGCACTAGAACTTTCCAATGAAAATGTTACCACAACTGAGAACAGGAAAGCTACTGTATTGTCCACTGACCTCACTCTCAGAAAGAGCTGGGCTATTTTGACTCTGATTTTTAAGAACAGGCTAAGGGAAAAACTTAAGATGTAAATTTAAGGAACTAGATATAGCAAATCTCTAAGCAGCCAAGAGCAGCGTGTTACAACATAGAGCATCACACTTTGTTGTACAGCCCTGTTAAGAGGAATAACTGTAAGTGAAGGATTTAACATAACCTGCTTCTGTATGCTATATACTTTCTGATCAAGGAGTAACAGGTTTGGTAGCAAAGTCATGTTATCAAAATGGTAGTTCTGTTGGATTTCTTGTAGCACCTAAAAAGTCAGTTTTCCAAACACAGAAGTAAACACCAACAATGACTAACCCACACCCTTCCTAACCGTTGCATTACTTTTAGTTTAATGTGGAGACACAATAAAGCAATACCCTATGTGGGCCATTAAATACCGCTGACGATTCAGAAGTGAATATACTGACACAAAAATCAAGTTTAAAATAAACTTGGAATATTTTCTTGAAGTACTGACTAATTCAGCTAAGGTAGCCCAATTAAATTCACAGATATCAGCTTTGAAAGTAAAGCAGTTGATGGGAATTTAATAAATTTCAAAACAATTCTGCATAAGCTACAACAGTACTATCACAGCAGGACTCCCAGTCGCTCAGGGAAAATGCTCCTGTTCTGAAGCTTTTTCTTCCCTGCTACTTCTACAAGATCAAAAAAGCCTAATTGAGTATTAACTCAGCAATTACATCCACTAACATCAAATGTCACGACACATCTGAAATCAACACGATGACAGCTTTCAACTGTATAAATGAAGACAAATCTCTGACAGCGCCTGAACAAAGTAGACCTATCCCACTTCTGTCAGTCTCATTGCCAGGGGAATCCTCCTCTTGCAATCAGTCCTTATCTTCTGCTTTCAGCACCACTCTATAAACCTTTGCAAGTCCTAAGAGCCCATGAATTCGAGAGCATGATAATGGTCCTGGTGCTGTACAGTGACTGTAACCAGGAGAATATAGGATGGATTAAGCAAAAGTGCAGGGTGAATGTTGTGCCCGTTGATACTGCTAAGATTATTTTTTTTTATTACCAGATCGTTTGCATACTGTGTATCTCATCACAGGTTAATATTTTTGTGTTTGATGTCATACCCTGCAGCCGCACATTCCACTGTAGCGTTTGCTATAGTTACTGAAAGAACAAGTTAGAACAGCTCATCAGTGAGAGCTCAGTTTTAAGCTGCTTCTTCACCGACTTGTTAATTAAGGGTTTGTGAGAGTATACAGTAATGTTTAAACTCTGAAAGTGCTTGGGAATTCGCTCATGGCAAGTGAATATGATGGCTTATAGTTCCCAGGAAAATATATGTAATGGTGATTTAGTCAGCCAAGAGAAGGAGGCGATGGTTCAAGTTTCCCTGTCCTTTTCCAAGGAGCGACATCTGCCCAACGGGGTGGGAACAGACCTAGAGGGTTCTTGAAAATTAGGAACAGCATTCACAGGGCGCGTATCGTCCCCTTTAAAAAGGCACAATCGCCATGTAGCCGTACACTCCCACGGCAGGCTGCCCCCGCTCCCCTCCCGCAGGCGCCCACGCTCCATTGCACGGGAGGGCGAACCCCACGCCAGCCCGGGAGCTGGGGCGCCGGACCCGCTGCGCAGATGCCGCCGCACCGCACCGCACACGCACGCACAGCCAACGCGCCCCTGGCCCGGACGCCACACACTCGCCGCCCGGCTCTGCCCCGTCCCCGGCGCCGCGGTGAGAGGCAGCAGCTGCCGCCGAGGCCGCCCCCGCGCCCCCCGCCCGCACCGGCCGCCCCCCCGGCGGCACGGGGACCCGCCCACCCCCGGCGCGGAAGCACCGACCTACCCAGCGCGAGCAGCAGCGGCAGCGCCGCGCCCGCAGAGCCCATGGCGCGGCGCGGTGCGGTGCGGTGCGGAGGCCGGGCCGGTGCCGCTCCCGAGCTGGCCGCTTCCCAGCGCGGCACTGCGCACCACCTGCTCCTCGCCACCCCGAAATACCCCTCCTCCTCCTCCTCTTCCTCCTCCTCCTCCACGCCCCCTGCGCGCCGCGGGCGCGGAGCCGGACGCAGCGCCCCCACTGCCCCGCAGCCCCGGTGCCGGCTGGCGAGGGGCCGGGGCCGGATGCTAGCGGCTGGGCGCTGTGCTGGGGGCAGGGCTCCGGGAGGCACCCGGCGCCCCGGGACGGTGCTTTGGGGGGTGCCTCTTTCCGAGTTTCGGGGTCAAAAAAATGCAGAATCCTGGTAAAACGCGGGTTTACGTAACAGCGTCGAGCGGCCGCCTTCCTCGGGGATTAAATGGCACATTTATCAGCATTGAGCCTGTATCCTCTTTAAGTCAAATTCCTGCAGAACATGTCCTCAGCTGTGAGGGAGCGCAATAGGCTCCAGGAGCCTTGCCACGCAACTGACCCGAAGCTGGCAATGGTGGCGAGGAGGTATTGCCTGTGCGAAATACTGCCGGCTTTGGCTTGGGTGCCAGGCCAGCATCCAGCGAAGCTACGTGAATCACAGGGAGGCGAGGATTTCAACTTGCTAAAAAATCAGAAGTTCAAAGTGCAGGTACCTGTGCGCTGCAGCTTTCAGCCTATCTAACCTTGTCAGCACTGTTTGAACACTGCATATTCGGAGTATTTCACGAACATTCATTTTCTCCATCCTGCAGTTCTGGTAGATACCATGAAACACATTCATATGGGATGTGTTCTATTTTGTAGCAATGATTTCTGCTGAATAATTCTGAACTTCTTGGCATTAACTTTGTGTAATGAAAAAGACAGTTTGCCTGGAAAATTGAAATAGAAATGCTTCCTTCCTTTCCCCTTCTCGGCATCTAGGTCATCGTCCTTTAGGTGTGACACAGACTGTAGCTTTGAATTCAGGAATTCTGTAGAAGTACATGTGTTCGCTCAGTTTATTTCTTTGTAACATTCTGAGCCTGAACCATAAGTTAAAATTAAGGAGCCTGGCCACAGGTGGTATTGTTCAACAGGTATTTATTTGGGCATTGGTTCTTTAAGGACACCCTGTACTTCAAGAAAGCTCTGCCAGGACATAAAAGTCATTGATGGAAGTATAGCAGGGACCTGTCCCTGTATAACTCACATTGGTTTCTTTCATTTATTTACTTTTCTAGGAGACACAGACATGTTACTCATCCTAGCGCATGAACTTGCACATGGACTCACTGTTTGTGAGCTCTTCCCAAGACGCTGTCACTTCCGAACTCCGAAACCCTGGGTCAGTCATTTCCAGAAATGACTCAAATGTCTCACAGAGCTGTCCCCGGCTTTCCTCTCCGTGGTGTCACCCAAGCCCTGCAAACAGATGCGCCAAGGCACAGCTACCCAAGGCAGAAACGTCAGCTTCAGTACCAAGTGTGACAGTTGGCAAATGGTGATCCAGAGAGCAGCGCTAGCTGCTGCCTTCCCATCTGTGCTGGGTGTGTAGGTGTGTGCAGCTCCAGGACAAGGAGGAAGATCTGTACTTCTTCAAGGAAGAAGAACACTAATTAATGGATACTAATAAAAGGACAATAATAATAATAAAAAAGCACAGCATAGAGAAATACGGCTTCTTAATAGATGAAATAACCCTAGAATTCCCCTCTGCCCCACCCTACAATAACCTCCACAGACTAAGATGTCTCAGTTTCCTACAAAACAATGTCTTTGATTCAGTTACATCATTGTAATTATAAATATACCCTAAGGATATGAAACTTTCGTCCTCATCCAGACACAATGTTGAAAAATAGTTTCTCACACACAAAGGCTGTCTCTCAGGGTGTTGCTTCTCAGACCAACATTTGTCTGTATCTACAAAGGGTAGGTCATAGGAGAATAAATACTGTGAAAATTATTGTATTCCCTGACAATATTCCCTTAGATGAATACTTGTGTTTTAAATAGATTTTAAGGCATTTGATAACAACCCTCTCATATAATTCTGAGCTGTGTGTTGAGTATTATAGAAAAAAAAGATTTTCTATATTGTGCAGTATTTCACCTTTTTGACTTTCTTCAGCTATTTTATACACATTACACTTACTCAGAAAAATTGTTATAATAGTTAACCAACACTGATAAAAAAAAATCCTTCAGAGAAGTTTGGTTAGCACTGTTTATCTTTGCAGTTTAAAATGGGGCCTGACAGACACCCTTTGCTCTACATGTCCTTGTTGAACAGTGATGTGTGTCCTAGCACCCTGTTGTGTCTGCTTGTTAGCGATCACAGGGACCCTTGGCAAAACCGCCCTATCTGCCCGAGCTGATTTGCAAAGTTTCAGGCTTGGTTCTGTGCAAATATGGATTGCTAGCACACTAGAAGAAAATACAGATTTCTTGCACATTAGAAGAAACTGTTTTGTTAGCAAGTGCCAAACAAACTTCTCTTTTTCATGGTAAGGGCTGTGGGAAGCAAGTCACTTGACTAGTTTCACTACAAAAAGATCGCTATTATTTTTGCCTTTTCAAGAAAAATTAAAAGTTGCAAGGGAAAGACACTGAGCAAATATTTGATTTTTAAAAGATAATCTGGTGAACACATACTTAATAATCAGTTTTATTGTGAAATTTTACAACTAATGTGTGTTATCCTAGCTTTTTAATATGATGACAAACTGTAAAAATAATACCAGCCTTCTCAGAAAAGCATTCAGGTATTTCCATTTTCGTCATCTGTGAGGGGTGGGCAAAGAATCAGAGTTTCTCTTGCAAAGGTGATGTAATTTACACACATTAGACCAAGGTGTATGGCTCCAGGTCACTCCTTTGATGTGATTTGTCTGAAGATGTTGGAGGGAAGGACTACCAAGTATCAGTTATTATTTTTGGCGCACGCACACAATGTCTGTAACAGAAATGTTACATTAAGGGCTGTGTTGAAGGAAAAAAGAATAAGCCACTAAAAAAATCAAATCTATAAAGGAAATGTTAAAATTAGCTGTGAGGATGTAGTTTAGACATTAGTAATAATTCAGTTTGGGAATTAAAAAGGGAAAAAAATGCACAAATAAGATTTGAACAATTATTTAGGCACTGAGTGGAGAATTAAACACCACTTTGCTCTGCTACTGGCTAAACCACACATTTTTAACACTTTGTGCAATTTTGGTTCAATCAACTCAAAATGCTACAGTCGAGCTAGAAAATATTGAGACAGAATAAGGAAGGTGGGGAACTGCCTCAATAACAAAGCTAATTAAAAATTAGGACTGTCTGCTTCTGAAAATAGATGCCTTTAAAAGGACATGTTAAATATATATTAGAAGGGGCGTGGGTCAGGCTGATGGGGTCAGTTGTACTCCCTTTTAGAACACATGAGGGAGGGATGTCTGATGAAGCTACTGCACAGAAAGATCAGCATAAACAGAAGATTCTTCTCCTACAGCGCATGCAGGTGCAGATTGCAGTGCTGTAGGGTGGTGGATGTTTAAAGTTAACCTGTGTTCCCTGTGAAGGTTAGGGAAGAGAAATCTGCCAAGGATTCCTAATCACAACAACCCCATGCAACACTACAGGCTTGGGGAAGGGCAGCTGGAAAGCTGCCTGGTAGGAAAGGACCTGGGCGTGCTGGTCGAAAGTCAGCTGAACATGAGCCAGCCGTGTGTGCCCAGGTGGGCAAGACCAACAGCATCCTGACTTGTGTGGGAAACAGCGTGGCCAGCAGGACTGGGGAAGCCATCATCCCCCTGCACTGGGCACTGGTGAGGCCGCATCTCAAATCCTGTGTTCAGTGTTGGGCCCTTCATGACAAGAGGGACGTTTGGGTGCTGGAGTGTGTCCAGAGATGGGCAGTGCAGCTGGTGAAGGGTCCAGAGCACAGGTCTTACGAGGAGCGGCTGAGAGAACAAGGGTTGTTTAATCTGGAGAGGAGGAGACTCACGGAGGGACATGACACCTTATCCCTCCCTACAGCTACCAGAGAGGAGGTGTTAGCAAGGTGGGTCTCTGTCTCTTCTCCCTGATAACAAGTGATAGGAGAAGAGGAAATGGCCTCCAGTTGCACCAGGGGAGGTCTGGGACAGGCTGCACAGGGAGGTGGTGGAATCAGCATCCCTGGAGGTGTTTAGGAGACGTGTAGATGTGGCACTTGGAGACATGGTTTAGTGTTGAACTTGGCAGTGCTGGGTTAACGGTTGAACTTGATGATCTCAAAGGTCTTTTCCAACCTAAATGATTCTGTGATTCTATGATTCTAAAAGGCTGGAGGCTGGAACAGTGCTTGTGAGAAGCTGGTTGCCTGCGTACCTTGACCTTATGCTTTTCCTGTTGCTTTGTCTACAGTGAGACGGGACTTGGTACTGCATAGACCTTTGTATTGATTCTTTTATGTTTCTGCTATTGGGCCTATTTACAGTTTTCTATTCAATTGGTTTACTTATAATGAATAATAGGGAAGACAGGCTTCTTGGTATGTATAAGGATTGGTTATTTTTAGTATTTAGCTCATTCTATGATTTAATTCCAAGCCATTATTGAGAATATAATGGCCTTAATAGATTATTTCTGTATACTTAATATTATATTATTAACAAGATAGTTGCTGTCCTCTACTAGAAATCTGCACAGAGGGCAGAAGATTAGTGACAGTTGAAAATATCCCATAGTCTCACTTCCCTTTGAAAGCCCCTGCATGCAGGTGTGGACAGCTAACTCAGGCAGCAAGACTCTCTCTCCGTAAGTTTCAGAAATACCTACACTGCCGACTTCAAGGAAAAAGCACTCGTGAAGCTCAGCAGAACTTGTGTGTCAGGCACTTGAAGTGGTATGTAACATGTAATGTGTCAACTGGTACGTTGATGCCCCCCCTCCCCAGGCACACACACACGCACAGCCCCCATAAGGTAAACTGAGCCGCAGGTTTAGTGCCCATTCCGAAGCTTAGTGTTCACAGGGGAGAAGTCACAAGGTGCAGTAGTTAGTGGATCACACCTGCCATAGCTGATGTATACTTCTTGTCTCACTCTTTGGCTGTGCTTTTAATCCAAGTCTCAACTCTGGCTCCTCTTTGCCCAGCTGTGCATTCACAACTCCTACCTCTTGTGGTGGCACTAGCACTTGCACAAGGGTGTGAGGAGGCAGTCAGGGGGTCATTGTGGCTGAAAACTTACACACACACAGATGCAAAGGAAGTTGCAGATGGGTTACGAAAGCAGACAAAAAGCAGACTGGTTTAAATTTCATGGAGTTGCCTCCTTTACCCCCCCGTGCATCTTAAACTCCCAGAGAATCAGCCAAATCCACTTTGGGAAGTTGATTTTCTTAGATGGTCATCAAGAGTAAACTACCTTGTTACACAAGCCATCCCAGAGAAAAATTTTGATACTAAGTAACCTGTTTTCCACAAAACCTGATAAAAATGAACAGAAAAGGGGTAGTAGAGATGACACTTACAGAGATCACGGCACAATGTCTGAAAGTCTAGCTGGGCCAGCATGCACTTCATTTCTTAACCAAGTAATATGAACCTTGGAGGGACTAAATGGGGTTGAATATGGAAGAAATCAGGATTTTAGGGAGCAAACAGCAGCCATAGGTGGTTTAATGCTCCTTCTTACTACAGGCAAAGACAAGTGTGCCAGTGCTCTGATCTGAGGAGTGGTCCTGCAGGAATAATATACATGTCCTGTAAAGTGAGGCTGTCTTCTGAAAAATAAATATGTACTTGATATTCAAGACAGGGTTCAAAGCAAAACCTTCAAAAGGCATACAGTGCAGGCATCATATCCTCAGCAATAGCTGTATCACCCTCCAGTCTTGCTCCTGCTGCACAGCACTGCTTCCTACTCTAGATGTACGAGTACACATTTACCTGTTTCATGCTGTTTTGACTAAACTGTGTCCTATCTAGCACAGACTATACACATATTTTTACTAGTTCTTTTTCCAGGTGAGCAAAGCTTGTGCTTGTCATGGGGAAATTATATTAATGGCAAATAAGATATCTAGTGAAGAAATGTTTCCATTCACCTGTGATCCCCAAAAGTGAGGACCTACAGGGGAGCCTGTTAATGCAGCCTATGTAATTTCATGCTCTCCATAGCAGCCAGTGTGCTACCCCAGCAATTTCAGCCCATTTACCAAAGCATTAACCTTGATACAGCTCAAATAACCACTTGAATTAATAAAAATAGTGGTATCTCGAAAATATTCCTCACACAGGATTTACAAGTACATGATAAGATGAGAACCTCTGTCTCCTCAGAAGATGCCTTTATTTATATTTTTGACCATTCCTATTTTGAAAACATAGTAGTTGTTTTCTGGTTTGTGGAATTAAGTAAGACCTATCCATTTTTCCTTTTTATTTGCCTGTCACATGAAGTTGCTCAGTCATTTGGTAGGCATTCTTTAGCAAAACTGACTCTCTTAAGAATTCCCACTGAATCACACTGAATTTTAAATTGATTAGGTTAGATGAATGTAAGTGTTAATGCAATGCTTTGTTGTTGGGTCCGTCTGTCCCGTCATGTCCCCCGTCACGTCCCCTGTCCCCCCTTCTATTGTTTGCAGTTTAAATGAGTTAAGCTAATAGAAAATAATACTGAATAATTAAAATCCCAACCTTTTGGTACAAACATAACAGCTGAATTGAATCTATTACCAACTAATAATTTGCTACATTATTTACCGTTAGCTACTAAACCTTGAGTTAATGACAAAATATCAGACAGGTGAATGGGGGATAAAATATGGTAACAGGGTCAAGTGTCATCTAGCTGACCAGATGTACAGAAGTGTTCTTTATCAGATTGCAGAAATCTTATTCATCCTATAAGAAATATTTTGGGGCAGGGAGAAATGCACCAGCCCTGAGTAACTGGAATGAAACCTGGAGGTGCTTGAAAGGGCAAACTATGCTGCAGCAGTATCTTGTATACTGCTCTCTAAATACACTTGGTAATGGCTGTTTGCTGAGAGCTATAGGCATCCTTCCAAATACTGAAAATTCATGACATAAAGGGGGGCCAGAGACTGTGAATGAATTTTGACAGATCCCTCAAATAAATGGCAAAAAGCAGCTCAGTAGTTTTTGAGTTTCGTGAGAGTCTCAAAACCTAAACCAGCAATACCACCAGAACTTTTTTTTTTTCTGGCTAGCAGGGTCGTGGGAAGTTTCAGCTGAACCCTAGAAGATTTGAAATGTAATAGCATGTGTTGTGACATAGTGTAAAATGACTGAGACCAGAGTAATAGGCTCTTGTCAGTGAGATTTTATGAGCTGGCAAACAAGAAAGTGAGCTGTTAATGGCTGTTAATTTGGGCCATGAGATGAGAATACTCAGCAAGGTTTGCATACACAATTCCTCAAAAGAAAGAAAATTAACTGCTTTTCTCAGACTATGTCTACTGTCACAAAATTCCAAAACTTCAAAAGCTTTTTCGGGAAAACTGAGGAGATCTGTTTTTCGTTTTATTCTCTCTGATAGGATGAAAAGGCTCTGCAATGGAAGACAATATGAAGAAACTTTCACTAAAGAGAGAAGTCCAACTCCTTTACTGCAGGAGGAAGAACAGTGGCACCCTTAACATGAATCCTTAAGGATCATATGTAATACTGAACAAGATACGTGAAGCTTTGCAGTATTTACTTCCAGTACCAAATTGAGCTGAACTGCAACGGAAAAGTGGGATTTCACCATGGCCACTGCTGAAAGTGAACAGAGTGTGTGAAGAGGATGGACAAAGTGTGCTAAGACAACTGGCCCACTAGATCTGAACGTGCAATCTGCTTTGAATACTTCTGCTCCCTCCCCCATTTCTTTGAAAATCCCTAGGCGGTGCAACATTCAGTGAGCCTTTGAGGAATGTCTGTTCTTTCTGAGAAGACTTAAGGGCACTGAGAGAAGAAGGGCAGAAGGGTAAGTGCACGAGAGGGAAAAAACAGTAAAGGAGCACTACTGTCAGAAGTAAAATCTGTCTGACGGTCTTTTACTCACCCTTTTTTATGACTGAATTAGCAAAGTCCAGTGTCTCTGGGGTTTTAGCCCTCAGTCTTTGTGATTAAAACATGTTTATGTTGAGGATAGCTCACTTTATCATCCACTTCTGATTAAACAGAATCCAGTTGTGCTGTCTGAACTGTGGTATCAGCCAGTTGTTACTAAAATGACATCAGTGCTTTAATCTTTAGGACTCTCCATTCTTACAGGGCTCAAACCACATCCACTGCATGAGCTGCTGTTGCCTTTGAACTGTGAAGTGTTAAGGCTGCTTCTGCTAAATGCAATGAATTATAACCCTTTTTGCAAATGACACATAATATCATACTTCCTGCTGTGAGAAAGTGATTCTGTTTCTTTTGTCATTCCATTGAAAAGCGATTTAAAACAAATAAACAAAAATAGAAGTGGATTTTTTTTTCTGATTTTCTTTGAAATACTCCCATGGAAAATGTCCAGCAAACTCGAATGATCAGATATGTACAGAGTAGGACATTTGGTAAGCTTTCCCCTGTGACTGAACAGGATATTGCTATTAGTGAAGTGTGATTCACCATTAAAGTAGTCTCTGATGAGATAACAGTTAAGCAATTACACAGTTTGTAATGTTTTCTAAAGTTAAACTGTCATGTAAAAGGTGTAATCTTTGTCTTCTAGGAAGTTTTGTTACAAATTGTTACCAAGTTTTAGGGAAGATTATGTGAATAATTTACAACTACAGAAGTCAACTGACTGTTTGGGTCATAGGAGTAAGTTGTACAGAAAAGTCCCTGGATAGGAACAACAGTTAGATGAAAGAATGTGTCTTCAACTTTTATGTACGTAATGTCATGAAAACAAATCTGTGTCAGAAAGTTATATGGCCCTCTGAAAAGCTTTTGAATGTGGCTCTAAGTACAGAATCCATACAATTAATGGCAATGTAGTTCTGACAGCTTGACCACACCCAAGCTTTCCTTGACCTTAGGCTGTGCAAGAATGCTTATTTCTACTACAGCTTTCTATTGACAGGCAGATGGATTTGAGATGCCTTTATATTATTCTTATTTCAATGAAAAGCAAACAATCGACAAAGGAAGCTCGCTAGACTTTGATTTTTTTTTTCTTTTTATTCAATAAAACACATAGAATCATTTTACAGGAAAAAGAAAATACTGTGCACAGTGCTATGATTTTCTTAAAAAGGATGCAAATTTCCTCTTATTCCTGTTAAGTGGTATAATTAACAAGGGTACGTTCTCATCCTCTTGCTCTGCTTTTATTTTTGAACGGGATCATCATCTATACAATAGTTAATTCCAGAAGTTAAAACAATTAGACTATGTGGAATTCATTAGATGAGTGTGACCCTAACTCCAGCATCTTGGTGCCAGGTGAGATGAAAACCCTTGGCTCCAGTTGAAGGTGGATTCCCCTGACTAAAGCTGTGCAGGAAAAGGAACACCATGCTCAAAATGACTCAGCACAGGGCTCAGGTAAGGAAGGGTCAGGACAGGTGGGTTGTGTCTGTGGTAAGGGCTCATAGTACAGACCTAGAGTGACACCAGACAAGCACAGGAACGTAAGCAGCAGCCCAGGGAGATTGCTCTACTGTAGGTGCTGTTTTCTAATATATTCTAGCTACAGGATCAAGAAACTCTAGAACAGCCTCAAACTGAAGCAGGACTGATGGTTTAAAGCTCTTGCTCCTTACTGGAAAAGTTCTATGTTATAGAAATATAGCTTGTCCATTCCCTCAAAGACTAGCGACTTTCAGCGCTGAAGTTGGGAACTGAGCAGGGCCAGACTCCCTCTGTTGCTTAAGCTTTCATTATACACCAAATTATTTTTTTTTACAGGCTTGTATTTGAATGAAAAATATTTTACTTGTTAGTTATTAAAATCATATTACAACCCTAATGTGTCTTTTTATAGGAACGAAACAGATTGTGTGCTGTACTGATATTTCTGTGCCTGCCAAATTTCAGTGAGATGTTCCTGATGTTAACAATATTGCTTTCAGTAGGCTTTTCTGTGGTATATAGTGAAAAGCAGTAAAAGACTGCTCTTGCAGGGCTGTGTGGAAAGGCTCTTACAGATAAAAAATAGTGATTTTACTAATCTAGCTTGTGTAAGAATAATGTGCTCTAGTGGTATTTCCTTTACATATATTTTAAATAGATATTATAACTGAAAATCTGGTACTGGGACAAACATGAAAAGGGACAAAGCATTGTGACAAAGAGGAAAGCAGTGTGGTTATGTAAAGCTTATTACTGTTTTCACAGTGCAAAGCAAGTCTAAAAAGAATGGCATGCTGATCTCAAACACACTTTGCATTGACAAAATACATATTTTTGCATAGTCTATCTAGGGAGATAGACTGTTCTATTGACTTATATTTTTTCAGTTAGGCTGTTGCTTTAAAATAAGACATGAAATGTCATTAGAAAATTAAAAACCTCTGATTAACAGCTTATTATAACTAAAAAGTGAAACACTTAAAAGTATGCTGGGTAAGAATGATGTGTGGCTTGCACAACTTGTGAGTAATTTTATGAAGCCAGGAAAAATTACCTCACGGTTAACAAACTGGCTGAATAATAATAAATATAAGTATTCCCTCTGCTACCACAGACTTTCTATATGTGCATAGGTGAGTCACAATTCCTTCCTAATTCTGTTCCTTTACAAAACTGTAATAGGATAACAGTACTGTCTATGCCTTTACATAGACAGCATAAGGAAAAACCCCTCACATTTACAATTCTCAGGCATTCAGATGCCATGGTGACAAGTGCCGTTTAAATCTCTCAAACAAACTGGCAAAATCATGCATCTTTGTAAAATAAAACCCGCATCTCACATGGGACTAAAAACACCTCAGCACATATTAATTTCTTTACTGTACAACAAATGGGCTTTTGCGTTCCTTTGAGGACTGTTTAACTTGCACGACAAATGAAGCAGGGATTCTATCCGCAACTCCTCTACGTCATTTTCTTGCTTCCATTCAAGGCTGCCTTTTGTGCTCAGGAACACGGCAACTCACCTCATACCCTTTCAGACAGGGTGCACTTGCAGGCGTGCAGACAAGCACAGCAAGCAAGTCCACCAACTCGGTGGCTCTCCCAGGCTCCACAAAGCACAGCCACACACAGCGTTCCCACAGCTGGCTTTGCCCTCTCCTCTGAGTCATGCTGCTACCTTCAGCAGACTGCTGTTATGAAAAAAAACACCTTTCCCACAGACACAAGGAGAAACTGCAAACACTTTCAAACTTAATACTACTTGCTTCATTCACACAAGTCTCAGCCTTTCCCAATAACTTTCTAATTTAAGAAGTAAAGAGAAGGGACTTGATAGTGACAGCATCTTTCAAACAATAAAGCACCTTTTGGCACACTTACAGATCTGTGCTCGCCAGCATATTCAACCCAATCTATGGTCTCTTCTTAAAGGTAAAAAAAAAAGTCTTTATAAAATATCTTACTGCTTTTTACATTATTATTATAAAGCCAGTGCAAAGTTAAAACCTTTTGGAAAACTTCAATGATTTTTTTTTTTTTTTTTTTTTTTTTTCACTTCAGCAACATTTATACCAAGAGGAACAAAAAATTTCCTGGCTTCCTCGGCAAGGCAAAGCTGTTCTGCAAACTAGTATGTCTTACAGAACTTAGTATGTCTCCTCAACATTTTCTGATCTATTGGCAATCAATACCAAGTCATCTCATGCGGAAGCAACATCACACTTTGCCAGCATGCCTCCATTTTCTTCTGTTTAATGTTGTGTGGCTGCAAGTAATATATAAAGCTCTCAAGGACAAGGCACAGCTCAAGAGCCCCAGAGAGAGACCCTTGTGGAAGGAGGATAAGTGCATGAAAGAAAGGAAAAAACTGAAAAGAAAAAATCTTAAAGAAATCTTTTGCTATCTACATTTCAGTGTATCCCCATATCAACTTTAAGTCTTTGACACAAAATAAACAACATTTGTTAAGTGCTTATTTAGTACGCAAATTCTTCATCACTTCTTAAATTCAGAAGTAACAAAGATGAGGTGTGACTTATAATACTAGAAAAAGCTTGCCAGTGCTGAATTTCCTATTTGTGCTCTTTTGTTAATTATCATTTTGCACACTTTAAACTCATTGGTTTAAATAGCTACACAATACATTTACAGTGACAGTTTATGAAGCACCCTCCTGGCTACTCCAAGATATACAGCAAGAGTCAAACTTTCAGGGTACCTCTAAACATTTTCTGCATAAATATGGACATTTCACTTTGCAGATACAAATTGTGCCCCTGCTTATTTGAGTACAGTGTGCAATCAGATGGGCTTGAATGTTTTGTGCATACATTTTTAGGCCTGCCAAGAACCTATTCCAAGTTCAGTTACGTAATTTAATGGATCAATCCTTTATGGTCTGCTTGACCACAAAAATACCTTTCTTGGGGTATCCTGGGTTCAGCTGGACACACTAAAACAAGAAGAAAGAGAAGTTCAAGGTATTTCTGTAATTTTTACCCAAAATTCTGCAGGTGCTTCTCTCTTCTGAATTGTCATTACATCAGTTAGCATACAGTATCTGGTGCATTCTCGAAGTTTGCACATTTTGCTTCATGAACTGACAGTCTGCTTTCACAGAACTGACATAAGGAGCAAATTTTGAAAATGATGCTTTTTCATTTCGAAAATCATAAGGTGAAAAAAAAAGATGGGGATTGCTAGCTGCAGGCTGACTTGTTGCATAATTTAGAAAGAAAAATGACTCCACATACATAGGTATATAAAAATATGATTCTGCATTTTCTATATTAAAAAACATCAGAATCTTTGAGCTCAGTTACTCTCAAAAAACAAGTAACAATTGAAAGTATGTCCTTAATTATCACAAAAAGCCATAAAGGTGTTTATTATTCCTTTGCATCATCCTTTTGCCAGTGTGTTCGATTTGCTTCTTGTTGTTCTGCTTCTTCTTTTTTTAATGCACCAGAGTTTAGAAAACATTGTGACCACTGCATCTAAGTTTATAATTTTACAGTAACATTTTTGAGGCAGACCTGAGCAAAAATTTCTGCCTTTTTTTTTTTTTTTAAATCTTTACTTCTCCATTTTCTTCTTTAGTGGTCTCTTGAAAAATCCAGCCTGCAGAAAAGAAAAAAAGTGACTAAGAACTGCTCAAAATATACAACCTATATTGGTAGCATTCATGTGCTAGTTCTTACTACTATTTTACTTCTTTCGATACAGTAAAATCTCATTTAATATTTTATCACTGAAGTACAACATGGTTTTTCCTGGAATGGACAAACTAAAGAGACGTGATCAAAGCAGCAAAAGGAGTACAGTTAATATATAGTAAGCAATTGCTGAGTCATTGTTATGCTCACATAATGCCAAAGGCTAAACCAATTAATAATATTTGGTACTCAATTGAACATATAATACTTTATTTTATACTTGTGAATTTTTTCAAGAGATTATGCATTTTCAAATTTATAAACTGTTAGAATCTAATGCAAGCATGAACCATGTATTTTATCTTGGAGAAGAGTGCCCACTTGTGGCAATACTTACACCACTTACTTATGCACAAAGAGAAAACCTGGTTATCAAAAGCCACAGCCAAAGCTAAATAAAAACCCCTTAAAAATCCCTTAATCATAGTAAAATATCTTTTTGGTTTTCTTTTTATAATGTACTGGAAATACAGGTTTCAACTGGTTAGCACTGCATGTTACACAACAGAATAATGTAGCGTTATTATTTAGTAATTTCTACAACATTTCACTCTACTTATTAGATAATAATATTGTCTGTGAGATTCTTAGTTATGAGAAGGACATGGCAGAGTATTTAATCATATTTGTTTAATTTCATGAAGACAAGAAGATGCAGCTTACCTTCCACAAAGCAAATATAAGCAGTGCAAGAATCAAGAGTCCAGCAAAGATGCTCAGGAGGATAACCCACAAGGGGACTGTCCCTGGTGGGAGTTCTTTGGAAATCTTAACCATGGTCTGCAAAGTGTTCAGAATGTAAGCAATAAATAACTTGTCCTTCTAAAATATCAACGAAGCATGAATGTTATCACTATGCAGTGATTTTCCAGGGTACCACTGCATTCTAAGTATAAGAATTTGTAGGAGGAAATTGAGAAAATAATCTCCAACATGAAACACTGTATTTACATAATATCTTGCACTTTGTATACCCATTAATTTCATGAGAGTTGGCCTGCTATAAGTTGGTAATCATTGTCATGAAGCATACAGGACCAAATCCATGAATAGTCAAAGTATATGTTAGGAAGTCTTTTCAGTATATTCTTTATCACTCGGTGTCTGCCTCCCTGAAAGGTGGCAGTGATTAACATGCTTCCAAACCAAATAAATAAAGTAAGAGTAGAAGGCTGTGTAGATACTAATTCTATTTTAAATCAGGCATATCTGGTGTAAAATAAACTGAAATAAGGAATATTCACATTTAAATAGATATGAATATATAGAAGTTTGAGTTATTTTAACTTAAGAATTTTTTAGAGGAACAACTTTATAGTTCAAAAAAGCATTGAAGAGCTCAACACTAAACATTCAGTTTTAAGTTATGTTTTTAAAAAAGTTAATTCTGAAATTTCCTGGTTTGTAAAGGCAGCTCTCATTATCTGCAAACATTTCAGCTGTGTTTTCACGCCTAGATTGAATTTTAATCTATCACTTAAAAGAGATGCCTGGATACAATAACAGATAATTGTTGACCTGTGATGTTTGTATTTCCAAAAATATTTTGCACAAGATGTAATTCACACTGAATATTACTTTGCTCTAAATTTTGGGGGTGTTAACAATAATGACACATAATAAGACATTTACTTAAAAATGAACAGTGTTATAAATAAGCTCCTGCATGTACAAGTTATCACAAAAAACCAATGCATTAACCACTATAAATGTTTTGGAATAAAGAGTATTAAAAATAAATTAAATTTCTAACAAAATTAAAGACATTTGTCTTGATACTTGACACCACTGCTATGTTGTTATATACTTTCTTATCTAAGAAAATGACAGGGAACTTCTGAAAAATAAAAGATCCTGTTTCAAACTGATATCCTGGGTAATGAAGTGGAAAGAAATAATAAATAAATAAATAATAAATAAAATACAATGTACTTCTAAATGACCCAGGACAATTTAAATAATACTATTCATTCCTTAAAATACTTTAAATTATAATTTTAATTTATACAGATGCAAGAAGCATTTATCCTGCTACAGGCAGAAGTACTTCAGACAGTACTTCTCACCCAGATACACTGGTTGGCAATGGGATTTTGGTATCATCTGACTAATTCTGACATTTCTACTGTAATATGAAATCACTTTTATTTAGAGTAGGATAATACATTACAATAGGTAACAATCAATTCACTAGTAATAAATGAAAACTGATGATTCAGTAGCACAATAAATCCTATGAAGAATAAATCCATGAACTATCATGTTATTACCTCTAGTTTTTGATGGTCATTTCTCAAAATCAGTGATGAGTTCTCACTCCTAAGTAACGCTTTCACAACAAGGGTTAAGCTGTGAATACTTGCCTGGAAGAAGACAGACATGGCTATGGTTTACAATTAGATAGTTTGAGGTAGAAAGCTTCATAGAAATGAGAAGGGTGAAAGCAAAACTTAATGCTAAGGTTTTTGGAGGTGCTGAGAAATGTGAAACTCAATGGAGCTGTTCACGTGTGTCACCTTCAACACACACAGATCACTGTTTACAAGACAGCAATAAAGCTTTCAAAGAACAGAGAGCAGAGATTTTGAAGAAATAATAACTAATCCTGGAATACTACTTTGGACCCAGGGACAGATTCAGGCTTCCTAAAATTCTGCTGTATCTCCACTCCTGTCCTGTTATTTTACAGACAAAACCAAAGAGACAAAACAGGAACTCAGTATCAGAAATCTATCAGCTGAGAAAAATGGACCACAGCCTGGTCATTGTTGTAACTATCAGACAATATTGAGGTGTGCCCTGAGATGAAGACTCTCTCCTCTGCTCTTTTTGATTAAAAAGTAATTTCTAGACTTGAAAAATCTTTCCAGATTAAAAATCGCTTAAAAATTACATGCTTCTACATACCCCTCCTTACATCTGCTGAATTAGAATTTGTAGATGCATCAGTAGCTATTAAAAAAAGGACCATCAATACAGGATAAGTAAGGGGTTTCCTCTTACTATGTTTTGAAAATCCTGCTAAGTTCTAAGTACTTACTTTAAGGATAATAAAATACATGTAACTTAGTATTGAGGAAATTTTAAAATAGCAAGAGAAATGATTTCAAATACTAGGGGACTGTGGAGACTTAAGAAAATGAAATGTGCCATTTTAGGAAACATTAGAAATGTTGGCTTAAGTTTCTCAAACCCAAGAGTATTCTGAATACAAATGGGATTTACTTACTTTTATGATGGTAGGTTTCCATACTCTTAATGAAACATTCACTTGGTATATGTCAGATGGGACCAGGGCACAATTAATAGATGCACAGCTGTATGTATCACAGTCCTATTTAAAAGGAAATAGCATGAATTAATAGGAAGAGACTTTCACATTACTAAAATAAAACCATGTAAACTATGATATATACAGATCACAGACTTGCTGTGACACCAGTACTAAACTGATATTAATCACTGAGGCTTTTTGTGTAAAAATGACACTGTAGTTTATAAAATGAGTTGAGATATTCATACTGTGGTAGAATACACTCAGTTTTTGCAGGCTTCCTTAGCCTTGATTACTGTAGGTACGCAGCAAAAGGCATCAGCAGAGTTCATAAAGGAGGTACAGCCTATAACAGCAAGCGGTTTTTTGCCAGCACAGCTATGGCTTCCCTGCAGTGTTTCTTGATCCTTTCAAATTGTGGGACACTTGTATGTTTCAAGCAAGGCAGGATAAGTGTGTGAAGAAATAAGCATCTTTACTTCCCAGGGTCACTTTCTAGCTGGGAGGGCAGCAGAATTATGTTCAACACTTCAGAAACATTTGCTTAGCTTAGACCTTTATTACTTCTGTGAAGGACTGAAGCATGGCAAAATACTCTTCTCATGGAATAGTTTCATCTGCACCAGAAACTCAGCTTGTACTGCTATGCTGAGGAGGTTGTATGATGGCTTTCCCTCTGACATGCCGTCATAAGTACAGCAGCAAAATTACTTTGCAACTCTTCTGTTGTGTAAACGTGAGAGGCCAATCCCTTCCAAATAGGATCATCAAATACATTTCTACCAGTTGCATGGAAAATCTATCAGATCAGAGGGCTAGCATTTGAAAGTATTTTCAACTGGATGTCTAGAAAATTTGCAAGGGAGATGAGAAGCTTTTAAACTATTACCATTTATTAATTGCAATGGGAATATAGAAGGCAAAGATTTACTTAGCTATCAAATGTACTACTATTATTTATACATGTGCTAGACCTAAAAAACCCTCAAAACAATCCACCCCAAATACAGTTCCACATACAGTTTTGTAGCTAAATAACTAGTCTACATAAAGATGAATTTTCAGGCTATGAAGACAAAGTGACTTTCCATAGGATACAGCTTTAGAGAAGCTTTTATATATTTATTGCAGAAGTACTATGCTCCAATATCTGGGTTAATATCTGGGATGAATATATATACCATACATAGGCTTACCATAATTGTATCCTTTGTAGGTTCTTTTATTTTTGGCAACACAAATGGTTTACCGGTGCCGATCTTTAAGGGATCTACAGGGTAACTAGTTTGGCAGACGGCATTCTGTTAGAAGAAGTAAAAATATTATTCTTACTGTCTGAATATGCAATCAATTTACAAAAAAATGTTCTGGAAACAAGGCAACATTAATAATATTTAGTAACATTATTAACATTTACTAATCACTAAATGCAATAAACCTGCATATTGCAAGAGTGAAGATTAGGAAATTCAGATGGTATAGGTATTTTAAGTATAATTATTCAAACAGAAAATGAGTTTTTTATGAGATAATTGAACCTAAATTCTATTCAGCTACTTAAACATCTGCAGAAGGAAACAAGAACTTCTTGCAAGATGACCACTATGTGAAGCAGCAAGGGTTGTCTATTGAAAGAGCTAAATAGCTTTTGCATGGGAATCCACAGAGGTTCTACCTTAGCAGTAGGTTAAGTGACAGGCAGGTTAAGTGCAGGATTCAGGAGCCTCTGCTGCAGTACTCGGGGAAGGGCAGCAGGTGCTGGAGCACTGTTAGACCTCCATGTCTCCTTCAAAGGCAGCTGGGAAAACCTTCAGTGTCTTTGGTGAGGGGGCAATTTGGTTTTTTTCGGTCAGGCCATTCACTTTCAGATTGCTAGCATGAAGAGGATTGCAAATCCCCTGCAGTGCACTTTGGCACCCTACTATCACTGGGGTGTAGCTAGCCATAGGTGAATTATACCTATAGAAAAAGCACAGATTTGTTGATTTTATATGCAAACTTGGGTCAAATATGGTGATTGCCTAGGAATTAAAATAAGGGGGGAAGGAATTTAGGAACAGACATAATTCCTTTGTATTCTAAACACTAAATATTTTGGGGTTTGGGGATTTTTTTGGTTTGTTTTTGTTTTAAAGTGAACACTGAACTTTCATTTAGAGCATTTGGTTTATTTTTCAGTGGTGCAACACCTCAAAACTAATTGAAATATTTGGAGAGAGGTGCACTTGTGTGTCTGTCTCTGAGTGAAAGATAAAATAATAATAAAAAAAAAGAGGTTTGGTCACCACTTAGTGATATTTGGGTTCTTCAGCCATCCATTCATTGATATAGCACTACTTTTAATGTTTACATATCTGGAATCAAGGGCTTTGCTGGAATTGTGATCTCCTTCAGCTGCTTTGGAGTAATGAAATAGAAAAACTCTGATGAGGGCTGCAGTGAAAAGCATTTGAAAGATAATGACCTACCATCCCCTTCAAGGTGTCTCAGAGCCCCAGAGAAGGAAGAAGCCAGAGTGCTGGAGAGCAGACATGCAGGAAGGCTAATTTCAGCAACCAAAAGAAGAGGACTGAACAGGAGACTGAGCTCTAGATGTACATAGCAGGACTAGAGCATTTGCAATAGGCGCTGCTGACAATGGAGATAAACAGGCTCAGTAGGCAAAACTAAGAAAGAAACTTGTGTCACTCATATCTCAGTCTGGACCTCTCATCACTTGGAAATTTATAAAATTAACCTTGTTATAGTCCAGTTATTGTTCAACACCATTTTAGATTTGCTTGTTTCCTTTTAAAAAAACTTGTCTTTTTATGCACATCTGTACATGCTCTTAAAACACTAGCATCTTGTCTTAGCATCTTAGATACTAAAAGCAGTATCTACCTTGAAGAGAGCCATAACCCCAAATGTTTGCATTTTGCAGTTCCTTCCAACAAAGGAATTTCCAAAATGTAAATTAATCACAGAAATATGAATTTCTAGCTTACTTGAGAATGTGACAATGCAGTAAGGTAGAGAAGAGTGTTCTTGGCTGCTGTTACATTGGGAAATAAGATCTGCAGTGTGAGGTTTGGCATTGGAAAGTGTTCACCTTTTTCAATCTATAAAAAAAAAGAAAAACGTTTTGATGAGTACTTTCCTTATTTTGTTGGTATTTGGTTGTGAGTTTTTCCTTTCCCTCTGTGGTTTTTTATGTTTCCACAATCAGTTATGCAAAACCTGGTTTGATGTACTCTTTCCCTGAGAACAGCCTGTTGTGAATAAGCAGACACATTCTTCTGTGGTCTTTGGTAATACAATGCTCTTACTGAAGGAAATCAAATGAACAGGATGAAAGGGGCCATTCTGACATAAATGCCTTCTTGTTATCTTGTTTACTGTATCCTTTTATCATCTGGGACTTCTAGCTAAGGCAATTTCATCTCAATTTTTAATAAAGCCTTTATTAATGTTTTTTCATAAAGCTTTAAGATGGGAGAGGAGCCATTGCAGTAGCGGTTGCTCCTGCTGGTTCCTCCTTAGGTCTGCTTAGGCAACAGCCCTCCTGCTCATCTGCTCCTCTTCCCTCTTTTCCCTGTGAAGATCACAGGACATATCTGTAAGTTGCTGCTCCTTCTGAACAGGCTTGCCAGGGCTGAGGATGGAGAAAACACCTAGGCGGAATTGCTCATAGGTGAATTGGTGATCTTTTCTCTGAAGTGGATGAGCTTAATAAAAATTGAAAAACCTGTTTAACTTTTTTCTTCTGACTACTCATCTGTGACAAGCTGGTTGTAGAGATGAGTTTTGCTCACAAGATCGTAAGTGGTATGCTCTGCAGTTTACCAGCTTTCACATTCAGAAAGCAAAGATTTTGAAATTTGATGAATAATGCCTTAAACATCCACAAAAGCTTTGAGATTACTGGATTTGAACACTTCAACTAAGAACAGTCGCTGAGTAAAACACTATATTTGGGCTAAAAAACAGAAAACCCCTTTTGCTATTGCTATTTAGTGAAAGCAAGAACTTTCCCATGCCCCATTTTTTACAGACAGAAGTTGATACAGACTTTTATTCTTTTTATACAGGACCCTTGTTCAGCTTTGAATTTGACACTGGGGAACAAGGCTGCTCTCAAGATAACTAAATTCAGTCCTACTGCAACTTGAGGCTGGGCCTGTAGTCCATTAAATATCTCTTCCAACTGATTATAGCTTGCAGTATTCCTTCCATTAGGAAGACAACATTCTTGGAGCATGGCATTTGCCTTTTTCAAAGCTGATTGAATTTTAGAAGTACCCGTTCTAAACTGCAATGAACATAGGTTAAGTTCTCATGTAACATGCTTTCTTTCCCCTGCTGAGGGCAGCAGATCTAAAAACCACCAGAACTATTCTGCAGAGGTGGACCACTCTGAGAACCTCTGACTCACCTTATTCCAAAGCAAGCAAGAAAAAAAAAAAAGGTGTTAAGCACAAAATACCCATGTACAAGGTTTAACATATTGCATAGGTGCTATAAGCTATCACATTAAGCAATTCAAATGAAATGAAAAATAAAAAATTAAGCCAGTACCTATATCATACACTTTTAATCGTTTCTTACCCTATAATGCAGAGTAACTTCATCCCCAATCTGCTCTGTTGTGTTAATAGCAGTAGGGAGAGTATCATTTGCTGCAATTATAACATGGTGCTCTTTGAAAACACTGTGGGTTAAAAGAAAAACACACAAAAACCTCAATAAGCACACAAACTTCATAAAAACTCCAGCAGTTAATAATATAGGTCTTTTCCAGGACTAGTCTTGCAATTAAAAGTGCACTGCTACTTCCACTGAAGTTCAAATCATCCGTTTTCTTAGTAGTACTCACTTTTTATTATGTATGTTTTAAATGTTTTATGTATGTTTAAATGTTTAAATGTTTAAATGTTCAGATAAAACTACAAAATGAGCAAATATTGTTCCCCAAAATAATACTTCAGGGCCCACTTTTGCTGTTCTTATTCTAGCTGTGCAGTCCCTTATCCTGAGCATTGCCATGTGAAACAAGCAGGGTCCTATAAAAGACAGAACCAAGTAAAAGCAGAATAAACCCAGCATGTTCTAATTTCAACCTTATTCTTTATGGGACAAACGAAGACTGGATTTGAACCATGAAATGCATCCAAAATTAATTTCACTTAATTATTTACACCTGTACACTATGCAATGCAGTCTACTAATAATATTTATGTTTTTCAGGGGTGGAATTTAACTGAATTCTGGCTATTTCTGAAAATAACGAGTACTACAAGACCTACATTAATGTTTATGTCTGAACTGATTAAAAAAAAAACCCCTGAGAATCTAAGTTAGGCTAATCTTGGAAGCTGGAAATCAAACATCACACTGTGCACTATTATAGTGATACAAACTCATGTCCATCAGGAAGCAGGAAGCATTTGCTTTCTTATGTGAAATGCCTTTGAATGAATAGAGCAAAGTACAAGAATCAATAAAAGCTGCTGTTATACTTGCAAACTGGAGATCAAATTTAAATAGACGAAACGGAGATACAGCAAGATAGGGACAGTAAATCACCATCATTTCATGTATTGCTCTTTTCAGTGAAGCCTGTGCTTCCTGTTCATCAGACTAGAAGCTGTCATTTGTAGATACTGAGCACAGCTCAACAACAAAACCTATACGATGCCCTCTTTAAACACCCACTATTCACTGTGTTGGCAAATAGAAGTACAAAAAAGCATCAATACCTTACAAATATTAATCCTACTTCATATTTTACTGGAATTGTAACATGTCCTCTGTTGTCACTCAAGGTCTCAGGTGGTTCTTCACTGTCACTAAAATAAAACAACATATGCCACTCAGACCAGAGTGTGCAGATGCAACATGACTACTAGGTGGGAATGGATCTTAAGAAACCGAAATACCTACATCTCTGGGTATGAAAACACACTATTATTTCCAGTTAATTACTATCTCCTAAAAATAAATTCAAAATATTATTTCCACTAAATAAAAAGTTAAGTCCTGCACCAGTTCCAGCTCAGAAATGCATCTTTGTTAAATATATAGATTGCAGTTGACTTAATGAAAATGGATCAATTAAGGGCCACTATTCTCACACCATCCCTGGATTTTGCAGGGGGAGCAAGCACTGAGGGCAAATGCATTCCTTTATCACAGATCACTTTTGCAATGCTCTTGCTCTTTGAAGGCCAGACCTTTTCATATAGCATAAACTGTGATTCATGCAAAAGTATTCACTGATTTTGTAAGAGAATAAACCCTTTCTGAAGGTAAACCTACTGGAAATTGTGACTAATTTGTGACTCCCAGGCTTACTATAAACAGCTGTTTATTTAGTCCATTCCATCCACTGTTGGACCAAGTACATCTGTAAAGATGCCAGCTATATAGATTGTTTAGCACTTCTGAGTTCAGAAAAGTCATCTTTGTTTTACTATGAAACAAAAGCTGTAGACCATTCTAAGGGGAAAAAAACCCAATTAAAAATCTGAAGGTAAGCAAGTAATGAATGCAACTAACCTTGTTGCATACACATGAACAGTAGCATTTTCCAGGAGATATGATGCATTGAATTGGAATGATATTTTGAAGGAAATCTGTTTAGAGAAATACATTACACATTTTAAAAGGGAAAAAAATAATAAAAGCACAGTAATAACGTTTGATCTGATGACAAATGAGCAACTGCGCTACTTTCATCTATGGAATCTTTGTTCACATTTTAATACTTTTCTATGAATGAATCCACTTTTTTGAGTTTGTCCCAAACAAGAAGGAAATCTAATATTTATCGCTTATTAAACAGAAGCTGAGATTTTCAGAATTGAGAAGCCTCAGTAAAACTTACTATATAGTATATTAGAAATACATAGCTAAATAATTCTTAACAGAAACCAACTGGTCTTGCAAGCAGTTTATCAAAACTTTTTTTTTTTTAATCTATTGAGGAAGAAACAAAGCTTTAAAACCTGGCAATTTGCAGTGGAAATGAGCTGTCTATAGAATGCTGCTGGAATCTCAATACATGGTAAACCACCTAGAATACTGAACATAAATACATGTTTATAATGCAAATAAACAACTACTATACAAAAATTCCCTACTCATTATATATATTATATATTTTTATATATATATATATATAAAATGTATATCTATCTATCTATCTATCTACAGATATTTCTTCATATAAAAAAAAAGAGCCAGGAAGATGGTTTAAAAAGGAATGTATTAGGCTTGCTTATAAATGAGTCAGAGATTTATTGATTTCTGATTGCAAAGGCGAGTATGAAATTTCTAAATTTCGGGATCTATAGCTACAGATGAACTAACAATCAAAGCACAAAAGGAAAATGTGAAATACTCAGTAAAGCAGGGAGTGGAGCATTGTGGGCACTGACATTGGTTAGAATGTTTACTTGGCTGCAAGAAAGTAGCAGTTGACTTAACCCTACAAGTTCAAGACACAAGCTGGAATGTGTATGTGGGAGGGAATATAAGGGGACGTCTCTCCTGATGGTCCTTCTGTTATGCATCTTCAATACAGAGGTGACAGAGGAACATCTGTCTCTGTTTCAGCAGGAGATACAGACTTATCAGTGGAGCTGTTCAAGCTGGGGCTTGATTTTAAGTGCACTGCTTGCTGTGTACTGAGCAGAGGTGAAGTCTTGATGCTTGGCTTTGACAGATCCAGGGTAACATTTCCATATACCAGCGTATTCTCTTTTCAACTAATGGACTGAATTTTACATACAAAATAAAGTCACAGACTCCATCCGGTGGAAAGCCACAGTATCTAATGTCTTATCAGTACATCCTAACCAATTATCCTACACACCTGGAGCAGACCTGTCTGACCAGGTGTGCCACTTGCCTTCTGACAGTGTCAGACGGCAATAGGCACCTATTACCTCCTCACATACCGCAGCTGACTGCCCAGGTACTGAAGATCTGATATTTCCCTATCTGCCTTAGTGCCGTTTATGTCAAGGATAGCTTGGGAAACATGCATGGACAGGTTTTGGGGTGAACACAACAGAAAAAATATTCAGAAGTGATAGGGACTGCCCTGGCCTTAGAACAATATGAAGCAAAGAGAATTTGCATGCAGGTCTTTTTACCTCTTCTTCAGGTTTTAGAAATGGATATCCCACTTTACAGGTGATGTTGTGACTAGATTCACAGCTATCTTTCTGTATACCCTAAAGCAAAAAGAACGTGAAATCATGACCTTGTGCAAACTCTCTTTAATTTCGATTAAGCAACAATGGCATGTTGAACATGTGTACCACTGCTGCTTTTCATCATCAAAGCATTGTAAGACACAAAGCCTTAATTGAACTGGAACAAGAATAGAAACCCACAACTACAAAACAATTTTCACCTATGGACATCTGCATCAATCAATTAGTAGCAATTATTCCCTTCCAGTGAACGTGTTTGGAACATTAGCAATTATATACAAAGTGGATGCCATGCAAATTAGTCATGGGGTCTAGCAGATCAACGTATGTATGAGCACACAGTTTTTACATGTGATTTTGTAAATGTGTTCCTAGCTTGACAATAAAAGTTATTGAAAAAATCATACTCCGTAAACTCTTGCCGCAGGGTCAGCAACAGTCCTATGGATCCCTGACTTCTAATGTGCAACATCAGGACTGCTCATAGAAAACAAACTTCTCCTAATGTTTCCCACCTGAACTGAGGTGCATCCATAGTATACCTGCTGAGGGAGGCAGAAAAACAGCTACTTTGGAAATGCTGAGATACGGATAAGACATGCACTGATCTATGCTACCCTACCAAGACAGTGCTTTTTCTATACACATGCAAAAGGAGAATTCTAGAGGCTCAGGAGCTGTACTGACAAATAACAAAGCATTTCTGGCTCTACAATTGTACAAATGATTCATGGTGCTGATGTTCATCTGACATGCAGGCACTTGCTGTCTAAATGTCATTATGAAACTTTTGTCTGTAGTTAACAGAGGCTAGGCAAGAGTGTATACAGGTCAAGATAAATACATTCTTTTAGAGGCATAAGTGAGGACAGCACTCCCAGGGAATCTCTTCCAATCAACAGAGATGACGCCCGAGCAGTGAAATTCAGGCTTACTAAAAAGGCTTCCTCAGATCTCTCTAGCAATATAGGTTATGATAAATATGATAATGTGAAAAATTCCTACCTCGATGCCAGCAAAAATAATATTTGGAGAATATTGAACCAAAACTCTGGTATTATAGGCACTGTCTTTTTTGTTCTTCACGGAGAGCTGGATGGTAAACTTATCATTGCGTGACTTTACAATGAATGGAGAAGAGCTGTAAAATAAGTTAAGAATGTTGGACCCCTCAACTTTTGAATCTGTTTTTAACATAAAGAGGAACTTCTTTCAGTGTCCGGAATATATTGTTTCTGATTTAGAAGTTATGACACAGCATTACCTTATTAGACAAGAGAATTTATAATGTAACATATGAATTTTGTACAGATATCAAATGATATAATAAACCCAGTGTAGTTACCTGTCTCCAGCTATGCTTGCTTTTACATTCAGAACAAGATCTGAAATGCATTTATTTTTGGCTCCACAATCTTTTGTGAAAGGAATCTGCAACAATAGTATTTTTATTATCAATTTTATTACATTTAGGATTCAAATTAAATATGTGAATTTTAATTCATTATCTAATTTTATATAAGGTCTCCTGTTTGACAATCAAGGAAGTCTTCCCTAATATTAATCAGCTAAACATGCCAACATCCCATAAAACTCACAGGTGAAACATAAGCTTTCTACTCATTCCCTTCAAAGTGGTTCATTTAGGTTAGAAAAAGAGGCAACAGTAGAAGTATGAATGATGCCAAGCACCATCAAAGTAAATGACTAACATTCTCCTGCTCTAGTTATGTAAAAAATGACAATAAAATTGCTTGTACTCTCTTCTATCTTCAGTTAACTCTCAACAGCTTTAAAACCCCAGGCTGGTTCCCAAGCTTCTCACTCCCAAAGACACATTTAGAGGAGACATCTTGACAGGCTCAACAATCCTCCCTCTTTAGCCAATTTGTGGACAATACTTTCAGCTCTTATGTGGGCTATGAATTTTACCTTAAATAATTTGGTTATTAATACAGAATCTTGCTGACTTACATATTCAGATACTGAATTTGGCAGGTTGCTATCGAGAACTGGCCCACTCTCTGGATCAGAAAAATTGAACTCCAGCAAAACCTTTACAGAGTCCTGAAAGTCAGGCTTATCCTAGAACATAAAGAAAACAAAACTGCTGTTATGGACATTCACATTAATATCTAAGGAGGTTAAAAAAACCTAAACAATGCTGAGGTAAAATATTTTTCAGTCACACTGTCGCCATCCTTGCTAGAGAAGCATTTGCATGCTTGCAATTGATGATAAAGCATTTAATGTGCAAGCCGAACCTTATAAATCTCTACTAATGCTTTTGTGTATCTCATCTCATCATAAAAATGTCACATGGCCTAAGCATATCCAACACAGCTTCATTTAAGAATGTCTCAGAACAGTCAACTCATAGACTTTACTCTTTCAGTTGTGCTTAAAGGATCAATAAGACAAACAGCAGTGGTGTCACATCATGTGAGGTCAAACCTAGGCCTGCTGCTGGATGTATATTCAACCAAATTCTGCATCATTCATCATGAGTTTTGAACTATGACACAACTGTAAAGTCACTAAACTTTTCAAATGCGGGTAGCTTACAATATACATCTCCATTCACTCTGCACATTAGTTACAATCTGGGAAACTTGGTTCTCAGTTTCTAATTTAATTTCTGTTTTGCACTGGAAAAGTCTACTCCATCCCAAAGCTAATTTGCAAGGTTTTTAACTATATTTTAGTAGGAGAAATTGTGCCAATATGCAAACTATACTTCTCGCACACATGCCTCTGCTGAGTTTTGAATGCACCTAAACTACTAGCCACAATAGATGCTTGCTTCCACTAAGTGTGTTATGCTTTTTCTTAAAGACAGGCACAAAGAGACAACAGTAAACAGACTGTACATGTAAGTAATGTTTTTTTGTATGTGTGTATATATATATATATATACATACACATATACAAATTTATACATCCTAAGTAGTCAGTAAATTTCACATACACTTCTTAAGATTAATTCAGGATGCAGATTTTGTTGTCCAGTTTACAATTAATGGAATACATTTGGGTTATTATAATGATAACATGAGAAAAACACTTTAAATGATTTACTTGCCAACATGTAGAAGTTATGTTTAATACATTCTGACCCTTTGACAGTTATATTTTTTTGCATTTTCCTCTCATGGCTTTCTGCAAACAAGCTTCGAGGTATTTGCCTTTGTGAGTCAAGAGTAATCCAATACTGCAGACCTGCAAAGGAAGTTGAGATCAATATTATGAACCAATTTGCCTCTATACATTCTTTTTTCCTGAAGTACCTTAAATGCACTTTGAATAGCGAATTTAAAAGAGTTGATTTCTACTTCCGGAGAAATAAATGAATGCGAGCATAGCAGTTTTGTAGCGTAAAGATTCCATAGCTTAGCACTTATCTACTTACTGAATTCAAATGTATCTTCCTTTGACTTTAGTCTGGTCTTAAAACAAATAGTGGCATTTATGCATATTGTTTTTCTTTTATTTATCTGACAATTTTGTTGTTGGATATTGATGCTTTTGGGTGTAAATTGCATGGAAACATTTACTTCAGCCACATCACGAGACCTTAACAAAAACATGAAGAAAGAAAGTGCTTTGGAAATGATAGCAGCAAGGTTTTTTTTAACTTAAAATGAACTTATAAAATGTGCAACATTTTATATAGTACAAATATAAAATTCAACATTAAAATACACACATGTGATGGTCTAGACAAGTAATTAACCATAGCACCAGTGAAAAACAAATTACAGAGAAAATGGTCACAGGGTTTCTCCACAGTGCTGTACTTGTTTCAGAACAGATACCAGAGGAAAGGAAATATTTCCAAAAGCATTTAAGCAACTCTGTGGAGTCAGTCCCATTTTAAAAGGGACTGAAGGCCCAGACCCATTGTTGAGGGTATACACAAATGAACATATTATTATACATGAGCTGGAGGGTAGTGTGCCATCTCTTAGGCTATGGGTAAATAAACAGGCTGAGATTCACCACCAATTTGCTTCACGTTAATCCCCCTTTGCCCCTGTTCCTGCAATGCATTCTTGCCTCTCTCTTCACTCTGGCTCAGTTCCCTTTGGCCTCCAGAGAGATTATATCAGCCTACTAAACCAGCAGAAAATTTAGCTGGCAAAATAGCTTTCTTCAGATTTGTGATCAAACAATGCAGTGAAGGGGCATCTCATTGCTTTCACACAAGGACCTTTTAGAAAGACAAACTATCAGATGAAGGTGAGGGGTAGCTGGCAGCTTGAGACTGGTAGCAAAACTCGACAAACTTGATCACCTAGCAGGTGAGTTGTGTGGAACAGCAGGACAGGGAAAGCAAGGAGCTGGCTTAGCAATTGTCTTATGAGACAAATAAATAGTTTTTGTTGTGCTTTAGAAATGAGGGCTTACTTTTACATTGTTTATTTACCTTATTGGTATTTTTCTCTTCCCACTTAAAAAAATTATATATATATTGCCCATTATGCCATCAGAATCATGCTCTTTTGTAAAGCAAATGAATCCACTGTTAACCAGAAAGTTAAGCTAAAATTTTTCCAAGACTTAAGGAGTCAAACTAGAGTTTTCATATTGGGAAGTCAAATGCATTTTTTTAGTGAACTCTTTACATTTGAACCTGTCCTTGATATTGCTAACTAAGTGAATATGCAATATAGTGTGAAAAAGGGAACACAGAGTTTTTTCTATTTTACTTAGAGCCACAAGTGGAATCAATTTCTATCTTGAATATAGTCTAGAGGACAAGCTCTTCATACTAGGCTAACAAGGTTTCTAAAACATCCCTATATTTATTACCAGTATCCATTAAGTTTTCTACTTGTTCCTCCATAGAAAAAAAAAGATGAGGATTCACAGCCAGTGTCAAGGCATGAGCTGAAACCAGTATCCTCACAACAGTCCAAATAGTAGGGCATGAAATTTACATGGGTATCCTAAGACAAATATTTATTTTCTGGCCTGACAGCTGCTGTGAGTATCCATACCAGAAGAGGGCAGCCCCACCAAGGCCTCCAATGGTGACATCGATCAGACCATCATTGTTTAAATCCATTTCTCCATGCACAGACTGGCCAAAAAATTTCACCTTTTCGCCATCTCCACCTGATGCAATACGCTGTGAAAAGCATTAAGAGGTTTATGCAGTTCATATTGAAGGATTTTATAAGGACATTTAAGACACATTTGTTGGCAGTTAGATGGCTTTTACACTCGTTCAATATATTAAAATTTTCTTTACAGTACTCCTAAAAGAGTTACCATAGTGATGAACATGCTATAAATTTTCAGAATTGCAAGACATCTACTTTTCTGTCTGTACAGAACATTTCAGAAGGTTTCTAATAAAAACATGCAGATATATTTTCTAACAACGTTAGAGTCACATTCAGTTAAATCAGTATGAATTTAAAAGTACAGAGCTTTTTAAAAAAGAAGCTGTCATGAGAGGGCAAGTCACAGTTTGATACTATGTTGGGAAGAATCAGGAAAACGGTTCGTGCTATGTACTCTTAGAGCAGCTGCCAATCTGTAAAGTTGTACTTCTTACCTGCGAATATTTTTTACTGATTGTGTTGCCATGGCCATGATAAATATAAACAGCTCCCCGATGATCATCCTCTAAGGGAGAGCCTATTACGATGTCATTGTATCCATCTAGGTTGAGATCCTTCACTGCAGCAATCGCAGTCCCAAAGCGTGCACCGCAAGGCTCGTTCTTAAGAACTTTGCAGGTGTCCTGTTTTAATGGCGAACAGCATGTTTGCTTTGTAGGTTCGAGACTCATCTGATACTCAAACTTTGTCTGTGAAAGAACAGATTTAGTTTGTGGTTTTCCATCAACATTTTAGCAACACATGCTTTTAAGAGCTCCTGTCCAGATGACAAACTGATGAATTAAAGTAAACAATTACATCCCATTCCTAGTGACTGTAACTGCAGAAACTGTGATTCTGTAATTACAATTCAAATGTTCTTTCTGAACAGAGGGTGGGAAAGACATTTTTGCTCCTTCTCTTTTTGCATCTAGATGCTTCTGCATCTAACCTCTTGAAGTCAGAGGTTCACAGGAAAGCATAATATCAATATTTGGATGTTACTGTAAGTAAACTACATTCTTAAGATAGTGTAAAGAGTTCTTCCAAAGGCGTTTTCTTAATCTGAGAAGTAAGCCAAGTTTCTGATGAATCACAGATGGCAATACTGTTATTCTGGAACAAAAGACAGCATTTCTCTTATATACATACAGTATAGTATGTAACCAGTATTTCCATGAGATTGGTCCCATGAGCTCCATGTTAAGAGATTAGCAGCAGCAAGGAGTTGTTGCGTGTCCTTTAATGGGGGATGGATAAATGGAAACACAGGAAAAACAAATTTCAAACTTCACATTACTGGGGAATATGGAATTCTTGTTTTCTCACCAACCCTATTTACCAGCAATTTGTTGTTAGCAACAAGCATGTGAAAACCAGAAGAGCTCCTTGTCAAATAGATCCTGTCTCTTCAGGTCCTTTTCTTGCACTAGTATTTTAGGAGACCATCATTGCTAGGACATATTTTGATAACTGTTATAACTATACACAATGGTAGTGGACTAAAAGAAGAAAGAAAGAAGAAAAAATATGCATAGACATTGGAAAGAGAGACTTACAAAATTAAGAAACTGTGTTGTAGCTGGTGTATTCCTCAATCTAGTCGTGACATGTTTAAAAGCTGTTGGATGCATAGGGTTTAGCTCTAGGTTTGTAAGCAAGTCACAAGGATACTGAAGCACACAGTTTTAGGATATGATGAGCCCTACTGTTCCCTAAGCCATTAAAGCAAAAAGAAAATGTGCTAGGAAATTAATCCTATAAATTTGCATCTATGCCATATTGCACCTTGCAGGATATAGTGCTTATCTATATAATATACTTCGTTAGAAAAAAAGGTGAGAAAACAAGAGTCTGGGAAGAAAGTTATCGAAAATAATCTGTATTATACTCTCAACTGTCAAAATCATGTTTCTCTGTTTTCAGCAGGTCATCTTCCCCAGCTCAAATTATCACATTTCTTTAAAATAAGAATATAAAGTCAGTAAGGAGCATGTTCTGTTCCTGCTTAATAAACATCATCCTTACCTTGTTCAGGCCATAAACATATACTTTCCCCTGCTCCTCTTTCTCAGTTCCCATATACATAGGAGCTCCAACAAGAAGAAGGTCTATAAATGAGTCCCTGTTGATGTCGATTGTGGTAATAACACCCCCAAAGTATGACCCAATCTGCAGGAAAATTTAAGATATAAATCAGAGACAGAGTCAGCAACATCATCTAACATTTCCAATTCAAAGACCTGTTTTATAGTTGCTTACAACAATACCAAATGGTAACTATTTTCTTTGCTACCTAGAAGATCTTTTTGGTCTGTCTGTCTTTGAAGCTTGTTTTCTATTTTAGGGTCTGTTGTCAGGTTTCTTTAATTTTATTTTTATTTAAGAATGGTCCATTCCACTTGAAAGTTCATTTTTCAACTGTTCTGAGTTTGAAAGGTCTACTTGCTAAGAGGAGTAGGACCTCTTAGAGCAGCATTCGAATAGAAGTGTCTTGGGGAAGCTAGTTTTCTCTTCAGTCCCAACTTCACCACATAGGAGCAGAATCAATGGTCTTAGGCCTGACGGGAAAAATGTAGAAGAGTGGACAAAAGCTTTAAGACAGCACAGTGCAGGCAAGTGTCCAAAATTACCACGTTGCCACTAAATGGAGAGGAAGAAGATCTGCACAAAGAGCTAGCTACATTCAGAGACTGGGTACAAGGTGTGAGATTTATCTGTTTACATTCAATTCACAGCTAAGCTAGACAGGCTGCATTTCCTTTACACTCACACGAGAAGCAGTATCTGCTGGTGGGAGATGCATCTCATCTAATGGAAGATGGTTCAAGTAGGCCAGATTCCTTAAGCCTTAAAAATGCTTGCTTCATTACCTCTAAAAAGGACTGATTGATTAGTTGAGTTGCAGGCATCAGCTATAGGTGAAAATCAGGTAACCTGAATTCTCCTGAAAGAAGCTTGTACTGCAGCCTGGGGAGACCTGCGTAGGTCTTCTAGCCCTCATGTGCAAAAAATTATACTATCATCTTCAATTAAGTCATTACATGTTGACAATTATAACAAGCAGCTAGTCAAGATTTCATGCTATTGCAGCTGATGCTCTTGCACAGAACTCTGCATATCACACGCATTTCCTGCCAGTGACATATCCCTTCCGCTCAGCAGACAGAGAAAATTGCAAGTACAGAGACAGCTACAGCCACTTTGACACTGGTGACAGTTTAATCTTCAAAGAGAACATTTGCAAGGGTCTCTGACTACCACAGAGTCCACTTTCCATTACTTCCTATACCAAAGCATCTACCTGACCTTTCCTTCTGATCTTGCTTACAACTCCTAGTTTAACTTGTTTTTTTGATGCAGAGTTCTCATTTGAAATCATTACTTCTACTTCTCATGTCATATTCTTCTCATATATTAATAATGAAAGTATACTTACTTGCTCTCCATTTAACCTCTGAAGTACCTGTACCTCTTTTCCTTCCATTTTATAAATGATAACTTGGCCAGTGTGATTGTATCGTGGCTGTCCTGCTATGTACAGTACACCTTCAGGTGTCAACGCTGAATTCACAGTATATCCTAGGAAGCAGAAAAGTCAAGATGCAGCACTACACACAGAATGCATCAGAAATACTTGCTGTTATTCAGAGCCTTTAAAAGGCTTATTCTGCAACTAGATGTTTAGCCCCACTTAAGCTATAGAATAATAGCAGTTAATTGAAAGGGCTACAGTCTCCGAGTCACGAGCACCACTGTATTATTAAACCCGATCACAGGCTGGTGAGTCATGTTCACTTTGCCACTCTCACACAGTGTAAGAATATGATGGTACTGATGAAATAACTTGTGCATAGCTGGTTGAAAACTACTTTTAAAGAACAGTTGTCACTAGCTCACTGTCAAACTGATGGAGTCTTCCAAATGTGATTCTGTGGCACTTTGAACATAGCTCTATTTAATATTAACAAGAATTTAACAACCTTGGTGAAGGAAGACTAAAAAAAAAATGCAGATGAATCAGAAATGTGGCAGGGTTGCAAGTATTATGGAGAATAGGATCTAAATTTAAAATGACTGTACCAAATTTTATAAATATATATATATAAAATAGCTAATGGCACTCTGTAAAGAAGACAGAATGTATTTAGGGGGAAAAAAAGAAATTATTCTAGTGTTGACTCTTCATCAGTGAAAACATAGCTTAAACAAGGTAACAGAACAAACAGAACCGTGAGGTGTAGAAAGCAAGACCTAGAGGAGGATAGAGCAAGGCCACTGATGCTTTTTGGTAGAAGACTGAGATGAAAACAGTAGCCTGCCAATATGCAAAACAATATTATAAAAAAGACAGTGGTAAACTCTTGTTCTTGTCTACTGAGTGACAGAAATCAGCTTGGTTTTAAGCAAAGATTTAGACCGAATATTTTATAAAACTTTTTTAGCTATCAAGGCATAGAAAAAACTTGATAAGAATACCATGAGAATCTGTGAAATCTTTTCTGAGCAGATTAGATATCTCTGTTGGGGAAAGTCTAGATACACTTAGGTCTCTAAGTATATCTTGGACTAAAAGTCATAATATTTTTGTTTAAAGAACAAGAAAATAATACAGTATACATGTCCATACATTATAAATTTTCCCAAGTCTCTAGAATATAAGATAATATTCTGTAAGATACTCTTTGTGAATGAGATTTGAGAGAGGCCTTGTAGCACTTGTTGAAAAATGTTCTAAGATGGGCTATTTCTCTTACCTAGGTAGGCTGCAAGAGGTTCATTTTTGTCTGAAAGCCTGTCACGAAAAGTGTCATTAGTTGGTATTGAAATACCACTGTCCTTCACCATGACCACTGTGCCATTCCAGTCATAAGCTCCAACTGCTCCAAGCATGATCCAATCCTTATGGAGAGAAAAACAAAAAGCCTGTTCTCTAGGTTCTCTAGGTGAGCTATCTTTAGACATTCATTGATCATGATGCTCACATTTGGGTAACGCTTATTGTATACTTATATATTTAGCCCTGCTTCTATTATAGTATGGCCGCTACAATCACAGAATGTCTTGTACTTTTTGTTGGGGGGAAAAAAAAAAAAAAAAAAGAAAAAAAAAGGGCCATTCACGAAAAGCCGCAGAATGAAATTTAAAGCTTCTACAACTTCTGAACTTTCATAAGCTTGAATCTTTCTCTGCTGAATCTGTGAGTCTTCTACATTGTGCAAGAGCCTTTAGTCAATGACAAATGGTTTGCTGACCCTTCTTTCCTGACGGCATGTATGTAGCCTTCTAGACAAGACAATGTCGTGGTTTAACTCCACCTGGCAGCTAAGTACCATGCAGCTGCTTCCTCACTTACCCCCCAGCCCTAGTGGGATTGGGAGAAGAATCAGGAAAAAGGTAGAACTTGTGGGTTGATATAAGAACAATATAATGTTTAATTAAAATATAATAGTAATAATAATAACAACCACAACAATAACAATTGTAATGAAAAGGAGGAGGGGTTCTCCTTACTCGAGGAATAAAACCCAAAGGGACAAAAAACAAGTGATGCACAATACAATCGCTCACCACCCGCTCACTGATTCCCAGCTGGTCCCCAAGTAGTGGTTGGCCCCTCCTGGCCAACTCCCCACAGTTTATGTGCTGAATATGACATTCTGTGGTACGGAATATCCCTTTGGCCAGTTTGGGTCAGCTGTCCTGGCTCTGCTCCCTCCTGGCTTCTTGTGCACCTGCTCACGGGCAGAGCACGGGAAACTGAAAAGTCCTTGACTTACAGAATAAGCACTACTTAGCAACAACTAAAAAATCAGTGTGTTATCAATTTTATTCTCATATTAAATCCAAAACACAGCACTGCACCAGCTACTAAGAAGAAAATTTAACTCTATCTCAGCTGAAACCAGGACAGACAGACACCAGAGACCCTGAGTCTGTCAATGCACTATGGACTGAAAACCCACTTCTGAAGTGAGGTGAGGTTCTGATCATAGCAGGTCAGTTGTTCATGAACTTCAAGAATATGGTCTACCAAATAAATAATCTTATAAATAATCCTCCTGCTCTCTATCAGGATAATATTTTTTTCTAAGGTATGATACACAGTCTGAAGCATCACGTGTAATGCAGTGCAGAGTGTAAAAATAAACCGAGTACCTCTGCAGTAATGTATTTATGTTAAATCATACTATTTATTCTGCTATTCTCTTTTATACCAATGATATGCTGAGCTCTATAAAAAGCCATGTTGAAGGTTTTCTTATATATGTAAGTTTGTCTTGGATTGCTTGGTGTTTGTTCTGTTCAGTTACTCTCCTATTGTGCTCTTTTCCACTGTCACTACTTTTTCATATCTTTGAAGTGTAACTCTTCCCTGTTCTTTTGATCTCATCTTAAATTTGTTTCATTTGTGTACACTAAGCCGATCATCACAATAAATATTTTTTGAGAATAAATAAAATATGTAGGAAGTGATTTTCTGCTAATAAAAATTCCCAGGGATTTTTGCATCCTAGTTTAATAAATATTTACTCCCTGAGGACTGAAGTATTCAACGTGGTAACAGAAATAAGAACGTGCTGTGTTACTAATAATGCAGATCATATCCATGACAGAAATATCATTTTTATGTACCTTTTGTTTTGATTTCAACAATACAATGCAGTATCAATGTATACATTAATATTTAGAGACAACAGTTTTATACTTCATAACTCACGGAATGGTTTGGGTTGGAAGAGACCTTTAAAGATCATGTGGGTCCAACCCCCTGCCATGGATAGGGACACCTTCCACTAGACCCCATTGCTCAAAGCCCTGTCCAACGTGGCCTTGAACGCAAGGGGGGATGCACCACTTCTCTGGACAACCTGTTTCAGTGCCTCACCACCTTCATAGTAAAAAATTTCTTCCTTAGATTCAACCTAAATCTACCCTTTTTGAGTTTAAGACCATTGCGCCTTGCCCTGTCACTACAGGCTGCTTGGTAAAAAGTCTTTGTCTGTCTTTCCTAACATATTACAGACTATTCTTCTGATAGAAAGTGCTATGGGAGCATTAAATGTAGAGTTCGTGTGAAGAAGGTACTTACTCTCTTAAGCTTTCATTGTTTGTAATAATTCTTCAAATAGATTTTACAAAAAAATAACTGCATTACAGGGAACTCCAAAACTTCCAACAGCAGACAGGACTGTACAAAGAATTCTGAAACACCCATTCCAAATTCGTGCCATCACCAACAAAAATCAGTTTTGTAAAAGAGCTATCTTAAAACAGTTTTTTACCTCAGAATAATGAGCACTGAAACCAGCTTGAGACATTTCCATTTCAAATGAGGCAGCCTGCTGGTCTGTTGTTGCTATTAAACAGAAAAAAATTAAGTTTCAAAAATAACTTAGTTCCAATCTGAAAAAGTATCTGAATAGTGTAATGAAAACACTCATATGATAACAAAGGATAGCATAATTAACTAGAATATTCAGTGAATATAGTTTGCTATAGATTTTTATGATAAATACAGAAATTAAGATCTGTGTTAAACGTCACCATTGAGTATGAGAGTTTGCATTTTAAGATCATGTCTCAGAACTTGTCCAACAAATATTTCTGGGCTAAAACTGACCAGACTTGACCTCAGGCTGACTGTAAATATGTTTGGAATGTTTGATTAATATAGTTAAGCCATTTCCCTCTTGAGCTAACTGAACAATAAAACACCAGCCATGTAACCCCAGCCTTGTATTCAAGCAACTAAAAATTCATAGGCAGCTGGAGGAACTTCAAATGAAAAACACTTGATGTTTGTATGAACCTTTGCAAAAACAACATAGGAAAATCTCAGCTGTCCGAGATTCATAAGGCTCAGGGAAGGGCTTGGGAACTATAATCCTGCCCAGAAAGTTACATGACAAATCTTCCTGGTTCTTTAAAGTGATTTTGAATAAAAAAGGTATCAGTGCTAGTTTCATTATCTTGTCAGGTAGTCATATGCTAATTATTCAACTCTGATGTGCTACTCTGCTTCCAGATACACTTAAAATATTATCAGGGAAAAGTTCTGCCTTTTCCTCTATTTAAAAGCAATACTCAAGGACTATTGTGCCACCTTAAGTGGTCAAGTAAGGTAACTATTTTCTGCATATTAGTTCCTTCTTCAGAGCAAGATACAGTAACGGGCAGCAGAGGGGAGCTATGAAATCTGCTCTGATCTTGTCCAGTAAGAGTTCACAACTGCTACCATTTGAGTGCTGAGGCGAACCTCCAGCTGTGCGATGAAACTAAGGCATAGCAAGCCATGGCTGCACGAACTTCAGCCATCTGGACTATTAAATAATACTGAACTTTTGATACTCAGCAGCTAAACCACAGAGGTTGCTCCCTGGGACATGATGTCTTTGCTAATTTTTTGGATTTATAGTCAGTCATAGGAAGCAGACATGATCTCAAACACAAAATGTTTGACACAGAAACATATGCCACCATGTTTCACAAGATGTAGCTGCTAAGTCTGAAAAAGTCCTTTTGAAGCATAAAACTCTTAAGTTGCACATTTGCTGATAAGCAGTGTTCTCATGCAGTAAAGGATGCTCCCTAACAAGCTGAGAAAGACAAGACCCTCAGTCTGAGGCAGAGGACAATGCCAGTACTGTTGGTGTGTGCAGCTCTGAATGCTGCTTAGATAATGGGCCTCAGTCTAACTTTCCATTCAGTTTCAAACTGCCAAGCTTCCTACAAAGGATATTTTGTGAAAAAACATTTGTGCCCGCCTGTGGGTTGGATAAAACATAAAATTGCTGTTAAAGCCAGAAGTCCATGCCATGAAACACAGAGGCATATGAAGAAGATTATGTGTAAAAATCCACTGGCTATCAAGTATGGTTTTTTGTTGGATTTGATTTTTCAGTTCTCAATTTTTATTTGCATTTTTTAAAGGCCAAAGACAAAAAAACCCCAAGAAATCCAAGAAAAAAGTTTGAATGTACTACTGTACTAGCAAGAGGCTTTTTAGATTGAGAATGTAAACAGATTCTGATACAGATTTCAAGAATTCTGTTCTTGAATTTCAATACTCAAGGTTCCCATGACCTCCATGTTGTGCACAGAATTTGGCTCCAGTGTATGAACTTAACTAATCTTTTCCACATTGCTTACATCTAATAAGGTGGATTGTCACCAGAAAGCTGGATGGGACAGATTAATCAACTTTTCTCCTCTGTCACAAAAATGCATCCATGGACATGGTCTAGAATAGCCCCTGAAATGCTTTCGAAGGGGACAGGAAACCATTCCTGAAGAATCAACAGAAACTGATTCAGTTAGCATCTTCTAGCTCCATTGGAACAACTCAGCCTTAGTACGTTTGGACAAAAAGCTAAAATCACATTCTCAGTTTCTTTTCTGATTCCCTTGCAGCCAGATTATGTGATTTCTGGGACCTTAACAGGTGGAGGTGGCAGCATTTCTTGACTCGTATCACAGGTGTCTTACACAGAAATGTTAGCACACCTCTGAGTTCCTACTGAAAATCTGGAAATCAAGAAACATTTTGGGAATGGTGAAATTGCCTAGCTTATTTCTTACAGTGTGGAGGAAAATATTTTTTCACGTTTTTTGTTTAAAATATATAGATTTTGTGATACAAGCAAGGCTATATAGAATAAAAATTGAAAATAAAGCGATTATATCAAGGCACAAATATCTTAACTTAAAGCTGAATTCAAGGAGTACTGCAGAACTTTTTGATGATTAATATGCTTAAAGTACCAAAATACTGAAGGACACGATGACAAGGATTAGTCACCTTAAGCAAACCCCACCAGCAGGGAGTTAAAGCCAGCACAATTTACTCCACTGTATGAAGGCTGGCATTTCCTGTCACAGATAGGCACTACCTAATGGGTACTGATTGCTAAAAGGGACAAAGTGGAGTGTGACAAAGTGAGACTGTCTCTTCCAGTGGCATCTGGTTGTTCAAAGGGTTGAGCTATGTCGTGAAGCCTTGAATTTGAGTACACAGATATCCAGAAACTCAGTCATGTTAGGGTCTTACATCCTTTGTCTGTTGCCATGACTCGCAGTTGATTTATTTTTTTCTATATCCATTACATTTAATAGCTATAACTAACACTTTATTCTACTAATGAATGACAATGTTTTTTCTCTGTTTTCTAGAAGTACAAAGCACAAATCGAAAACTAAGTTTCAGATTTCTGTTTGAACAAATGTTTTTCCTCTGAAAGTGAGTTTTTCCTAGTAAACAGGGACTTAACAAAAAAGCCCCATATTCAATGAACTTTGAAGTACTCAGTGAGCTTAAGTAGGCTAAACACTGGGCTTCAGAGAGATTAAATTATCCTCAAATTAATTTATTTAAAAAGTGAGAAAAAAACATTATCCAGAGAGTAAAAAGGTAAGAACACATGAACTGTAAAAATATTTAGTAACCATCAGCTGAAAACAGTAATCTTTGGCCAAGCTAAATGATACACTAAAAAAACCCAAAACCTAAATATGTCTGACAAACATAGCTCCGATGTAAAAAACTTTAAAATACTCCCTCATGTTTGTACTATTTCTTGACATTCAAGTCAAGATTTTTTTTTCCCCAGCTGTAAACTACACTATTCCAGCTACTGGGAAAGCTGAGATGTTGAAAAGAGTAAGTTCAAATAGATGGATGTTTTCTTTGTATGACACAAATCCCTTCAGAGTTGGCCAGTATAATTGATAACTAATAAACTCAGTCTTCTGTTACCAGAAGTGTGCTTGAAACAAACACAGATTTGGACAGCATTGCCTAATCTGGATGGAGAATGTAAGCAGACATTATGAGAAAGAATGACTTTTCTGTGCTAATATCTGAGTATCATGAACGTTTCCAAATGTAATATGTCTTGCCAACGCTTCACACCGAGTTCCCGTCAACTTGTATAGCAAAGTAATACATTGTAACTAATAACTAACCAAAAGAGAACCTAAAGGTACAGGCAGAAGAGCACACGATCATGGGGTAATCAGGATATGGTCTGGCAAAGGTTTTTTACCTAAGGGAAGGCAATTTATGTTTATAAAGCCAGCTAAACCAGTAATGGTCACTTACCCTTTTAGGCTATTGTCTCCATAGACTTTAACTCATTTGACTATATTTCACATCACTATCTATGTTTTTGATGCCTATTGTAAAATATTTTTCTGATCAGCATGAAAAAAATACCTGCATAATATGTTTTATGCAGCACAATACATTGCAAAGAGAGAGAAAAGCAGATGGTTTTCTATTTCTTCCAGTTGTACTGCAGGCATGAAGTAGAATTTTAAATAATGTCATACCTTCCAGGGCAAATATTCTCTCTCCGAGTGCTTCAACAATAGTTACAAGAGCTAATTCATCTGAGACATTGAAGAAATGCTTTTCAGTAGGCTTACTGGCAATTGATTTGATTTCCTCTACAAATTTCTCAGTACTTAAATTTCCTCTGCTGTAGCTGCCAAGAATCTAAACAGAATTTAAAAAAAAAAAAAAAAAGGTCAAGGATGTATTTTATAACCTGTTTAAAAAGACACCTTTGAGGCAGGTTGTCAAAGAATATTGGGAAATCATATGCAAACTTAATTTGTTCCGTTAAAACCTCCCTCAAATTGATTTGAAACCATCCTTTTCCAATGTGAATGGAAATGTATGAGGGCTCAGTTATTTTTCTGAAAATACCAACAATAGCATACAAAGCAACTGTAGAGTGTCATGTCTGCTATCCTCAACTGTCCTTTTTTTCCCTTCTTCACAAAATTCTAGTGATTTATTTTATGATTCTATGATTTGTTTAAGTAAGCCTTAATTGAGGAAAAAACAACAAAGCAAAAACCAAACCAGAATACACAATTGCACTGGCTTCTGCATAGATATCACCAGTTCTCATAACACATAGATGACAAGTTAATTAGGCATAGAATAATTTCTTTCTGTGTGCTGATTTGCCCTATAAATACATATAACAATAACACTTGCATTCAGTGTTAACAACTCCATCACAGTATAGATTTGGTTTGCGGTTTTAACATCACTGCTGTAAAAATACAGTATGCATCAGAACAAAATGTCTCTCTTATGCAATTCCCAGACCGACAAGTATTTTTCATAGAAAAAAGTGCCCTATGCACTTAACTTGCTTTGAAATAAAAAAGTAACTCCCATATTCTAGCATTCCTGGACACTGCAGCAACTGAAATTTTGTTCTAGACAGGGATTTTATTGCAAAAACTCATTCGAGCTTCAAGGACAATTTTTCCTCTAGATCTTTAGCTTTTTGAAGGAAACCACTGAAAACTTGTGTGCTGCTGGATTCAATTTTTGTTTTATGTCTCACTTTAAGTTAAAGATAATAACATCTTTCTTGAAGTTGTATGGTTGCATGCCACCTCATTGTACCAAAACAAAGAAAGGTAGGAACAGAAAAGCAACAATCCAACATACTTTCAAAATTAACAACAGAAAACAAATTATTTGAGTATAGAATGCACAAATACAGTGGAGAGTTCACATCAAATCTATCATTAATGTTTCCATATTTCTCAATATGGGTTAACCTCCATTACGCTTACCCTCTCATTTGGCTACTAGGTTTGTTCAACGTGAAAATGATAACTTCAGAATGCCAGCACACACAATAGCTATAATAAACCTGGGTTTTGTTGATGGCTTACGTTTGCTTTTTTTTTAGAAGCAGGTAATGTGTCCATAGAAATTGCTCAGGAGATTTGAACTAATCCACGCTGTTCAATATTGCTCTTAATAAAAAGGATTTGATTTTATACTGCCCCTCAAACTCTTCTTTTTATTCACATGCACACACACCTGTCATCACCATGAAGACAGACAGATTGCTTTTTCTTATGTGCTGTAAAATCAGAAAGCAACTTTTAAAATGTATTTTTCACCTTATTTCTTTTTTTCCTTTCTGAAATTATTATATTTCCATAAAGATTCTGTGAAATTAACTTTTTAAACAGAAATTACATTTGGAAGCTGAAACATCCTTTTAAGATTCTGAATTTTCCCATTAAATTTCACTTACAGCAATAGCAAATCTCTGAATGTTTTCATCTTCACAATTATCAATCACTTCTTTTAATCTGTAGTTGTCATGTGATTCCCCATCAGTCACAATAACCATTACTTTTTGTACTCCTCTTCGTGCGCCGCGAGCCTCAGTAAAAGCCTCTTTCCTAAAGGAAGCATAAAATGGTTGGAGAAAGGCAATGTCAGCATTTAGCACATGCATAATATTTGCATAGTCAACCGTACACTAAAAGATTTTATATTAGCTAAGAAACAGGAAAAGGAGATTAATATTAACCATGAACATATACAAACAACAACAATTGGAACTTAAATATCAGCTCACAGCCAAAGGGTTTCACAAGCATTCATTCATTATTCACTCATTTGAGAGCAACAGCAGAAAAGACAGTGCTGGATAGTGAAAAACTCTCTGCCTCTCCACATAAACTGCTGGCACCTTAAACCAGCTTTTGGTAGCTTAATAAAGGCCCAGCCAACACCCATGCCATCCTGAAATCCACATACTAAAAAACACCCTACGGCAGCACTTCAAGAAGTCAAAGCATTTCCTCAGCTACCAGCACACCTTTGCCCATCTACGGTACAACTGGGTGTTGGCAGTGTGGCAGAAGTCGTCTGCAGGTGAGTGAAGGCAGGATGGGGTGACCAGCTGAATTCTACAGCCACAGATACGCAAACAGGCGCTGAAGTTTTGGGCAGCTGCTCACCCACCCAGACTCTGAAGGGAACTCAAAAAGGCGAGGCTGAATAAGGGCTCTGGAGGAGAAGGAAGGAAGCCAGCCTTCCTCCTCTTAGAACAATGCAGGAGGGGGCCTGGAAATCAGGACCATGGTAGCTGAAAGGTTAGCTGAAAGGAATGTGCTCGAGCCTGTAGGCCACAAACCCTGGGAGGACAATCAACAGGGTGAGTGATGCTGAGAGAAGATAAGGGAATGAGGAATGGATGGCACCAAGGAAAGGTAACACCTTGCTGTTAATTGCTGGTAGTTAACCACCAATCGGGGATTGCCTAGTATGCAATGCTTAGCTTCAAGAACCAATCTGTTTAAAACGCGCAGCTTCTGAAAGTGTATATAAACTCGTGCTTCTGTACAATAAATTGACATTTGCTTGCGTCAAGCTGCGTCACGTCTCTTCATTTGCAGCAAATTGTTGACCCCGATGTGATGCGTTTAAGGATCTAACATAAAGGGCTCTCGAATCGCCTAACTGAGCGACTTGCAGCGAATCCCACAGAACTTTGAATGAACCACTGAAAGTGAACGGGAGCCGGCCAGCCTGAAATCTCTCCGGAGCTGAGAGGTGAGCTGTGGGAAATCCGTCATGGGGAATCAGGCTTCGTCCCCAGAAAGAGACGTATATGGACTCATAAAGGGTCTTCTAGTCAGATCCAGGAGTCCGTGCCTCAGTCTCCTCAAATGGTGACCCCTATGGTGGTGTTCCGAAGCCTTGGAGGAATAAGGACGGAACTGGTCGATAAAATGACAGCTCGTGGAAGAGGGCTGCGTTCCAGAGGAGGCGGCTTGGCTGAACGATCGGCTGGCTGGCTGGACCAGGCGGACAACCTGCATCGAGACAGGTGAGCAGCCAAGAAACTTTAGAGACTTTGAAAGAAATGAAAGTGTGTACAGACAGCAGCCAAATGTATGATGCTGCCACGGAGGGGAGCTCCGTGTCGGGAATGCATTTAGCACCTTGGTGGCAAATTCTGACTACTCTTTGCCAAGTGTGGACTAATTCTACTAACGGTGCTAAACCAGAGGAAGCTGTAAATTCCGCCAACAGTGTAAGCACTGAACTAGAGGAGGCTGTAAATTCCACCAACAGCGCGACTCTTAACACACTGTCAACAATGCCGATTCTGTCCACACCACCTCTGCCCCCAAAGCTTCTGTCACTGATTGCAGCGACCCTCACAACACAGGACCAAGCACGGGAACAGGACAACTCGGGAAATGATTTAATTGACACTGATAAACCTTTTGATCCAGGTCCTATAGATCTGGAAGAGGAGCTAGACCTTCCTCCCCGCGCCCCCCCCCCCCCCCCCCCCCTCCCCGAGGCATTGGTTGTATTTTCGGGGAGGGTGAAAGGGGGCCTGAGGGATTGGTGGCAGGAATGCAAGTGGGAAGCGCTTAAGTGACGGGTTTTGGGAGTTGCTATGGCATGTTCAGTATTTTGTCAGACAAATCAACCTCAAGAGTGGCAGCCTGTGCAATACGAGGCTGTTAAAGGGTTAAGCAAAGCAGTGCGGGAAGGAAGGATTCATAATACATTGGCTATGTCCCTTCTTGAAGTGATGGCAGAGCCTTATACGCTCACACTGCATGATTGGAAGTCATGGCTTTGTATGGTACTAACTGACACAGTATATGATGTGGTTATCTGATTTTTGTGAGCTATGTGTAGCGGCCTTGACTGAAAACCTTAATCGGGGAATTGCTGTTAACTATGAGCAGTTAGCTGGAGCAAATAATTGTGCCGATTCTGTGACTCAGGCAAGGTATCCCAGGGACAACCGTTTGCAAATGAATGAGATGGCTGTTAAGGCAGTCAGGATGCAGGAGTCTTGCCACAGTGTTGCGGGATCCTAGAGAGTCACTAAGTGTAATACTAACTTTATTGATTGGCTTCAGAATATTTTGCAACAAGTCGAACATGAGGAAGCTCAGGGGTTGCTTTTAAAACAACTAGCTATGATAATGCCAATGAAAATTGTAAACGGGCAACTTTCACAATCGCAACCCCAACATGTGTCAAATGATTGTAATGCAGAACTCACAGCAGACTGTAATTCTCAGGCTGAGTTCTGGAATGCAGCATAACAGATTTTTGCTTCTCTAATCTCTTCTGTAAGAATAGTACATGCTTTTAACTTGCTTAGTAAATTAGGCTGCTAGCTTGCTAAACAAAGTAATACTACAAATACTGTTCTTTTTTTTCTGGCTTATTAACAGATGTTGATTCTGTCCGTCATATGTTGCTACAGAACCGAGTTGCTATTGATTTTTATTATTAGCACAGGGACATGCATGTGAAAACTTTGATAGGATGTGTTATGTGAATCTGAGTGACCACTCTGAATTAATTTACAAAAGTATACAAAACTTACAAGCCTTAAAACAAAGACCTGCAGCAGAGTCACGGGTGGGATGTCTTTGGTCTCTTCTCACAGCTGGGAAACTTTGGGCCATGACTCCAAAGTACTACAGGATTATAATTATCTTTAACCACCTTATTGATGTTTGCCTTTTGTCTCCCATAACTTTTTTTTCCTGTATTCAGTGTTTAGTTGATTGTAACATAAATCAGGCCATGGTCACCCAGCTACACACACCCTTTGCCTCATCGCAATTAACAAGCAAAAAAGAGGACAGAGAATGTCTGAAAAGAGATATAGGAGAGGAAGCTGGAGAATATTTGACCTAACAAGAGATGAGAGAACAGCTAGGTATTGTGAAGGAGAATAGGAAAGATAAACATGGTTATCTAGTGTTTAATAGGTGTCTGCATGCTTGTAGTGATATATAGCTATGTAACTACACAAATAATTTCTGCCCTGAGCCTGGTGGAGCATACAGCTGCGGTTTGTGTCCGGGCTCAGAGACGTAAATAGGGGCTTCTCTGTTATGGTAAAGTGTCTCTGGTTGCATAAAAAAAGAGGGAATGAAGGGAATGACCCCAGAGGTATGTTCAGAGAAAGCACCCTATGTATTGAACTTTTTGACTGAACCAGTTCTTGTTTGGTGTGCCCTTCCACCTATGTATAATGTTAATCCAAAAGAAGATGATATTGTTTACACTTTGAATGTCGATAATTGTCTTTCTGTAGATGCTAATGTAGTAGGAGGCTATGATGGGAACGTATTGCAGCGGTTCTTCTCTTGCTATTATCCGGAGTAACAGCAAGTAAATATATAAGAGTTAAATCACCTTGTTTGTTAGGCAGTTAAGAATGTGAGTCAAATTTGCCACTGCTTTCTGTTGTTGGCTCAAGGACATGGCTGTGAGGATTTTGATGGTATGTGCTGAATGGATTTTAGGCATCCCATTGCAGCAACATGTTATCAAAATCTAAGAAAAATATCAGCCTTTTTGACATCCATTCACTCAATTGGCGGTATTGTTTGTTTGCCTTGGTTGCCATCATGTTTGCAAGGGCCCTGCAGAACATGACATACCTGGTACCAGCTGTTCAAAAACAAAAAGGGGAAATTGTAAAATTGTACAGAATAGAGATAGTGGGTTATTTTGACATTGATAATGTGCAGCTTTGGCCTTGCTTTGACGATGTGCAGCTGCTATCCTGCAGCAAAGAGTTAAATAACTTTGAGGGAGTATGAGAAGAAAAACTAGGATGAGACAGAAACAAAGGAGGAATGTGATCTCACCTCTAGAAGACAAGGAAACAGCATGAACAGTAGAGTAGCCTATAGTGAACAGCGCTAATGGAAGTGTTTTATGAATTTGACTGATCACTCTAACTGTATTCATAAGCAGCTCTGAGTTAAGAAAAAATGTACAGACCACAAAGAATGAGAACAGGTTAACAGACTGGCTTTCAAGACTTGGGTTAGGGGGCTGGTTACAAAATATAATCAAAGGAGCATTGATGGTATTGACAGTATTGTTGGTTCTAGTATTATGTGTTCCGTGTTTGTTTCAATGCTTACAACGAGAACGCATGTTGGATTGCTCAAAAACAAGAAGGGGGAGATGCAGGAGGGGTCCTGCAAATCAGGACCATGGTAGCTGAAAGGAATGTGCTCGAGCCTGTAGGCCACAAACCCTGGGAGGACAAGGAATGTGAATAGATAACGATCAACAGGGTGAGTCATGCTGAGAGAAGATAAGGGAATGAGGAACGGATGGTGCCAAGGATGGCACCAAGGAAAGGTAACACCTTGCTGTTAATTGCTGGTAGTTAACCACCAATCGGGGATTGCCTAGTATGCAATGCTTAGCTTCAAGAACCAATCTGTTTAAAACGCAGAGCTTCTGAAAGTGTATATAAACTCGTGCTTCTGTACAATAAATTGACATTTGCTAGCGTCAAGCTGCGTCACGTCTCTTCATTCGCCGCAGAACAATACCACAGAACTTTAAGACTGGCCACGCAAGTGAAAGCTAAGATCAACCGCTGATGATGGCCAAAGTGGATGGGTAGGAAGACTGCAAGAACAGAGGAAGCTTTTGCTGACAGTTTCTGCATATACAAGCCTGCAGCAGTTTGTGGTGCACAGGGACATTCTGAACCACATGTAGTTTCTGAGTATTTGGCAGTTCTCAGCTGGCTGTGCTTTTATGAACTTGTTCAGATTCCTTAAAGCTTCTTCTACTTGTATCTAAGGAAAACATTACTGCTGAATATGTAAGAATGTCATCGGATTTAAGACCTCATAACAACAAAACTTAGGTCAGACGATGAAACAGAACATTAGAAAGATGCTGCATATTTGACTAAATGGTTGTTGGGGAAGGATGAATGCAATAAAGTCATGCTGTTATGAGGGGAAAAAAGGTTGAAAAGAAAAAATGTACCCGGACAACATTGTACAGTTTGAAAGTGCCTGAAACATTTTGCATTTACTGTTTGTTCTATGAAAGTCAGATTTCATTTTTGTTGTAAAGGAAGCATTTCTAAATAATGCTACTACTACAACTGATCTTTAATGTCCCAATGACCCAGAAGCTTCAAAGACTTTGGTATAAAATTTCTAGGCTTTCTGATAAAGATAGGCTCAATCCCCATAATAATCTTAACTTCAAAATTAAGGCAAATTAACATTAAAAAGTTTTATATTTTCCTTTTTTCCTCTGAAAAAACTTACTTTTCTTCACCCCTCTACACACACAGTTCCTACCCACTCTGTGTGGACATCAAAGGTTGTCAGCTTTTTGCTTAGGACTACAACTTTGCTCCATGTCTTGTCTCTTTCCCTGCTTCTTCAAATCAAGAGACAGATAGCTGCCTTTCCAGGATGTCATATACAACTGCTCTAGATGCTGGAAAGTCTGTTTATCCACCCTCCTCCTAAATTTTTTTTACTTAGCTAAAAAGAAGTCAGATGTCAACCACAAAATTTTTAATTTATAAAATCAGAATTGTCACCAGGTCTGTTTATGTTTGTTTCTACTAGGTGCAGGACAATATTTTGTGAGTGTACCTTGCCGTATCTATTCCCAGGGCTGTCATAGTTTGTGTGCCACCCCGCTGGCGTATTCTCGTGGCTGCGGCCATCACATCTTCTGTTGTTGAGTATGCATTCAGGAAAAATTCATGGACTACAGTCTGTCCATATTGAACAATTCCAACCTGAAACACACAGTTCATGTAAAAAACCAACTCTTTTTAAAGAAAACATCTATGTCTGCTGCAATGGGGTAAATTCTCATTTTTACCTACAGCCAGGAAAAGAATTGAACTATGTGCGTTTCCCTCATGTCCTGGCTTTGGCTGGGATAAGAGTTAATTTTCTTCTCAGTAGCTGGTGCAGTGCTGTGTTTTGACTCTGATGTGAGAACAATGTTGGTAATACACTGATGTTTTCAGTTGTTGCCGGGTGATGTTTATACTCAGTCAAGAACTTTTTGGTTTCTCTGGCCTTGCCAGCCAGAGGGCTGGAGAGGCACGGGAAATTGGGAGGGGACACAGCCAGGACTGGTGACCTGAACCAGCCAGAGGGGTATTCCATACCATGGGATGCCATGCCTGGTATATAAACTTGGGGGGTTAGCTGGGGCCTGGGGATCACTGCTCAGGGACTGGCTGGGCATCAGTCAGCAGGTGGTGAGCAGTTGTATTGTGCATCACTTGGTTCCCTTTCACCCTTTCCCTTTGGATTTTATCCTTTTCCCAACCCTTTCATTATAACTGTTATTATCATTATTGATATTATTGTTCTTTCATTTTTATTCTGTTTCAATTATTGTTTCCATTATAACTATTATTATTGTTTATTATTGCTTATTAGCATTCTTATTATAATTATTATAATTATATAGTTACTGTTGTTATTATTATTGCTCTTTATTTTTTCTGTTTAAATTATTAAATTGTTCTTATCTCAGCCCTTGAGTTTTACATTCCTTTCCGATTCTCTTCCCCATCCCTCTGGGTGAGGTGCAGTGAGCGAGTGGCTGGTGGTGCTTGGTTGCTGGCCGGGGTTAAACCACGACACCTCAGTATGAAACATTTGTAAGCATTTCAGCAAGACTGGTTAGAAGACACTCAATCTCATGAAACATTTTGAAGTTTCTGAATTGTTTTTATTGAAAATAGGGACAAAGCCAAAAGCAGGCCTTGCTCCTTGCACTTCCTGACCTGCAGTGATCTGTGCTGCAGTTTTTCTCTCCTCTAGGCCAAGGCAGACCGATGTCCTAAGCACCAGTCACAACTTCTAAGAATAGTTTTCCTTGTAGCGCACAAGGCCATGGTTCACTCACAACTCTTGTCATTCCATCCAAATATAATATTCCTACATCTGATAGTTTATTTTCCCTAAAGCTAGCCTAGAAACAACACTGCAATGACAAATTTAGGCCCTCAGGATGAGAGGAAGACCCAGGTACCCTTATCTTGATGAAGACGGCAGGGCAGTCCAGGAAACAGCTGTTCTCCAGCAGGAGGCAAGCCAAAGAAAGACACCTGACAAGTGCCAGTGGGGACAACAGGAGTAAAATGGTGGATTCTGAAAAGGGGAAGGATGATGGAAAGGCTCTAGATGACCTCAACAGGACAAGTCTTTGCGTGAAAGATCAGTGCATGGGATTGGAACTCCACAAAAAATACCTGAGGAAACCTGCTGCAAAAAAAAGTATGGAATAAGATGAGCAATATTCTTAAATATTAGTTAATTTATTTCATTCATCTCTGTCAGTTTTAATGTTCTGGCAGTTTTCTGACAGCTTTTACTGGGAAGAAATCCACACACTGTTCCATTAGCATATTTCAATTTTATGTTACACATAGCAATTTATAGGTGTTATTTAGGATAATGCAGTATTACATGGCATTCATGTCTCACACATCTATTATTAAAAGCACTTTAGCATTTAGGTACTGAAGATCAGTAAGACCTCTGGGATAATTATGCCATTATATTATTTTAGAAGTGGCTTAGTATGTACTTTGCAATTGCTTTATGGGTGTTTTTCTCAGGTACTTTCATAGCCTCTCAGATTCTGCACAATGTTTGCTTGTAGTGGGGGTTAGAGTTGGATAAATATTTGATACTAAACATCAATGAAAAAGCTAGTTACATATGATTATAAGACTGTAATTGTAATGGTATGTAGCAGCAAAATCTATCACACTTATTTTCTGTATCCTTTTGAAAATATAACCAAATCTGGAAAAACTGATGTATGTTCAAGGTTCCAACAGGTTGCTCCATTTTAAGATGCTTTACTTCTCTGTCGAAGGCATGCCCTCTTCCACCCACAGCCAAGAGCATGCAGAGGCTTCGTTTTCTCATGGGCAGCAGTGAATATTCCTCAAGAGTATTCACACAACAAGTTGGGGCACAGGCTGTATTGCCGCTCAGGGAAATCTTGTGGCATTGACTAAACCCCAAGCTGAAGATGAAATTTTTAAGCTGTTCCCTCCAAAGCAACTATTTTATAGCACACATCTAAAGTGACATACAGAATAATCTGAACAGGATGCTGCTAGACATTTAAAAAGACTGCCAATAACTAGTGATAAACAAGAGGCTTTCATTATTTTTAGTCTTTTGGAGCAGGAGGAGTGCCTTAACAGTATTCCAGAACCATGCAGAACCATGTAGCCAGGGACTACTGCACGCCAGGGAGCCTGCCACTGTGGATTCACAGGCTTCTGATCTGCAGCCTTGAGGATTTTATTGATGCCAAGGATTAAATCAACTATTGACTACTGCCAGTGTGAAAAGTACCTGCCCATCTTTCATGATTCTAGAGACCCATGTTGGTGTTATCATTTTCCTAAAAGAGGTTACATGCTGAGTTGTATCATTTCCTATTAGAAAGGAAACATCCGTGATCACAGCAAGTAAACATTTTGAGCATTTCCTTCTAAGGAAGTGAATGGGAAGAACATCTGAGTCTGGAAAACTGCACTGTGTTACATAGCTTGTAAATCAGGAAGGAAGGGGGGCATATGGTTATCTTATGGGATACAATTGTTCTCTGGAACCCTTCCTTAGCACTAGCTTTGAAAACACTGATCCTAATTTTCTACATATTTCATGGCATCAGAGGTGAGCCATTCCTCAGCAAAGAGTAATGATAAGCTTCCAAGAACTGACCAAATACTAAAAGGCATGTTCCAGTCTCCTACTGGGTAACAGAATCAGATCCACTTTGTAAAATTGGAATTATATTCTACTAGATAGCAACGAAGGTTTGAGCTTTTGCAGCCTTTTAATCTAATGGAAAATTACAAATGACACATGTATATTATGCAAATGTGCCTTTATGGGACAATAAACCTATTCAAACTGCGTAACTTCAGCAAGCCCGTAAGAACAATGCTTACAGACACTGTATGTTTTGATTTGCTTGTTATCTGGGAAATGCAGTAGTACTACACAGAAGGACATAATTCTGCTCTACTCCAGAAAACCCAATATTTTTCCCAGAATTACTGACTATAATCTATTGAACATCTTTGTAATTCCTAAGCTTATGTTCCCTTCCCTAACATTCCATGGCTTTTATATTACACAAGGGAATAATTCTTTAATTGTCCTCAGTTCCTGTGAAAAAGCATGTTTGAGAGAACAGGCAAGTAAAGGACCATTCTGCTTTGGGACAAAACATTTCTGAGGGCATTTATTTATTGTTGTTCTATAACAGAGTAAAATCTCTTATTTAGAAAGTACATTCTGGCTTTCCCAATAAATTATTAAGCTAATCTAGTTGATAAAAAACAACAAGAACAAAAACAAAATGAAAGGGAAACCATTTAGTACATGGAAAAGATATGCTAGGATTTTCACCATTGGGATGTGGAGAAAAATCAGAAATATCTTTGGTTGTATTTAAATCTTATTTAATATATAAGAAAAGCAGAGATCCCTTGGGAAGCACTAATGGATAATATATTTGATTGTATAGAGAGCTTGCTAAAGATAACTGAATCAAATCAAAATCGAATTAATGCTGCTACATTTTGTTTGCTACCAGGCACTCAGACAGAAATTACTTGTAAACTATTGCAAAAGTCTTTCTTCATCCTGAATCTTTTTAACACCTCTTTAATAGGCTTCTGTTCTTCCGGAGATAAAACAGATTATAAGATGTGACATGGCATTACTTATTAATACAGTGATACAGTCCCTTTGGAGATAATATAAGGTGCAGGCCAAACACTTAAAACTGCCCATGTCATATATTAATGGAGAAATAAAACTTTTCTGAAAATTTCTGAAGGCCATTCCAACTTAGGTTTAAAGCTGAAATTGAATGTATTCTGCTTTCTCTTTTGATATTCTTCTACCACGGAAGGTTGCTCATATGTAAAGGATTAAAAATAAGCCGCTCATATTAAAAAGACAATTACCTCTACAAGAGTTAAAAAAAAAAAAAGAAAAAAACTACCTTGCTTTGCAGTTACATTAAAATGTGGAATAAGGCCAGGAGAAATATTTTTTCCTACTTGTACCATTTTTTCTTATTTAATTCCTTCTTCCTTTTCAGCTTTTCTATTGTTACTTTTCCTTCTTTTCTCCCTAAGCTCAGGCTATGCATCTTAACCATCAGTACATTGCTGTGGATTTTCTGTGAACAGAAAGAGGAAGGGAAGGAAATACTTCTAAAAAACTATATCATAAACTTCAGGTTTTTACATCTGAATCTTCAGGCTTTCAATATCAAATTTACCAAACATGGAACACTGAGGAATTTCTCTTCTGAGTTGCCACAAATCTAACAACCATTGTTCATGGAGGCAGTAAGTGGAAAAAAAAATATCTCACAAGCCTCTAATCAAAACATGGTTTTGAACAAGTGACATTCAAACTGCTAAGGAGTTATTCTGTAATTACCTCATTCCTTTCCCATGCAAGAGGAAAGGAATCTGAAGTCAGTGAAAGTCCATGATTTCTATGTGCTCAACAATCCACAAAAGATGAACATGGAAAAATCAGTTTAAATAGAGAGAAAGTAAACAATTGTTCCTCTATTTCTATTCTGTGCTCCCAGAGGAGAGGAGGGAAATAAGCTTGCTCTGTCATTTCTCCCCTTCCCCATTCAATAGTAATTTAAACACAGTTTCTGAGAGAGGAGACAACGTGAGTGGAGGAGACAGTATAAACTTGTTGCTACCTTTGGCTGTGCCAGGGCTCCCAAGCAGGAGGGCTGGGAGGAGAGGAGAGAGATGGGATATGTTCTGGGAAGGCAAGAGAAACCGAGAAAATTCCACCTAGCTTTGGCCTTCCATTTCCAGATTTTCAGCCTCTCTCCTCCTTATCTCATTCTTATCTCCCTCTCAAATGTTTCTGCTCTGCAGCAACCAGATGCCAAAGCTGACATTCTCAAGTGAGTAAGTGTACATGTGAGAGGAGGGGTAGCTATGCCAGCTTGTGGGTAGAATAGATTTTGTAGGTGGAGATGGCAGGCTGCTGGAGTGCAGGCCAGCAAGGGACCTTTTCGGCATGAGCTGAGCCACACAGATGTGGCAGGATTACAAAACAAAACATAACAGAGGTGTGGCAGTGTAAAAGTTTAGGAATTGCAGTGTGAGGGAAAGGGGTGAGGGTGCAGCAGAGCTGATTGCCCTGTGTGCTATCCCCATGAAGCCCTTTCGGTAGAAGGCAGTGATGATCTCCATGCAGCCATTGCCCCATACTGGGAAGTTCAGGTTTAAGTGTTTTCCCAACATGGCACATGTTTGAGTAATCACCAGCTTAAGGGACCAGGAAGAATTTTTTTTTTTCCTTTCTGTTAAATTTGACAAAGTGTTTTTCCTAATATCTGGAAGAACAGCATGTTTAAAATAACAGGACACAATTGTAAAGTTGACAGTTTACAAGTAGTAATTTTATCAGCCAGTGTTCAGTACAGCCAACAGGGAAGCTGAGTGGTAACTCACAAATCCCAATTAACTTGGAAAATGACAGGGATACTCTTTGCAGACATCTTTACACCTTCTCAGATGCTCCTTTGTGAAGGCAGAAGTTAACGTTAGGAGCTAACCTGAAGTAGCAAAACCACAAAATATTGACCTACAATATATCAAATATTATACAGGATCCCTGAAAATCCTTCATTTTGGGAGGGGAAAAGGAAGAAGTGAAATGAAGACCCAATTTGCTCTGTTGTTGTCAATTAAGCTTTCTGTGTAAAAATGTATCCCAGCGTCAATGTTTCCCTCTTCCCCGAGTTCTGCTGGAATTGCTATTTACATACTCAGTTCAGCACTGTGAAACGTATGTCAGATCCTCAGCAGGAGTAATTGGTTGGAGCTCCATTAATTCTCATGGAATGATGCTGATTTATAGCAGCTGGGAATTTGGCACTCTCCACTTACATAAATGCAGCTTTTGCCATTAATAACATGTGGCTTAACAGCCACTCGTTAATTATGATTTCAAATGTTTAAAAGCTGTGTGCTCAGTGCTCCACAGTACAAAATACTGAATGCTACTCCAAAAAGCTTACAATCAAAGCTTTTTGCTTGTGCACCTCAGAGGCACAGAAATTACTTTTGTGCTATGAAGTACAAAAGAAGACAAGAAGTGGTTGTGGAGAGGAAGGAAGTGGGAAAGGAGGTTCAAATGACCTCACTTAACACACTTAACTTTTGTCTCTAGCTTAGAAAATTTGTTTCTCCAAACTGCCTGAGTGGTGTGGGGAGGAAGAGCCTCCCTGAGTTTGCTACTTGGCAGCAGACATTGACTTAGTTGCGGTTTCAGCTATTTCATTTTAGTACCCTGTTGCCATAAGTCCTTGGAACTGAATTGCTCCATAGATGATGCTCTCATCCCATTTCCTGTAAATTATTTTTTTCCTCACAAATTAAGCGACCATAAAATATCTACCATGTTACCTGTGTTTGCTGAGGACCTATATCCATGTTTTTGAGGAGGCTGTTTAGGAAGGCTGTGACACTTTCCCATGGATAAATGCTGTTGGACCCATCGAGGACTATGACAATGTCCAACTGGTTTTTACACTCTGCAATACAAATTGTCATGTAAGAATTGATACTAAAAAGGATCAAATATATCTCAGTTACTTTTGTGATTGGAAACAAATGCATATCCTTCTGCAATGGTGCTGAAGCAACATGTTTGAAGCCAATGTTGTTCATTGACTTTTGCATTTTATTTCACATGGTTTGTGTTCTGTTTATCAGCAAAGCACTTACTTGTAGGGAGAAATTTAAGAATGGGATTAGATCACAAAACTGAAGTATTTACCAGTGACCCCTACCTTTTTCAATGTCTAGGTGTTCCTCTTTGATTTTTCCAAAGGACCAGGTCTTTAAGATTTTTAGCTATATTACTAAATTGGGATTGTATAAGGTCTTAACATGCCGTCATTACTTAAAAAGAGCCTTTTGGCCAAAAGTAAGAAACATAAGCAACTATTTTTAGCATTTGTGTTTGGATATTACATAGTGCTCTAATGATTGTTTATACTGAGATAAATTCCAAAAGTAGCAAGAATTTAGGTTATATACGGACAATGAAAACATTTACTTAACTTGGCAATGCTGGTATCTAAATTAAGCAGTTCATAATTTTTGGTATGCCTATGTGTATACATTTGTCTTGTTTGGCACTTTGTATTTTCAGACACACAAGAGAATTCCTGTGGCATGCATACCTTGCACAGATGGAGCAATTGCCTCGACGGTTTCAAAAGTGGAGCTGACATTAGAGCAAACTCCAGTTGTGTAATGCAAACGCCCACATTTGTAAGCATAAAGTGGTCCACATGCCTTTAAAAGATGGAAAAAGGTGAAATGTTTTTGTTATGCTACCTGAGGAAAAAACAAATTTCTTTTAAAGTTGGCAAAAAGTCCTTTCTTACCAGAAAGCCTCCTTTTGGGTTTGTTACTAAGGTTGTTCCAAGAGTCATGTTTTCTTTTACTTCCACAACGTTAGGAACTGAAGTAGCAGCTATAAATAGATTAAAATGTTAAGTATTTGGGAACATAAAAACAAAATGTTAAAGTATATATCCCCTAGCATGGAGCTTCCAGCTTCTAAAATAAAACCCAGACTGACACTGGTTTCATCAAATATTTTAGCACCCTTCCTCCTCCTCCTTCAATTGCAACAACCAAGAAAAATTTCTGAGACTGGCTTTTATCCCAGAAAATTTGTCTGGGTTGCTGTCTTAAATAGTTTTCTTGAACCACAAAAAAAGAAAAAATGTACAAATAACAGCACAACGAAAGCAAGGATTCATGTTCACACAGTTTTGTTAATTAGAAAACAAACATTCATTTTTTACCTTGTCCTGCTATAAATGACTTGTCAGCTTTTATATTTGTTACGTTACATTACTGACATTCAGGTTTTCAAAGGAAAAGAGGAGATAAAAAATACGACGTGTATTTAGTGAAATTCATATCAACAGGCAGTCTCTTCCTGTCTACATTTTGTATCTCTTGACCTGAGCAAGAAAATTATTAATATTTACCTGTATCATATTAAGATGCATCAGCGCAGTTCTGGCTAGTTATGTTCTCATCAGAAGCTTACTGATGGCATTATGAAGCCTCTTGTTTGCTTCAGAGAGCTTTGGAAAGGGTAGTCCATGGATCTATGCTCCATGGCCAGGACTGTCAACCACAGTCAACTAATGCCAGTCATAATAAAGTTTTGAAAATACAGCCAAACACCCATTGTAAAATTATAAGCATGTTTTCCACAGCCCAATGAGAAGCTTTAAAAACAAATTAATTTTGATGTTGCAAACACAACTTCACATTTAGCGCTGGAGTCCTGAGTAAGCTTTCTTTATAGAAACAATTCTCATGCATATTTACTAGCTAAAAACCTTCTAAGATCTGACCTTTATTATTCCTCCATGTGACACAGCTTTATTTTCTTTCATACCTGGTAAGTTCAGTTTTATGCAGGGTGATTGGTTGTCCCTTCCTACAGGGCATTTGTATACATCTCCTGTTCTTTTCTCAGGTTGGCCAACTAATGGTGAACCAATAAGTACCCTGCAAATGAAATAAGTTACCTGAAATTTCTTCTTTCTTAAAAGGCACCAAAGTCAGGAAATAAAACTTACAGAGAGAGCACAGCTGCAGCAAGCTCTATACTAGAAGTACAGGATGGAGAGCAAGGAAAGTATCTGTTATGCTAGTTCAGATACAAGCGAAAGCAGCCATTCTGTCTCCTCTTTAATAAGGACACAGAAAGGAAATGTGCCTATATACCAAATTACACAACAGAATAACATTTAAATAAATTCCAGTGAAAAATAAAAGGCATATCGGTGGGTGGATGACAAGTATTAAAAGTAATATAGAAAGAAATATCTGTTTTATTCAATATCTCCTGATCTTAAAAATATTTTGGAAGAAAGTGTATTTTAAATGCTGAGACCAAATGTCAAAGCAGAGGGTCACAAGCACCCAGAACAATTCAGTCTGAAGTAATATGAGACAGCTGTGTAAAATACATAATTTTTCCTCTCATTAATAAAAAAAATGTTATTAAAAGACATTTCAAATTTTTAAAATACTAAGGATTTTTATTTTGTGCATTTTTTTTTCAAAATTTGGTGTGATCAAATATCACTATTATAGTACTTTGTAAGCACTACAAATTAACATCCACTCCTAAATCGAGTTTTCAGCAGGAAATGTTTAGAGATGGCACTGTTTTTGTTCTCAGATGTTCACTAGCTACACTAAATAGCCCAGCATCACCCAGCAGATAAAAACTGGCTCCATGAAATGCATAAGGAAGAACTTGGATTAAATTTGAATTCACAGCACACACTGAAAAGAGAAATCCTACCATTAAGAGTAACAGTTCAGTAAGATTTGCTCCTGTACACTTAGATGACTGTGACATTATTGAGAGAAGCATTTCAACCTTTAATCATAAATTAATGAGTCCAGGAATGAGATATTTGAATAGAATGATGTAGTAGGTAAAATGCAACCTATGGATTTAAAAAAGACAGAAAGCAGACTTTAAACCTAGTACAGAAGCCAGCTTCTGAAAAAAACATACTGGAACAACTCATTGTGATCCATTAAGATTTTTTTCATTTATAATAAAGTAATTAATTCTAAAGGAAAATAAAACACTCCAAGTACATGCTGGATCTGACTGCTCTTTCAAGCAATATGCTATAATGTGTATTTTTTATGCCAAAATGTAGAAACAGGCACCATGGCCTCTCATGCATCCTTGACTTCCATTTAACTGCAGAGAAGCTGAGTGTGCTTGACATCCCACAGGAGGTGATGATTGCTCACCGGGATCATGTCCCTGTGCTGTTCTTTTCTCAGAAGGAGAGAGGCCCGTGAACAGAGAGGAGCGGTCTGAAAGATTTTTTTTTTTTTTTTTTTTTTTTTTGCATGAAGGATTTTATTAGGGGATCCCAGTTTTATTGAGAAACAACTGTGGCCATGTTCACTGAACATCTGCTGCCGAAAAGTTCTATCTGTGGTATCTAGGTAATGTCATAGCAGTTGACAAAGCATCACAAGGCTGCTTTGCCTATTTATTTTTAACTGTCAGCCTACAGATTCCCTGCTCTGGATGTTGCTACACTGGAAGCAACTTGAAAGCTTGACAGCAGCTCTGGAGTTTAATTTCAGAGATGTTCAGATCTAGCACACTAGTTTAGATTCCTGTCTTCCTTCAGCTACTGGAAGAGTTACCATTTTCAGCTCATAATATTTTTCTGCTCTTGAAACATCTCCGGACAGTTTATAACAATACAGCTTACTTTGCAAAATCCCAGCTCCTAGAATGGATACCATTTCCTGAAGGTCTAAATTAGCTCAAAGAAGGTCATTATTATTCTCCCATGACCCTCATGCAAATGTGCATTTGGGTAATTGAGAGCTAGCATTTTCAAAAGCAAGCTCTGCAATTTCATTTTTGTGAACATCCCATGGCTAACGGAGAACACTGTGCTGCCGTGGTGGACAGACTCTCAGTCAGATAGCCCCAGTGCTGGTGGGGTCGATTGCTCAGGCACTGCAGAACTGTCTGACCTGCCTGTCATCCCAGGCTGCCCGCAGCAGTCCCCGGTTTACTAAGAATGTCAAAATTACTGGAAAAGCCCTGGGAAAACCAGAGCAATCTGCAAAAAATGATCCAGATCTCAGGGTTCCCAAACCTTTTACCACATAATCATAGTTTCAGTCCTGCAGCCCAGTGGTTAGCTTGTGAAATTTGTTTTACGCAGGAAAAGCACAAGCAGGCGTTTATCAAAAGACCAAGAAGCAGTGATACCAGTAAACGTGCCAAAATACAACTTCTAATTCAGGACAAGAATACAAAGGAAAAGACAGGTTAAGAAAGCTCCAAGTCCCAAACGCAAATATATTACCAATTGCAAGACATAATTAGCCCTCTACAAGGGAAGGCGGAGTACTGTATTAATAAGTATTTTGACAGGGAAATCTTCCCACCAGTTAAAAACCTCAGGTCCAACAACCTCTGCCAAAAAAACTTTGGAAAAAAATACAGAATACATATTAGCTAGGTAAAATAGGAGCAATTTCACTGCCAATATGTTTACACAAGGAAAAGATAAAGATTTCATTTTGTAAATGGGAAAAAGAGGGCTCAGGCATAAACCAAAACATTCTCAGTTCCATCAGCAAGGGAATTCACCCACTTTGTGATCTCATTTATGACTTTGAGGGAATAAATTTGGATTTTTCAGCCTCCCAATCTTTCCAGGTTTCCTTAGGACTGTGCATTAATTTAATAAGTACAACTAACAGAATCTGACCCTTAGACATTGGGCATATTTAAATATAATAGTATAGTGCCTGAGTCACTGAATACCTAAGTTTGGAGTTTCCATTTAAGAAAAGAAAAGCAGCTTACCATTTCCCTTCCTCATTTTCATACTGTTGGACTGTGTACCCAAACATGTCTTCCAGAGGCCCACTGAAGGTCATTGCATTTTTCACATCAACATTGGAAGAGCCAATGAGGTGAAAGAGAGCTTTAAAAAAAAAAAGGAATATGTAGCAATGCATGTCAACCCCAAGATTCTTAAGAAATCAAGGTTCAATTATGACTTAACTGACAGTACAAGATGGGTTGAAAGTGGCATTTTGGGCATATTTATCATGGCTGGTAAGAGACTTAAAATGTACTTTTTCACACATACATACACAGCTGAATTCAGAGATGTTCACAACTGGGCTTTTGTATCCAAAACTTATTTTGCAAAGTGCATCACTCATTTGTAAATCACAATTCAAATAGCATTAAATAAAATATTATTACCTTTAAGGGTAAATAAATTAACTTTTTAGTGATTTTTACTTCTTTTACTCCATGCATTTCTAATGCAAGAATTTTACACAAAATGTTCCTTCCCTCCTTCAAGGCAGTAGTTCTCAAGATTTCAGAAATTTCAAATTAACTAATTTTCAACTGTTTGCAGAAGGCACACATAGGAAAACATGAGGAAAAGCTTTCAGATTTATTTAATTTTAATCTATATTAGAGAAAAAAAGCATATAGTTTTCTCTTAATTCTGTTCAGACTACCTGTAACTTTCATATTTGTAAAAGAACAGAATAGATTTTTAATACAACCAGATGCTGTTGTCTTAAAAGTACACGTATGTGACTACTTGCAGAAATCCAACATTTACCCACTTAGGAAATGTTGCTCTATAATGGTGGTGTTGGGCTATGATGAGATCAGTCATGAAAGCAGGTGCTTCTTCATACTGATTTCCCATACCCTAAAGGTCAGTGATCATCATCAGCAAAAATACTGTAAAAATATGACTGTATAGCAAGTTTCAGAAAAAAGAGTTATACAGGGTAAAAACTCCAGCTTGAAGTGATAATCATAATCCACCATGATGGTCAGTAAGAAGCCAAAATTACTATTTATATATAAAAATAAAGCTATTTATCTTTTTTTTTTATTATTATTTCTTTGGTGACCTCTTCCATCAACAAATTCTGTTGAATTCAGTTTCAAAAGCAGCCACTGAGTCTATTAATGCAGAGCTGTGTATTTAATTCACAAAACCCCAAAATTACTTGAATTTGTAGAACATCAAGACTGCTTAAAAACACAATTATACACAACTTCCATTTCAAAGAAGCATTTCATGTTCATTTGGTGACATTTAACAGCTACACAAAAATACCCAAATCCATAATACTTACTGCATGTCAAAGCATCTCAATAATGTCCTGTTTCTAAAATACCTCTGTGTTACCATTGAGACAATGATATTCTCATAGAAAGCATGTTACTATAATTAAGCTCCCAAGTGGTCAATGCTGATCTGTCTTCAGCATTTTATTTCCTGCTTAATGCAGTAAAATTATCACAGAAGACTATTTATGACTTAGTAGGTATTTCCAGTTTCACTGGACAGCAAAAAAGGAAAAGTTTCATTTGTGTTATTTTAGTTTTCCTTCCTCCAGTCAGAGGCAGGAAATATAAAGAAGTGAACAAACTAAAACAGACTTTATTTTTATTCTTCAGAAAAGATTCATTGCAAGTGATAAGAAAAAAATAATGTCTGACAGTCTGATGGGAAATAAATTGCTGGAAAAGTAATCCATGCAACTTTTGTCTTCCTTAAACATTGATGTTTCAGGAAATTCTGCTATGCCTGTTCACATGCAATAGGTGTTTTCCTTCCCTACTCTCAGTCACCAAAGCATAATTAAAATCGACAAAACTGATTTTTAAAAATTCACTCCAGTTATCACTGGTTCAAATCTTCTTTTGTTACATTTCAGAGTAAAAATAATTGCTGTTATTATTGTTGACACTATGTGTGGGATTCAGGTGACATCATTTAGAATTCCAACCTACCTCTTAAAACAACAAAACAGTTCTAATGAGATCACCTGCTCAAGTAAGTGTCTAAATTCATTATTTAGTTGAAGAAAAAATGGTAGATGCAAAATCTAAACATGTTGACTTGCCTCTTAGAGACCTCCACAAATCTGTTCACTTTAGCCCGTGAATAAGATGGACAGAACATCCTTCTAGAGGTCTCCAGAGGCATGTTTCCCCCCCTTTTTCAACTTATGATGATATTTTAAATGTATTATATACGAAATATTAAAGGCCACAGATTCCAGCTCATCTTTTCCGATTTAGTTTTTCCTAAAGCTACTGAAGGTTATACAAGCAGTCTGTTCTCCATACACTCCATCACAGTATCCTCCATCATCATTCCATCATCTGCTGACAGACAAGGAATTTCATCACAATGACGCAGTAGTGACAACTACTGTGATTATTACTGCATATTGACGATACTAAATGGTATTGAAGTTTCCTAAATCTGTTATGTGATATACTCAAATCTTGCAACTTTAACAAATACACTTCTAATCCTCATAGCTATAGCAGTAAGTGTGAAAATGTGAAATGCAAAACCAAGCAAACTAGAAGAGGAATAAAAAATGCTGTCTGTTTGCTACTAACTCCCCAAATTCTTGTGTTTCTGAGTAGGGTCAAATTAGAACCAGCAATAATTATAATGTGTTCTTCTAGAAAATAAAGCTAGAGGAATCAAAAGAAGTTAGATGGGTCAGACTAGTCAGAAACAGAAAGAAGATGACTCCACACAGCAGGCAATGGACCTGTAGACCTTGTCGACAAAGGACATTTTGGATCCTAAATGTTATGTACAGGTAACTGAAAAAGTTAATGGAAGACAAACCCCACTGCAGGTTACAAACCACACAGAACACACATCTGGTTCAGGAAATGGCCTCAGCTGGAAATATTCAGAAACTGGAAGAGAAATATTATATATGCTTGCTCAGTTATTTTTGTCTCTAGCTATCGGCTTACATGTACTTGTGCAGACGTGATACTGGACAAAACATGGTCTTGATTTGATCCAGTATGGCTCTCCTTTTGCTTTCTCATCCTCCCCTTCTATCCTAGCCAGAAATCAGATGCTTTGAAGTTTGATTTCATACACAAACTCTGTGGCATATTGTAATATGCAAATGTATTACATGACCTTCTGTGGCTTCCATCTGCTATGAAACGTTATGAACATAACATTTTTTAAATAAAAAAGTCATGATAAGCAGTGTAAGATTAACTTATAAATAATTAATAGATTCAGAGGTATCTTATTACATTTTCCACAGATTCTGTAAATGGAAATCTCACTAGTCAAAGACACATTCAAATCTGCAGACGGTAAATGGAAAAATGGAGTTTACGGTGACCCACATTACACTGCTAACTAACAATAATTTACTGACTTAATGGTAACCTGGCTTTCACATTTTGTTCCATTTTTCAGTACAAAGAACATTGTATTCATGAGCTGACGATTCAGAAGTTTTAAAAATATCACTGATCATGACTGTGAAAATGATGCTTTATATTAATAACAATATCCAGCTTGCACTGTCCCAAACTTCCAGTTTCTGTCCAAGATTCTCATCTGTTTCTAGCAAACTTCTGTATATGAATAAAAAAGACTATTGACAGAAGTAGTGGGAAAAGAAGAACTACAGGGAAGTTGGAGAGGATTCTTTTGAGAGTTATGGGAATTAAGGAGGACAAACCCCCCTTTTTGGTAAGGTACGTACTATTTGACTATATAGTTAATCATAATTAATGTAGGTAAATTACATTTAGATTTTAAACTCATGTTGTGTTAACAGAATGACTAAAAATACAGACCAGAAATGTAGAATATAAATGTTTCTCGAGGAATAAAATTGAAGTTCCAGCTTTTAACTTCATGTTCTACAAGAAACAAGGCACAGCAGAAAACCTGGGACAACATCCCTCTCACTACCAATTTAAACTAAGGACACCAGCTGATGCACCCACCATTCTTAGATGAGCACAGTTTGTACCTATATGTGAAAGGTTAACAGTCAGTCACCAAGACAACAACCCAAATATTATTTCTATTACAAACCTGGAGTAGTAGCTCATAGTTGTCCCATTAGCCACTAATAATTTTCTTCTGTTTTTGTTTAATGAGATCTTTTAACCAAACGGTTGTGCTGCCTGCCCAGTTACTCTGCCTCTAAACTGTGCAAAAGTAGATTTCCCTGGGACTTGTCCATATACATACTGCCTGGCCATTCTAACCTTTGCAAACAGATAGGCACCCTTATTTTCCTAGAATAGATGGATATAAACGTAACCCAAACTGTAGAATAAAGCCTAACACCTGGCTCTTTACTGATTAAAAATAGATCACTGCAAATGACCCATAATAAATAACATCATGAAGACTGATTTAGCCAAGAGGAGAGGGTGAATTCTGTTAGGATATTTTAGCTGTGTACAGTCTGTAGCAAACAATTGCATCATCTATAAACAGTAGTTATTCTGAGAAATAGAAATGTTTTTTGCAAAAATGGGAAGGGACAAGTTTACGCTTTATATTTAACAGGGCTTACACATTGGCTGCAGACTACTCCCCACCAGCATGTGGCCAAAGTGTTATTTTCTGTTCCATTTCACACTTAGTGCTATAGCATTTCAAGTGTCCTTACCAGTTCCTCTACATTTTTCAAGAAGAGACTGAAACAAAGCTGGTCTAAGTGCAATCAAGGAGGACAACAAACCGAGTAAAACCATCTTGCAGCAGTATGTACACTGGAAAATTTTGGCAAACTCAAAAAATACTAGCAGGAAAAAAAAATAAAATCAGAGTGCTTCCATCCTGGAAAATAAAATAGGATAGAGAAATTTAAGCTGAAGATTAAAATAAGATTAAGGTTTATAGAGTCCTCACATACCTGGACCTCTTGCAAAAATAAAAATAAAAATTTTAAATATTTAACATATTACAATCAATAATACTGTAAGGATATTTTAAAGACCTGCAAACAACACAGGAGTGCAGTAGGGCAACACAGAACAGTGCACCTGATCAAAATGTGCTGAAAGCTAAGTAATATTAGGAAGGATATCCAAGCTATAAGGCCTTTAGAAGTATTTTATGCTGATATTGCAGAAGATTACCTCTCTCTGTTGTGATCTTAGAAAACATACAAAGCAAACAGCGTAAAAGGCAGCAATTGGTGTGCTGGTGACAGTTACTCAGGGAGGGGAGCAGGACTGGGAGCATTGGCTTGGCCTCCCACAAAAGCTTGTTTTCAAAATGGGGGCAAATAGTATCATCCTCTACAATCAGAAAACTCCTTCACTAGAGGAAATTGATACCACTGCGTGTTGGCATGTGCAAGCCTGTGCTGCTGCCCTCAGATAGCTGGAATCAAGCCAGCAGCAAAGAACAAACTGTGTCTTTCACTCAGTGTGGGGCTCAGCAAATAGAACCTCCTGAAAGCTGGACTTTTTAGCCACATCAATGCAACACCATGGATTTGGGTTCAAGCCTGGACTGTACCTGGCTGGTCGCAAGGGAAGACTAAGCATGCATCTAGTTGCAAAGACATACCTACAAAAACGCTGTTTGTGAAATCATGGCTTAAACACATGCAAGTGGATTCTTTGCAAATGGGAGAATCTTCACATTTTATTTTTTGCTTCATTTGCAATAATGTCACTGCAGAATTATACAGTCTTAATTTATGAAAAAGAGATTTAGTCACAGACTAAGACTAAGAGTGGAAGAAAATATGATGACATGGTACAATTACTGTCTGTCAGCTCAGGGGCCACAGCGCTCTGGCCTTATTGCAGAAGGCCAAGTAGGCGGTGGTAGGAGTTCCTGCAGCACTCAGTTCTGGCTGGCAAAGTATCAGTGCATTTCAAATAAAGTTGTACATTAAAAAAAAAAGTTTCAACTTCTGAAACTTTTTTGGTACTGCTTAAATCAAGCCTTTTATTTTTCGGGGCTACAAAAAAACCTTTGTATAGTTTTGCCTTCAGCATTTTTTCTTCAATCTTTAACTTCTTAAGAGCAAAAGACTGACTTTCTGGAATGAGACCAAATAATTTTTAAAAAAGGACTTCTTATTAGAAGTAGATAAATATCCCCAAAAGACCAAGAAATAGAAATTTGTAAGTAGCTCCAGATTCAGTAGCCACATGCTTTTCAAAACCAATTAAATGCTTTGAACAACCCATTACATAAAGCTTCCTTTGCTGGTTTTGTACTAAATAATTTGTACTGGAAAATAGCTTCATAATGCACTGTCAAGCCTGAAAATATACTGAATCAATGTTAATGTGTTCCTAAATGAGTAACACAATGCAATAGGCAAAACTTTTGGAAATACAGTGGCAGAGACCAGGAATATGTGCCTCACTCGGTTGACAGTCATCAGAATAAAACTATTTTGTTCAAAGTTTGGAAGGTCAGCACAGTTCTTAGCACTTTGCAGTTTCTCACAGAAGGGAGAAAAAGCCTCAGAATTATGCAGTCACATACAGAAAACTTTGTGAGGTCAGCTACTAGACTTGTACAGATGTACAAAGGCTTAGCAGATTTAGCAGCCTGATGGAAGTTAAACAACTAGGAAATGTTTCAGCTTGTCTGCAGTGATGTCCAATCCATCTTTGGGATGTAGTTCTTCTGTCAACACTTAACTCCATTCAGGTCCCTACAATCTTTATGTTCCTCTCTAAGGCCATCCTCTTGGCTATAAAAGACCATTTCCTCCTGAATATCCCACTATAACTTGTTTCCTACCATCCAGCTTTATCTCTAAGTCCCCAAGACCCTTTATCACTTGACCTTTTTTTTTTTTTTGAGATAGAAGATATTTGTAGTCATCTACAATTAACTCAGATTTCACAGCAAAAGCAATTAAAATGAATGTGTATGTTATTTTCTGAAATAAACCCCAGAAGCTTAAAAAGGAGCAAGACATTAATTTCATGTGAAAAGTGAATAAAGAAGGATTCTTTAACCTAAAGATAAATGTGTTCTTCACAATACTCTCCAAAACTGCTCGTGGACCTCTAGGTTTTCCTCTGCACAAGATTCCTCTATGTTGATAGGTAAAGAGTGTTTCTTTCTACTTGCTTAGTTACACTGAATCCCAGTTTTGCAGGCTGATGTCTTGCTGCTGTAAGCTTTCCACAGCATAGCCTTATCAAAACCAGCATGGTAGGTCTGGTACAGCTACAGTTGCGGAAAAGACACATTAAAATCCCCAGCAATCTCCAAAGTCACTTCTGTAGAGATTTTTCATTTGACTTCACACTGTTAACTGGACTGCTTTTCCTACACTAACTAGTATACTTCACATATTTCCAATTAATGTTGCTGCTCTTAGGCTAAACGAAAGGCCAAGTAGATCCAGTCAGAATCTTACAGTTTCTTTTAAACAAGTATGACCCTTACTGAGTATCTGAAGTGCTACCATTTTTATGATGTGAAATAATTCCTGAATTATTCTAAGTATTCTTTTCCTAAGAAACTAAATTCTGTAACACTTGCTTAATGGGAGGAAGGAAACCCAATCCTTTTTCATTCTTAAGCAAGTAGCTCCCAGGCCTTTTCTAGCTTACGTAATCACATAAATAGCTTCACTTAAAGCAATAGTTCCTTCAACATTGTGCCTATGATTCAATCCAAAAATACAGCTGGATTGTGCGTCAGGTAGCACAACTGGTTAAGGTCAACTTATCTCTATGTGGTTTAAAAAAATGGTATGACCTATCCATACATAGTGCCACTCTACTATAGTTAATGATCAGTTAAACACATCTTTGAACCAGAGATGTATTTTACAATATCAGCATTGAAGCTTATGATAAAAACGAGAAAGCTAGTAGAAATACATGAGAAATTTCAAGGCAGAGATGTTAGTCTAATATGTGTTCAACAGTAAGTGTCATGCTTATTCACCAAAGGAGGTTTATTTTGAGATGATGGAGACTGGTAACTTGTCATTATGCAACATGCCCTACATCTTTTGTAATTTCAGTATACTAATAATGATTAAAGAAAAAGAAAGCACTGAATACTCATCACACTGGCAAATCCTGGGAGTTGGAGTAAATTGCTACTTGTCAGTGTTCAGATTTTAATTGAAAATGCTATTGTCTACATATTTTTAAGTTTCTTTTTAATCCATGCTTTGTACTTGTGTTTTCTCTTGCCAGCTAGCAAGCTATCTTTGAAAAACAAAATATTCTGTCAACAAAACCAGAGTAAAATGCCAAACACTGCAGACAAAACAGTGTACTTCTGAGGGTGGATATATTGCCACAATACTGTTATTTACACATTAAGAAGTCTATTTTCCTTTAAGAGAACATGAACCACTGCGTGGTTCTCTCTATCTCGTAAGTTTAGACTTCATCAGTCTACTCCATCAAATTTTAAATCACCCATCTATAAAATGCCCTGGGACAGAAATTCCTGTTGAACATTCTGGGAAATACGATGATCAGAGAACTGATGCAAAAAAAGATGCCTAGCTGAAAGCTCATGTTACTATCTCCCTACTAGGACAAAGGACATATTTCTTTTTTTCTCCTTCCTGACTTGGTATCATTATTCATTCATTTTTCCCCTAATTGTTTTCAGGGTTCATAGGGCAATTTTTCTCAAAGGTCAGCAGTCTTTAGGCAAATAGCTGAGTAGAAATGCTTTGGTGGCAATCCAGGCTTTCTGAAAAGCAGCAACTTTTCCAATTTTTTTATTTCATAATGGCTACAAACTCCTGTCTTTCAATGCCTTATGCTGAGCAGAATCATTGGCTCACTCTCAACTGAATCACTCAAGGCTTCAGGATGAGAAGAAATCTACCAAAAGGAAGTGCAAATATCCTGATATGACCCTCTCACACCCAGCTAGCCAGAGACCACAGAACTTAATCCAAGACAGTTTTTATAAAGTACAGCAAAAATATAGGCATTCAACATGCATGCTAGAAGCCAGCAGTTCTTATTTTATGTCTATAAAACACATTAATATCAATTCAGCTGTGATCCAAGAAACTGTAATTAAGTGCTGCGAAAGCGTAAAGATGGAAGCCTGCAAACATCTGTCTCTTCCTTTGGTCCCATTCAACTCTGTTATGCAGTGATGGGGGAGGGGGACACACAACTAAAAGCGGGCAGAGCTTGACCAGGCAAAAATCCAGGAGCCAGGTGGAGATGGACACACTTCAGAATTAAATCTCATACATGTATATTAAAACAACACAAAACAAAGTATCAACTTGCAAACTATACTGAAATTGTATAGATTTCCTATTATTTCTGATAATACAGCATCTATGATAATCTTCATTGGAACAGAACAGGACATTAATTTTCTTCATCTGAGCCATCTTCCAGTAGAGTAAGAGGGAGTCACTACGTTGCTCTAGCTTAGTCACAGCTACATAAAAAAAAAGAATTTTGTCTTTCCCTGTTTACAACATGTACTCCTGTACTTCAACAGGAACTTGAAAACTCTTAAACTGCTTCTTATCACGAAGACTTACATTATATTTCAGACAAACTTGTCATATAAAGCTACAGGTTCCATTACAATGTAAATCAAAAGGATATTTACAAAACTGAATTTAAAAGGTGCAGGGAGATGCTACAACAGTCTAAGATGGAAAACACTTCTACAAATATAAGTATCCGAGTAAAGTTTAAACTATTTTTGTTTGTAATTAAATAATCATAGTTGCAGTTTTCTAAGAGCAGAAATGGAGAGCAAGGGATGAAGCCTACTGTTGCTAAAAGCAAATTTTGAAAGGTTTAAAAATGCTTGATATTGAGCTTAAAGTGAAAAAAATGAACCATCATCCAAACAATTCCTTTCTCCTATTGTACTTGTTAATTCTTTGCAACAAATCAACTGTATTTTCAATAATATTGCTCAAGATGATGTTTTTTTAAACTTTCTTCTATCACTAACAAGAAAAATTACCTCAGTGAGAAGATACTTGATAAGAGATTGCTACAGGCAGTAATGGAAAGTCAGTCATATTTGTTGAAATACTAGAATTCCACCATGAATTGTCCCCAGATGCTAGTGCTCTTGCACTGCGAGGTCAGATGGAATTGCTTCTTCATCCCCAACTGCAAAGCAGCAAAATGCTCACAGGAAAAGCCAGCTCTGTCCTGCAAGAGCACGCAGGAGCAGGCACTGCCTGTTTGCACAGGCCAGCTCTATCTGCTCGCTAAACTCAGTAAGCTCACTGCTCACAAAGCTCACGGCTCACCAGCATAAGTAAAGCACAGCATCAGCTCCCTACCACAACATACAGAGCTTTTCTGATTTGAAACTTGTGTGCTCACTGTTAAGAGAGAATATAATCCTCAGCCAGCATGTGTCCTTGTCTTTACCTGTGAATGAACTGTGATAAAACTTTTCTTGCACTGGACAGTTTATAGTATATGGCTCCATGATGGCAGGTATTTTACTTTACCTGAGAAATCCAAGCAGACGAGAACATGGGACTGCAAATGACCACAGTGGTCACTGAATCCAACCTTGCGTGAACATCAACAGTCATAAAACAGCTGTCTAATCTAGAAAAGTCTACAAATAACACCACTACATACACATCACAAAAAAAACGTGCACCTGGAGAAAACCTGAACATCAGCAATACAAAGGTTTGTTGATATGGACAAAAACCCCCACCAGAACAATTGCTATTGCACCAGGCAGTTCACAGGCTGCTGCATATTTATTTATTTTACTTAGCAGCTTTACCCATCTAAAGACAATCACAAGGACTTCCATGGGCTTGGGGCTTGCTGTTTTTTATGTTAGTAGCTATTTTCCAGTCTACCTGTGCTGTAAATGTGTTTTACAGGCAACAAATAAAATCAGACTTTCTGTAAATGAACGTGTTCACCTGAGATAATCAGAAAAATCAACAAAACCAAAATGCCAATTTCACACCAATATTGCTCAGCTGAAACGAAAACAAAAGATACCCCTCTAGTGTATGTTAGAAACTTACTTGCTGAAATAATCCTGTGAGACATGTTTGAAGTGGAATATGATCAACATTGGTGCCTCTACCATTGTTACTTCACAATGCAGTTTGAGAAATAATTTTAAAAATTGCAGTAAAACTTTACGGGCATTTAATATTCTTCTTTTATGTGGTATATTTTTATAGCCAAGATACTTTTTTGCAATTAAAAAGTTACTAAATTCTCCTAAAGGCAGTATATCACCATGCATTATCAATATTGAATAGCATCATACTGAAAACTTCAGCATACTAACATGCATCATCAACTGTATCTACTAATTTTTACAGACTGAGACACTCAAGTACCAGCAACAGCATGAGCACCTCTTTTGCTGTACCGTTGGTGTAGGGATTTTTACTGAAAGCACTACAGAATTAATCCCAGGTCTTTTTACTGCAAATGTTCTTTTTTACTGGTCAATAAACAATTCAGGGAAATTTGGAACTAGCTGTGAAGAGATTGTAAGAGGAAGGTTTTGTTTCCCCCCCAAAAATTAAAGCTGGACTCCAGAGGTCGAAAAACATCCTGTTTTTTAGATGCAGTTTAAGATAGAGCTTTCTACATGAATTACTGGCACTAATAACTTATATTTCCCACCCACAGAACAAGAAGTACACCTGTGATTTTAAGATATCTGTCTGGCCCAGGCCTGTTCAGAGAGTATTCTGGTGTTACCACGAGTTCTGTAAGGAAACTCTTTCAAACATCTGCATCAACTTCACAAAACCACCATGGAAGCTTAACAGTGAGGAGATTTTATTTCCTTGTGCAGGTGCCACTTTTCCAGGCTAAATGGAAGTTTGCAAAGCTGTGGTCCGCTTCAGTGTTACTTCAGAGTGACTCAAGCCTCCTGAAGTCAACAGAGGCTGCTAGCATTAAAAAAGAACCTCCTAAAAAGGCACCTTGTGCCACCACCTTATTTTCCACAATACTCCTTTTGCAAATACGTGCTACTTTATCATAAACTTGACACCAGCTTTTTGCAAGTAGCACCTCAACTACAGTTTCAGCAGCAGGGCATGACAATGGATCACTGCCAGCTTTCCAGCCCAGCTACTGGGCAGCACAGCAGTGCTGATGCTGGGCTTTTCATTCTTCTTTGGTCTATAGCTGTTTGGATACCACAGTTGCCCTTGTCTGACACAGACTTTTCTAAGCTGTGCTGATATACACAGAGGACCAACTCACAGCATCTTGCTACAGAATCGCTGAAGAAAACATGTTGTCTGAAGAAAACACATTTAATGATGAATTACTTGAGTCTGATACCTGTTTACAAATAAAACACTTACAAATTATTTTTAATAGATCTTTAAAGCTGCTGGAGGACATAAAATTGGCAGAGATCAAAAGGAAAGTACTCATTAAACCCGTGTCAGGTACTTAATCTGGGCCTCTTTGCATCCTCGGCTCAGATGGCTAATCCGTGTCTGACAGGAGGTCAGTATTGTGGTGCAATCTGATGTGTCTGTTGCAATGTGGTGTGAACATATGCACTAAGAATTGGACTGATATAACCCTGGCTGGTGACAAAGCCAAAACACAGTGCTGCATTAGCTACTAAGAAGAAAATTATCCCAGCTGAAACCAGGACAAGGAGGCAACACAATGCTCCATTAAATTAACAGCAAGTGCCCTGCTTCTGTATTCAGAGCACTGAGTACAGGATTGCTGAACTGATTCCTATCTAGTGCTGGAAACTACATTATATTTTTCAGGGTAAACAAATCCTGTATAAAAGTGACCTTTTGCTCTGATTTTTCTGTCTGGAAGACTGCTCAGACTTCTCATTTTTCCAGTAGTGGGAACCTTCTGCTCTCCAACATTTGTATCTTGCCAGTTCTGACGTCAAAACAAAAAGTGCTTAAGGTAGGGTACAAAACAGTTTTAAAAACAGAACAAAAAAATGTTATAGAAGCAAAAGTGAAAACTTCAATTTCAAAATTCTACTGCCTAAAGCCCTAAATATTTTTCAGGGACAATTTCGATACTACCCCCTGAAAATAAAAAGACTAACCTTTTTAGGCTAGAAAGGCAAGTCTTCAAAATTAGGAGAGGTTAGACTCAGTTGTCAGCATTAATTGTCAATATTATTTTGTTCTTTCTGAACACTTAATAAGACTTTTGACTCGTAAGAAAAACACTCAGGGCCATGCAAGTTGACGTGGATACAACATAGGCAGACGGCTTGGAATTGCTTAAGCAGATATAAATCTGTTGTTTACCAAGATCACAGTGCCTGACTGTGTATTAATAAACTTTTAATAACTGATATCTGATGCTTTTAAGTCTTAAAAACTTGCACTTTGACTGACTTACTACTCTGGTTATCTTAAAAAACAATGCTTTAGTTGAAACAACCTGAAAAACTGTTAAAAAACCCAACAAACCTTTTACCACTTTTTTCTTGTTTTCCCTTGATGTTTCTTCTCACTCAGTGTCTCCTCAAAAGCTCTGGAAGATTTATTTCAGTCATCCTCTGTAGTTTTCTGGGGTTTTTTTATGGCTGACTAGAATTTTTTTCCTTTGCTTATCACACCAGTTGCCAACGCAACACACAGAAGTGTTTGTTGCTACATGCTACTTTTGAAAAAGATGGTGACTTTCAGACAAGTATGAAAGGAAAAGAAAGTTTTTCACAAGCCTCAGGTACAGCAATGACTCTGCATGTCACAGTTTTGTAGCAGGCTTGTCAGAAATCCATAGTAACAGGATTAGCAAGGTGTCAGAATCTCAATTTCAATTCTCAGCCTCTGGCTCAAGGCTCCTCTCCCTTGGACGCAGGTTTCATCACATCAGCTGGCATCTCTACCCTCAGCTGAGGATGAGCTGTTAGGACTGAGTAAAGGTATTTCAAACATCTACTGAGGCTCTCTTTTGGGAAGAAGTAGCATGCCCAATACAGCATCTCAAGTTTTCCACTGAATCACAGCTTTTCATCTCTACTCATGGCTCTGGAACTTGGAGGAGGTCCTTCATGAGGCAGCTGCTCCTGTTCTGCCTCTCACCACTGCTGTGGTGGTGAGCTCCTAGGTACAACCTCCCAGTGAGGGCAGCCACAGCCCCAGGAGGCACAGCTGTCCTGGCAGACAGCTGATGTTCTCCCAGCACCATATCTGAAGAGAGTCCATTTCAGCTTCTCTTAGCCACCCTATCAAAGAAAGGCAATTTCCACTCAGGAGAGGAATACATTATATAGGACAAACCAGTTCTTTTTACCTAAGGGAGTGGAAATGATCTTATAGCAACTATTCAGTCAAGATAAATGCAACTAGTTCATTTCTCTCACACCTGAACTAAAATACCTATACCAGTATTAAACACTTGAAGTCACCAGGCTGAACAGCAGGCAGGCCAAAGAAAGACAATTCTCTTCAGCAAACCCTGCTGCAGCTTTCAGAGTTTCAGAAACCATTAAAGGAGTCGTTCATAAGCACTCAACAACTGTCAGACATCCTAAATGCAGCACTTGTCACCAAGCTGCTCCTACCAGGAACAAACCTTGAGACCTGCTGATAACTGTAAAGCCTGCATCCGGAGTCATTCCTCCAGCTACCAAAGCAATCACAAGATATAAGCCAAGTTAGCTTTTTTGTTTTGTTTTGTTTTTTACATAAAGATACCACATTCTTTGAGGATACTGCATCCTTATACACACACTTATCTCTCTTCACATTTGTTTTGTGTTTCATTTCTTCTTCTGAAATCTGTCAGTAAAAATTCAGCTGAAACATTTTTTCTAAGTAAAGTAAATGTCTAAATCTTTGTATTGAGGCTGCATGGGAAATAAACTGCCTGCTTTCAAAAGTAGACTTGCATGGCTGCCACCAAGTCCAAAACCTTTTTGAAACATGGAGCCTCACTCAGGGCTTTTTCCTGAAATGTGAAGACTACAGCTGGAATGTGTTAGGTTGGCACGGTCCCAACTTTCAATCACCTTTCTGTCCCATTTGGAGCAGAAAACTGACAATTGTCTCCCACATCTTAAGGGATACCTGTGTCAGTTATGCTTAGCTACCTCAGCCAAAATATAAAAATATTTATTTGCTCATACAATGTGGAACTGCACTTACCAAAGACACAGAAAAAGGAGTGTCTTTAACGTAATGTTAACAATGAAACAGAAAACGGTCTTAAACTTTGTATCTTCTCTCCCAAATGGCTCCTTAAACCCCTAGACTTTTTCTTCACTATTCTAATCTTGGCTTTGATTAGAAATTCCATTCTGGACCAGAGAAAACACTTCGCATCAAGTCTGGTATGTACATTCCTAAAAAGGAGGACTGCTTTCAACTAATTAACATTCCCTAATGGAACAGCTATTTTGTCAGAGAATTAATGATCAGCTCTAATATGACTTCTAAGTAATTATTAGAGCAGCATGACAGTAATCACATTAGCTGTGAACACAGCATTTCCCAAAAAGACAGCAATAATTTAGAGATTGATAAAGTAAAATCTGACAAGGGCTGGCAGGGCTCAAAAGCTGCTGCTTCGTGTTGCATTTCCCAGAAGATACTGACTTGGAAGCAAGTGCTGCTCTGGTATCAGCTCCCCCTCTGTTTCTTGTACAGCTCTCAAGTGGGACAAGAGGAAGAATTATTTTCAGAGAACAGAATAAACAAGATGATGTCAGAGACCTTTTCCTCACACTCTATTTTAGGCTAAGACACCTTAGGAGACTTTTTTTTTTTTTTTTTTTTCACTGAAAAGCTATACTGCATTTCGAAAACAGCCGAGTTCAGAAGTTCACAGAGAATATGCACTACAGTTTGGTTGTTAGACCAGCGAAGTTTATTTCCTTTATATTCTGTACCATGCAAGCAGTTACCCTCAAATCAAAGTCAATATCCTACTAGAGTCAAGCATAAAAAAATGTGGCAGGCCTAAACATCACACTTACTAAGCAAGTCTTTGGGCAACTGTCACAGAAACAGCTCCACAGCCTATGTTTACGCTTTCCACAACAGAAAAAGCCCAGGCACGACGCATCAGAGCCTGAATTAAGTATTGTAACAATAATAAAAAGACCCAAATGGTTAGGTATTTCCTTAACTCTAAATCAGCAGAATATCAAGTTTTCAAAATGCTATTTTCCTATATGAAATCTGAATACAACAGTCTCTTAAAGCAAGCTGTGGCTGTTGTAGGAGAACCACAGATACTGCAAAATCTACTGCAATGCCATGTCTCTCTTCTCTTCCCACCACCTGCTAAAGCAAATGAAAACCTGAGAAAACTGAAGTTCAAACAGTATCAGAACTGTATAACTCACTTTGTAAAAAGTTGTAGGTCTATATTGAACTGAGAAGGGAATGCCTCCCGAAGACGTATCTTTCCCCAAATTAACACAGCTTGAAGAAACTTTGTCATCAACATGAACCACTTCAGTTACATTCTTAAAATGCAGAGGTAGATGTAATTCTAAAACTTTTTTTTTTTTTTTAAGGGAACAGATAAAGGCAACTGGTACAGCAGAGAACAAGAAAAACAAGGACACCAAGTTTGAAGTTTTGCTTCATTCCTTAATGACAAAAAAATTATGTGTCTTTCAGGAATTCGTTTTAGGGTATAAACACAGACTCCTAACTGTAGACCTTCTAATTGCAGCTTCACATTTTAAAAATTGCTTTCTTAGATCTTTTGTAGAAGCAACAGACCACAGACTGCACAAATGTGGCTGCAGATAAAACAGCAGCATAAACACTCTGAGAACATGTTTTTTCCTGCAAAGCTAGACATCTATGAAACAGGCTTGTTTTATTTAAAGACAGTTAAGACATATGAAAATCTGAGAATCAAGTGAATGGACTGGGTGACTAAAAGAGATCACATGCACATGATTACATCTTTTATCCCCACTTTGCTTTTATGAAACCGAGCTCGTTTTCTGGATGGTTAATGCAGCTTCGAGAAAGAAATTAAAGAGAGGCTCAAGCTATATAAATCAGTCAAATTAGAAGGTAGCTATACTGTACCTTCAGAGAAAAAGGCAAACCCAAAGTCAGCAGCTCAGAAGTTAAACGAAGAAATTTTCAGCGGGCATGTAAGATAGCTTTATTATTCAGGACTACTTAACCTTTGAAAGAACAGTAGCAAATGAAAGGACATTTACAGGGCTTTAAAAACATCAGGCTAGTTACATCACAAATTAAGCTGACAAGCAATGGGCTCTTGTTACACTGGTGGTCAGGGAGTGGTCAAAAGATCATTTACCAGCATTTTACTCATACAGTGTACAAGGGTGAAGACAGGAGGGACTTGAGGAATTCCCTAGGTTAAACACAATTAAATGCTTTACAGTTTTACCAGAAGATTTATCTTTTATTTTGCTTTATAACTAGTAGTATTATTTTGGTCTCTTGCTGGTGGTGACCTCATGTTCTGCACCCAACTTTATTACATAAACATGAATATAGTAACAACTGGATTTAAATGCCAAAGATGACAAAATTAACGCTGAGGCCTGCTCCAAGTATTAGTTTGCAAGAGGTTTAATGACCTAAATTAATGAATTTATTTGAAACTTTGAAGAGCACAGCAGGGTTCAGGATCAAGATGATTTCATGGAACTTTTTAAAGTTTTCTTCCTACCAAATGTAACAAACATTAGCAAGTCTTACCATGTGTATTCATTTATTTTGAAAACTGAAAAATTGTAAGACAAACTACTAATTCACAGAATTATGTCAGAACATAATCAAACTAAACTAAGACAGTGAACACTTCATGGTGCAAGAGAACTATTTTCATATTGTGGACAGTCTTTAGTTCATATATGTTTAGTTGCAAAGAAAAGGTGCAAAAAATATTTTCCCATGGCTCCAGCACATTTGATCGAATCAAAGTCATTTGATCTGCAGACAACATGCATCTTCTGTGCCTATACACAGACATTAAGGCCTGCATTAAACAAGCATCTTTGTCAATATGGCCTTTTCAAGTATTCAAAATGACTTTAAATGTAAAAGATACTAGCAACCCTGGAACTCTGCCAGGTCAAGCATCTGCAGCTACTGAACACAGCTTACTTTCAATACCAAGCCCTTAAGCTGTTTCCTGAAACAGGATGCATTTGTCTACATAGTGATTGTGTATTTATTTTACTACAAAAATGCCTACCAAACAAAACAAAACTAAAAAATCCCACCCTTCCATACTTTGGGCAACTAGATGTGTATTTCCTTCAGAGACTTTATGCAATAACTTTCTTTCACAGACTTAACGCCAAGATAGCAACAGCTACAAAAAGAAAAATACTCATAAAGTCAGTGAAGAATTTTAAATGTAAATAATTTAAGAATCATTATGAATGTACTTTCTTAGCAGATGTTTGCGCTCATTGTTATACCTCAAAAACCCCCAAAAAACCAACAAAGCAGCAAAAAAGAAAAAGCAGCAAAGTGGCTGCTTCTTTTCCTTGGTGATAACTACCACAAGCACTAAACACAGACTTGCTGAATTGCCATTATAATCTTACAGTACACAGCAAAACCTCTTCCTAATTTCTTGTTTAAAATGGAATAACTGGAATCCATCTGGTCTAATAAAATGTCAAACCATTCCACAACAGCAGAACAGTTTGATTTGTCTGTCTCACAGTTTGCTGAGAATTAAACTAAGAATTTCTGGGTGTACTACAATTTTGAATGCATGTATCATCTGTGTGCAATTGCGGCAAATTGGCATTGCTTAAAAGACGGGAAATACTAATATACCAGCTTATTTTAAAGGAATTAACTCTGTTTAGACATTATGAGCTTGTTTAAAGCCACAATTTTCTGCATTTAAGTAATATTTATTGAAGGTTAGATTGTTCTACTCCATATATAGCAGAAATCAAGGTGCTTTCTAACTGGCAAAGTGTACAATCAGCTTAAGCAGATTTTTGAAAGAAAAAAAAATTTTAATCTAACCAGTCCTAACTGCTGAAGCAATTTTACCTAAGCACTATGACTTGTGCCACTCAACACCAAGATAAAAATGTGAACTTCAAGTAAGTTTATCTGTGCAAGCTGACTCTATAAACTGTCTTAATGTACTTGCTTGCCTTCAGTGAGAGAAGAATCAGTGCTCAACTCCAACTCTAATGTAAGTTCTGTTCATGCGTTCCTTTGAGTGGATGATGGGAAAAGGGGAGATGGCTTTTAACTCAAAAGAACTTCTCTATCAAGGAATTTAAACTGATGTTTCAGCTAGCTAGCTAGTATCAAATTCACAGGTGTGGCATCCATCAACATACAGGCCTACCATCAAAAATGCTTTTCCTAGAATTATTCTACTCCAGGGGTCCTCAAACTACGGCCTGCAGGCCATATACGGCCCCCCATATTTACAGACACCTCCCCCCTCCCCGCTGGGGGTTGGGGGGAACCAAGCAGCCGCAGATGACTGTCTGCCACTTCATCCGCGTGCCAGCCCCCTGGTTAAAAAGTTTGAGGACCCCTATTCTACTCGGACTATAAGCTTTGGTGTTTTTATTTTTAATCTTCCATTGTTATGTCCTTTTCCATATTTCAGAAGTCTTCCCTGGCTTTCTTAAAATAAATTTATTTTTGGCAAGTGTCTCCTGTTCCCCTGCTCTCACTGCACTTAAAAAAAATCCTTATTTACACACACAACCTACACCATCAAACACCGGTTTAATCTGAACAATCCCCTTGCAGGTACGTCAGAATCTGAAAGCAGTTTCTGCTTCCTCAGCCTAAGATTTATTGTCCAGCAAAGAAACAAAAGTCATAGTGGCTCTCAATACTTTCAGCAGTTCAAATAACTAAAAAGTAATTCTGATTTTTACCACTGTCATTACCCTATGCCCAAGTTAAGATTTATAAATTTGTAATCTTTACTTCTGTTTATATATGTTTTTAATAAGGTATACAAATAGAAAAATACTGTATTATAAACTTAACTTAAACTACTCCTTGTCAAAAGATTCCTCATGGGAACTAGGCTCTTGATTTTGTAAGCCTTTTCATACCTCAGAATTCAGTGCTAAATAATCCCAATTCAAATTTATCAGAACACAGTCAATGACAAGATACATCATACCTTGGTAGCCCTCAGACCACCTCCCAAGCATTCAAAGAGGTAACTGAAGTGGGTGCATGGAGCTTCACAATTTTTCTTGCATCTACTATCATATTAGGGAGGAAATGGTTAATTTAAAGGGTCTGGTTTCTGAATGATTGCTTTAAGATTTTCACACAAATATTTAAGTGGTTAGACTCGTACACCACAAAAAGCCCTAAGAGATGATGTTGACCCCAGCCCTTTGCCACATCTTACGAAGTGGTGAATTCCTTAGAAGACCAAGCACAGTCTTGCATCAGAAAGTTCACATTTGTTTTGCAGTACTCTTTTCAAGCACCTGAACAGAAATAGACAGTCTGACATAATTTTCTCCTCCTAGTTTGTTTCCTTTTCATAGAAACACCTTCCAAAACACTAAGCTGCCCATCTGCCTTAACATGCAGAATAAGCAGCTTTAGGGAGTCAAATTAGTTCCTTGTACTGCTGGAAGTCCAGGATTTAACTTGCAAAAATAGTCAAGATTCAATCCACAGTATACCAATGATCCTTACAATAAAACAGATATCTATTAATGTGATGAGCAGAGCTATATACTTTATGAAATCCTATCTAAAACTTGATTACATGGCATGGCACATCTGCACATAGTATTAGGAAGGGAGGGCCTTTAATGTCATTTCAACATGTCTTGGAAAAGAAACTGTGGAATGAAGTCACTGTTATCAATCCTCTTCAGAGCTAGATTCATCTTCCTGGTCAGAAAGCTCAGCAACAGGAAAGCGCAGGATGGCTGCGATCCCTGTCAACTGGCCCAGCTGCTCTCCAGACACATGAAGGCTGGAGAAAATGCGTACTGTGCCCATGTTCTCCCGTACACTATCTACCAATTTAACATATCGAGCACGTGTTGCCACATCCTGGTGCCGGAAAAGCTCATCACTGATCAGCAAGGTATCGATGGCCATGGCTTCATTGGCCTTCTCCACATGTTTTAGGCCATAAAAAGCCCGGTCAGGCTCATGCTGCAGCATTTTATAGAAGTCATCTAAGGC